>NW_023604295.1:63074115-63761629 GCF_014898055.3 Talpa occidentalis | reverse complement strand
AAGACAAAGCAAGGAGTGAACAGATTAGAAAATATGTCAAATGAGAAGGGTCAGTATGTCAACAAAATTATAGTTAATGAAAATCAAATGGAACAGTGACAGCTCATGTAGCATTGAACCTGGTATGTCTGCCTGTAGGCTCCTTTCACTTTCTGCTGTTCTTTTGGTATATACCTAGGAGTACAATTTTCATGACAGAAGATATGCTTATATTCATCCATAGTAGATACTGCTAAATAGTTCCTCAAAATGGTAGTACCAATTTAAATTCCTCCAGTAATGTATGAGAGTTCATATTGTTCCACATACTCACCAACATTTAGTTTTGTGTGTCTTTTTCTCCTTACTGGTAGATAGCAACAGTATTGAATTGTACTTTAAAATAAACTCTTAAATATGTCTTTGAGGAACTAGGTATAGTAGATAAGACAAGGCCATTATAAAAAGGAGAGAAATATGAAGACAGTTACAAAAAAATAACAACTCAAAATTATTAAAGTAGCCTGATTTTAACTTGTGACCAAGATGTAGTAAAATATGCTACCTGGAATAAATCCAGAATCCCATGCAATACATATAAAAAGATCATTTTAATATCTGACATCAGATAATAAGGGATATATTCCCTGAGGGAAAATAAAGGAAAAAAGCCCTACAATTGCCCCAAATTATTGTCTTGAGAGAGTTATCAGGCCATCAAGCAGGGAGGAAGGGACCCTGACAGAATCTGATAGATTTCTCTGTGGACTGAGAAAACATATCTGAGAATCCAGGCCGACCAAGAAAGTGTCATAAATCAGTGTGAAAGGGGACAATGCTTTTCTGAAAGAGGTTCTCCCTGAGTTTTGCTAATGAGCAGATAAACTAACAAAAGAGATTAAACAACATCATTAAAGTGATAAACGTATTCTAAAAGAAGGCATATAAAAAGAAAAGGAGCAAAAGAGATACAGGTTAAATGAAAAGCAAATAACAACATAAACTTAAAACTAACCATATCAGTTATCACATTAAATGTAAATAGTCTAAGCATCTTAATGAAAAGGCAGAGATTATCAGGTTACATTTGAACATAAGAAAAAAAGCAACACCCAGGCATATTGCCTAAAGCTTACATATGAGGTGAAACAAAAGGAACTTGGAGTTGATATGCTTACTATCTGGATTGTAGCAAAGTTTTCACAGTTTACAAATAATGTCAAACTTATAAAATTGTACACCTTGCATATGATTTCCTACACTAATTGCACTCAGTAATTGCTATCTTGTTCATTACCTTTGGATACATTCCCAGAAATGAACTTGTTGGGTCATATGCTGATTCTATTTTTAATTTTTGAGGGAACTCCATAATGGTCTTATGGAGTGACTGGAACAACTTATATTTCTTTCAACAGTGCACAAATTTTCTCTTTTCTCTACATCCTCACCAATATTTGTTATTTTTTCTTTAATGATGACAGCCTTTAAAACATACATATATCTATATAGCAATATGTGGGCATTTTATGAAAGTGACATTTGAAGAGGAAAGGTGGAAAGAAAGGGTAGATATAAACCAATTTTCTAAATGATATTTTAAAATAAATGTCCATAGAGTTTGGATATTTTGATCTCATTTATATAAGCATGAACTTACTTGATTAAAGATTTTTTTTAAAAAAATCATTATAGAAATTGAAGCCTTAACCTGAAGATCTGTATCTGAATAGCTTTTCTTAAAAAGGAAAAATCAGAAACCACTGTATGAGATCATCTTTAACTTTCATTGTATTCTGTGGCGTATTGGCATATATTGGAAATATTCTTATCTTAGGTGGTTTGTTATTTTAAAATAAAGTTTACATCCTATAAAAAGAAAGAAAAAAGTGGTAGAGAAAGAGGGTGGATGGATAAGAAAGAAATTTAAAAGTTCTCAAGATTTGAAAACTTAGGCTTGTTTTTTTACAGATTCAAACAAGTAAAGCCTAGTTACTAAAAGATATATAGAATGCTAATTCTGCTTACAGCATACTATCAATGGTAATATAATGTTAGCCATCAATGAATTAATCTTTCATGTAGTCATTCAGTTTTTCAAGTATTAATAAAACTCTAAATTTTTTTTTTGAACTATGCCAAGCACTGTGGATATAAGGATAGTAAGACCCAGGTCTCCTCATGACATTTATGAGAACTTAGGTGATAGATGTGACAAAATATTTATAATCCAATATGATTCAAGCTAAAAGAGGGGTAAATTTTTTATTTCATTAGTGTGTGCTCTATAAGAGAATGTTGGATAGATTGATTATTCTGTTATACCTTACATTGAACTCTGAGATCCCAAATGTGCATAACCAATGTGTACAATAACAATAGCAGTAATAGCAAAATTTTCTTTCCTGTTCTTACAGCTTGTAGACCGGGATTCTATAAAGCATTTGCGGGGAACACAAAGTGTTCAAAATGCCCGCCACACAGTTTAACCTACAAGGAAGCAACTTCTGTCTGTCAATGTGAAAAGGGCTACTTCAGAGCTGAAAAAGACCCACCATCTATGGCATGTACCAGTAAGTCTGTACATTTTGCATTTTGCATTTGGAAATGCTAACTCCAAGCCTTTTTGTCTCTATTATAGTTTTTCTTTTTTTAATTGACATATACGAAATCCTATGCCATCAATACCTTTTGTTCTTGATAACAATCAGAGGAAAAGTTTCTCTTTACTCTCAGCAAACTTGATTTTCAACTGCTTGTAAATAATGTGTTTATTCCTCAAAATCACATTGATCCTTATAAGTACTGGCATTGGTTTGAGGTCCTTTAAGTTTTCCCAAATAGCATCTTCCCTTCAGAAGTTAATGCAGTTTAAGACTACCTGAGAATTTATAAGTAAAACTACTGTTCTTTGTTTCACATCAATATAAGACCATCAATTTTTCTCTGTGGAACTTCCAGATGCATCTTTAAAAGTGTGTGTGCTATTATTATTCAGAAAAATTCTAATTTCCTTGACTTTAAAGGAAAAGTTGTCTTTAAAGAAATGTATTTTTGAGTTTGTCCACATTTTATCTCTCATTCTCTCTCTAATTTTTGTGTTTAAACCAATAGAATCTTAAATCTGGCAGTCTTTTAATGCATACATTGAAAATATTAATTACTTGTTTTCTCCTGTTAAGTATTATGAAATCTATATACATTCTTAAATTAAAAGTTAATATATTAAACCATTGTTAAGCTATGCAAAAGTAAAACGTCACATCTTAGGTAGTTAGGACAGTCTTGGTAAATACATCAATAAGATACTATAGTGAATTTTTTTCCCTTTTTTGATGAACTGGTGCCAAAATGTTATTTATGTCATCTAATTCCATAGAGGCAAAATTCAGTCAGGAATTATGTAATGCCACACGTTCCTTAATGGCAGTGATGGCAATGTTCCATATTTTAAATTTAACTGATATAGAGTATAAGTGTGTGGCCATTCTGTGCAGCCCATGTGGCCTCTCTGTGCACCTGTTTGTGTAGGATTTGGAAAAGGCACTCCTGCATGACTGCCCTAAGACAGTAGCCCACATCATGATGCAGCTGGGGATGCCTAGGAAGCCATTGACTGATTGTGTGCCATGGTCTGAGGAGGTATGGGAGTAGCTCAGAATTACATCAAGTTCCTGCACAGGAGGAAGTCCTCCCTCTATATGTGGCTGACATGTCCCCTCCAGTTCCCTTTAAAGTTGATTACCCTTTGTCTCCCTGGACACTGTTCCTCCTGCTCATTGTCACATTTGTTTATTACTGCTAGTAAATAGCAAGAGGGCTACTCACTGAACAGCAGAGTCTTGCCTTGCAAACCTACTCCATGACTCATCCCCAGAACACACTGGGACATTCCCAAGTCAACACAGATGTGTCTATATTACTACAGGTTTTAATATAAAACATTTTTAGGGTACACATTTAATAAAAATATAACACATTCCTTAGTGAATGTAGTTTTTGCTTTCTCATTGTAAATGCTTAGTGACTACTTTCTATGAAAATTGCAGCCTGGGAAATTACTACCTAGGTATTTCTTCCTCTTCCACCCTCTAGCCCGCAGAACATATTTTAAGTTCACAAATAGGTAAAGGGTAATTGTAAAAATATTTTTTTCATCCAACTATATAAATAGTTTTCAATAGGAAAACTTGTTGCTATTACGATACATATGTAATGTTTCCTGAACAGTTGTTACGTATTATTATATTGTAGACACATACTCCAGTTTAGGTAGATTATGCTATTTCAAATGGCTATACTCCTGCCTGACAAATATTTCTCAGAAAAACTAAATGGAACTCCCTAGATAAGTAGTAGTAAATTTCCTGTTCTTATTTTCTTAGGAGTCATAAATAATTGATAAGTTGAAGAAATAAATTGATTCCCATCAATATAATTCTTTAGTGAGGTAACAGACAGGTAACTGGGAAGACTCACAGATTTGGGGTGAGAATAGTTAAGGAAATAAATATGGAGTGCAATAAGCTAGGTCCTTACTATTGAATGAGGTAGGTGTACTTACCAGCTCAGGATTTTATGTTTCTTAGATTTTTCTTTCCTTAATTTTTGGCTTGGTGTAGAGAAGAATAACTTTCTCTACCCTTGTAGATTCTTCACTGAAATCCTATAAATAAAGGATAGATTAAAAGGTGAAAACAAAATAATTCATTCTCATGGGAACATCACAAAGAGGTTCAACAAAATGACCAAAGTAGGCTGCTTTTATGTATTTTAGACAAAGAAATATCAAATCTGTGAAAAGTGACATAACAAAGATTTTTAAGGTTTGGCATTAATTTAGTGAACTGAGCAGAACTCATTTACACAAGCTAAACAGGCCTAGCATTTCTTGTCTGTGGCAATAAAGATGTCTGTTTCTCTGCCTCTATAGGGAGGGTACCCTTCCCATGGGGGATTTATTTCTTGTTTTCAGGGAGAATGAAGAGAGTTCAAGTATTATTCCATCACTATCTATTTCTCAAGCAACTTTAATTCAACATAATAAATATGCCACTTGGACACATTTTGGGGCTGTCTGCTCTGAGCCCCGATATTGGTGTTGTAAATTATGTCTATAAAATGTTAGCCTGCTTTAGATATAACAAAATAGAAGCAGAGAATGGCTTATTTCTGGTCATTGGGCAGCATTAGACTAATACCAGTTTGCCATGTTGTCATCAGAGATTGAAAGAGGAAATCTCCAAAGAAAATTGAAAGCTTTCTTCAGATCTTCCTCCAGCCACAGAAGATATCTCTCATAGGGCTTCTCTCTGTTAATTCCATAAGCACTTATTTGCTTTGTTTTAGTAAAGACATAACAAAGTATATTAATAAATTCACCTTTTTTTTGAAGATCCTCTTGATTCTTCTCTGTTTTGACGGTCATGTGTAAACTGCTATATCCATGCATGTTACAGGTATTTGATATGCATTTTTAATTACTTTGGATAGAATTTTCCTCACATTTCATTTTTTGTTTTTGTGGCTTTTCATGTGTTCCATTTTCATGACCTCACTATCATCTGTAAATAGATGATCTTTAGAGTCAACTGACTACAACCTTTCACAACCTGTATGTCCCGTGGAAACTTTTCCACATCTCTGACCCTTTTTCTTGTAATACTTCCCCTTTGTTATTAAACTCATGGGCTTCAAGATTACGAATTTGTTCTCATGCTGTTTGCCAACATTGTCTTCTACTTGAAATGCTCACCTTCTAGGTATTCTTACTGCTATTTCCTTCTTGCCATTCAGGCTCAAATGCCAGCTCTTGGGACACGTATTTCCTGAACATTCATTCAAAAGCAGATTACCATTCAATTACTCTCTTTAATCTCATGTTTTATTTTTTGTGGATTATAACACTGTGAAAATATCATATTTATCTGTACATTCATGTTCTTATTTGTAATTATTCTGTTACACTAGATGACAAGGGCCTTGGGATCATGTATTTTCTTTCTTTACTGTTTCTCCAGCACTAATAATAGTTTCTAGAAGATGATAGTCACCAAATAAATATTTGATGAACAAATAAACTAGTAATTCCAAGTTCACCTGCAAAAATCACTTACCTTAGCCTGCTCATCCATCCCAATTTGTTTCCTTATCCTGGGAATCCTCATTTACCCATGCATGCAATCCAGGCAATTTAGAATCATAATCCCTGCTCAAGACCTTAACGAGTCACAAGTCTTATGAGTTCCACCTCTTAGTATTTCTCCTGTCCGTTCCTCCCTGTCAATTCCTGTACCTGTTCTTTTAGTTAAGACCCTCAGTTATCTGTTGGGTTAATTTAATGATACCCTGACAAGTCTCCTTCTTTAGTCTCCTGTCCCTTCACATATTCCAAAAAATTAGAAAGCATTTTAAGCCAAAACAAAACTTTTATATTGTCACATCTTCTTAACTCTTTCAAAGTCCAACCCTGTTAGCCAAAACTGTAAGAGTGAATCCAAGGACATCCAACATCAAGCGCTGCCCTGTCTCTCCCTTTCCAATTTTAACTGTTTAGGATCTCTCAGATAGCCCAAATACCCATTATATTACTTAGAAGTTTAGGTCTTCTTTGTTTTTAAAAATTACTTTATTCCTCTAGCATTAACTGCAAAATATATAAAAGAAATTACAATTAAGAAATCTAAAATGCTGAGTGTTTTCTCTAGCAACTTAATCTATTTCATATACTCAACTTTATTTCGCAGGTGACTCATTAATGTATATCCTGTATACTTTAAAAAATGAGCTGGGAGGAACACTTCACAGTATCGTGTCTTGGTCAATTAGGGTTGCATCGAATAGCAGTTCAGAGTGCAGGATACCTTGCTGCCTGCCAAGAAGCCTATTATCAAAGTAACTATCTAAGGCTTTTTCCAGGTCAGAAGGAGAATATATTCACTAAAAATTGTAGAAACAAAGTAAGAAAATGAAAGTTACTAAGAAAGTACTGCTCAAGCAGAAAAAGTAGAAATGTTCAAGAGAAATGAAGTGAAGGTATAATAAATGGATGTATGAAATGTTAGACAGAGTATAATTCTGCAGCATTTTTCACTTTGTTGTCTTTCATGTGTTTAAATAAATAGTGTTGTTTTTATAACATTTATGTTACTTAGTAGAGTTCAGAAAAAAAATGTAAATCATATATTGAATAAACTAGTGCACATTATTAATGAGTTCATGTTTTTTTGTCATCTAAGTATGTAATCAGTCAAGTACTTTGTGAGGGAAAAAAATAGATTCTTCCACCTTTGTTTTTAATTCCCTGGCAAAATCATGTATTTGTATATTTGTATTTGACATGCAGTAACAGTGACTGGGAAAAATAAAAGTTGCTCTGAAGCTAATGTTGTAAAATATGCTTTCTTTTTTGCTGGGAATAATTGACTACTTGAGAAAGTCATTACTAGAGTAGAGCAAATAGTTTATTGAGATCAGCAGGAGTGGTATTCTTCCTTGATTTACCAGCCCTACTCGTGTCTCTCACTTCTGGATAAGGGACACAGAGGTATCCCTGTACGCATAGGTACCCCTGCTCAGTTTGTATTTTCTTCTTTTGTTCCCTCACCTGTCCTCCACCCCTTTTTCTTAAGCTCAAGTATTACACAAAAACCATTCTGATTATCTTACAACTGAAATACGAAAGCATAACTGATTGGTTAGGTGAATCATCTAGAAAACTTGAATAAGGGACCAGGAAAATGAATAACTATAAGAAAGTGAAAATCATAATCAACAAACAACTATGAACCAGAGACACTCTATGAGGGATGGAGGGTGCGGGGAGGGGAGGGATTGGGGTCAAAATGAGGGGGTTGTGATTGTATGGGGAATATAAAAATAAAATTAAAAAAATAAAATTAAATAAAAATGAACTAACTAAATAAATAAATACAATGTAGCAGCCATAGTTTTGCAGAAATCAGAATACACGTTGCAAAGATGGATTTTATTACCACTAGCAGACTATGTTATATTCTAGACCTGTATTATTATAGCAAATGATACTACATACTCATCTCATGTATTTCAGTGGTATATTTTTAAATATTTAAAATGACCCTTATATTACAAAATAGACACATAATTAATGGATATCAGTTTCCTCAGTTCAGATCATTGATATAAGATGTCACATGAGCCTCATGGAGTTTCCTAAACACAAATACTTCAATTTTTATTTAAACCGAGCTTCTTTTACCAAATCACCTGGGAGAAGTTCCTCTATAGGTAAAGATGTTAGAAGGTTATTCTGCTAATGTTAAATAATTAAGTTACCAATTGCTGTCAGGATGATTCTCTTCCTGACCTCCACAGTTGAAACTCAGAGAGAATTGTTCCATTTAATATTATCTACTTGCACAAAGCAGATCAATTTCCAAAAAGCATCTGTAATTTGAAAGAACATTTATAATTGTTCCTCCAATGTTATGCATTTTGAGAAAGGCTTATTAATTTCCTTTTAATCTATTTATTCATTGTTTAAATTTTCCTTCTAATTATGACAGAGCCTGGTCTCTTTTATAAAAAAAAAAAAAAGCACTCATTTGTAATGAATGTTTAAACATAATTAACTCATGGCAAGGACTGTATATATGTTTGCATGTTTTTATATGGTGTTAGGAAAATTGAATAGTGTTTGGCTGAAAAAAAATGCCAGGTTGCTCATTATTTACTTTGCATTTCTGATTGTGTTTTTATCATACATATGATTTTGTCCTTTAACTCAGCCTGCATAATTATAGCACATTTCTGTAATTCTTATTAAAAGTCTATTCTGTGGTTTAATATTGAGGTTTTATTCCCTATATTGATGAGGCTAGTTAATGAGTTTTTGAAAATTTTCTCAAGCTTTAATTATGTCCCTGTTCTATAGAGTAGGAATATGAGATCTTGAATATTTACTTTTCAAGTTTTTTGAGTGTCTACATAGTTGTATTTTCAGAAGCTTTTATCTCTTCCCAATGTGTAGAGGTTTGGGTGGTTGCCCATTTTGTTATAAATCTGTATTAGTCAATCTCTGTTTTCATAATATAAACACTATTTTACAGTTCTTAAGTAATTTTACAAAGATTATAACCTTGAACTCTACTTTTCAATATCTTATAAAGTTTGTACTATGTGAAAAATTATTCTGTGATTATTGCATAAAACCATGCATTCTATCCATCCTCTTAGTTAAAGCAGATATCACCATGGATCAGGCTATACCAAACAAAATTTGTATATATTAATGCAAATATTTCAGTGTGATAAGTACATTCTGTAATTTTCAGTCACCTATTCTATAAAGTGAGTATAATAAATGTCATACATTTTTACTGTGATAACTGAATCCAGTAAATCATATAAAATATTCAGTATACACATTAGAACAAAATGAATGCTCAAAAATGTTAGCTATATTTTTAAAACATTATATAAAAGTAGTCAGTTCTGTGTCATGTCAGAGGAGGTTTTACAAGGAGGTAACACCTATATGAGGACATGAAGGGTGAATAGGAATTTTCAATTCCAAATGACCAAAGGAGGTAAAGCATGTGTATAGGTACTGAGATGCAGCAAAAGGAAGAGGCTAAAGGATGGGCCTTGTTATAAAGATACATATTGACAACTTGAGAGGTTTAGATTTTAGTCTGGAAGTGATTTGTAGTTGATCTATTAGATTTTGTTTTCTTTTCTATTCTTTTCTTTTCTTTTCTTTTGGAGTTTTAGAAATAATAGAAAACCTAAAAAGAATCATCTAAGTGCTCAGTCATAGTACCATGAAAATATTAATGGATAACAAGTCTTACCTTAGACATCAGTATAACTACTGAAATACACGCAAAAATATTAAAGAAAATGAGAATATATGGAACAAAAAAATTTTGGAAGCATGTATGCTTCAGTAGTTTGAACAACATTGACCTTGAAGATTTAATTCTCAATTGCTCTTCTGTTTATCAAATTTTCAATGCTCTATGATTACATGTTAAAAGAAATCTATTGTAAGAAGACAAATTGTTGGCCATATTTGTGTTTTGAAAATTTGTACTTGACAGTATTCCATACTTTTTAAATTTATTTGCCAAAGTTTTTCTATTGATAGGATGAATGCAATGTGATAGAATAAAATCTAAACTTAAAAAGATCTAAGTATTGATGTGCAACTAATGCTTTTTATGACCTTGACATACTTAAAGTACTTTCTTGGATCCAGTTTCTTTATCAGAGTAAATTGGTTTAGTCCCTTCTCTGTGGCAAGGTTGGAGCCCCAGTTTATGATTACTCATCATCCGTTTTCAAGTAGATAAATATTTTGCAAACAAAACTTATGGGTAGCACCTGAAGTGGTTTACAGGCAGAAATTGCAAAATTATTTGATATAGATGCTGTCCCAATAAAATACATTTCAAATATTATGTAGAAAGGAGATTAGATTAATATATAGATGTAGATAAAAAGTTAAATAAAAATTTTGAGTTATACTAAGAGATACATGATGAAAAGAATGACTTTTGGAACGCTAACTTATATCTGTATATACTTAAACTGTCAATGAATATTTGTATTACATTGTTAGAATCTGGAATATACTTTTTCATTTGTTCCCATTTATTTACCCTACTTTAGTAAATTCTACAATTTACTCATTTAACAAGCTTTTGTATAAACGTATCTCTGTGCTTCAATATATATTTTTTAATGTTCTCCTTGACACGGATTATCATAGAATTATTTTTCTCATTTGTATGCACATAGACTCGAAGAAATCTGCTTTTTATTAGGTAACTACTACCACAGTCTTGGTAGTTGTTAACTTAATAAACATGTTTAAATTATTACCAGATAGTAACTTAAGAACTGATAAAATTTTTTAAAAGTTGGGATTTGAGTGATAACCTTTTATAACTTAATTTCCTCAGCCATATTGGACTACATCTTTATTGTACTTAAGGTCTAAATAAATGCATGTACAAACCACAATTAGCTGTAGAATAATGGGTGAATACTCACTTTGTAGTCAATATAAAAAATTCCCCAATTGTTAATAAGTTAGTATTTCTCCATAATTGCAGACATGAAATGTTTGTCACCAACAATTGATTTAATAACTGAACTGTGACTTCTCCTGTATTAGCTTTTAAGGGTGATCTGTAAAATGCCAGGAATCCTCCAGATGCTTCTTGGAAAAACTGTTCCATGAGCAAATGTTTGGTGAAATGTATTCAACAAAGTGAGGCAAATCGTTATTACCTTTGTTTCAATATTAGCCTGCCAGTAGCGTGTCACTGAGTACTCATTTCTGTATGATATCCCATGGGTCTAGAGATATTGTACATTTTATATTGGGGAAATACAATTCTGTTTAAAAACACTTTGCATAATAAAACTTAAAATGAAATAAAACAGGGCATCCCTGGTGGCACAAGGGGTTAAGCACCACATTATGAAGCAATCCACAGCCTCTACAGCACAAGTTCGATCCCCGGCTGGTCAGGGAAAGCCCACATGGCGAGGCAGACCTCTCCTGTCTTGCCCACTGCTCCCCTCGGCAGTGTATTTCAGTCAGTCTGCCTGTTCTGCTCCCCACTCTCTCTCTGGTGAGTCCTCTCACCCCCCGCATCTTTGACCTGTACCCCAGCTCTTGTATGCATAAATAAATAAATCTTTAAAAAATCTACTTAAAAAATAAAATGAAATAAAACAAAACAAAAACCATAGCACATCTGCCCTCCGCTATGCTGAGAGGAACATGGTGGGTGGGGAAGTGAAAGGCCAGGTGTTTTTCTGTCAAGGGAAGGATCAGCACTGCCACAAGCTTGTCATGGGTTGTTTATTATTAGAGCACTGTCCCTTTAATTTTTAAAAGTGTAAGAAGAAATCCAACTAGAAGCAAAAGAAAAGAAGAAGAGTGGTAGGGAGGAAGAGAGAAGAAGAGTAAGACGATGGGCAAATTCTTTTCTAGATAAACTAATAGAAATAAAAGTATAGTTTTGTGTAGTTTTTATGTTGTTTATATGATGAGCTTGTAAGACAGCTAGTTGCAAATCAGAATAATTGCCCTTTTTTATGAAGTCAATCTGTAAGGTGAAATGTGGAGATTGCTTTTCTTCTATGTAAATTACTTATTTCCTTTAAAGAAAAATATCAACATAAGGAAATCCCTGAGAGTTTTCAATACTGATCTTTCCCAAAGGGTTGTTCCTGCTAAGATTTTTTTTCCCATCACTGTGTCACATAATCTTTGTATAATTTATAAATGATAACAAAGCAATCAGGCCACATTCATAAAGGCCCAGTGACACATAATTTAGTTGAATCTGAGGATTAGAATTAATTGACTCTCTTTGTTCCAAGTTCTAAATCTTAGTAAATGATTCACTGCATGTCATTACAGCTTAATATTTGCATGAAATCACAGTTTAGCTGGCATAATTTAACAGCAATTAAAAAGCTATTTAATCGTTGTGCAAATTGGTATGAGAGCCCTCAAGTAAGAAGGGTGCCTGCCTCTTTTTTTAAAGTATCTCCAGGCAGACAGTTATATACTTGCAGACACCCATAACATAATTGATAACATTATTCCTACTCATGGAAATATAAGTGAATAATAATTCATGTTTTCCATTATAAATAAGAGAAAAGAACAACAACAATATGAACATGTCATTCTGTAGGAAAACATTATTATGATAATGATAATGAATCTTTATCTCTCAGGCAAAAGTTGAGGTTGTAGGTAAAAGCTGCTGTTATTCATGTTCTTTAATTTATAATCTCTTACATATTGTCTGTCCTTGTTTTTTTTTTTTTTTAAGATTTATTTAAAGATTGATTTATATATTTATGAAAGCACTGGGTACAGTCAGAAGCGCGGGAGGGTGAGAGAATTTACCAGAATCAGAGCAGGGAACAGAACAGGCAGACTGCCAAAGTACACTGCCGAGGGGAACAGCGGGAGCGGCAGGAGAGGTCTGCCACACCATGTGGGACCCTCGCCGGTGGCTGGATTGAACCTGCACTGTAGAGGCTGTGGGTAGCTTCGCAGCGCAGCGCTCAACCACTGCACCACCAGGGGAGGCCCATTGTCTGTCCTTTCTAAAGGAAGTTGTTTCTGTGACTTTCTGTAATATGAAATGGCATAAAGCAAGGTATACAGCAACCTTTTGGAAAAACTAACCATCTCATTTATAAGTCTAGCTTCAGGTGATACAGACATCAGGTCTCTGCACATCAGGCTGCTTATATTAGGATCCACAAAAAGAAACACAATATATAGCACTTCCCACACTTCCAGCCAGTACAGTAGGTTTATGACTACTGTTACACAACTCTAGCACTGTAAAACAGATGCTCACAACTGAGTCCCCTGCACTCATTTAGACCATTCCCTGCACTGCAGTCAGAATGCTCTTTCAAAAAACATATTACTCCCATATGTAAAATCTATTTCTTCCTGCTATACTTAGAAAATATCCAGACCTAGCCATTGAGGCTAGCTTTCTTGCCATTATATAGGTCCTTTCTGTTCCTTAAAACTCATTACTTGCTTTCTCCTTTTGCATTCTAGTGAGTTATTTCCTGCTAGTTCTATGACTATTTTAAGATCTTTCTGATGAAAAACCTATACATTTTCTACCCCAATATTCTTTCCTCGCCCTTACTACCTCAGAGAGGCTTTCTCTGATTGGTAGTTTTTATTTCAGCTGATTTTCTTTGATTTCCATTATTGCATTTTGCTGTCATTTTGAATTTTATACTTCTGTCTATAAGTGTTACCTGTCTAGCTATTCAAATAAAAAAGCAAAAATAAGAAAGCAGGAAAAATATCAATCACATTCACATTGCAAGTGCAAGATCTACCACAGTATGCAATACATTTAGTCATCACTGAAAACAATTATTTATTTAATGAATGAAAACCTGTATCTTAAAATGTATTAGAAGCCTATTTCAAAACTTCAGTTTCTTTCCGTGGAGATTATGTCATAGAAAATTTCGTCTACCCTGCTTAGTAAATTATCCTGATCACAAAAATTTAAATAATTGCATATTTCTTAAGCTTGGTCTTCTAAAATAAGGTAAAATTATTATTTCACTAGTTATTGATAAAATGATTTATTTTCAAAATATCTATTATACACATAGGCTCTTACAGAAAGGGTTCCATGGTATTTCACATATAGCACATAGCACTAAGCCTGGCACCTACTCATATTTGTTCAATGAATCCTGTGAAACTGAGGTTTGAAGGACTTACTAAGTCTTGATTATTGATATAACTTTAGGAATAATAAAGCACATTAAGTACTGTATGAAATATAATTGGTTATGCAAAAATAGATTACTGAGGAACTATTTTCATTCATTCCTTGGGACTAACTTGATTTATGAGAGTCTGGAAGACAAGTAAATTGTGTAGGTTGCGTTGTCATCTTTTAAGAACAGACTTAACTGTTTAGTAAAGTAAATCTAAATAAAAATCTTATCACCGTACCTGTGTACACCCTCTTCATCCCTTCCATAGAATGTTTTTATCCCATACAACTGGCATGGCCCTCGTAAAAGTATTTGTGCTACCTCCACTTTCCCTTTCTTTTCTTCTTCTACCAACAGTTTGTCCACTCTAAATTTAATGATTATTCATTCTTAACATATATGAAGTAGATCCTTAGGAATCATCACAGTTAATGAATGGGAGCTTTATCTACAAATCAATCATAGTATAAAGACTGATAGATTGAACACAACATGTTTTATATATGTATTTTTTTTCACATGTTGAAAATGGTGATGTAATTCTTAAGATGAGATTAATGCCATCACATAACTTTAATGTTTTGGCTGTTATCTATGTTCAGTAAACAAATAGTTATAATTGCTTATAAAAATATCTTTCTAAGACTTAAATGTTTTTGACCACATTTTTTTATGGTTCCCATTAGAAGAAAGAGCTCAACCTAATATAAAAGACCAACAAGTATTTATTGATGAAGTTTTTAAGTTAGCACCATTATTCATTGTCCTATACATGTACATTTGTTCTTTAATTGCTTTTCTCTAGGACCACCTTCAGCTCCTAGGAATGTGGTTTTTAACATCAATGAAACGGCCCTTATTTTGGAATGGAGCCCACCAAGTGACACAGGAGGGAGAAAGGATCTCACATACAGTGTAATCTGTAAGAAATGTGGCTTAGATACCAGCCAGTGTGAGGACTGTGGTGGAGGACTCCGCTTCATCCCAAGACATTCTGGCCTGATCAACAATTCTGTGATAGTACTTGACTTTGTGTCTCACGTGAATTACACCTTTGAAATAGAAGCCATGAATGGAGTTTCTGAGTTGAGTTTTTCTCCCAAGCCATTCACAACCATTACAGTGACCACGGATCAAGATGGTAAGTTCTGCTGTAAGTTCAAAACAGACTCATAATTCCCTTTTGTTGCATAATATCCCTGTAGACCCTGTAGTGCACTAAGGTGCACTAAGGTGGGCTGTATATTCTTGGCACTACAAAGGTGATTTCCTGGTGGTTGTTCTTGTTGTCTCCCAAGGTGCAGAAAGATATTTTTTTTTTTTTTAAAGATTTATTATTGGGTACAGTTGAGAGAATTCAGTAGTAGCTGAGTGGCAGTGCTGTCTAAGCTGGGGAGCATTTGCAGCTTTTGCGCCATACCCAGATCTTCTTAGTAGTAGTAGTAGTAGTGCTTCTAAGGTCTAAGCATTTTATTTTTATACAATCCTATACCAGTACATCTTATAAGTAAATTTATATTATTTACCAGTGAACATCATAAATTGAATTGTCCCACTTATGCTGTCATGGCTTTGCTATGGCAAATAAAGCAAATAGTAAGATTTGTGTTAATTATAATTCATATCTTTGTAATAGAAGCATTACAGCCAACATGTTTGACCATGATCCACTCTAATAAGAAATGTCAAGAAAATATCCAGTAGTGTAACCAAATGCTGTTGTCTAGAAACAATTTGTAAAAAATAGTACAACTATCTTTTTAAAAAACACAGTAGTTTGCTGTTAAATAGTCCTTTTATATCACTACAGGTTTTTTACTACAACATAGTTAAGCATGAACACTCCTGTGATTTTTACAAGTATATATATTCTTTGATTTCCCCAAAATAATTTATTGCAGCATGATACAGAAAAAGTTTCAGAGATTGTAATAATTCCCTTTGGGAAGCATTCATATCCACATGTGGATGCACAAGTGATTGTCTTATAGCAGAAAGTCTCGTTATTTATTAACACATATGTGAGGCAAATTTAAAATGATAAATCTATTCTTATGCACTGTATTTGTTTGCTAGGTCTGCTATAACACCACAGACAAGGTACCTTCAACAGCAGGAATTTATTTTCTCACAGTTTGGAGGCTGGTAGTCCATCTGAGATTAATTTTGTCAATGGGGTTGGTTTCATTCTGATGCCTTTCACCTTGGCCTGTAGATAGCCATTTTCTCCCTGTGTCTTTACATTGTCTTTCCTCGTGCATGTCTGTGTCCTGACTTCTTCGTATAGGGCACCATCATATTGGATTAAAGTCCACCTATATCACTTCCTTTTCCTTTTATTATTTCTCTTCAGGCTTTATTTACAAAAACAGTTGAAGTTAGGGCTTCAACATATAAATGTTGGAAGGTTACAGGTTAGCTCATAACATACATTAAGATAGCATAAAGTGTTTTTTTAAAATAAAAGTTGATAGAAAGGTTTGAAATACTACTTAGCAATAAAAAAGAAACAAACTATTTTCATACACATAACAGAAGAACTTTAAGGCCACTATGCTAAGTGAAAAAAGCCAATTTGAAAAGCGTTGTATGATTCACTTAATATTGTATGATTCGCTTAATTACATTCTTGAAAAACACAATTATAAATATGGGGACTAGATTAGTGGTGGTCAGGGATTAGGATTTGGGGTTGAGAAGAATATCACTGATAGGAAAGAGCCCTGTAGTGATAATACAGTTATATATTGTGATTGTGTTGGTAATTACATGAAGCTATATATGTGATAAATTACATAGAATTACACAAACACACACATAAGAGCTGTGTGGATTGTTACCAATGTCAATTTCTTCGTTTTGACATTGTGCAAATTTGCTAGTCGTTAACAGTGGGGAAAGCTGGGTAAGGGGCATGTGGGGACCACTACATATTTTTGTACATTTCTGGCATTCTGTAATTATTACAAAATTAGACATTAAAATATTACTAAACCTTTGAAATATGCATGAAGAACAGTTTAATATTCTGCTAAAACATATTTGAAATGGATGTTATTCAAAATATTATATGTAAATCCAGTTTATGCTGATAATCTTCAAAAATGCATCCAGTAAATAAAGTGAAGCTTAAAAATATTGTACAATCACCATCTTGTATTTACAATGCAATTTTCCCCTTCATTTAACAAAAAGTTCCACATCATAGAATATTCTTTATTGTTCAAAATGGAATTCCTATTTTCTCTTTCTTTTCTCCTTTCCTGTAGTATCAGCAAAACCTTGTCAATTGTGTCTTAAGGATAAAACTGATAGGGTCTTCTTTTCTTCTCTGCATTAGTACATCATTTCTAAGACTCTTTTTTCTATCACCTGCTAAAAAATATAATCCAGTACAGTTATTCTTAAAAATCAGGTATAAGTAATTTAGGTTGGGAATAAAAACAGTATATCACTTTAAATTATTAAAACTGTGTTTACATATTTTTATAAATACATATAATAGTCTTTCTAGAATTAGTTCATTTAGCCTACCTTTCTACTTTTAAGAGAACATAATATAAATTGTTTCTTACTTTTAAACTGAGAGTTCATTGAAAATGTATTGCTACAATGACAGAGGTATTTTAAGCCCAAAATAATATGTAGGATCCATATATTGAGAGCATATATTCTGGAAGGATAATATCATTAAGCAATCCTTCCCACTAGACTTATCTTTGCTGAAGAATTAGAAGAAACAACTATTGAGAAAAAAAAAAAAGAAACCACAACTGTTAATTTTACTGTTTTAGATATAAAAAGTAATAAAAACAAAGTATGTATAACTTTTATTTGAAACATACATAAAGGTCCCAAACTGAACTGAATTATGAACAACATTATGACCAGACTATCTCCATGTCATAATTCTGAGAGACACCAAGACCCTCTCGCTTCCTATCTGAAACCCGGATATTAGAAAATCACATCTTTTAAAAAAGCAGATAATCCAGGGCCTCCCCAGTGGTGCAGCAGTTGAGCGCTGGGTTGCGAAGCTGCCCGCGGCCTCTGCGGCGCCGGTTCAATCCCCGGCTGCTCCCTGGCCACCTGAGGAGGGTCCCACATGGCGCGCAGACCTCTCCTGCCGCCTGCTGCTCCCCTCAGCAGTGTGCTTCAGTCCTTCTGCCTGCTCTGCTCCCTGCTCTGGCTCTGGTGAATTCTCTCACCCTCCCGCACTTCTGACTGTACCCAGTGCATGTATAAATAAAGCAAACAAACAAATAAAATAAATAAATAAAAAAAAGCAGATAATCCAGGCAAGGGGAGCATTGTGAAATGCTAATCTGTGGATGTATCCAGTAACTTTTTCTTATCATCTGGGATGAGATCCTAGTGTTGGGGAAAAAGAAGCTTTTAAAAACTAGGGTGTCCCTAAATCAATATTCAGCTGTTTTCATTGTGTGCCCACCTTAAATATAATAGGTTTCCTGTTGCAAAATGAAAGGATCCCATTATCCCACTTGCACATTTTTGGACATTCTCTTTATTAACTTTGAGAAGCACTCTCCAAAGCTAGCTTATAATACATTACAATTTCATTGGATTTAGGGGATCATGTAAATAATTTTTCTGGTTATCTGTAGATTATATCTCATTTTGTTACTATAATAGAAAATTGCTATCTGCTACTCATACAACTTTATACAACATGTATGCAGTTGCATATATGCAATACAACATATGTGCAAAATATATAATTTGCAAGTCAAGGTTGCTCTGAGACCAATCATTCTCCAGGTCTGGAAGATAAAGACTGGTCTTTCGGAGGAAGCAACATTTAATTTCTGTACTCAGAGATGAGTAGAATGTAACCAGGCAAGATGAGATTGGGAGAAGGGAAAGAACTGAGTAGAAGGAATCAAAGGTTGAGAAGTTGAAGAATTAGTCGTTGATGGCTAATGTACAAAGAACATCTACGAAGTTGATATTTTGCAGAGATGTCCAGCAGGATTTAGGATGGTAATGAAGATTTAAGTTAAAATTTGGAAATGACTGGGTATCTGCAAAATAGTCAAGATGAGTTATGTATTTATCAGAGATACTGATATATTATCAGGGTCACAAATAGGGAAAAAATAGACATGAAAATAGTATTCATGAGGTGATAATTATATGAGAAAGGAAGGAAAAGAATAGAGACCAAAAAAAATATGTACAGTCATATTCATTATGTTTGTACTGCTCTGTGGTGCACAAAGTAAAACATGAGAATATAAAGGAAGTTTCATTAAAGTTCCTTTTATTTCATGTAATTGACTATATGTGTGTATATGTATATGTACATATTTTCTCATATATAAGAAATAATAATGAAATTAAAGAGCCCTGACTTAATTGTTTGCTGTTTGTTTACAGCACTTATCCGTAGTTAGGTGAAACATTCCTTGATTGTTCTGATTCTAGTTGGATAAATAAGATTATAGATTTAAGACTATGACTCTCATAATTAGGCATCTTTGCAATAAACCTTAATTAACTGACTTCTACAATTCCTAAAAGCTATATTTGCAATGTTCTATTTTCATAGTTTATTTAAATGGTTTTTAAAGGTGTTTCATTTAAAGAGCAAAATGAGAAAGCAATACCTAGGAAACATTTGATTTTAATCTTCAGCGCATGCTAGGAAAACTAAGGTGTGCAGATCAGTGAAAGAAATTATGCAGGTTATAGACAGTAAAGGAAAATGTTAATCATGAATAGTCAACTTCGAACAAATTATGTTTGTAGATATCCTGACTTGTGCAAAAACCTTTAAGGGACCATGTTCAAAGTGAAAGACATGCTAAATTACAAACCAATTCTGCTGATACTTGCTAAAGGGTCTTTAAAGCAATTATTGTCAGAAACAGGTTGGCCAGTTCATTGGTTTCTTAAAATATACGTTCAATACTTCTATCTCTGTTCATTGGGTGACTATTCTGTATAGGACTTGCCTTAGGCTTCCACTGTGACTGCAGATTTCATATTGTTGCACAGGTAGCAATAATTAATTTAACTGACATTGAAAATAGACTTAAATCAACAAAAATCTCCATATATTTATAAACTTGAAATGATTATTTGATTTACAGTTCATTGAATTTGCAAATACAATCTAGTTCAAACTTTTGCACATTGCTGGAGTAGGTAATTAGTAACACCATAAATATTTGTTCATCCTTATGTATGTATTTTATGTCTGGATATCTCTCACAGTCCTTACTGTTTTTTCAATTATTGACATCAAATGTTCCTTTTCTACAATCTATGTAAGTCATTTAGGAGTGAAAAAAAATCAGTATAAAAGTTTAAATGCTTACTATAATTTCAGTGAATACACACAAGTGGCAAGAACTTGTTTGAAAAATAACTATAAACTATTTCTTAAACATAAGAAAATTAAACTATATTTCTAAAGCTACAGATACTTTATTTGAAGGTTAAAATTTTCCTGTATCATGGGAAAACTGTTTCTCTTCTTAAAAGTATGCTGAATATTTTATTTATAGAAGATAACTAAGTATGAGTGTAATCAAACTAAGTAACTGTGGTTCAGTCAAATATCAAATTATAATAGAGTCTGGATGACTGTAACCTTTGTTTTTATGCCCCCGCAACATCAAATTGAATCCAAGTCTGTATCTTTTTGTGACATGTATCTTTTTAATAAATCAATTATATAGAAAAGCCCCTTAGACCCTAGCAATTAATTCACTGAGATTGGGCAAGTGTAGAAACTGAACAGCTGCCGGTCCATTATGTACAATATTAGATATTTCTCTATTAATGTACCATAATATATGTTTTCAATAGTTTACTTTCCTCACCAATATATAAGCTTCTTGAGAGTACACAAGATGTGTTGATTAAGCATATCCATACTCTTACTCTGCAGTGTCTGTAACTTAAAACACCTATGTTGATTACTTTGCCAGAAATTGGAGCTAATTTCTGTTGATTTTTCATTCCTTAATATATTAATTCAAAAATATTCATTGAATAATATTTGCCAGGAACTGCTTTATGGGCTAAAATATTATTATTTTAGTACCAAATAATGATATGTCCTATGAAGAACATCTGCAGGCTAAGAGATTTGGAAGTAATGGGAAGAAAGGTATTTTATGAAGGAAAATTAGACACCTCTTTTGATCACTTGAGAAAAACATGAGTTGAAAAGAAAACCCTATAAATATAAAAGACTTTTCTAGGTAGTAGGAACAAAAGGATCTGGACTTAAAGTTAAACAGAAATTTGTCTAGAAAGTAACAAGAAAATATTAGTACATATGAAAAGGCCTTTATTCCTCCCTCATATCTGAAGGAGAGTGTTGGAGGAATAAAGTATTCCTAGCTGACAATATTTTTTTCTAGAGTAAGTATTTGGAATACACCATTCCCTTCTTTCCTCTCTCAGAGAGAGTTTCTCCAGAGAAGTGTGATGTTAGCTTGATCCGAGTACTTTTGTAGGTTATCTGCTTCTTTCCCCTTGCCAGCTTCAAAATTCTTTTTTTGTCCTGAAGTCTTGAAAATTTTACTACTATATATCTTGGGTCCTTTCGCTTCCTAGATTTATACATTCTAGGTGTGGAGAAGTTTTCCTCAATTATTTCCTGAAGTACATCATTTTCTGTTCCTTTCTCTCACTTCCTCACTTCCTGCTCTGGTATTTTTTTTTTTTTTTTTTTTTTTTTTTTTTTGTGGAACCCTCAACGGTGGCAGGGGAACGAACTGGCGCTGCAGAGGCTGCGGGCAGCCTTGCAGCCCAGCGCTCAACTGCTGCGCCACCAAGGGAGGCCCCCTTGTTAATTCTTAATGTGCCTTTTTCTTATGGAGTCAGTTTTGGAGTGCTTCTTCTTTTTCTTTTTGTTTTATTTTGTTTCTCTCTTTCCTGCTCTACCCAGGTTCTTTGAAAGTTTGCATGTTCAGTTTCACTGATTCATTATTCCACTTAATCTAGTCTACTTTTGTGAGTTTCTCCTGAATTTTTCATCTCCTGTATTTCTCTTTTGAAATCCTGAAACTCCATCTTAATCTTATTTAGAGTTTCATTTTCTGTCTCTAGTTCCTTGATTTTATTTCTAAGGACAATCATTTGTTTTGCTGAGTTTTCTTTCATTTATTTGAATTTCTATATCATTATCATTCTTAACTCTGTATTTGAGAAGGAGAACATACCTTCCATGTCTATGAATTGGTTTTCTGGAGACTTGTTCTCTCTCTCCCTTGAGGCCTCATGTTGCCCTTACTAGTTTTGGAACCTGGCTGCTATACTTCCTCTGTTCGTGGCTTCTTACCCCACAATCTCTGGCCAGGAGTCTCACCTATATGGGCAGGCTTTTTGGCAGGATCTCAGAATAGGTCATAAGGCATCTGGCCACTCTAGCTGTCTCTGACATTGTTCTGGGGTCTCACAAGTCTGCAGGTACTGGCAGGGAACTTATGGGAGGTAACAAGGCCGCTGTAGCTCTGGGCGGGCACTGCACGGGTCCTGCAGAAGGTTGCACTGACTGGTTCTTATGGAGGTCCTGAGTCCTCAGCTGGTCTGGGCAGGTCTAGCAGTGTCTGTAAGGCTTCAGTTGCTCTGGCACACTTCCTGGCATGTGTACCAGATCTCACTGGTCTGTGTGATCACTGGCAGGATCTCACAGAAAGTTGCAAAGCCTCTGCCAATCCAGTGGGTTCTGACAGTCTTGTTGAAGGTCGTGAGGCTTCTGCTAGTCTGGGTGGGGCACAGTGGGGATCTTGTGCTATTCTTACAGAATTTTTAGCCAAAGGTTTTAATCAACACTAACCTATACTTTCATAGCAATCATGCTTTTTTTTCTTTTCCTTTGTGATCATATATCTTGGTGAACATATATAGAGAAAAGTGTTTACTCCTAAGTTTGATTTTAAGCAGTTAGCTTTTAGAATCAACAGCTGTTTTTCTGAGCTCTTCTTTGCACATTTACAGGAAAGGACACTAATTTTCTCAGTAGAAGATAAGATCTTATTGCAGTTATAATGTCTCTATATGTTAACCGTTTTAATGGCATTTGTCTGTACAAATTGCAAAGGAGTGGTAGATTTGTTCATAAAAATATTTTAAATCCTGTAAAAATAAATCTAATTAGTATTGAAGATAAGTACATATGTTCATATTATGCATAATCTATATCTGTCATATGATGTAAGGCCTACTTTATGGTTAGAGAAATGTCTGGGAAATTGCCCATTTTCAATACAGTTATTTGTTTTGAAAATGGAAGTCAGTTTAAAATAATTAACTAAACTCTGTCTATAAAACAAAATGACTGATTGGGATAACTGATTAATATGCAGTTATCATTAAAAACTGGGGTTGTATTTTTTTGTATTTTCTAAAAGTCTATTTTACATTTTTTAATAGGGCTGAAATCTGAAAATTTAAGAATAAAATGAAAATATTTTCAATGTTGACATTATTCTGAACATTATTAAAAATGTGAAATGTCTCATAAATAACTTATAAAGATTAAAAACTAATTGCTGACCTTTTAATCAGACTGAAGTTCCATACAGCATCTTTAGATTAAATAGTTTTTTTTTTCTTCCATGTGTTCCTCAGCACTTTTCTGTTTGGTTTGGATTCTAAAACAGTCAGTTCCAGCTACATAATTTGTGATGCCCAGTGAAAAATGAAACTGCAGGACCCTTTGTTCAAAAAGCAGGAAAAAAGGGCCATTAAAGGTACTAAAATATAAAGCTTTTTCCTTCTGTAATTTCTCTTTCTCAACTTGTCATGGTGCTTTTTAGTTGCCATTTAATGTCCTTCTAAGTTAAGAAAAAGTGCAATTTCCAATAATTAGCATAAACTTTACTATTCATCTTTATATTGCTTATTGTCACTTTAAAATGCAAATATAAGAGGATTTAGCTCATAGGATGAATCATCAAAATTGTACAGTTTGTTTCCTGTACTGTCTTTCCCATGCCTAGTCCTGAAGGAAACCAGAACAGAAAAATGTAGACCAGACTCAGAAAGTTTGGGATGAGAAAGGGAGTGTCTCTCTAGGAACTAATCCAACCCAGAGAGCACTCCGTCTTGAAGGGGATATTGGTAAAGAGAATGCAAACACCCTCAGGGTCCTATAGCCTTCCCAACCCACTATGGACTGGAATACTCCAAGGGTCTTTAAACGTCCTCCCTGGGAACTGTTAGCTACCTGCTTAGGTTGGGTAAGAAACTTAGCCCCACTAAGACATGGCTTGTGTAGAAGAAACAGCACACAAGTGCACATAACAGCCAGAGTTCTATAATCCCTAGGGTTAGCAGCCCCAACTTAGATCCTCCCTGTGTACATGCCCAGACCCCATCTGGAGACCAGGTGCAACACAGGAATGTGGTCCCCTCTCCTCAGTTGTCAACCCAGTTACTTTACCTGGTGGAGAGGCAGAGATTAGAAGACTGTATGGTTCAGAACAGGGAAATGTGCACAGGAAAACAAATTTGAGGAAGTAGCCAGGCTGGACCTTGGTTGGAGCCAGAGATTCTGACTCCTAATGCATGATCCATTGTCTCCTCAGATTTCATTCACAAAATATGGGTTCAGAGATGAAATTAAGAAATTCTAAATGACAATAGCTGAACATTAAATTTTAAATAGACTGGTAAACTATGTAGCTACTAGGTCACAGACTCATAAAGCTAGACCAGAAAACATTTTATAAAATAATAATGTTACTGTTTTTCTCATTTCCCTCTATGTATTAGTCAAAGAATGAAATTTGAACAAATTTTGTCAGTGACTTTGATATACAAAGTACTGTGCTATATGTTGTGTAGTGAAAAAAGATGCCAGATGCCAGCAATCAGGCTCATTCTCTAAGATTTACAAGTGAAAATTTACCTCAGTGAAAATAACTACACTAAATAAATGATATCTGAGTCAATATACATTTTAAAGAATTGAGTACCTTAAGTATTACTTTGTACACAAGCCCCCCAAATATGTATAAAGTAATAAATGATTAAATAGTGATATGACAGGCAGTGAATGTTGACATTTCACTTACCTATTTTTATGAAATGGACTGATTGTTTGACCACATATATATTCTGTTAGGCTTGAGCAGGGAAAGCTTTTAATAATAAAATATAGCTTCATAATGCTATGCGAAATTTTTGACATAGATTTCATACTATAAATGTGGCTATCAATAATGTGTGTACTGCTGTATGTTATTAGTCACTTTCAAGGTATATCCTAAGAGAGAAAAAAATGTTTCTTTTCCTCAAAATAATTATGACATAATTCTTTGGATTATTTGTTTTCATCCTTTTAAATTGTGGTCCAGCTTACATGTTTCTGAAGTAGTTTTTCATTAAAGCAAGTAAATAATATCCTAAGAATAATAAATAGATCTATAACATATGAATAGAACATATACTTTTTACCCCATTTCTTTTCATCTTTAAACACTTTATTTTATTCTTCTGATGAATTACTAAATCTCTAAGATACGTGCTGCCTTTCATTTTATAACACTCATGTGAATTGATGCCCTCTCTTTTTGAGTTCCTATTTCAAGGTTTCTTTATAAAATAGTGAATGGTTGACTATTTTCTATCAATGAATTTGGGTTGCATTTTGATATATTTATCTCATAGTTATATATTATCTCTATTTTATATATTAAAGTTGTTTTAATTACTTTTGTAAAGGTGCTATGGACAGCTGTAGATAGGAGTTGCACATTTAGATTCCTAGAAATTAGGAATACATTCCTCATTCTATTTTTATGAGAATGAATACTTAATGCACTGAATAGTTTTGAATATTTAAAATGTTCAACTGCTGTTTTATTTGGTTGTTTTACAAAATGTGAGGTACTTGAGGTAAGAGAACAATTAAACTCCCCTGGTGGCACAGGCGGTCGAGGATCATGCTGTGAAGCTGTCCATATCCTCTGCAGCGCCGGTTCCATCCTGGCCAGCCGGCGAGGGTCCCACATGGCGAAGCAGACCTCTCCTGTAGTGCCTGCTGCTAGTCAGTGTATTTCGTCAGTCTGCCTGTTCTGTTGCCAGCTCTGTCTCTGGTGGATCCTCTCACCCTCCCACGCATCTGGCCTGTACCCTGGTTCTTGTATAAAATAAATAAATCTTTAATAAAAAAATAAATGCTCCCTAACTATATATTTAAATTTAAACTATAAGTGACATACAAAATTATTTCCTAAAATAAACTATTTTCTACCATCTGAATTTTATTAATCTAACTGCTGCCAGCTTATATTAGTTCTACACTTACAAGTTTCCATATCCCTTAAATGATCTCAAGAGAATATAGACTTCAGTTACCATTCATTACTCAGAATGCAGATATGAATGTTATATCATTATATAAATAAATATATCAAAAAAATGTTATTTTTTTCCCCGTTGTGAACATCTCTGAGAAAGATTTCCTTTTCTATATTATCTTTAAGTTGACTGTTTGGGGATGGTGTTCCATATAATTCACCTAAGATTTTCCTTCTGTGTTAGCTTATTTAAAATAAAATAGAAAACATTGATTGGGTTTCAGAAGATGGAAGTTTCCATCACTATGTCTTGATTCTTTATCGACAGGAATACTATCAATAGAACATTTTAGTTAGAGCATCCCTACTTAATTCATTTACCTTTTGCAAGTGTATCATCCCCAAAGCAATTTTTACCATTGTTCTGCAATTCTATATTTCTAGTAGACTGGAAAAATGTTCTGCATTAATGATAACATATCTTAAAGGAGCCACAGGAGGAGTGACGGTATGTTGACCTAAGAATTCTTGCTAAGGTACTTCTTAGACATACTGTCATGGTAATCTGAGGACCTCTTAGTGTGTACCTCTTTAATGACTACTATGGCAAAATTAGGCTCTAAAAAAGGAGACTTCTCTCCAGAGGGAGAACAAGAGTCATGCAATCAATAAAACTTCTCAAAATCTGAATGCTCGCACCATTTCATGTTACTTCCAAAGAACATTTGTGCAGGGGGAAAAAAAATCTTAAAAACTATCCTGAAAATTAGTTTTTGCAGAATCCACACAATAAAATCCCATGTGTTGGGATTTTTATTAGAATTAAATATTCAAATAATTAGTTCTTAAAAATGTAGCATAATTTTAAAATAAAGGGTTATTTATGTGAAATTTAAGCAAAATATTAATTTTCATCAAATCTCCTTAAAGAGTATTGCTTTAAATTATTGGTTTTATAAAAGTATAATGAGTTTCCTAAAAACATCATGTTATGTAATTTATTGATACTTTAAATATCAGATGTAGATAACTTAAGATGTTTATTACTTTATTAGACATAAAATTTTACAAATAAATTTTTCTATGACATAATTTTTATCTGATTTGCACAGTGAAAAAGAATTACTAATGAAGGATGAAATGCAAAAAGTAACAGATTACATTGGTTTTCTGGTGATCCTTTTCTCAAAATACATCCTTGCTTTCTTCATTCATGAAGAAGTGGGTAGTTTTAATGACAATTCAGCTCCGAAATCCTTGTTCTTATGATCCAGAATGAAATAGCTTTCTCTAAGCTATTTTCTGTGTCCCAATTTTTAAATTCCATTCTCTACTTTCTTAAATTTTCTACCATCTCTGGTGGCTCACAGTCTTAGAGGGGGAATAAAGTCATAACCCTGCCTTCATGTGACTTTCAAGTCCAGTACAGCTTATCAAGTTATCAGAAGCACTATAGGCGGAATATGGAATGAATTATCCTTTATTTGACATAAATTTGATTTTATAAGGAAAACTGTAGTTTTAGTGTCAAAAGAATCTAAAATCATTATTGCTTATTTAACAGCTAAGAAGAATAAACATGTTTGGGATTTAAAACAGACAAAAGTTCAGCTTCTGCAGTGTCTAAACTTTATGCATTAACATGGAAAACATATAGTTTTATTCTACCGAATCTTGTGTAAAGAGCCCTTTATTTTCAAATTCTCACTTTTTAACAAGTAATTGTTTTTTTCACGATTCCATTCTTCACTAACATTTTGCTTAATTTTCTATATAAAAATGTCTTACATGGGCCTCCCATGGTGGTGCACGAGGTTGAGCACAGCGCTGTGAAGCTGTCCTCAGCCTCTGCAGTATGTATTCGATCCTGGCCGGCCAGGGAGAATCCCACATGGTGCAGCAGACCTCTGCTATGGCACTCGCTGCTTCCCTCAGCAGTGTATTTCAGTCAGTCTGCCTGTTCTGCTCCCCGCAATGGTGAATCCTTTCACCCTCCTGCACATCTGCCCTGTACCCCGGTTCTTGTATGCATGAATAAATAAAATCTTTAAAAAAAGAATGTCTTACAAAGTATAGATTTCAATTATTTCCAAAAATTCAGTGCATTGTGTTTGTATATTGATCATATCATCTGGTGCTGTGAAAATAAAGGTAGGAATATTAGGAAATCCAAAATTTAGTATTGCTCCATTAACCTTTTTTAAATGAATTTTCATTTAAAATGCCCCCTGAGGGCCTCCCCTGGTGGCGCAGTGGTTGAGCACTGGGCTTCAAGGCTGCCCGTAGCCTCTGCGGCACCAGTTCGTTCCCTGGCCACCGGTGAGGGTCCCACAAAAATAAATAAATAAATAAATAAATAAAAATAAAATAAAATGCCCCCTTAAATTTGAAAGGTATATTTAATCAAACTCAACTACAGAATAATTAACTCACATTTCTAGAATTAATTTGTTTTTCCAAGAAGACAAAAACAATTTTTGATCAAAGACACAGAAAAGAGAACCTTGAAGAAATTTCCTTTTTTTTATTTTTAAGATTTATTTATTTATGCATACAAGAGCTGGAGCACAGGCCAGAGATGCAGGGGTTGAAAGGATTCACTAGAGACAGAGTGGTGAACAGAGCAGGCAAAATGACTGAAATACACTGCTGAGGGGAGAGCAGGCGAGACAGGAGAGGTCTGCTTCGCCATGTGGTTTGCTCCCTGGCCGGGAATTGAACGCACTGCAGTGGCTGCGGATAGCTTCATAGTATGGTGCTTAACCCCTCGCACCACCAGGGAGGCCCTTGAAGAAATTTCTTAATATACAAAGAGTTTTAATATAGGATAGAGAATACATCTGAAATCAATGGAAGACAAATATACATCATTAGCTGAAATTTGTTGAGGAAAAATTAGTATTTCATATATTTCCAGTTAATCCTTAACTAAGAAAATACCATAGATAAGACCAATATCAAACGACTAAAGAGATGGATATTAAACCTTAAGAAAAGGCAAAAATATAACTCAATAATGAATGAAAAAGCACAACAGTAATTTTTAAAAGAAATTTAATATACATAAAAAACATTCTTACTAAAATCAAAGAAATGAAATTGAAATAGTGATAACTGATTTTCTTCTAATCATATTTGTTTTGTGTTTTCTGGGTTTTGGGGCTTTTTTGGTAAATGTAATGCTTGTGACTGCTTCAGGTGTGATTTGGTTAAAACTCTCATTTTACTAGAACAACTACAAAATTATATAGCAATGTGTTTCCAGCACCTTAAATTATTATAATATTTAAATCCACTACTACATGTTAATATCTAGGAAAGATAAGACATATTGAAAACTATGTGTATGTATAAATATGCATTATGTATAATAAGGAAATGTGTAAATTTTCTGAGTAATCAAGATTAGATAAATAAATTGCATTATGTCTATAGGATAGAATGTTTATATCTATAAGGTGGAAGTTTAATGAATGAGAATAATGCTAACAACATTGTGTTCAGGCCGTAGAAGTAATACTCCATACATTATCCAATTATGTGCACATGTAGTCATAAGAAATAATTGACGTATACAGTAGTTATAAGAAAATAAATATCAGCAAAATTTTCTATTGTTAGCACCATTTCTGCCTGTTTGGTGGTATTATTTATTTTTTTCTCTAAAGTGTCTTGTAAGAGCCTTCGTGATCTAACCCTAATTATCCTTTTATAACTTCTTGTTTTTACCCTGTCACAGTAATTACCATGTTCTGCATTTCACCAGCATGTCAACTTTTTAAATAGGGTTGTCAATAAATGTTTATATCCCCAAGGTCTAGCATAGTACTTTTACATAAAGTCGATGCATTAAATGTTTACTAAATAAAGTAGTGAATTAAATGTGTGCTTATATAAATATACATACATGCATAATTATATGTCACAAACATGTTAATTTCCAACACATTAAAAGTGAACCTTGTAAAGCTTTGCTATCTAATACTTTTGCCCCTTAGTTGTTAAGTACCCACTAAGGACACCAGCAGTAAGTATTCAATTCACAGACTCATCGTCCTGGTAGAGACCTACAGGAGGCATGAAGCTCCATGGAATAAACCTAAGCAAGAATGCTCTGAAAATATACAGGGGAGATTATTGTCCATTCAGTTTTAGTATCTCTGGGGTCCCAAATTTCATATCCTGTGTACATAGTTTAGTCTGCTATTTACCATCTGCATACTCATGAATTTATAACTCATAATGTCATTATTTTTTTTTCTTGAAATGTCCTGTAGTTTAAGTCATATATAGAGACAGGAAACAGCTGGTCAGATCCTGATAAACTCTGAGCTCTAATCCCTAAACAGCTACTATCCAGCTGTATAAATTTAGCCAGGTTATTTAATCTTTCTGAACCTCAGATTCTTCATATGCAAAATGAGTATATTGCATAGGATAACAGGATAAGCATTCTAATATTCAATAATTGCAAAGAATAACACAATGAACATTCTATGCACAGTCTTTTTATATTTAAAATGAGTTTTTTTGTATAATTCCAAAGATATAATGTAATAAAAATAAGAAAATAACACAATTTACAAATGCACAAACAATTTTGACACTTCCAAAAGGACAACTTCTAAAAATCTTATGACTTTCCATTCTTACAGCTCCTGCTATATAGGTCTTACATTGTAATATTTTTCAGTATTCTTAAGTTTGTTATGGTGATTTCAAGTTGTACAGTTGTTTTAAGAAAATAAAGAAGTATGGCAGTAGTATTTCTTTTTTTTTTTTTAAGATTTATTTATTTACGCATACAAGAGCCGGGGTACCAGCCAGAGGTGTGGGGGGTGAGAGGATTCAACAGAGACAGAGTGGGGAGCAAAACAGGCAGATTGACTGAAATATAGTGCTGAGGGGAGCAGTGGGTGAGACAGGAGAGGTCTGCTGTGCCATGTGGTTCACCTCCCTGGCTGGGGATCGAACTCATGCTGATGCTTAACCCCTTGCACCACCAGGGAGGCCTCTCTCAGCAGTATTTCTTCTGAAGTTAAAGTACATGTCACATTACCTTTAGTAAGTAAATTCTTATGGTTTTGGAAAATAGAAATACATGGCCAAGGGGTTGAGATGCAACCTATGAAGCTATCCATAGCCAATGCAGCACAAGTTTGATCCCTGGCCAGGCAGCTGCCCACATGGCGCAGCAGACCTCTCCTGTCCAGCCCACTGTTCTCCTCAGCAGTGTATTTCAGTCATTCTGCCTGTTTTTCACCCCACTCTGTCTCTGCTGAATCCTCTCACCCCCTGCACCTCTGTCCTGTATGCCAGTTCTTCTATGCATAAATAAATAAATCTTTTTTAAAAAGAAATATAGGGCCTCCCTGGTGGCACAAGGGGTTAAGCATCACACTATAAAGCAATCTGCAGCCTCTGCAGCAGAGTTTCTCCCAGGCCGTCCTGGGAGAAACCCACATGGTGAGGCAGACCTCTCCTGTCTTGCCTGCTGCTCTCCTCAGCAGTGTATTTCAGTCAATCTGCCTGTTCTACTCTCCACTCTGTCTCTGGTGAATCCTGTCACCCCCCGCATCTCTGGCCTGTATCCCAGCTCCTGTATGCATAAATAAATAAATCTTAAAAAAAAGAAATATATCATATTAAATGTCTTACAGTATGAATAGGAATAATTTTTAATTTTTAAGAATAACATTAAGAATATTTTTTTCTTTTTTTTTCTATACTCTTCACTCTGTCACATCCAACCTTTTACTTTCTCTTTTGTTTTTGATCATGTTTATTTTCCATGATTGTAACTAAGTAACTTTCTTCATACTTATTTGTATGTGTTCTTTATTCCATCACTTAATTCCATGATATGATAGATAAGATAAATAATTTGGTATTTCAACAGTAGAATTTAAGCTCAATGAGGGTTGGACTTCACTGATTTTTGTTTTTTGGACAGGTTCCCTGTCTAGGGAACCCTGAACAGTTCTCGGTAGTTTTGATAGTGATTTATAAGCAGCCAATACAGAGGAATACTATTCAGGCAGCTCTTCTTCCTGCCTGTGACGATGCAGGTGCCTCTCTTTTTCTTTCTCCTTTTTCAAATAAATCTGTCCTTTTAAAATTTAAAAAAAACCTAAAAAGTAATTGTTATTCAGTATATATTTGTTTAGTAAATGAATGAGCAAGCATTTATTATGTCATAATGTTTGATAAGTACTATAGTTCATTGATGTGTATAAATAAGAATAGAAGCAACTAGTGTGTCTTCTTCAAATTCCTTACTTTCTCTAATTGGGGAGACAAGGTTAGCTGGATGAAAATGACTAACCGAGAATAAATAAAGCCTATTTTTAAAGCTAAGGGCTTAAGTTATAAGCTACAGAATGTGAATGCTTTAGTTCATAGGGAGAATAACTTAATTGAAGTAGAATACTTCCTTGAGCAGCCTTACCCTACCCTAAAGGAAGACTAGCATTTAAACTGGTCATACGAGGAGTATTGAGCCTTTAGATTATGAAACAGTTGAGGAGTAACAAATTTTCATGAATTATTTCTGGTATGGTTGTAGAAAATTCTACTTCTTCATGTGTGTATCAGAATCTTCCCTGAATCAAGATTTACACCACAGTCTTTGATCAGAAAGTTATAGAACCATGATTGTTGAATTTGAGAAGCAATTTTGCAAGTAATATTATGGACCCTGTCTTTAGTACCAATATTTATTCTGCTTCCTCTAAAATGAGAAATGCTGGATAAATATATTTAATTATCAAATATAAAATTTGTTAGAGGAAGAAGCTTACTTTGTAGGGGGAGCTCATTTAAGGAAGCAGGCTGAGCAAAAGTAGTTTTCTATTTGGGAACAAATTTACATGCCATTGTGACAAGACACACAGTTTTGATAGTGATTTATAAGCAGCCATTAGAGAGGAATACTTGTCTTCCCACAGCAACATCTCTGAGCACTAAGCACTTTTTGGTCAAGCCCCTAGGATTTCACTACAGGACATTGAGTTATAAAACCGTTTTTCATTGATCTGAGCTGTTGAGTTCTTAACTGTAGCTTATTTTCACTTTGATTTTGAAATCCATAAATGCCAGTCACAGCATTTAGGAACTAAAACCATTGGCACAGGAATTTAAATGAAGAGTGATAAATCAAGTCTGCCAGTGGCTACTGCCTCTGCCAGATGCAAACACCACAGCCACAGTTTTTAATAGCCTTGCATGCCTAATTTCAAATTGAATGAGACAAATTAAGCAGGAAGTTAATTACTATCTTGAAACAAATAGTGGGATGTTGATTGAAAAGGGCATCATAAAACTGTGTTTTACCTTAGCCGAATACCCAGAGGAAATATTAGTAAAATAGAGATGTACAAATAACAATTAGTTTAGGTTAAAAAATGGGGGGTTATTATGCATTAGGTTATGAGTCCAGGTATATGAAATGGGGTGTCACCCAACTAATGATCAAGCTATAATATAATAAAGAGCAGACTCATGATTCTGCTCTACCACCTTGGGGTATTTCCAAGGTATGTTCCATCAGGGTCAGGACATTTAAAGTATCAGACAAGGAAGTAGTCTGAGCTTTTGTCATTTGTTGTGAAACTGGATTGATTCTGAAGTCATTTGTCTGCCTGTAATTGGCTTATAAGAGTTTCCAAAAGAAGACCTCATTGTGGGGTCAGCTGTCACAATCAACAGATAATCTCTTGTGTTTTTGTAACCTTCAAATACTGAGTCAGGCTATTTGATTTTCACCTAGAAATCACAATATGGCAGCTGAGAGACAGATGGAGTCTGTTTGACTCAAACGAGTTTCATAGGGGATTTTGAGAATAGATTTACTAGACTAAAAGCAGGATGTATATTCACAGATGCATAGAATCTTGGTACTACATGGTAGATCATGAAGGAGGTTTGTATATCTGCTGACCAGAAATTAGAATGCACTTCAACTCTTCTCATTACAGGGATGCTAAAGTTTAAAAAAAAAAAAAAATTCTCAAAGTAAATGTGATCTTAAAAATCCATAGATGTTCTAAAGCACAAATCTCTTAACTAGTTTCTCAATTTTTTTAATAGCTGAATTCTGTGACTTTTATTTCCTAAGACATTCATTGGCAATAGCGTTTTTTAAATGACTTTCTTCTTGACTTAAAGAATTTTAAGTGTTTGAGGAAATGTTTCAAAATATAATCCATTCATTGGCGTTCAAATGGCTCTTAGAAAAGATGTTGTTTAACCTTCCTTTAATGTACAAAAATTACAAAGTCACACACTACTGTGCCAGATACTGTTCTTAGTGCCTTATATTAAACCATAAAATAAACGAACCCAACTCTGTTTAGTCATAACTTTATTTCCCCATTTTTTCTTCTCTACCTATTGAAATTCAGGACCATGTCTTCATCAGAAAAATAAAAAAAATAAACACAGAGATTAAAATAACTTTTTAGCAGACTATAGAAAATATAGTGAGGCACCACAGTAAATTTATAGACTCAGGGTGTTTTTTTCAGCTGTCCTGAGAATGCATGTGTTTTGCTAGTCTCTCTCCACAGTATCTTGCCTAAATAGAAGGATACTATAAATAAAGAAAGATACTAAAACTCAACTTTGTCCTGTCTTTATAAAGAAAATATTCTTAAATGTTTCAGAATATCTATATCACCCTAAAATGCTGATATTATCCTGAAACATATAGATATGACATATTTTATACATTTTAAGAAAAAATAGTGAAAAAGAAAGATTATATTTAATAAAGGAAGCATTTTTATTTAAAATGCATATATTTTGTTATCCCACTACACATACATGTATTTTGTAAACTGTAAAAAGGTACATATTTGATAAAACTTTACTCACTCCACACAGCCATGTGCATCTTTTTCCTGTAGTCCAAACACCCCAGACAATTCCTGCCTCATCACCTCTCCTTTTGCTTACCTTTCAGATAGTTGCTCAAATAGCAACATCACTTAAAAACCTCCATGGCCATTTAATTTAAAATTAAGGTTTGCAGGGGGCCCCGAGGTGGCACAGGGGTTAGAGTCTCCGTGCTATCAAGCTGTTGCCATCCACTATGGTGTGAGCTCAATCCCCAGACAGGTAAAGAACCCACATGGTGCAGCAGACCTCTCCTGTCTCACCCGTTGCTCCTCTCAGCAGTGTATTTCAGTAGATCCACCTGTTCTGCTCCCCACTCTGTCTCCGGTGAATCCTCTCACCACCCCCTGCATCTCTGGCCTACACCCCAGTTCTTTTATGAATAAATAAATAAAAATAAATCTTTTAAAAATTAAAGTTATAATTTTTTATGTTCACCAGTCCTAATACTATTCTTTGTCCTCCTGTTTTCATAACAGTTTTTACCGTTTCCCATTTTACCCAAGCTTTTCTTTTCTTGTTTCCCACAAGCTTCTATGTGAGCTTCATGTAGACAACGGTTGCTGTCATGTTGATTGGCTCTATTATCAGTGGCTAGGACAACAAGAACATGTTTGCTGGTTGTGTGAATATTTTTTAAAATTGATAGTTTCATGATAATTTATTAACCACTTTCTAATTAGTTTAATTGTATCTATACAGAATTGATATAAAATTCTGTAGTAAATAGGGGCCTCCATGGTGGCCCAGGGGGTTAAGATGCAACCTATGAAGCTATCCACAGCCACTACAGCATGAGTTCGATCCTCGGCCAGGGATCTACCCACATGCCATAGCAGACCTCTCCTAACTTGCCCGCTGCTCTCCTCTGCAGTGTATTTCGGTCACTCTGCCTGTTCTGTTCCCTACTCTGTCTCTGGTGAGTCCTCTCACCTCCACACCTTTGGCCTGTACCCCAGCTCTTGTATCCATAAATAAATAAATCTTTTAAAAAATTTGTAGTAAATAAAACTAGATAATATTTATAGTTTTATTATCTTTCTTTTTATACATTATCTTTAAGTCAGTTATTAAAATACTGTGTATAATTAGCATTTTGTTTTAGAAGGCAATGTTAACTGCCAAGCAGAATCAATTTATATTTTTTAATCATCATACCTACACTCTGAGATTGCTTATAGATGTATTCTGGAGAACTATAAAACATGTCAGTTATTTTAAAGAACAAATGTTTAAAGATGTTGTCAGAGCCAATCTAAATAATCTCTCCCCTTGTAATTAGAACTATTATAGGTAACTGATAATTAAAAGAGAAATTAAGGATTGTGAGAGAGGGTATTTAAGTATTTAGTATTTAGTCTTCATAGTGGTGTGAAATGTATTAATCTTAAGTTATAAAAAAATGAAACATTGACCAATTTTTATGTAAAAATCTACACATAGTTAAAATAATACAAAGGGAAATTCAGTATGACCTAAACAAAACTCCTTCCATTAGCATGGGAAATAGTCAAAGATTTTATTTCTCCAGTTCCCCCAAATTCAGACTCCATTTGAGAATGAACAATATAAAACTAAATTAAATTTATTGGAGATAAGGAAAATGCTAATATTTGAAATTCACTGGAATTATTATCACATGAATTATTACCGAACGATGATTACCATTACAACATAAAAGGATTCCACATTAGAAAAATAAAACTGCTTTTGTGGAGATTTCACTACCACTAAACAGTATGGTTTATTCCAGCTATTTATGTTTTACTTGTTGTTTCAAAACTTTTTAAATCTAATATAAGAGCTATTGGCAAAAATCTGGGTAAATTCTTAATATAAGAGTACTATAACATTGAGCTAATTCGAACCATCAAGATAAAAAGACTGAAGCTTTTAATATAACATTTTTCTTAACTTTGTCTTAGTGAACTCCATAAACCCCTGGAACTAGTAAGGAGAAAGCTTAAACTTTGTCACATACAATACAAAGAAAGAGTAAAATAAAATTTTGTTATATTTTTTTGAAGATGGGCCTGCACACAAGTATTTCACCAGATAGTCCTATGAGATGATTTGCATATAGATAAAGTCATTTATGGGTAAGGTCAGTTTATACTCTGCTCTACATTAGAAATAAATAGGAATATAGAGGTTTTCTCTTGAAATAGGACCAGAGGCAGAACTATTGAGAACTGTAGTTAATGTTTTGTAATGATAGCAATTTGTTATTATAATATTGAAATTTGGGTTTAGTCTGCTTGGTAGGTGAAAATTAGTTTACTACATTTTTGGTTTTGTTTGCTTATTCAGTTGTAAATATGGATTTCTGTATCTGTAAACATTCCATTGATTTGAAAAAAATAAGTAAATGACAAATGATTTCTCAAGTCAGTTTAAACAAAATGTAGTATAGTCTCTCTTTTTTTTCTCCTTTTATTTTTCTATTGCTCTATATTGGTGAGAAATCTCTTAATGTTTTTTTCTAAACACAGATGACTGTTCCTCTGAGGCCGGAGATACTTTCTTGTGCCTACTAAAATAGAGAACTGGAATCCAATTTAGATCTTCTTTCACAGCCCCTGTTAGAATAGTAGTTTAAGATCAATAGAAAGGAAGGAAGGAAATAAGGCAAAAATATTATTCACCACATCTTTTCAGATATATGCTATGTGTCATGAAATAAACCTTTAAATAAACATTGGTTGATTAATGAGTAAATGAATAAATAGGGACACAAAATTTGTGTTTATATCTGTTATTTATTTTCATTTAATTTTTTTTAAATTTGAAGTTTATTTAGTTTAGCTTAGGGTTTTTTAATCCAAATGGAAGAATATAAAGATATCCAAGTTCAAAAATCAACAAACATACAATCACAATGAGATAAAGTCAAATTTGGGGAATTGTAGGACCAGAAAATAGTTATAGAAGGGTTCCCTTTTTATCTTTTAATTAGGATAAATATTCAGCAGTTGCCCTTGCTTTCTGAGCAGTGGATATGTTCCCAGGGAGTTATCTGTAAAAATGATGAGAATAAAGATTAGTAAATCATTCTACCAATTAAGAGTGCATTTGGCTAAAAGTAACAGAAAATGTGATTGAGTTCTTTAAACAAACAATAAGTTTTTTTCTCATGTAACAAAACTAGAGTTATAGAATCTTGCTGGAGATGGTTGAATTATTCAATGACAATTTATGGCTTAAGGATCATTCTGAATTCCTGATATATCATACAGAGATTAATGGTTTATTTCCTCTTGATAGCAAAGATTCTGGCTGCACACTCAGAAGTATGCATTAAGGCAGAGAATATTATATACAACATCAGTTGTCAAATGTCAATAATAACACTTTATTGTCCCTTTTCATTGGGAAAACAATAACCAGCAAACTTCTGTTTTACTTATAAATCCATCGTAGTATCTGCTGGAAAAAATCTTCAGCAGAGTTTTACAACCTTCTTGCATATTAGAATCACCTGCTTAGCTTTAAAAAGTAGCAGCTATCCCTGATTCCCTACCTAGAGATTCTTACATAACAGGACAGGATCAATTTTCTTACAATATTATTTTGATTATTATTATTTGTGTAATTATATTTTATTAATTAAACTCTGGAGCTCTTAAATTTTTAGATGTTTTTTAAAGATTTTATTTATTTATACAAGCACTGAGGTACAAGCCAGAGGCGCAGGAGGGAGAGAAAATTCACCAGAGACAGATCAGGGACCAGAACAGGTGGAAGGACCTAAGTACACTGCTGAGGGTGGGACAGGAGAGGTTTGCTGCGTCATGTGGGAACCTCCCTGGCCAGCCAGGAATTGAACCGGCGCTGCAGAGGCTACAGACAGCCTCACAGCGCTGTGCTCAACACGCTGCACCACCAGGGAGGCCCAATTTTCAGATCTTTAAATTCACTGCTAATTCCACAATCCAGTGATGCATATAAGAAGAGTATGCTTTATGAATCTTCCATAGTTTGAGTGTTGGTGCCTAGGCATTTTCAATGAGAATATAATTTTCAGAAAAGCTAAAAATTACAACAAAATTAAAAATGTTCGTTTTAGATTGACTTCACAATTAGAAAAAGCAGATATATTCAAAGTAACCTCAAAAATCATGAGAATATTTTCCAAAATCTTTATTCCTATTGACTCTCCTACAAATATTAATAATGAAGTTTCCACTTCTCTAGTTCTAGAATATGAAAAGAGGGGGCAAAGAATATATTGGTAAGGAATTCTCCTTCAAGGGATTTCCTTCATCAGAATTTTCCCCTGCAGGTTAAGAAATCTTTTTATCCTCCCAAGACCTCTTTCTGTGCTTAAAGCATGTTAGCAGTCTTGCCAAAAATTAATGATATGTGTAATCTTGACTTGCTATAGGGCATATTATTGCATTTGTAATTTTTGTGCTGGAAGAGTGCATGCTTACTTTTATTAAGCAAGTCACATTTGCCTTAGCAACACAATTCTATGAGTAACTCTATTCTGCCTTTATGACAGATATGTATTCGAAGCTTCATAGCAGATTGAATTAGGTCATCTTCTATAGCCAAAACAAGGCAGAAATATAAAGAGTTGACTACATTTGTTCAATTTTTCTAGTCAATGGCTACGAGTGCTGTCAAGTTTAGAGTTTCTTCGTGATACTCTCCAGTATATATGAATATCTCCAGTACAGATTCACGCTTTTCTTTCTTCTTTTTTAGCATCTTTACTCATAGTCAAGATCCACAATATTGCAACATGAGAGTAAATACCATTGTAAAATATGGAGTCCATGGTTTTATTCCACAAAGTCAAGAATCTCAGAAGCTTAATAAAAATACATTAACTGATGGTTTAATTTGCCCAATCCTAATAGTACCTAAGTATAAAGGCCATTGGGGAAGCACAAGAATTATTAGCCATTCCAGATTACAGCTCATATTTGGTGATCCAAGTACTTACTAATCCTTTCACCTGTGACAAGTAGAGGATAATGGTCAGATGATGGAGATCAAGGACTCAATAGAATAATATACAAACTGGGCTAATTCTGATATTGAAGAGGAAGCTATTTATGATCATATAGTGGTATACATACATATTAGCCTGGATTGTTTCAGACAAATCTAGAAATAAAGAGTTTGATATACTCATGGAATGAACAAGCATTTGGCTTGACATGTTTCTGAATGTGCAACTTTACTTAGCAAATATATTACTACTTTCCTGAGTGTATTCAAACAGATTAATATGCTTATATATTATTTTAATTTCTTTTTGATATGCCTTATATCTTTAAATTCCTTCAAAGATTTTTAAGATAAAAATGTACTCTAGACTTTTTCTTATAATTTATACAAATTTAAGTTTGCATACAGTTTTAAATAAGCCAGTTAATTAATGTCACATATATTTTTAATTCTTTCATAAGTACTAGAAAATCAGTAGCCATTTCTTAAAGAGTGTCCACTAAGCACTTGTTTCATTTACTCTCTTATTTTGATTTCTCATAAGTTTCTTTAAAGCAAATATAGTGAAAATTAATATCAAAGTTTAGATCCAATAGCTGCTAGTTTTATTTAGCTTATTAAATATTGTCAGTGTAATTATGCCAATTTTTCTTTTCTTTTTATTGAACTTTGATTTATGATTGAATTTGTAAAGAAAATTATAGTGTGTTTCTAAAATAGTCATTATATGTTCAGTAAAATTAAGCATCTAAGTTTTAAATATTAAAAATAATAATTAGGAATGATGTTAGATAGGACCTTTGGACACATTTGTGATAAATACAGTTTTATGTTAAACAGACTAAGTTCTACCACTAGCAGAGCATCAGGTTTTAATACAAACATTTAACTACAGACACAAAGCTAAATCAAGCTTAGTTGTCTCTGATTTAAGGCTATATTCCAAATACTGACCTAGAAATATTATAAATTCCATAATCTCAAAATCCTATTCTAATCTTTAATAAAAGTTGTTTGAGGAGTTCTGCTTTATACATTTCTGTTATTTATTGCTTAACTCAGTGTATAGTAATTAACAGACAATGCATGTTGGAATGAATAAGTCTCTATCAGAAATGCATATTGTTACAGGACTTAGCCCAAAAGAGTGGGTTCTTTGCCCTCTAAGGAAGAATTCACCAGAGAGATGTAAATGAACCAAGAATGGTTTTATAAAAGACTCATGCATGAGAGGGCCAGTGTGGGAAGGCAGAATTTAGTCTGGCTTCTTGAAGGGACAGTGGAGGAGATATTTAAAGGATAGATCCAGGAGGTGGGACAGAGGAGAGTAGTGTCATAGCTTGCTTTGGGCCAGGTAGGCTAGGGAAGGGGCAGATAGGTTATATTCCAACTGTGCATGCAGACTCTTCCCCTATAAGTGCTGATTAGAACATGACCATAGATGTTAGGTTAAATGATGGTTCTTTTCTAAGTACTTCTGTCAAGAAGTAGCAATTTTATTTAGAATAAATTTTATTTAGAATAAAATAGCAATTTTATTTAGAATAAAATTGCTAATATAGGTGCTGATTAGAACATGACCATAGATGTTAGGTTAAATGATGGTTCTTTTCTAAGTACTTCTGTCAAAAAGTAGCAATTTTATTCTTTCTACTAAAGTTGATTTTTGATTTCATGTCAATTTTTAATTGAATGTTTTGTCTACCTCTATTTTATAAAAACCGAAAATACTATTTTTATTATTGAATAAAACAAATGGAGTTTAGGGCCTCCCTGTTGGCGCAAGGGGTTGGGAAGCAACCTAGAGGCTGTCTGCCGCCACTGCAGCTTCAGTTCAATCCCCAGCTAGGGAGCTGCCCACATGGCTCATCAGACCTCTCCTGACTAGCTGCTGCTCCCCTCAGCAGTGTACTTCAGTCAATCTGTCTGTTCTGTTCCCCACTCTGTCCCTGGTGAATCCTCTCGCCACCCATACCTATGACCTGTACTCCCATTCTTGTATTTATAAATAAATAAATCTTTTTAAAAAAATGGAGTTTAAAAACTACAGTCCACGCGATACTCATGTGAAGGCACCTTGAGAATGTAGCAAATAGCAGTGAAATTTGCTTTATATGTCCTTTCCTTGAGATGGATTAAACATAAAATAGTGTTACACTTAACATACTACATTTGCCAGACAACAATATTTTGGCATAGTTATTATACTTCAAGATTCTTGTATACATTTTGACATTTTAAAAAATGACTTGAGAAATTATTTTAAATAAGTTTTGACTATAGCCATACATTAATTTATTCCATTCTCAAATACACCTCAACAGATTTTGTATCAAACATGATACCACATTTACTCTATCTGATATTTCACTGTTTTACCAAAGCATCTTATTTCCATTCCTGTTATTATCTGCTGAATTTGCCCTACTAGTGGGAATTTTAAATGTAGACATGGATTTTGATTACGTTTTATGGGTAATTGCTATAAAGAATGACAAGTTTAAGACAAGTACAAATCAATCTCAGTTTGGGTGACTGCACTTTTTCCTGAGCCCAAGCAAGTGTTAGATAACAATTACCACTAAACCAAAGGAATCACAGCTTTTGTTTCTAAGATATGGGGGGAACTTAGTAAATAATTAATTACAGTGTGAAGGCTTCTACCTCACTTGACAATTCCTTTTTAAAATGAACTGTACTCTTGGGTCCTTCTTTAGTCTTCTTAACCTTGATGCACATCTAAATTGTCTATAATGTGCTAGGAATGCATGATTTAATCCTAGCTACCAAATATATAAAACAAAGCAGTTTCTGTTAATCATAAAGGTTGTTTAGTTAGTATTTATTATTTAGTAATGAATGTGTCCGTTATTAACAACAATATGCACATATAGTAAAGTATTTTTGGACTGATTTGATTTTTAAACATTCAACTCTGTAGCAAAGCTCAAAAAATTCAAGTATAACCATTAAGTTTTTTGTGAATGTCAGGAAAGAACAAAAATCTTGCATGTTCTCCTTATAAACATATGGAATCTGATTAGGAATTTGAAATTTAAATTCTAACTATTGCAGGCTTTCTGATTAACTTGGGAAAAAATCACTTGGTGAATTTTTTTACTACTCAGTTTTCTGATTTGGAAGTGATTATTCATTTATTTAACATGAATTTCTTCAAGCACTGCCTTTTGATGATCTTATCTTTTTTTTTGAATACTTATAGAGTAGTATATTTCTTGGAACAAAATCAATAAATTTTATTTTTATCATTATTAGTAGCACAGGAATTTACTATATCTTCTACCAAACCTCAGTTTCTCATAAATCCTCATAAACATCCTTTGACTGGTGTGTTTAACGCCACTTGTGAGGCCTCCCTGGTGGCGCAGCGGATTGAGCCCAGCACTGTGAGGCTGTCTGCAGCCTCTGCAGTGCAGGTTCAATTTCCTGGCCAACCAGGGAGATTCCCACATGGCGTGCAGACCTCTCTTGCCACCCGCTGCTCTCCTCAGCATTGCTTTCGGTCTGTCTGCCTGTTCTGCTCCCCACTCTGTCTCTGGTGAATCCTCTCACCCTCCGCACTTCTGGCCTGTACTACCCCAGCTATTGTATAAATAAAAAATAAATCTTTAAAAAAAACCAAAAACAACATTGCTTGTGAGAAAAAGAGGAGGTTGGAGTGTTTTGTGTTTAGACCCCATAGTTTTTCTATTTGAGGAATATATGACCGTATGCCAAGCATATCTTTTTTTTTTTAAGATTTATTTATTTATACAAGCACTGGGTACAGTCAGAAGTGCGGGAGGGTGAGAGAATTCACCACAGCGGGAAACAGAACAGGCAGACAGACGAAATACACTGCTGAGGGGAGCAGTGGGCGGCAGGAAAGGTCTGCACGCCATGTGGGACCCTCTCCTGGTGGCTGGGAATCGAACCAGCGCTGCAGAGGCTGCGGGCAGCTTCGCAGCCCAGTGCTCAACCGCTGGGCCACCAGGGAAGGTCCCAAGCATATCATTTAATTATTTAGGTAGGCCATCCCTTTCAAAATCCTTGAAACAATAACCAAAATCTGTTTAGGTTGGAGCTATTTGCCGCAAAGATTGAAAATCACTGCTTTGCCTAGGATGAGTAGAAAAGAGAAATAAAAGAGAGATACTGTTTACTTTAAGGTTGGAGGGGTCTTTTTTTAATTAAAGATTTATTTATTTATTTTATACAAGAACTGGGGTACAAGCCAGATGTGCGGGAGGGTAAGAGGATTCACCAGAGACAGAGCAGGGAACAGAACAGGCAGACTGATGAAATACACTGCTGGGGGGGGCGGGGGCAGCGGGTGAGGCAGGAAAGGTCTGCCGCGCCATGTGGGATCCTCGCCTGTCAGCCCGGATCCAACTGGCGCTGCAGAGGCTGCGGATAGCTTCACAGCGCCAGCGCAGCGCTCAACTGCCTGCACCACCAGGTGAGGCCCCAAGGAGGGGTCTTTTTATATTAGAAAACTTCACAGGAGGCCTGAATCAGCTCTTTAAGAAGTGTAGATGAGTGTTTTTTTTTTTTAAAGATTTATTTATTTATGCATACAAGTAATGGGGTACAGGCCGGAGATATGTGTGGGGGATAAGAGGATTTACTAGAGACAGAGTGGGGAACAAAACAGGTGAGTTTTTTTCTTGTTGTTTATTGTTATCTGAAAGGAAGCATTAAAAAGTGAGTGATCATTGACATTACTGACATAAGGAAATCAGGGAAAATGAAGTCCATGGTGTACAATATATTTGTATGATTAGATAGTTTTGTTACAAAACTATGTATATAATTTTGTATTCTTTTATTTAAGAGAGAGTGGATTTTTTTAATAAATTGCTAAATCATATATAATTTCCTTGGAATACAGAATACAAATTGTCATTTGAATTTTCTAAAGTTTTGCCTATATTAGAAGAGAATCTTTTTACTCAACATATTTCATAAGGAACACATGGCCTTTAGGGAACAGTATGATTGAACCTAGTCAATAATAAATTGCATAGCCTTGATTAATTTATTAGCCACCTGTTTCATTCTTACAGTATAATAGAAAAATAAGGATTCTATCACTACATATGCAAACTTTTTCACTCTGCATGTTCAGAGGGGTATTTCAAACCAGATAAAGGCTCAAGAGTTGAAATTAAAGATAACAAACATTCAGAAGATTAGCTATACATTCAGTCTTTTATTTCTTCCTTTGCTATTGTCTTTAGCAAAGAACTGTTTTTTATAAAAGGTTAAAATAAATGGAGAAAAATCACAAGAATCCCCAGAAGTGGGATTGGCTTAACACCAAAATGTGTAAATCCCAATAATAAATGTAACTTGAATCAAGATAAAAAAGTGTGCATCATAAATAAAGGACAGTAACTTGTCAGACATCGCTCTTGTTAATGTAACGCTCACCTTCTCTTCTAATATAGGCAACGCTCACCCCAGCAATTACTCGAAGTGTACCCGCCATATAATCATTTTCACTTTACCCCACAAGTCGTGAACACACTTAAACACACATACACATGATAGATCATCCTTGGTAAACCACAGATTTGTGTTTGTGATGTGTCTAGTAAGTTATCGGGATGTGACTTTATTGGCTTTGGGTAATTTTTTTTGTATTTCTTAATATCATTAAGAATCTAATCTCATCCCAAAGTCAGAACCTTTCTATGAGTTGCCTTCTGCAGTGAATTTGGATTAGTTGGGCCACTAGAGGGACAGGTTTTAGGGTAAGAAAACCAGTACACATAGAGCTGGTATAGAATTAAGAGCTACGTAATAGAGGCTTGAAGCATGACCTTGGAATTGCAAGGCATGAAAAAAAGGGGGAAAAAGCTTTTAGCACTATATCTGAAAATTTACCATGGTATTTAGGATTTTTCTGTGAAAATACGTCCTGTGAAATCCCTAACACGATAGGATCCCTCTCATCAAGCTCCACTGTAAACACAGTGCTTCTTTCATCCATCCAGAATCAATGTGAGTTAAACTCTCCTGTCCAGTCTTTGAGATTCTGGTTTCCAGCTTCTTCTTCTTTTTTTTTTTTTTTAAAGAATAATCTCTTTTTTTTAATTAATTAATTTATTTATTTATACAAGCACTGGGTACAGTCAGAAACGCGGGAGGGTGAGAGAATTCACCAGAGCCAGAGCAGGGAGCAGAGCAGGCAGAAGGACGGAAGTACACTGCTGAGAGGAGCAGCGGTCAGCAGGAGAGGTCTGTGCGCCATGTGGGACCCTCCTCCGGTGGCCGGGGAGCAGCCAGGGTTCGAACTGGCGCTGCAGAGGCTGCGGGCATCTTCACAACCCAGCGCTCAACCACTGCGCCACGGGGGAGGCCCGGTTTCCAGCTTCTTTTGATCCAAATTTAAGCCCTAGCCTCCAGGTCCAGGAAATGATCACTTCTTTATTTTCTCTCACTAGTTTTTAGATAATCAGATCTTAGCAATGTTTTTTCAAAAAGAAAATGAAAAATGTTTCGGTAGGAAAAAAGTTTTAACTTATGGACCTGATATGTTTGATAATGTGTATAGATCACTAATCTATATATACTATGAACCTTATGGACCTGATATGTTTGATCATATGTATAGATCATTATTTATTGAGACACATGATTCCTTGTTTAATTTATGTTTGAATCATGTCACTTAGCAGAGAAAGGACATAGGAATTATAACAAATATTTGTGATAGAAAGAAATACCTAGGAACTTGCATATGCACAGAATTGTTTTACTACCAAACATTACTTACTTTTTCCAATTAAGTCATTTTAAAGAGAATTGTTGACTACTTTTCTTGCTTTCAAGTTAATATTCAAATTTAATATGCTTGACCAACTCAACATTTACTAAGTTAGTGAACATTTCCTCTCTACAATATTTCAGAATAAGCAGTAGAGATAATTTGGGGCTATTTTTGTCAATGACTTACAGTTTAATAATTTTTTGCAAAAAGAGAATTAAGCATGATGCTATAGTTTTATTTTATTTTTTTCCTGCAAACCCTATCAAAAAGTAGAAAAAATTAATAGTTCTTGTCAAAATACCATATTACAAATAAAAAGTAACACTTGTTCCTAAACTGCTGTATATTATTTTGTCCACAGAGATGTTCCTAAGCTTGATATTTTTACAGAGGGATTATCTTAAGTAATGATATTTTTAACCACAGGCAATTCATTTTAGTCACTGTCAAAAATGACAGTTACCTTTAAGTGGTATATATTGTCTTGCATAGAAAAGCATCATACTTAGTGGCTTATGACATTAATTAAAGGTACCAACATTTTAAAAATGAAATGTCAGAAATGGTATCACATTGCTTACCTCCACAATATTTCTGGTTGGCAGACAGATTTTTGCCTGGAAAATTAAAGACTCAGTCAGCAAATCCTATTGCCTTATATTTTTGCAGAGACTATTTTTTTTATTTATGAGAAAAAGTGGGAAGAGTATATTAATATGTTCATTAAAGAGAAAATGTAAGTTTCAGAGAAAAAAGGAAATGCGCTTACCCCATGAATAATCAGATATACAAATGAAGATGACTATATCTAGCAGTTTTCAAGTTAGAAAACAAAGGTACATTAAGTTTTATACATAATGCATATACTTAGAAAGACATGAGTATCAAATATTGATGCACACTGTCTATATATCCACTCATACACATCTGATGAAAATAAAAATTAGTATAATTAAGTAGATTACTTGGCATTATTAGTTAAAAGCTATAAAATATTCAATTTAATTGAACAATCACACTATTAGATAGCTTATCTTTAACTAAATGATTAAAGCATAGGAGGAAATATATTGCTCAAAGATGTCCACTAACAAGTATAAAGGAAATAATTTTATTGACTCAGGTTATTCCTATGATTTTTTTGAGGGATAAGTCTTATTGTGGTGCTGCCTTGACATGCCTCATCAGTCAGGTATAACTTTGTGTAGTCTTTATCTGTAGTAATTTTTCAAAAAAAAACTAAAAGTGAACAAAATGACAAAAGCAGAATGAGTCCACCTCAAGCCAATTCATAAGCCTGATAAATTTTAGTATCATTTCCATAATACTCTGTGTTAATAGTCAAAGAAATAATTAGCAATATTATGACAGGATGAAACCGTTCAGATAAGTATCTAATGCAGTTTATGAGGAACAAAGAGAATAATTGTAGTAGCCATCTTTGTAATTTAAATTCAATAAATAAAAAGGTATTTTTAAAGTCACTGGCTGTTTGCAGTAAACACCTTCCATAATTGAATTATCAAATAATTAATTCACAATGTTTTAAAACACTGCTATTTATTCCAAAATGTCATTAGTAAATCTTCAGAAAACTGACAGGTTAGTCATGTAATTTTTCAGTGTTTTTTTTTTTTTCTTTTGAAAAAGACAAACTTCTTACCCTACTCTGAGGTCTATCCCCCAGCATAGAAAATTATCCCTAAGTAGATATAACATCTATCCCTCCCTACCGTATCAAGACATTTAGTGTTTATGCCTCAAATAGAAAATCCAACTTAAATTTATTCAATAAAGAGAATACTTTCTCATCGTGGGTTTGCTAGCAGGCAATGGATGTTTTGAAAACTGTTTTTACATTAGCTTGGAAAGGAAAAGTCCATTCAGTTTGGACAAAACAAGACATTACTGAACACCTGATCTCAAATGGAGTAGAATTTATGAGAGAACCACTGTAAAGATTAATTGGACGCTGAGATGAAAATGTGCTCTTGAAATATACCTGAGTCTTGGATAACTTGAGGATTTTGTATGACATGCTTGATTTCTTCCTGTGAAAATTTGATATAAGCATATACAATTTGGTATTCATAGTTGTGAACAAAAATTGAGACTCGATTTAAAATATGATTGTAGGTACAGAAGAGTTTGAACACAGTTCCTTGGTTGTTACTACTAATGTTGACAAATTTGAAGTCAGTATCTCAAAGGAAAGGCAGACCATTGACATGCCTTTCTAGCTTAAATATAAAACTCCTCAACAAATAATAATGGTAATAATCCTCAACTGATGTATTTTTTAGGTATTTTTTCTCAACTAGATTGTAAATTAATCATTGACTTTTTGGGGGCCTTCAGAGTGCCTATAAGGCTTTTAAAAGATAGAACTTATCAGTCTCTCTCTAAGGTCTGTGACCATTACAAAATTCTGTGTTCCATGTGTACCTAGTTCTGATGTGTGATGTCCAGTGACAGATGTGTGTGCGCGCGCGCACACACACACACACACAATGTGTCTCACTCTCCTTTTTTCCTTGGAGACAGCTCTATCATCTCAGTGAATAATCTAGAAAAAAAGTATATCAGGTGCCAGGGCACCAGCTGCCCTCCCAACTCTAAAGATTTAGATGCCTTTGCAATTCTGAATGCTTAAATACAAAAATTAGAAAAATATTTCTTTTATTATTTTACTTCTTCATTCTGAAGCACACAAGTATTGACAGCCTCTGTAGTCTCCATTTCTAGAATTTAGGAGCTATAGCAACCTGAAATACACTTTTCTCTGGAATGAAAATGAATAATTCTGACAAATTTTAAAATACATCTTTGCTCTCATTATTGTGTAAAATTCCCTCTCCACTCTTGTGTATCTTCCTTAAACTCTCATAATTAGATGATGAATTTTCCAAATAAGCCAATTTACTGTTCTGAGAGGAAGTTTTGTAGGCTTTGTTTTCCCACCACTTAGTGAAAAGACCTCCCTTTACCTTTTTGATATGTATTGACAATCTTCAGAAATTTAAAAATTCACATGACCATTTTGTACATGAACTTTTATTTATCCCATTGATTTGTCTTTCCTTAGGCCAATACCATATTGAATTTATTGCTGTAGATTTATTATACATTTTGAAATCTGATGGGATATTTCTGCAACATTTTTCTTTAATGTCTCAGCTATCTAAGCTCTTTGCATTTTTTTAAGATTTATTTATTTATTTGTTTGTTTGTTTGTTTATTTATTTATACAAACACTGGGTACAGTCAGAAGTGCGGGAGGGTAAAAGAATTCACCAGAGCCAGAGTGGGGAGCAGAATAGGCAGACTAACGAAGTACACTGCTGAGGGGACCCTGGCCAGCAGTCAGGAATTGAACGAGTGCTGCAGAGGTCTCGGGCAGCTTCACAGCCCAGCGCTCAACTGCTGCGCCACCGGGGAAGCCCACAATTTGCATTTTTATATTTGTTTTAAAATAAACATTAATTTAAAAAAAATCACTAGGGTTTTAAAAAACAATGCATTATGAAATATTATATTTTATTTTAGTCATTCATATTTTAAAGAAAAATTTATTTACTTATGTTACTATTTTCCAGAGCTCTGGATTTCTTCTAAAGATCTAAGCTTCCATCTGGGATTATTTTTCTTCGTTTTGAGACAATTTCTTTAATAATTCCTATAGCACATGGCCATTGCTGAACTACTTTTTTCTTCTAAAATGTTTGTTTCATCTTCATTTAGAAAAGATTATTTCTCAGTTATGTTGACTCTTTTTCCTTTCAGTACTTAGGAGAGATCATTTCATTGTTTTCTATTTTTTTCCAGTGTACTACATTTTTTATCATTTTTTATTTATATCTTTTACATCATTTTGTTATTCCCCGTAAAATTTCCACCATCAGTTCACTCATGAACCATCACCACAGTCCCTTGTGCCCTTCTCTCCCCTGTTTTGATCGTTTTTCCTCCACCTCCCTTGCAGAATGTCTATAATTTATGGTTGCCTGTTAATTTTGTTGTTTTTATTATTATTATTATATTTTCCCTGATCCCTGATTTGGTTCCCCTATGTATATCCTATAAGTGAAACCATCTGATATTTTTCTTTGTTCTTCTGTATTACTTCACTGAGCATTGTTTTTTATTTTTAATGTTTTCTGATATGACATTAATCAACAAGTGGTTATAGCTTATTATCATTAACAGGTGCCTTTTCCCTTTGGCTATTTTCCCTTTTTAACATCGTTTTTCAGCAGTTTTACTAAGATTACATTTAGGTATGAATTTCCCTTGTTTTCACCCTGCCTAGGAAATTTTTTCTCTGAATTAAAACTTTTATGAATTTCGAAAAATTTTTGTAGATTACTCTAGCTATTTCTTATGCTCATTTCTCTCTTCTTTTGACCTCAGTTGAACTGGTATTAGAGCACATGATATTGCCTTACAAAGCTCAGCTTCTAGGTTCTGAATATTGTCATAATTTTCAAAATGTGCTGTGGTTTTGAAAATCTACATGATCTGTCTTTAATTTCACATTTTCCCCCTATGTCTAGTTTAGTTTCAGCTCCAATAAATCTTCCCTTTATACATTATATTTTTACTTCTAAAATCTCCATTTGACTCATTCTCACTCAGTATTTCCATGTAAATAATTGTTTCTCTCCATTTTCCAATTTAACATATTTCTAATAACTCCTTTAAAACACTTCTCTGAATATTTAAATATCTGGAGCATGTGTGGTTTACTTAAAATCATTTTTTTATTATGGATCACATTTTTCTAATTTACAGAACTTGTCATTTTTAATTAGATGCAAAAAAAATGTGCTTCAAATTATTCTTGAATGACATGAGGGATTAAGTGGATATATTTTTAGTTAATTTCAGCCCATCCACAATTTCGTAAAGTGGGGTTTAGTACTCTTTTAAGACATTTTGGGCATCCTAATAATGAAAATGTATGAAATTTCTTTGGTTTTCAACTCCTTTCTTTGCCTCTAACATACCCACTTACTCAGCAAAAAGTTTCAGGGGAGATTTAACCAGCGAAAAAACCTCGCTTGGTTTATAAGGCTCTCCCAAATTCCGATCTGCCATGCCAGCTCATATGTGGCTGTAATAATTTGCCATATTTTCCATTGGAAAACAAAAAGTCTCATTATCAAAAGAACATCCCTCTCTCATGGCAAGTTTGGTTTACCACTGACTGTGCCTAGGAATGGAAAGGATCACAGGTTTCTACTCTCCTTGGCAGGCTTGTTTCCCCTTGAATTTACTTTATTGGGCTATCTTTGTATCCTACCAAACTTTAAAGACCTCAAATACACATATTATTATTTTAAATCTTATCTTGCTCGTTGTTACTGAGAAAGCGTTGGTCTTTTATGACTTTCACCTCTAATCCGTACAGCAGATAATCTATAAGGTGCTCTCACCTTATAGAAAATAAGAAATAACACTAATTTTCATTATGTAATCACTTTAGTGTTCTAGATTATTTCAGTATTTTCATGATACTTTCCTTCATTTTAAATGTATAATTAAAATGTATATATTGCTTTAGTTTTTAAAGTATATATGCAGAGAGCACATATATATATGCTATAAGTTTTTCTTAATAATATTTAAATTATTTTTATATCCTGAGTCAGATTAAAGGCAAACTGTGGGGATTTTTAAGATTTATTTGTTTATGCATAAAAGAACTAGGGTCTAGGCAAGAGGTGCACGGGTAAGAGGATTCACCAGAGTCAGAGTGGGGAGCAGAACATGTAGATTGACTGAAATACACTGCTGAGGGGGACAGCAGGGAGACAGGAAAGGTCTGCTGCACCATGTGGGTTAATTCCCTGTCTGGGGATCAAACTCATGTTGCAGTGGCAGCAGAGTGCAGAGACTTAACCCCTTGCGCCACCAAGGAGGTCCAAACTGTTTTATTAAATAACATTATTGAGACACTTAAAACTTTTTTTTTGATTTATTTATTTATTTGTACAAGCACTGGGTACAGTCAGAAGTGCGGGAGGGTGAGAGAATTCACCAGAGCAGAACAGGGAGCAGAACGACCGAAGTACACCTCCATGTGGGACCCTCCCCTGGAGGCCGGGGATGGAACCGGCGCTGCAGAGGCTGCGGGCAGCTTTGCAACCCAGCGCTCAACCGCTGCGCCACCGGGGAGGCCCTAAAACTTTTTGTTTTTTAAAATTTATTTTTCTAAAGATTTATTTATTTATGTATACAAGAGCTGGGGTGTAGGCCAGAGGTGTGGGTAGTGAGAGGATTCACCAAAGACAGTGTAGGGAGCAGAACAGGCAGATTGACTGAAATAGACTGCTGAGGGGAGCAGCAGGTGAGATAGGAGAAGTCTGCTGAGACATGTGGGTCACCTCTCTGGCTGGAGAGCAAACTCATGCTGCAGTAGGTGAGAATTGCTTCATGGTGCTGACGTTTAACCCCTTGTGCCACCAGGGAGGTCCCAATACTTAAAAACTAAGAATTTCCCAGTTAGAATTATGATGGCTGTGTCTATGTTGAACACATACGCACTTGGTTTTTCTTGCCATTACTCCCTAAACAATATAGTATAACAATATTTATATAGCATTTATATTGCATTAGGTATTATCAGTAATCTAGAGAAGATTTAAGGTACAGGAGGATATGGATAGGTTATATGCAAATACTGTGTCATTTTCTATAAAGGACTTCACTTTGGTATCATCAGGGCCCCTGGGAACAATTCCCAAGGATTCAGAGAGACAACTGTATCTAAAATAGTCAAACTTACAGAAGTGGAAAGAACGTAGACTAGAGGTTGTGAAGAGCTAGGGGAGGGCACATAGGGAGTTAGGGGAGGAGAAATAGGTAGTTCAGTAGTTATAGTTAGCCATGCAGGATGAACAAGTTCCAGAGAGCTGTACAACCCAGTACTCATAGTTAATAAATACAATACTTAACAGTTTTTAAGAGTGTAGATGTCGTATTAAGTATTCTTAGCACACAAAAATAGCAAAGGAATACAAGAAAGGTTTTGGAGGTGATGGATATGTTTATTCCCTTAATGATGGTGATGACTAAATACTTATTCCCAGACTCGTCAAATTGTATGTATTAAATATGTGCAGCTTTTTGTATATACAATTTACCTCAATGAAGCTATTTAAAAAAAAAGAAAAAAAAAACTTTTAAACAGCAAACACGAAGTGTAATGTCCCTAGCTATATATCATGATTTTAGCAATTGTTTAAATATTTGAACAAGCAATTAATTATTTGGAAACTTCTGAAAACTATGGAACATCAATCCATTTCACATACTCTTACCTTCAAAGAGTCATAGGCACTCCTATGTTCACTGCAGCACTCTTTACAGTAGCCAAGCTGTGAAAACAACCTAAGTGCCCAAGGACAAATGAGCGAATTAAGAAGATGTGATACATACTCACAATGGAGTTCTACTCATCTATTTAAGAAAAGATAAAATCTTGCCATTTGTAATAAATGGGTGGCACTGGAAGGAATTATGGTAAGTGAAATAAGTCAGAAACAGAAAGACAAATATCTTATAGTTTCAGTTGTCTGAAGAATATAAACTGTAAACAAAAGAACAGGCAAAAATAAACTAAAATAAACCCCAGACATCTGACTGTAGAACTGAGGCTACAAGAGGAAAAGTTGGAAAGCAATGAGGTTACGGAAGGCCCAGTGGACTATGACATAGGAATATGGGTGCATTTGAGAAGTGTGAAACTATACCCCTCAAACATATACAGTGTTAAATATAAATAATATGATTTTAAAAAATTAATCTTAAGAATAAACGGGACCTCCTTGGTGGCACAAGGTGTTTAGTCTCAGCACTATGAAGCTATTGGCAGCCACTGCAGCAGGAGTTCGATCCTGACCATGGAGCTAAACCACATGGCACATCAGACTCCTGTCTTGCCCACTGCTTCCCTCACCAGTGTATTTCAGTAGATGCGTCTGTTCTGCTCCCCACTCTATCTCTGGTGAATCCTCTCACCAATCAGCACCTTTGGCTTACACCCCAGTTCTTGTATGCACAAATAAATAAACTAAATCTTTAAAAAAATAAAATAAGAATAAACAATCTGCTAGTTCCCCCTTCACCCTTTTTCCTTTTATATTTTTCTTCTGCCATTCACATTTTCTTTCAAATTTGGCATGGGTTTATAATCCTGATCACATGTTCTCAGGAAATGAAAATGTACCTTATTTCAAAGCAGAGAATTCAGAGTTATTCAGCATAATACCATGAATTTTATTAGTAAAATAAATCTCAAGATTAACTAAGAATGGGACATTTTAAATTATTTCTGTGTTCCATGACATCCTGCTGTGATATAAACAGATGCATTTTAAGTAATAAAGAGTTATACTTGTATATACTTGTATTTTTCTTTCCTCTGTCATAAAACCTTATTTTTACACAACAGAAGGCAAATCACGAAGCAATATAATGTGGCATTTGAAATAGACTAAATTAGTAATCTGTTGGCCAATCTATTCTCTATTCTCTGTAGTGGAATAAAGGTTTGAATCTTTTCCTTAAAGGAAACAATGAGCAAAATGATAGCTGGAAAGAAACTTGTTATTACACACTCTCTTTCTTTTTCAAAAACTCAGAGTGAAAAGCTTTCCTCACCCAAAAAGTGTGTGCATTTTTAATTACATACTCCCCCCTACCAAGAATGTGTTTAGGGAAGGTTTGAAGGAAGATCCAGCACAGCCTGTGATTCTGCCTACATAGAGCTAAGAATTAGGAAAAAGAGAAATGACGATCCTTTGGACTCAAGGGATGTGTCTCTTTTTTCTGGACTTAGAAACCAAACATATTTCTGACCTTGAAGGGGCAGCTTATTTACCACATCATTCTGTGTTCTCAGAAAAAAAAAAAAAAAAGAATGAGTTTAATTATATCCTTGTCAAGAGATAATTCCATCTCAAGAATTAATTTTCAGTGCTTTGAAGTTATTGCACATTAAAAAATATTGTCACACAAAAAACATGGGTGGCTTGTCACAAACATTATGAAACTATTGACCTTACATGGCTTCATCTGCACAACTATTGATTTTTTTCTCTCTTTATTTTGACATTTCATATGATTTCATCTAAGATTCATCACTGTGGAAATGTCAGGTTTAAGGGTGTGCTTTCATTGTTTGGGGAGAGCAATCTTAGAAATGGTTCACTACTTATCTATTAGAGGCAGTAGGTTGAATTCATCAATGTTGAAATGATTCAGCATCAAGTTATCACACTTATTTTTCCAGAGGTTTCCAAATTGCTCTTTTTTTTTTTTCTCCTGAGAAGTGATTTGGTTGTCACTTTAGGTTTAAGATGTCAATAATTCTTTAACTGTGCTTCAAAACATGAAACCCATGAATATTTGTAATTTCAGGAATTCCTGGAGTATGAGCAATAGGACTATTAATTCACTATAGTTTCTGTTTATTGGGAGGCTGATGGGTTACTTTTTTTTAAGATTTATTTATGCATACAAGAACTGGGGTACAGGCCAGAGGTGTGGAGAGGTGGGGATGAGAAGGATTCACCAGAGAGAGTGGGGTGCAGAAGAGGCAGATCTACTGAAATACACTGCTGAGGGGAGCAGTGGGCTAGACAGGAGAGGTCTGCTGTGCCATGTGGGCAGCTCCCTGGCAGGCTGGGGATCAAACTTAATGCTGCAGAGGCTGCCATAGCTTGGTAACACTGTCTTTAACCCCTGCACCACCAGGAACGCTCCTGATGGGTAATTAACTAATACATTTTCTAATACCAATTACTCAGGACATAGTCAGAAATCAGTATTTTAATGCAATTTTATCATATAAATGCTTTGTCTTGTCCAAATTTTCAAACTTGATTTTTACTCTGCCAACCACAAAGGAGATAAAGTTTTAAAGAACCTGAATGAGGTCTGTGACCAAAATATATCTGAAAATATGTGTCTTTTGCTAGGTTAGCTTTTTTAAAATGGCATTTGTAATGCGTTAAAAATTGAACAGTGAATAATTTATGTGTAAATAGACTGACTTTTATTTGTATAAACATTGGAAGAAAGTCAACAAATTATTTGTTGCTATAGACTAGTTTCAAACCAGCCAAGAACATGTAAAAATTATATTTCCAGCCAGAACCAGCTATATAAATTGTGTTGTCCAAAATGTAAATGTGGAGCCTTTTTGTTCAAAATTATTCGTAATTTAGGAATAATAGCAGACACTAAACTAAACACAGGGCTCTTCTAAGTTTTGAACCCTGTGTGATAACAAAGGCTGCATGACCATGAAGCCAGCCCTCTTTCCATGTCTTACTCATGAAAATTTAACTTTCTAATTCCATTTGGTAATAAGGAAGAACTTCCCCTCTTTATACTTCAGTTTTCCTTCCTAAAGAAAACAACCTCATACTGTAATAAACTATATACAGTTTTACTAAAATACTATTAGCAAAATAAAATTAAAAACTTTTTAAGTACTAGAGTAGGCAAAATATCATTTTGCTTGAGTTTTTCAGGTATTGGAATTAGAGAAATGCTTTTGGCTTTGTATTACTACAAAAGGTGGAAATAAAGTAAAAATAAAATAAAAGTAAATTCCACTTACTCATTCCTATGTTAACATTTCATGTTTACGGAAGGCAGTTCCAGAAGCTTCAAGTATCTCTCCATCTGTCAGCAGATTTGCAGAGAAAAGTACTGTTAATGAAAATGGCAGTACACAGAAGATGACCTTTATAAGTTACCACGATTTTCAAAATGACACTGCCCTTCCAAAGCAAAGAAGAAACTGTTAGGTGGGTTCTTTTCTTTTTAAACCACTTGCTATCAGGGCAATAATAATTGTTTTAAAAGGAAAGAATCCATATGATAGTTGAATTCTAAGTGTTGGCAATGATTTAAAGCCAAGTCACTGTACTAAAATGCAATTACATTTTTAGTGGCATTTTTTTTTCTTTTAATTGAAAGGAAAAACTAAGACTTTTTTTTGAATCTTTAATGTTTTAATTATGGTATTTGATTCAGTGAAGAACAATTCTCCTAATGAGAGCTGGCCTACATAATGACATTGCTCAGTGTATTATTTAACTAATCAGATTTTTCATTCAATCCCATATTCTTTTACATATTCAAAGCAGATGCTCTATGCTGGAATGTGTATTAATGTTAATTGAAGTTATTCAGGTGGATGACAAAGAAAATTAGACCCCTGAGGATATCATCTTCCCTTGTGGTTTAAAATAGATTTTTTAAAGAGCTGCATATATAAATTTGAAGAAAATACTCCATATGAAACTATAGATTTTCTAAGCATTTGGTCATGTTACTGAAAATAAATCTATTGAAATGTCCAAATAAAAAAAAGTTTGTAGGGCCTCCCTGGTGGTGCAAGTGTTAAGACCACAACCTATGAAGCAATCTGCAGGCACTGCAGCATGAGTTCGATTCCCAGCCAGCCATGGAGCAGCCCACATAGCACAGCAGACCTCTTCTGACTAGCCCTGCTGCTCCCCTCAGCAGAGTACTCCTCTCACCCCTCCCCACAATTCTGGTCTGTACCCCAGCTCTTGTATGCATAAATAAATGAATATTTTTAAAAAGTTTGTAAAAAGTCTGCATAAATCCTGAAATTGTAATTTTGACTATAAAAGTTAGAGGAAAGTCATTTTGATAAGTTCATTTATTTTCCTGAGAAAATTTTTGACAAAAGAAGGAATATAAGTAGAAAAAAATTATGTACAGCTGTGAAGGAAAAAAAAATAAGAATATAGGTAAAAACTGTAAGAAATTGATGTGAGATAAATTTGGAATAAATTTGGAATAACTAAATTTGGAATATGTATATATGTATATATTTGAGAGTGAAGGATGGCAAAACATTAGGAAGAAAAAAACTCATTGGTTTAGTTAATGTGTCATAAGGTCATGTTTATATAAATAAGTAACTGGATCTATTTCTATATCATGGAACTTTAAAAAAGTATTTCCAGGGCCTCCCTGGTGGTGCAGCGGGTTGAGTACAGCACTGTGAAGCTGTCCACAGCCTCTGCAGTGCTGGTTCGATTCCAGGCAGACCAAGGAGCTACCCACATGGGGTGGCAGACCTCTCCTGTCTTGCTCACTAATCCCCTCAGCAGTGCTTTCAGTCCATCTGCCTGTTCTGTTCCCAGCTCTGTCTCTGGTGAATTCTCTCCGTGCCTCTGGCCTTTAACCCAGCTCTTGTATAAATAAATAAATCTTTTAAAAAATAAAGTATGTCTAGAAATCTGTCCTCCAAACACAGGTATTCATTTTCAAATACTCATTTAAAAATGCTTTATGGGAGGTCTGAGAAAATGGCAAAATGCAAGTGGTATTTATCGACTTTAAGCACACTAATACTAGAAAGAAAAGAAAACCTTTCCCCCAGGGAAAAAGAAATACAGTTTTATAAGCATAAGTAAAAGGATAGATAATAGTATTTTAGTGGAAATATAAAATGCTAAAATAAAACTGAGAAACATTTGTAGAAACTGAAAATTACTTATTAAAATTATCACATTGAGAAAGATACTGATGGAAATGTAAATCTGATGCCACCTCTCATTTATGTGGTCTCTTAACTGAAGCAATTTTTCTCTTTAGATTTAAAAAAAAATGTGTATTTTGTTGGTTCAGTGACCCTCCATAGCAAACAGAAAGCTTCATGGATTCTTAAGAATTTTTAATCTACTTTACTGTATATCTACAACCTTATTTTCCACTCTGCCCCCTCACATACTCTTTTTTTCTCCCATCCTGCTTCCTCCCATCCTGCTTCCTCCCATCCTGCTTCCTCCCTCCGTGCTCAGGTAGATGCCATTCATGCCATGCACAGGTCCCAAGTCTGCAGATATTTGAGGATCATTCAACTGCCATACCCAATTCCAAGATTTTCCTAAACCTTGAAGAGCAAAGGGATCCCCTTGTCTCTGAACATTCATAGTCATTTTCCACAGTTTAAGACATTTCATTCTTCTTATTTCCCTTCAATTTTTTTTTTCTCTGCTACCAGATTGTAAGTTTTTTGACAGAAATATGTATGGTGAATTTACAATAATGTGTAAATGTATCTTTTGTACATATGCATTTAGTAAATGTTTAGAAGACAAATATGGTAAATGCATTTCAGTATTCCAACCCGCATCACTTCTAACCTGAGTCTCGCTGTTGGGATGGTATTTGTCATGACTAATCATGTTGCTCTCGAGGCAGGCCAGTTGGGTGTAATTCCCAGCTTTTATACTCATTGCTGTATGATTTGGGCAAGTCAGTTAACATTACTACTTCAGCTTTTTCACCTGAAAATGGGGATAGTAATCTAGGGATTGTGCAAGGAATAAATATGTTCATCTTTTGTAGTAATATGCTAACTTTGCCATAACAAATATCACCAAAGGGGTGACTTTATTAACAGAACTATCTCATTTTTCTGAAGTTCAGGAGCAATGTGTCCACAGGTTTGCTTATTTCTCAGTGGCTTACTGAGGTACCCTTTTTCCTGTGTCCTCACGTGATCTCTTCTCTGTACTGGTGCATCCCTACTCTCTCTGCGTGTCCAAATCTCCTCTTCTTATAAGGACACCATTCATATTGGATGCAGGTCCACCAAAAAGGCTTCATTTTAACATAATCACCTCTTTAAAGTCCCTATTTCTATTTGATCCCCCTATATTCCTCCTAATAGTAAAACCATCCGATATTCTTCTTTTTCCTTCTAACTTATTTCACTGAGCGTAATTTCTTCTAGCTCCATCTATGTTGCTGCGAATGGCATGAGTTTTTCTTTTTTGGCCGCTGGATAGCATTCCATTGTGTATATATATCACGGAAAAATAATAACAATACAAAACACAACAAAACAAAACAAAAAACAAACATACACCTATAAACCAGCGACATCCTGCAGGAGAGGAAGAGGGAGAGGGATCAGAGCGAGGAAGGGAGAAGCACAGGGGACTCTGTGATGATGTGTGGGTGCATTGGGGACTACGCTTGGGGCGGGGGAGAAAGCAAACATTGTTTAAAATGACCAATGATGTAAAAATATATATAAATAAATAAAGTCCCTATTTCTAAATACAGTTACACTCTGAATTATGGTGGCTTAGGGTTTCAACTTGTGAATGGTGGGGTAAGGAGGTGTGTTAGGGTGGAGACAAGTCAATACAATACATGTAAAGCGGGCCTCCCTGGTGGTACAAGGGGTTAAGCACCACACTATGAAGCAATCCACAGCCTCTGCAGCACGAGTTCAATCTCTGGCTGGCCAGGGAGAAACCCACATGGCGAGGCAGACCTCACCTGTTTTGCCTACTGCTCCCCTCAGCAGTATATTTCAGTCTGCCTGTTCTGTTCCCCACTCTGTCTCTGGTGAATCCTGTCACCCCCTACATCTCTGGCCTGTAACCCTCCTCTTGTATGCATAAATAAATAAATCTTTTTTTAAAAATTTTAAAAAATACATGTAAAGCATGTCAGTCAGTTCCTGGCACATAATGCAGTCAACTTGGTGGGATGATGCTGTACATTTCTCACTCTGCCTTGTATTCTGATTTTTTATATCTTTGTCTTATTCTGCAAATAAATATTTCCTTTTTCTTATTATTTAAATATAATTTCAAATTCAGATTTCTATGTCCACCCTTTTATGCCAATTTACCTTAAAGCAATTTGGTGTTGGCTAATATAACAACTATGAATATTTCATTATTCAGTCATAATTAACTGAAATTTTATACATCCAGAATTCTCCCATTTTCTCAACTGTGCTTATTAAAAACTTTTCTTTATGTTGTTTTGAGTTGCAAACCATTTTCCATTACCCTGTAACAGTCAAGAGACAAGTTAGGGGAGAGTCAAGTATTTGCATATAAATGTATGTAAGTATATATTGCACATACATTTACTGTATGATACAAAATTATTACTGATGTTAGTTGAGAATGAAATACTGAAAGTCATTTTGCCCAAGAGTCACTATATTCAGAATAATTTGTCACTCTTACAGAATTCCAGATGGCTCAAAAAATGAAAAAAATCAATTCATAGACATATTATAATCTAGAAATATTCCCATGGAATTTCCTCCAGTTATAACTATGTTTAGTGACTAAGGTTTATTTAATATATAGGGAGGGAAAGGCACTGCTGCTAGCAGTTCCTTGCAGAGTTGTATGTAATATTTACAGTACTTGGGCTTTGACAGTATAAATCATCTGCCCTTTTTTCTTATTTTCAGAATATCACCTTAAACAATATTAATCCTCCATTTTTAGAATAAATGGTTCTGGCTAGCTTAATTGTGATAGAGCAAGGTAGAAAAGAAATGAATCAGGAAAATAATCTAACCAAGTGGGAAAATTACCCATCTGCAGAGATTTAACTGTCCTCAGTCCATTTTTGAGGAAAACTGAATTAAGGATACTCCCTTGGAAACCACTTAGAATTTAGGAAACTTAAACTTTATAACTTGAGGCAGAAATATGTGCTTTTTACAAAAGTTTCAGTGTTTTAGTCTTCAGTCAAGCAAGCGATATTGGTACAAATTGTCAGCACACATCATGATAAAGCCAAAACCTTTCACACAGCAAAGGACAAAATAATTTTCAACAAAATGTTAAATTGCTGTAATTGTAGTAGAAAGCACTGGAAATCTGATAAGATTTTAAAGAAATATGTTTTGCCTCATTGCAGATCCCCTGAAATTAAATGTGAAAAATGTCTCAATTTGCATTAAAAACGCCTAACCAATCCACTGATGCTCCTTAGTACAGTGTTGTGTTTCAAGTTTTATGAATTCAAACAGGAACTTATATCAATAATTTCCCTATTATAGAGTAACTTCCCAGTGGCAAGTGGAAAGTTCAGTCTTCCAAATACTGTGAATAACACTCTTGCCATTAAGGCTATCAGATTTTGTTTTATGAGGAAGGTTAAACTTCAAACGCTTCTTATTGTCGCTTTTAAATTCAGCTATACTTTGAATGACCCAGGGAAGCACACTGCTAAAAATAATAAGCAGTAAGTTATATTATAAAACATAAAAATACTTTTTTAATGCCTGCAAGTCTCCTCTATATATTTACTAACTGTAAATTTTGTATTAAGTTTTTTTCAAAAGGTATTTTTCAGTACCTTTCTAGAAAATAATTCAGCAATAGCCTACTTTAAAATCCTTTTCTAGGTTTATTTCATATATATTCACGTTAGTAAAGATTTCTTTTAAAAAGATATTTCCTTTTGTTTTGTGAACATGATGTAAAAATGAAAATACTTATGGATTACTTTGCTGTTACATGCAGTATTCCTACGTATAAACAGACAAGGAAGTAAAGGATGATTAAGAAGATTTCCAAGTTTATTTTTTAAATATTCATTTAGCAGTGTATTGAATAATAGCAGCAGTATGCTAATACAAATAGTATATTTGTAAAAATATAACTTTATTTTGGAAAACAAACATTTGCTAGAGAAGGGCTGTTCTTGTTTGTATTTTTAATTGATGTTTAAGTTGAAATCACTGTAGATTCACATACAGTTATAAGAAATAGTACAAAGTGATCTTACATACTTCTTATATACTTTGTCAAATTTCCTACAGTAGAAACATTTTGCACAACTATAGCATATTATCACAACCAGGACATTGGAAATCCACCAGTTTTATTTAGATGTCCTCACGTTTACTTGTCTTCATTTAAAGAGTGAGGTTAAATTCTATAAAATTTCATCTCTTGTAGGTTGTATGTCAAGATATTAAACAGCACTAAAACCGTAAGCATGCATTGCCCTTTTACAATCAAACTCACCACTTTCTGGTCACCTTTCCTCTGGAAAACATTAATGTCTCTTCCGTTTACAAAATATTTACATTTTTAAAATATTATGTAAATGGAATCATAGGACTAGATTTTTTTAGAACTGGGTTTTTCCTCTAAGCATAATTCTCCCTGGAGATGCTTCCAAGTTGTATCAATATTATTTATTTCTTATTGCTGCATTTCATGGTATATACATACCCCAGTTTGTTTATAACTTTGATCTGTTGAAGAGTGTCTTGGTTCAATTCAATTTTTTAGCTCTTATACATAAAATTGCAATGTACATTCATGTATAGGTTTTTGTGTGAACATAAATTATCATTTCTCTGGGACAAATGTCCAGATTTGAATTGCAGGGACTTGTAGTAATTAGATATTTAGGTTATTTAAGAATCTGTGAAAATGATTTCAAGAGTACCTGGAAAATTTTACATTTCCACAGCGAAATATGAGTGTTCTAGTTTCTCTTCATCCTTGTGTTTGATGTCATCACTGATTTTCATTTTAGTCACTTCACTAAGAATGTAGGTATATCTCATTGTGGTTTAGTTTGCATTTTAATGGTTAATGATGCTGAGCATCATTTCACGTGCCCATTTGCCTTCTGTATATCCTTTTTGGTGAAATGTACTTTGATGTCCTTTTCTGGCTTATTAATTTGATTGGATTGAGTTATATTTGAGAGTTCTTTATATATTCTAAATATTACTGTTTTCAGATGTGTAATTTGCAAATATTTTCTCACAATCTATATCTTGTTTTTTCACCCTATGACATGGACTTTCAGAGAGTGAAATGTTTAATTTTGTAGAGGTCTAATTTATCCATTTACCTTTTCTGACCCCGGTGTCAAGTCTGAGAAGTCATTGCTGGGCCCTAACATATAAATCTTTTCTTCTTGCTTTTTTTTCTAATAGTTTTATTTTAATTTTAAGTAAATTTATTTGTACATTATCTGTAATTCACTTTGAAATGGTATTAGCTTTATGTTGAGGTTCTTATGTTTGGTTCTGTAATGTCTACTTGTTTGGTGTCATTTGCTGAAAAGACTACATCCTTCCTCCATTGAACTTCTTATGGACCTATCATTTTATAAATAATCAGACTAATATTATCAAGAGAGTGTTTATTTGAGATTAGGTGACTGGGTGCTCAGGCAAGGGACAATCCCAAGTTATGTTTCATTAGGCTCAGTGCATATAGAAGTTTTCAAATATTAAGGGAGGAAGTGGTTCAACTAAGTTTAGGTCATTGGTTGGAAAAATATGAACGTTGACAGGAGTCTTCAAATAGAATGTTTTATGTTTCATACATGACAAAGCTTTTCATTTTCATGAATTGTTAAGTATATATGCCAGCATTTCTTCCTTTTATTTTTCGGATCACCTCACCTTGTATTTGTATTTTCAGCACCATGTAGTCCAATCTACCAATGTCCCCTGCCCGAACCCATAAAATATCCTCCTAATTAATTTCCCTATATTCTCTTTGGCCTCTCTATAAACAGTTAGCAATTTTTCAGGAAGGATTATGTTTTCAAAATCCAGCTATGTTCACTATCAACTGATACTAATGTTCCTTAGATAAGATAAAATATATACAATCCCTTAGGGTAAACACTGTTTGTTTTGCTCATAATTACAGTTCCAGCTCACTATATGGAGTAAATGTGCAAAAATTACTTACTAAATGAATATAATAAATAAAATCATTTAGTGGATCTTTTTATTTTTTACATTGGGTACAGAGAACACTGTATTCACAGACTAGATCCTGGGAGGGGTAATAGAGTATATGAAACTCTCTCAAAGTTGCCAGTAGGGAGTAATTTGAGGTTGCCTATACTAAGCTACAAAGCACAGAGTAGATATTTGAAGGGCACCTGGGTCCAGGTTAAATGAGTCAGGTTTATAGACAGTAGCATAGTAATTCTTAGAGAAAGTACGGTTGTTGGCCATTGCATTTGATGAGCTACACAGATGTGTCTACTTCCTTGCAGAAACTGTATGCTTTTTGGAAGTATATTATCAGTTGAAAAGACTTTCTTGAAATTTCAGTATTTCAGAAATGAATTTCTATATTAAGTCTTTCACATTAAGAAATAAAAAAAACTGAATCTTTTTGACAGTCATATATCAAGGCAAGATATCTTTAAAGGAAAAAAGCTTTAAAGAAGTATCATGTTACGGGCCTCCCCAGTGGCCCAGTGGTTGAGCACTGGGCTGTGAAGCTGCCTGCAGCCTCTGCAGCGCCGGTTCCATCCCCAGCCACCAGGCGAGAGTCCCACATGGCGTGCAGACCTGTCCTGCTGCCCGCTGCTCCCCTCAGCAGTGTACTTCGTCAGTCTGCCTGCTCTGCTCCCCGCTCTGGCTCTGGTGAATTCTCTCCCCCTCCCGTGCTTCTGACTGTACCCAGTGCTTGTATAAATAAATAAATATATCTTAAAAAAAAGAAGTATCAGATTACAAACATCTAAAGCTAACCAATTTCCAGTCTTCTGTTTTTCTAAAATTTTACAGTGTCAACAAAACTGCTGTCCTTTATGTAAACTGATAAACATTCCAAACTTAATATTTTAGCAATCATTTTTGTGTTTATTTATAACAAATCATTTTGTGTGTATTATTTCTATGTTGATATTAAAGAGTAAAATAACATGAAAATGTCAATGTAAAATAGGATAGTACCAATTCATGATGGTTCATATAAAAGCAATATATATTCAAGAGAAATAATACTTCATATTATTTTTCACTTTCAAGGCAGTATTCAGTAAGTTGCATGACATACTTTATTATAAAATATACTTTCATTAGATGACATTGCGCAACTGTAAGCTAATATAATTGTTCTGAGAATATTTAAGGTAGAGTAGGCTAAGTTATGATGTAAAATAGATTAGGTACATTAAATGAATATTTGAATTTCAGTAATTTCAATTTATAATAGCTTTATGAGCATGTAATACTATTATAAATCAGGGGGATCTGTATATGTTTCCTTATAAAAATGGAATCCCATAGATCAAATAATATTCCTAAATTTCTACCTTTATTCTTGAAAAATATAATTTTATTGTGTGTGTGTGTGTGAGTGTGTGTGTGTGTGTGTGTGTGTGTAGAACTCTGGGGTATAGGCCAGAGGTGCGGGGAATGTGAGGATTCACCAGAGACAGAATGGGGAGCAGAACTGCCAAGGGGAGCAGGGGGCCAGGTGAGATAGGTAAGGTCTGCTGCACTATATTTGGGGTAGCTTCCTGGCTGGGGATCGAACTCAGGCTATAGCAGTAATTGCATTGAGACTTAAGCCCTAGGCCACCAGGGAGGCCCAAAAAATATAAATCTTGTAATAAAGATTACCCTGATATTGCATTGCAAATTCTGTTGACCATGATATACATATATCCACTATGTTCTAATTATTTGATCTTATAAATTATTTCCTTTTGTCTAACTTTAAAGTTTAAGACCAGGTGAATATGCATGCTTACTAAAGCTTGGCAGAAATAAATATCAAATTATTTCTAGATTTAATATTATTTTCTTCTAACTTACTGAAAAACAGGCTTGATTTCACATGTAAAATAGTGTGGATTTTTTTTTTTTTATTCTGTAGGAACTTTTTCAGATCACTTGAGAATCGTTACTATACTTGAAAAGGTAATTTGTCATTATCATGCTCAAAAAGTATTTATTAAGCAACCAGTTGTGCATAACTGGACTAAGTGAGCACAGAAATAGTTACATAAATGTAATTTATGAAATTACATAATTGAAGGAAACTAAAAGTTAGGAAAATCTTAAATATATAATATTAGGAAGGTTTTTCACTATGCACTGACCAAAGATGTATTCATTATGTTTATCTAAGGTAGGTCATAAAACAAAAGAGTCTGGGAGCACACATAATTTGGATGGGATTCAAATGAGTAATTATAAATGTCTTTTTCTTTAGTAGATAAGGGAGTGGTATTATGAAGTGATGGGTTAAACCTGGCATTGCTTTTCTAGTTTCATTAAAATGGTAACATAATTTTACCAAATGAACAATTATAAGAAATAATCATTTTTTAAAATGACTTCATTTTTTTTAGTACTTTGGGTATTTTCCTAATTGTAATGTTTTATATTGCATATAAAAACAGTTTGTATATCATTACATGTATAGTACTTATCTGAATATTGAGGCATATTTCCCATCCTTGTTTCATGTAACCTTACAATTGATCTTGGTATGAGTTTCTGAGCATGATTAAAACCCTCCCTTTACTTTACATCAAAATTCCATTTTACTATTATAAAAAGTTGTTGGTATAAGTAAGGTGTGTTGCCTTTAGAGTTATCTTTTAAGACGATTTTAGTTATTAAATGCATCAATGTTACTTTATATGAAATGAAACAAAACAAAGTTCAACCCCTTGTTAAAACTTTTGAGTAACGCTAACTTCAAATATGTGAGTAATATTTGGCAATTATAATCACTGTATATACTTATTTTTCTCTCCAGTCTCATCCACAATCCTACTCACATTACACAGTCAGCATCATTAGCTAATATTTATTGAGGCAGTAGAGCACTATGCAAAACAATAGCAAGTCAAAGTGACATATTATATCTTCCACAAGGTATTTACAGTTATGCATTTCCTTTGTGGTTTCAAAATTTTATAAAAATGAAGGAGTCATGTAGAAAAAAGCATAAAAAGTGTGGCAGACTCATTTGTTTGCCTACCATCAAGCATCTTTTTTTTTAAACCATCATAAGCGCAATTTTATTTAGAAAGTAATGTACCCAGCCCTAAAGAAAGGTATCATTTTTGCTAAACAAGTATTTTCAATGTGACTTTTGAAGCAGAAATTCTTCAAGTGCATGACTTTCTGCCATTAGCATCATGTTTACTGTTTTTGATCCTACAATTCATGTTCAGCTTTATGTCCCAGGCACAGTGACAATTAAAAAAATAAAATTACTCTCAAAACTTTCCAAGTAGCCCTTAGGGAATAGTAGTATTCCTACTTGAGAAGCAAGTCTTAATTAATCATGGTAAACTTGCCTTCCTTTGCTAGTTTTTGGCCTAAAAGCAATCATATGACCTAGTTTTCACTGACTTTACATCAAGGTAATTCTCACAGATTGCTTCTGGGAAACTTCTTGCTTCCTGACAAAAGACATAAACATTGAGTAAATGCTTTGCCTTGTCCCTCTACCCTTCCATTATTGAGAAAGGATGGGCTATTTGGGACATTAGCAGTAGTATTGTTACTTTGAATCAAAAAGCCTAGCCATAAAGTCTTCACCCTGAGAATGGTGAAGCAAAAGGATAAAAACCCTGTAGGTCCTTAAAGATGGTTACTGAACTGCTGAAACATGCTAGTGAAGTATGTAAAGATTGTTATTGTTTAAGATTTAATTAACCAATTAATCATTTGTTGCAGATTAACACAGGCAGAAAAATTTAGAAGACCTGTCCAATGCATTCATTGTATTAAATATTTTCTTATAGACTTCAGTTTTAGACTATTTCACAAATATAATGACCCCAAGGAAAGCATTGTAAAAAGGCCATAATAAAAAGAAAGTAGATGAAAGCTATTTATTTTAATGCTTTATGAAAATAACGTATTTTTTTATTCATCAGGTATTCCTTAAAGGACACCACAGAGGATCCCTAGCAACATTTAATCCAATTTCCATCATCTGCTTCATTTTTTATTATTATAACAGCCACTTTAAATTGGTACAGCTTCAGCCTGAACACTTCCATGATAGAGAATTTAATAACCTCCAAGGCATTCCATTCCATTTTTGGACATCTGTCATCATTAGAAAATGTGCCTCAGTCCATTCCAGATCAGACTGACTATTATTTCCCTTTGTTCTGTGCTCAAAGCCCTATGGAAAAAAAAAAATCTAATCTCTTCTTTCTTGCTAACATATTGTAATTAGGCAAGGTTAACAATAGGAAGGCGATGATAACCTGTGGAATTAAACTGAATTATGAGAAGTCAGAGAATATAGGCCTTGCTAACTGGCTTCGTACATCTCCTGCTAAGTCCATTTGTTCTTCAACTCAGTGTCCATTCTTTGCTCTTGTACCTGCCATCCTTAAGGTCTAAAAATGAACAGCACACTGCATATGTTCATAGCTATTTTACTAGAAGCCAAAAAAATGGCAGAAGTCCATCTTATGGTTCATGCCAAAGTACAATTTGTTTATTGAAAGGTGTTAGTTGATACAGTTGGAATGAGTTGGAAATCTCATTTTGCATACCAACATATTACTTAGTGATATCAAATTTTAAAAACAGTTTGTGGCAAATTTTCAGCTCAGATGTGACCTGGATCAGGTTATTTGATGTTTATAATATAATAACTAAACATATCAAACAAATCTTAAAACCTAACACTGTCATGGTTTTCAACTAAAAGGGGTTCTATTATTTTTGTTATGTTTTCTTTTGTTTCTTACAATAGAAAATTATTAGCAATCCTAAGGATATATTTCAATTCATGTCAATTTGGGGGGGATATGAGGTCTTACCGTGTTTCATTTTTTTTTTGAAAGATACACATTGAGGGAGATTATTAATAAGAACATATCTATTAATACCCTTTCAGAAATGACTCATACTGTTCAATGACAAACTTGCTCTGATGAGGTTAAAATTAAAAATAGAGATAGCTCTTTAACTTGAAGTAATTGAAGTAGCTATTCTAGGATTAGAAAATAACACAATATCATTAGAAGCTGATTATATATGAGATGATATAAGCTGTTTTATTTTTTTCCAAAAAGAGTGTTAATCTATAATTAATAGAAGGATTTTTTTGTTAAAGATGTCTTTGAAGATGGGAGTAAATATTAACCATTATCAATACAGTGTAATTATCTCCTATAACTGTTAATCATTCTGATAAAAAGTATAAAGGAAGAAATACCTGAATCAGTATCTTAAAGTCATAGCTAGAAAAAGATCAAGCCAATGCAAGCACATAGAGGGAAAAATGAAGATAAGAACTGAAATCAATAAAATAGAAAACAGTCATACACTACAGAAAATTAGCAAAGCCAAAAACAGGTTTTTCAAAAAGGTAAACAAAATTGATATACCACTAATAAGAGCAGCAGAGGGAGAGTGAGAGATGAAAAATGCAAATTATCAGCATTATGAATGAAAAGGCATTATCATTCCTAATTTTATAAGTATTAGAGAAATAAGTATTAAATAAATAATTATGAACAACTCTTTGTCAAAGGCATTCTACAACTTCGGTGAAATGGAACAGTATATGAAATATACAGCAGTTAACCAAGTATTAGAATTGCAAATATCAAAGAATGATGACAAAAAGGTATCAGATAACCAGGTACAAAACACAAGAATGGAAGAAAAATTAATCCCAGCAGCTAAAGTGGATGCATGAGGAAAATGTAGGTTATTATCTGTTTTCTGTATGCAGGAGAATTTTTAATTCTTGCTGATAGAATCTATAAGTATAAACGAAAAAGAAGTAGCTCTCCTGAGAAAAACCCTCCGTAGAGTTTTTGTCATCTCCAAGTGTGTGACTGTCCATTAGTTAAATGACGATCTTGAATACATTACTTTAATCTCCTTTGACTGAATCTCTACTGAATTAAAAATGAAAAATATCAGAAATGTTACTCCAAGAATAAATCAGAGAATATTTTTACTATTAAAAAATTATATAAATATTGCTTCACTGCACACAACTAACTCTAAAAAGTCTTGCAATTAATTTTTACTTTAAGATGTTATTTTTTATACTTCCTTTATTCGCTTTCTAAGTTGAATTACAAATTACCACAAACTAAGCAACTTAAAACAATGCATGTTTATTTTCTCATGTTTTGTAGGTCAGTTCAGATTTAACTTGTTTTCTCTGCTTAGGGTCTCACAAAATTGGAATTCTTGCTTTGGGCAGGGCTCTGTCCTTTTTGGAATTCAGGGTCCTTTTCCAAACTCATATGATTCTTGTTCTTGTGGATGTAAGTTTAAAGTGCTCATTTCCATTAGAAATTGTTTTCAGTTCCCAGAAGCCCTATAGTTCCTTGACATTTTGCCCTCTCATTGGTTCTCTCACATCATGGAAACACTTCTTCTAAACTAAAAAAGGCAGTCTTGGTCCAGTTAGCCAGGCAGTGTTAATATATAATTCAATGTAACCGCAGAAAGGACATCCCATCATGTTTACCATATTCTGTTGACTAGTGGCAAATCACAGATTCCAGTTACACTGAAGGGCAGGGACATTATAGAAGATTGGGAGTCATCGGGATCATCATAGAATTTGGTCAGCTCTCAAAAATAAACAATTGCTATGTTTGAATAGTAAAGGTTAACATTTTGAGAGTGAAATATCCAGTTTTATTTGTGTGATATGATTTCTTAGAATAAAATAGTTCAAGTATGAAAACTAATCTTCCACATTGATTAGTTGTCTTACATTAGGCTTGTCTTTCATTTTTAGAGATTTTAAGTGGGAAAATTTTTAAGTGAGAAAAAATCCTAAAATATTAGAGCTTTACAAATTTGCAAATCTTTAATAAACCTTATTTACAAGTATATTAAAGAACACTTCTGGAAAATACTAAAATTATAACTTTCTTTTAAAATTTGGTGAAAACAGACATTAATTTTATTTTTTCCCTAATATTGTCAATAAACTTGGTCAAACATGTTTAGTATTGTTAGAACAATTTCCAGTTTGTATGTGTGGGTGTGTCTGTCAGTCTTAGAAGGTCTGGGATCATATGTCTTTTGTTCACATGGATTTTGTTCTGTATTATTTCACTCAAACTGTATTTGGTTAATGTAACATTGAGAAATTAAGATATACTTAATTAAAATGTAAGTGACATTAAGTGATATCAAAGAAATCAGCTACATTGGCTAATAGTATAACTAATGTAAAGTACAAGGGAGAAGTAATTAAGCAAAAAATAATAATAATTCTCTTGTCAACCTTTGCTATCTCCCTTTAGGCATACTTTAAATGCTTCATCGTGTGTTTATGTTGGCCCTGTTAGCTCCCATATGCTCATGAGGAACCTGTCTCTGTAGGAGGTATACTGAGCTCCCTTCCTTCAATAAGATATGCCCTTTTGAGTTGTTTTCCCAATACTGTAATTGTGATGAACTGTGCTGAGTCTTCTGTCCAGTGGGTGTCAGGGATTGCTTTGTTGTTACACATCTAAAAGAAGTCTCATTCTTTTCTGTGTGAACAGCACAAAAATGTTATAGGTATGCATCATTTTTGGCACAGACTAGGCAGCCTGCCTCATTAAGGTGCACACCTAGAGTTGCTGTAACTATCAGTAAGAAATGCAGTGTTAAATAAATGGCTTTGTTTTCTCACCTGCTAGGCTTTAATAGCATCCCCAAAGTAATCTTGGTCTAACAGCTTGAGTCTTTTGCAAAAGCGATCAAGTGATCAATTCTTTTTAGCACTAAGGGGTAAACTTCAATGCTGTGCAGAATGCCAGGTGCAGAATCAGTTGCTGGGAATAGCAGCAGAAATTTAATATGAGTCACGCAATTTGCTATGGGTGCCCATTAACAAATATATATATAGATATATATTTATTTATTTATTTTTTTGAAGATATTTTTTTATTAGATAATAAATTTTATTGTTATATTCCCCATACAATTGCAGCCCCCCATTCTGACCCCAAACCCTCCCCTCCCGCCCCCGCCCCCCTAAAAGTGTCTCTGGTTCATAGTTTTTTGCTGATTTTGATTTTCACTTTCTTATAGTTATTCATTTTCCTGGTCCTTTATTTAAGTTTTCTAGATTCCTGCTATGAGTGAGACCATCCGGTATTTTTCTTTCTCTTTTTGGCTTATTTCACTGAGCATGATCCCTTCCAGCGCCATCCATGTTGCTGCAAATTGCATGTGTTTATCTTTTTTGAATGCTGAGTAATATTCCATGGTATATATGTACCACATCTTCTTGATCCAGTCATCTATTTTTGGGCATTTGGGTTGTTTCCAAAGCTTAGCTATTGTAAACAGTGCTGCTATAAACACAGGGGTGCAGGTGTTCTTTGGAATTGATGTTTCTGTGTCCTTTGGGTAAATACCTAGGAGTGGAATTGCTGGATCATATGGAAGCTCTATGTTTAGTAGGTCCAGAAATCTCCACACAGCTCTCCACAGTGGTTGGACCAGTTTGTACTCCCACCAACAGTGCAGCAGAGTTCCTTTTTCTCCACACCCTCGCCAACATTTGTTGTTGCTAGTTTTTTTAATATGTGCCATTCTCACTGGTGTAAGATGGTATCTCATGGTAGTTTTGATTTGCATTTCCCTGATGACAAGTGATGTTGAACATTTTTTCATATGCCTGTTGGCCATTTGCATTTCCTCTTCTGAGAAGTTTCTTTTTAGCTCTTCTGCCCATTTTTTGGCTGGATTATTTTCTTTGTTGTTGTTGAGTCTCATCAGCTCTTTGCAGATTTTTGTGATCAGTCCTTTATCATTAGTGTTGGGTGCAAAAATGTTCTCCCAGTTGGTGGGGTTTCTCTTTGTTTTTGTTATTGTCTCTTTTGCTGTGCAGAAGCTCTTTAATTTGATGTAGTCCCAGCTGTTGATCTTTGCCTTCACTATCACTGCTTTGGGTGATGTGTCTGTAAAGATGTCTTTGATGTGCAAATCACGTAGTGTTTCGCCTATATTTCCTTCTATATATTTTATGGTTTCAGGTCTTATGTCTAGTTCTTTAATCCATTTTGAGTTGATTTTTGTGTATGGTGTGAGGTAGTGGTAAAGCTTCATTCTTTTGCATGTAGCGACCCAGTTTGCCCAGCACCATTTATTGAACAAACTTTCTTTGCTCCAATGCATAGTCTTTGCTCCTTTGTCAAAGATTAGTTGACCATAAATCTGTGGGTTTATTTCTGGATTTTCTATTCGATTCCATTGGTCTGTATGTCTGTTCTTGTTCCAGTACCATGCAGTTTTGATGATTATGGCTTTGTAGTATAGTTTGAAGTCTGGTAGTGTGATGCCTCAATTCCCTTCTTTTTTTTCAGGAGAGCTTTGGCTATTCGGGGTTTTTTGTGATTCCATATGAATTTTATCAATAATTGTTCTATTTCTTTGAAGAATGACATTGAAATTTTGATTGGAATAGCATTGAATCTGTATATTGCTTTTGGAAGGATAGCCATTTTAATAATGTTTATTCTTCCAATCCATGAGCAGGGGATGTCTCTCCATTTCTTTGTGTCTTCTTCTATTTCTTTTAACAGTGTTTTATAGTTTTCTTTGTATAGGTCCTTTACCTCTTTTGTTAGATTTATTCCCAAATATTTGATTTTTTTTGTTTCAATAACGAAAGGGATGGTTTTTTTGATTTCTTCTTCTTCAGATTTATTGTTTGTGTATAGGAAGGCTACTGACTTTTGCGTGTTGATTTTGTATCCTGCCACTTTACTGAACTGATTGATGAGTTGAATTAACTTTTCTGTGGAGTTTTTGGGGTTCTCTATGTATAATATCATATCGTCTGCAAATAGTGATAGTTTGACTTCTTCTTTTCCTATTTGGATTCCTTGGATGTCTTTCTCTTGTCTTATTGCCCTGGCTAGGACTTCCAGTTTTATATTGAAAAGCAGTGGTGAGAGTGGACATCCTTGTCTTGTTCCAGATCTTAATGGAATTGCTTTCAGCTTTTCACCATTGAGAATGATACTGGCTGTTGGCTTGTCATAGATGGCCTTTATGATGTTAAGGTATGTTCCTTGTATCCCAAGAATTTCAAGGGCTTTTATCATGAATGGGTGTTGCACTTTGTCGAAAGCTTTCTCAGCATCTATTGATATTATCATATGGTTTTTATATTTCTTTTTGTTGATGTGTTGGATAACGTTGATTGATTTTCGGATGTTAAACCATCCTTGTGTCCCTGGAATGAATCCTACTTGGTCGTGGTGAATTATCTTATGGATACATTGTTGGATTCTGATGGCTAGAATTTTATTGAGGATTTTTGCATCAGTGTTCATTAGGGAGATTGGCCTGTAGTTTTCCTTTTTTGTGTTGTCCTTGTTCGGTTTTGGTATTAGTGTGATGTTGGCTTCATAGAACGTGTTTGGTATTGTCCCTTCCTTCTCAATTTTTTGGAAGAGTTTGTGAAGGATAGGCACTAATTCGTCTCTGAATGTTTGGTAGAATTCATTTGTAAATCCATCAGGTCCTGGGCTTTTGTTTTTGGGGAGGTTTTTGATTACCATTTCAATTTCGCTAATTGTAATTGGACTGTTTAGGTGCTCTATTTCTTCTTTATCTAGCTTTGGGTGATTGTAGAGTTGTAGGAATTTGTCCATCTCCTCTAGATTGTAAAACTTGTTTCCATATAACTGTTCATAGTAGTTACTGATTATTCTTTTGATTTCTGCTGTGTCCGTTGTGATTTCTCCTCTTTCATTGATGATCCTGTTTATTTGTGCTTTCTCCCTTTTTTCCTTTGTGAGCCTGGCTAGGGGTTTGTCTATTTTATTGATTTTTTCAAAGAACCAGCTCTTGGTTTCATTGATCTTTTGGATTGTTTTTTTAGTTTCAATTTCATTTATTTCTGCTTTGGTTTTTATTATTTCTTTTCTTCTACTGGTTTTGGGGTTTTTTTGTTGTTCTTTTTCTAGATCTTTGAGCTTCGAGATTAGGTTGCTTCTTTGAGTTCTTTCTTGTTTCTTGATGTGAGCTTCTATTGCTATATATTTTCCTCTTATTACTGCTTTTGCTGCATCCCATACATTTAGGATATTGGTGTCCTCCTTGTCGTTCAATTCAAAGAATTTTTTAATTTCTTCTTTGATCTCCTCATTAGTCCAGTGGTCTTCCAGTAGTGTGGTTTTTAATCTCCATGAGGTAGGAAAGTTCCTTGCCTTCTTTTTATGGTTTATTTCTAGTTTGATGCCTTCATGGTCAGAAAAGATGGTTGATATGATTTCAATCTTGGTGTATCTGTTGATGTTTGTCTTGTGCCCCAGTATGTGATCTATCCTGGAGAATGATCCGTTCGCTCTTGAGAAAAATGTGTACTCCGTTTTTTTGGGGTTTAGTGTTCTATAGATGTCTGTTAAGCCCAATTGCTCTAGGTCCTTATTTAGAGCTTTGGTTTCTTTACTTATTTTTTGTCTTGTTGATCTATCCATTGTTGATAGTGGTGTGTTGAAGTCTCCCACTACGTATGTGTTTTCTCTGATGTCTGTTTTCAGAGAGGATAACAGTTGTCTGATATATTTTGGTGCTCCTTCGTTTGGTGAGTATATGTTAATGAGTGTTATTTCTTCTTGAAGTATTGTCCCCTTGATCATAATGTAGTGACCATTGGGGTCTCTTTTTATCTTTTTGAGTTTGAAATCTGTTTTATCTGATATAAGTATAGCTGTTCCTGCTTTCTTTTTTGGTCCATTTGCTTGTAGGATTGTTTTCCATCCTTTAACTTTGAGCCTATTTTTATCTTTTGTAGCTAAATGTGTTTCCTGGAGACAGCAAAAGGTCGGGTTTTGTTTCTTAATCCAGGCTGCAACTCTGTGTCTTTTTATTGAAGAGTTTAGTCCATTTACATTTAGAGTTAATATTGATATGTTAACATCTGTATTTGCCATTGTGTTTGTCTTTCCTTTGATTTTATTTATTTATTCTTTTAATAACTTTTTTTTTTTTGGCCTTCTTTCATTGTTATTCGTCCCTCTGAGGTTCTGGCTTTAGGACTCCTTGTAGTATTTTTTGGAGTGGGGGTTTAGTTGCAATGAAATTCTGGAGTTTCTGTTTGTCTGGGAAGGTCCATATTCTTTCTTCAAAGAGGAAGGAGAGCTTTGCGGGATAGAGTATTCTTGGTTGGCATCTGTTTTCTTGGAGTCTGTTGACTATGTCCCTCCACTCTCTCCTTGCCCGTAGTGTTTCTTCGGAGAAGTCTGATGTCAGCCTGATTGGCTTTCCTTTGAATGTTATCTGTTTCTTCCCTCTTGCCAGCTTCATTATTTTTTCCTTGTCCTGGATTCTTGGGAGCTTTACTATTATGTGTCTTGCTGTATTTTTCCTTTCGTCGTGGAAGTTTGGTGTTCTTCTTGCTTCTTGTATATCAATTTTCAGCTCCTTTTTCACATTTGGGAAGTTCTCTTCAATTATCTCTTTGAATATTTTCTCTGTTCCTACTTCTCTCTCCTCTCCCCCTGGTATTCCTATAACTCTTATATTTCCTTTCCTCATGGAGTCAGATAGTTCCCGAAGTCTTTCTTCATTCTTTTTCCTTCGTGCTTCTCTTTCCTTTTCTGTTTTGGATCTTTTTATTTCTGTGTCTTCAAGAGTACTTATTCGTTCTTCCATTTCATCAATTCTGCTTTCATTGCTTTTCCCAGAATTTTTTAGTTCTTCCATTAATTCTTTGCTCTCCTGCATTTCTTTTACTTCCCTCTTTAGGGACTCAATTTCATTCTTCTGATCGTTGATTATTTTTCCCTTATATTTGTTTTCCTTTATGACTTCTGTCAGTTTTTTAATCACGGCAATTTTAAATTCTCTTTCTGGAAGGCTCAGAAGTTCTTCCAAGTTACTGTCGTTGCAATCTGGGGGCTGGTTTTCTTTTTGTGGTGTGCTTTTTCTCTGGAGAGTTGCTAGGTTGCATGTGGTTCTTCTCCTCCCTACTGTCTGTTTTCTAATTTGCTGTATGCGTTGGGACACTGTGTTGTTGGGACTGGCCGGCATCTTGGGTGGGCTTCTCTGCTCCCCTCTGGTTCCTCCAGGAGTCATCTGTCAGTTTCAAGCAGTCTTTACTGGAGAAAGGTCCCTGTTCTAAAATGCCGATGTGGGGACACACTCCCCTGTGCGCCTGGTCTGCCCCGGCGGTGGGTTCCTGCTCCCCCTCTGGGCTTGGACTGCAGGCCAGAGGGGGTCTGGCATGGGCGAACTTCCCCCGCTCACCTCTGGCTCCTGAGGAAGCCTTCTGCAGGTAGTCTTTACTGAAGAAATGTCCCTATTCTATAATGGTGATGTGGGACACACTCCCTGCGCGTCCGGTCTCAGGCACACTCTTCTGCGCGCTTGGTCTGCCCCGGCTGTGTGTGCTCGCTCTCCCTCTGGGCTCAGACTACTTGTTCGGAAGGGGCCCGGTGTGGGCTAACTCCCCAGCTGGCCACTAGCTCCTTCAGGAGCCTGTGCTGGCTTCAAGTCGCTAGGCGGCGCCAGAGATCTCTCCTAGAGCCCTTGGGGAGCTGATTTTCCACCCCGTGGGACAGGGAGCAGAGCGGGGATGGTAGGGTACACCTCAACGGCTTTGGGGTGCTGTGTCTGCCTTGTGCCCCACCGTCGTGGGGAACCCACGCCCCTAATTTCGTGCCCCGGGTCTCAGTTCCAAAGCCCTCAGTTCCAGGACGTGGGCTGTAGCCCAGATCAGTGGCGCGGGAATGGCGCCTTTTGAATCCCGCTCCCCTGCCTGGGCGCCTGGTTCCTGCTCACTCAGGGAGGGCCTCCGCGCGTCTCCCCGCAAGCCTAGGTCACAGGTGCGGGGACCTGGGCAGCTGCGATCCGATCCGGATCCGCGTTTGCTTTTCAACCGCACTGCTTTTCAGCGCGATCCGCGCCGCTTTCTGCGCAATCCAGCTCCGCGTCTGCTTTTCCAGTGCACCGCTTTCCGCGCAAGCTTACCGGGCGGCCGGGGCTGTGTGCTGGTGCTGGTCTCCTCCTGGGGGGCGGGGCTCTCTTTAATGGTGCCTGGAGCTCACCTCCGCGGCGGATCCTGCAGGGTTCTCCACAGCTCCCGTTCACGGGGTGTGGTGGCTGCAATAGTTCCTTTCCACTCACAGTCCCGCTTGCTGCGTCCTTTGTTCTTGTTGGTCGTTTTGGTTTGTTGTTTTCCTCCTCTCTGCCCGTCGGAGAGTGCCGGCTCTGTGGGCGGGGGAGGCGAGCAGGGTTCTGCGCTTCCCTCCCTTCTAGTCCTCTTTTATGGCCACTTTCTTCTTCGGGCAGTTTGCTGGAGTCACCCGTTTATCTTCCGTGTCCCAGTTCTCTCTGGGACCTGCCGCTTTTCCTCCCTATTAACTTTTTTTAATGGGAGATCTTACTCGCAGCATCTCCTTGCCGCCATGTTGCTCCGCCCCCGATATATATTTAATTTAATGCACCAGGTCTGAAAGAAAAGAGGCAGTGGGTTTAAAAGAAATCAGACTGTTGAATATGTTTTTATTCATTTGGAAAATACTTAACATCTAAGATATGCCATCAAACAGAATGTGTTCAGCACTGAAGATAAAGCAGTAAGGTTGATATGGTCATTTTGGTGAAGGGAGGAAAATAAACACTTGCAAAAATCATCATTACAATTTGATACAATAGAATGCCTCAGAAGCAATGAGAACGAACAACTTGGATATTTAAATGTGTCTTATTTGCACAGAAATTAGTTTCAATAATATTCAATTAGGGTTGAAAGAGATTAACATAACTGTGTTATTCAATATTATCTATTAGAATATTTTTGAGCATGCCACATGTATTATTAAAATAATTCCTTTAAACTATATAACTATGACAAAATTATAATACATTATCGCTCAAAAAGTTTTGTTTTTTTTTTTAATTAAACATTGCAGGTCTCCTTGGTGGCAAAGTGGTTAAAGTCTCAGGGCTATAAAGCTATCCAAAGCCACTGTGACATGAGGTCAATCCCCAACCAGAGAGCTAATCCACATGGCTCAGCACACTTCTCCTGTCTCTCCTGCTGCTCCCCTCAGCAGTGTATTTCAGTCAATCTGTCTGTTCTGTTTGCTACCCTGTCTCTGGTGAATCCTCTCACCCCCCCCCACACCTCTGGTCTACACCCCAGTTCTTGTATGCATAAATAAATAAAATAAATCTTAAACAAAAACTAATAAAACATTTCATACGGGATATTTATAATTAAAATTCATAAAATTAGAAAGTTAAAGTTTTCATAATATCTATTTTTTTTAAGATTTATTTATTTATTTATTTATACAAACACTGGGTACAGTCAGAAGTGCAGGAGGGTAAGAAAATTCACCAGAGCCAGAGCAGGGAACAGAACAGGCCGGCCGACGAAATACACTGCTGAGGGGAGCAGCAGGCGTGGCAGGAGAGGTCTGCGTGCCATGTGGGACCCTCGCCGGTGGCCGGGGATCGAATCAATGCTGCAGAGGCTGCGGGCAGCTTCGCAGCCCAGCTTTCAACCGCTGTGCCACCAGGGGAGGCCCAATATCTAGTTTTCATTTTACATCTTTATTTTTAAATTTTTTGGTAAATAACAATTTACAAATAATTTGTTATGTTTATGGACTAATAAGATTTCACTTGTACCATTCACATGATGACATATTGTGTGTTTTATAGATGTATATATAAAAGCAGTTGTATCTGGTCATTTTTTAAAATATGTACCTGTTTCATGCTATTTAATGAAATACAGCTGCAAGCATCCCATGTTAATTGAATGCACTGTCAAGCTTTCATACATTAATTAATTTGAGGAAAGTCTATTGATGTATGCAGACTACTGACTCAATTTCATTTTTACTTTAATCAGATCATGCAATCTGTGAAGGTGCTTATGGACCTACTTAGTAAAATGTAGGGACATGTGGAAGTTCAATAAGATTGCTATAATGCTTTCGGAAAGAAAAAGAACAAAACCTGTGTTCACATAGAAGTAATTTAATAACTTATAGGACTTAAGTAGAATTCTCTATGGTTATACTTTGTAGATTTTGCTTTTGTGTATTTAGCATAGGAAATAATATGAAAGTGTTGATTATAAGGTTAAAAATTCTCTGTAGACAACAGCAGTCCTTATACTATGAAAGGTATTTTTAGAAAAAGCAATTAAAAGTCATAAATAGCCCTCTTAGCCCCATCAATATGTATCAATTTCAGGTACCACAAAACAAACAAAAATAGTTCTCTAGGTTATCCATGTGTATTTTTTCTAAAATTATAATAAAATTTTAAGAATCAAATTGAAGTTAGCATTACCAAACAATTTTTTTTAAAGTTTTAGTCTTTTTATTTCTATCACTGGTGACCCAAACAATAGCTTTCTTCTCACTGTAAGTTTTTTATGAGGTATCAAGAAAGCAAGATGAATTTGAATGTGGAAAGCTATAGGATGTAGGACTATTTCTCATAAGAGTTTCTTAGAACTAAGTCACAACCACCAAAATTTTAAAGATGGAAACTAATCTTCATGATTAGGATAATGTTTTTTAAAAGAACATGCAAAACAGTTATGTATAAAAACATAATTTATTTCTGTGCAATTCTGAAGCTTCAAATTTATAAGACTAAATTTACATTGGCAACTGATAGCAGAATCAAAAGGCATTGATTCCTCAAAAAAATATATATAATTCCCTTCTAAATAATGTATAATTTATCTTGGCATTTGTTTGGTGTTTACTTTTGAAGCAAACGGGCTGATTTTTTTTAGGGAATAACTTCAAATAATCAGTGAAGCACAAATAGAAGACTTGAATTTGGGATGTCCACCTTAAGCTAGTATGAGCAAGTTTTCCGTACCAAAAGTTACCTTCTCTGATATTCATGTAAATCTTAAACAGAAGGCAAAGTTAACATGTATAGGTTTCAAAGAATTCCATTGAATACAATTTTTTTAAAAAGAAAATTATATATTAATAAAACAAGATATACTAATATCTTGGGAATTAGAGCTTATTTCTAAAACCTTGAAATGTTGAATGTATTCATGGAAAATTGAAGATACAGATATATTCTTCTATGATGATTTGAAAAGTAGCTATTACATTTTAAAATCATTAAGTTGTCAGTATTTATGTTACCAAATATTTATTGAACTCTCTGATTTGCCAAGAAATTAGCTAATACTAGTGATACAGTCTAGACACTGCCTTAGACATCATTGAATGACATATTAACAAGGGTAATAGGTTTGGTGCACCACAAGATTCTACAGGAAAAAATAGAAAATCTAATCAATTCTAGTGAGATTCACAGAATTCCCAGGTGAGGGATTTTATTTTGTTTTGTTTTATAAAAATTATGTTTTATAAGATAAAAACAATTTTACTATTTGTGAGACTTGAGATTCGTTCTCTTAGTGGTATAAAACTCTAATTGCTACAATCTGGGTTCAAAGCCTGCTGTTGCCCCATCAACATTTCTCTCTAAAAATATTTGCAGAAAGGTACTGAAAATTCAACAGGCTGTCTCTAAATCAGCCTCAGAAAATTCAGGAAGATAGTGTTGTTTTGTTTTATATTGAAAGGCCACACCGATTTTAAGGCCTTTCTAACTATAGAAACTCCACATTGTGATTTATTGATTCTCTACATTTCCATCAGAATCTAAGTATTCCTGTTTTCCTGGTTTTTAGTATTCTGGCATTTTGCTCTCTGGTATATTAATAAAAGCAATATTAGGTAAAATACTTCTATTCATTCAGCAAATATTTATCACCTACTTTGTCTCATCTGAAATGCTGCCATCAGTGAACTGAGTCTATCCAGTAACAATTCAGCATTTTTCAGTTGTGAAATATTTAAAGTGGTGGAGACCTCTTCTGCAATTAAGGACGCGATTGAGTCATTTAGATAACCAATGGAGATCATACTGTGGTAAAAAATGTTATTTCTCAAATTATTTTTTGTTATTCATCTAACTGGAATTCATAGCACACCAATATGGAACATGACATTAGTTTTTTTTACTTACTACTCTGTGGAAATAAAAAGTGGGGTTAAGCAATACCCGTACACCATGGTGAACAAAGCCAATGAAAGTGTAAGTTTGAAAAAATATGCAAAACAGTACATCATGAATATGTAATTATGTAGAATATAAAAAGCTTTGTATTATAGTTCAGAAAACTTGGGTTCATGTGCTGCCTCTCACCATTCAGTGAAATTGTATGGCCTCAAATCCCTTGAGTTTATTGAACTTTGTTCTATCCCTGTGAAATGAAAATAAGAAGAGCTGGCATTTACTAAGCACTTAACACATGCTGAGAACTATTCTCAGCCCTTTACATGTATTGATTCATTGAATCCTCACAACTCCCCAGGAGAAGATATTATTACTATTCCCTTTTTACAGATGAAGAAATGATGGTACAGAAATTAGAAACTTGTCCCAAGTCACACAGCTGATGAGTGAGGACTGAGATTTGAAGTCTTACTGCAGAACCCATGCTCTTAACCTGTGAGTGTTTTTATGAGGCTATACCTGAGATAAAAATGAAAGTTTTGCAATTTGTTATTGTAGGGTAAAGAAAATATCAGGCTTTTCTGCCCTTCCGCCATCAGGATAGATGATGGATCCTTGTCCTGAATGCATGCCTGATGGCGGGCACCTGGAATAGGGTGTGGGCATAGGTAGATGGGATTCAGCTGAGTTAAGACTGTGCTTTTAAGGGCGGCGTCACGGGGGGACGCCAGCAGCCCCAGCCAGCAGCCAGAACCTGTGAGTGCTTGCTTATGCCAGGCTATACCTGAGATAAAAATGAAAACCTGTTGTGCCCTTTGTTACAGTTATATTACATAAACTAAAAGCATAGTACATCACTATTAAAGTTTGAATAATTAACACTTTTCCTCTGTTTTATGAACTCATTTTTAAAGATGAGTAAGTTAACCTCTCAAGTCAGCTAAAGCCAGTTCATATGTTCAGATTTGTTCCACTAAGATACTGTGGAGAGCAAAGAAGACAGTGAATCCTCAGTATGTATTTCCCTGGCTCCCTTTCTGCAGGGTTGTTTCTGCCTGGCCATGTCCCCACGTGTAGATCACTGCTCCTTTCCAGGTGCTTCTCTTTTTCACTTTCCTTTGGTTTTCTTGTTAACTGCTGACTCTCTTCCAAAGGCAACAGACCCAAAGGCAATAACAGTTTTTTGGGTTTGGGGCATTTTTTTTTTCTTTTTCTGGTTCAGCATTATCCCTCTGGTTTCCCCCTATACCTTGTTCACACTTTTGTAAGCAGTCTCTTGTAAACTCTTCCAAAAATCTTTCTACTTGCTCTTGGTAACCTAGTTGGTATGACATACTTTCTCTTAGGAGGGATTTGGGGAGATTTCACTTAACACTGGCAGATTAACATATCTAAATATAATACCTATATTAAAGGAAAATAATACAGTAAAATATCTCAGTGAAAAGGTGACTAGTATATTTAAACTATAAGAGGCCAAAGCAAAAAGCAATGAATTATCCTCATGTACAACCAGAATCTGACTGAATTTTTTCCAAACTTATTTTCTTACATAACATAGCATTACTTTCACAGTTATTAAATAATTCATATATACTTTCACAAGTTCAGTGTGCTGACTTAAAAGTTCAAAATTTACATGTTCTTTGTTTGACAACATTACCATGTGTTGGTAAACACTGAACCCATCTGGAATATTTTAAGTCTTTCCCTAATAATATTGTAAAACTTTAAATGCCCAAACTCCCTATTTTTCTGCAACAAATGTCAGTTAATCTCAACCTAAAGATGTTTTAATTTGTCTATGCTTTCATATATTTTATTATTTGCAAAAAGTAAACAGACTAGTATTCAAAGACAGATTAAAAATGAGATACTGTCATTTCAACTTTGAGTATAAATAATTTTGAATGTCTGCTTATTATTATTATATATCAATATGGTGAAAAAGTCAATAAAACTTCCATCACACATAAATTTACTGGATTCGAAATCACCTGTGTATGATAAAATAGCATTTACTTTTCATGAACCATATTGCATAACTAATGAATTTTTTTTTATCTCCTTTAAGTCACATATACTAGTCAAAGCTAGTAAAATGTATTTATTGGATATATATTTGCTACTTTTTTTACTTTTATTTGTAATTCAGGTCAGAATTCAATTCATTCTTTCTTCAGAATGGATAAGTGAAATATAAAAGAGATATAAGAAAAAAACTTCTAAATTCCAGTTTCATTTGCAGTTAATTTCCTTAAAACCTAGAAAGAGATGCATTGTAGGTAAGCATTCATTCATTCATTCATTCATTCTTTGAATATTTAGTACTAGGTGCTTATTATATGTGAGTTATTGTCCCAGGATCTTAGGATAATGGTCAGCACTAATTTGGGTGGGAGAAATACATGATAGGTAAGTAAATAAATGTTAGACTTTTCTCATTATGCTTACTATTTTAAGGATTTTAACCTGGTTACTTTAGAGAGAGTTTGGCCTATTTTGGATATGGAAATCAAAAGAAGTCTTTTTAAAGAGATGGCATTTAAACTGATATCAGAAGGATGAGAATAAGCCAGCCATATGAACAGCATTCCAGACACAAGAAAAAGCCTATGGCCCTGACCTGAGAAAAAGAGTTTTGCATAACTTGAAAGAGGACATATGTAGATGCACTATAGCAAATGAGGGAACCAAGTGTCATGATACGAGGATGGCATTTAAGGCTCGTAGGAGCAAGAGCGTGCAGTTGAGAAATGTGGACATTTAAAATTTTTAATAGAAGACTGAAAGTTTTCAAAAAGAGGTAATATTAATTCAATTAGCTCTTTAAAGGATGAATCTGACTTCCATATAGGGAAGAAATTAGATAGGATCAAGTGTGAAATGAAGGAAATCAAGAGATTTTTTATATTTTAATCTATTAGTCAAGGGTTAAATGTGGCTTGTACTGGTGTGGTAGCAAAGGTGATGAAAAGACGTAAGTGAAGTTTCTAATTTTAGCAACTGGGTAAATGGTGGTGTCAGTTACAAATATGGACAAAACTAAGGGACCAATAGGTAATGACCAGCCTGGTCTATGTGGGAGTCATCAGCTTTTTGCCTTAAATCTGATATAATTTCTCATCATGGTTTCTACTCCTTGCTCCTTGGACTTCCTTGTACTATGATTGTTACTGATTGGTACACTGATACAGTACATGAATGTAATTTAATTTGTCTGCCTTCTTTGTGACATTTATATACCAATAATCAACATCTTTTATATATTTTTAGTTTGAAAATAATGTCTTAAGTTCCAGATAAAATTACTTCCATATTTGGAGTATGTTACTTCCATTTTTAGAGTGCTAATATATACCAAGGTAAAAAAATCAAATTGTCAATCTTCTAGTCTGTAAAAATGGTAACTTTATGTAAGGAACCACTCATATATGACATTTTTGTTCCTACAATAAATATTAGAGTAAAAAACAAATAATTCTTTTGATTTGGAAATGAAGTCAAAGCATTAAAGTGATTCTTTTACCTCCTCTTCCACCCAAGTCTTGTTTTTAACCATATGGCATTTGCATCTCATATGATAGTAAATTCAAACCAAATAGAGATTTGGAGTTACAGTTTGCTACTTGTAATAACCCGTGCGGGAATATGGACTTAAGTGATTTCATTTATGAAGTTGATTTGCTTCAGTGAAGAAGTTTGTATCTTTATAAATTTAAAGTTTATATCTTTTTTATCTGAAAACTCAATTTTCCTGAAAATTAGTCCAGAAATATTAATAATTGTTTCTTCAATTCTTCATTAATTCAGTCAAACATATAAGAATGCTGACTCTGTACCTGTTTTAGTAATATTGTTATTTGTAACAACAATGGGGATATGTTTTCAGAAATATGTTGCTAGGCAATTTTGCCATTATGTGAACTTCATAGTGTAATTACACAAACCTACATGCTATAGCCTACTTCACAACACACCACGGCTACTAGACCACGGTTGTATATGTGACCCATCTTTGAAATGCAATTATGCATTGCATAGCTGTATAAATATGGATAAGTGAGAGTACTTGGCCCCAAATAGTTCATAGTATAGCAGGAAATTATTGTCCCAAAACAGATTACAGTTTTCTGTGCACCTTATAAATAGAATCGCTGTATTATGGCTGTATCCAGCAAGTTCATTAAACTTCACAGTTTGTATACCATGTAACATCAGGGTACATAGAAAAGTGAATTTTGAGATTCTTTTTAGACATTTGTTAAATGATAGCTAATATCATAATATTAGTTAGAATGTTATGAAATCTGGGGGCCTCCCTGGTGGTGCAAGGGGTTAAGCAATCCTCAAGCCCCTGCAGCACGAGTTCGATCCCCGGCCAGTCAGGGAGAAACCCACATGGCAAAGCAGACCTCTCCTGTCTTGCCCACTGCTCCCCTCAGCAGTGTATTTCAGTCAGTCTGCCTGTTCTGTTCCCCACTCTGTCTCTGGTGAATCCTCTCATCCCCTGAATCTGTGGCCTGTACCCCAGCTCTTGTATGCATAAATAAATAAATCTTTTAAAAAATGTTATGGAATCTAAAGGATAGGAGGAAATAGAGAGTGGTAATTATATATTAAACAATCTTTATTTTAGTTCACCTTAGTGTCTTTATCTATACAGTTTGCCTAACTCCTTGCAGGATGATTAATGAATATTTTCTAGCACTTAATTATTGGTAAGTATTGTGTTTGTGCATTAAAAACATTATTCCACTTATATCTTTGAAGCAAGGTAGTAAGACTGCAATTACAATAACTGTTTTTCAGAGGACAATCTGAAGTTAAGAGATTTGAATAAAGTTGCAGGGTCATATTGCTAGTGAGAGATGGACCTGGATGGTAAGGCAAGCATGTCTGGTTTATACTCCTCTTTTGCATACTAGAGAATTCTAATTCCTTGTATTTCCTTTATCAAGAGAGGATGGGAGAAGAAGAGTCTGGCCCTGTGTATAACTGAATTTTACTGTAGTTAACTATGCTTAATCTAAACAAGAAGACCCACAATTATTTGAGGAATTTATGGGTTCTAAACTCTTTTCATTATCAATATCAAATTCAACAAAACATTTTAGCTAATATATTTTATGTTAAAGGTACAGTAACTTCACACTTTCAATTTTTAAATTCACTTCATAAATTAAGTATATAGAAAAAGATGTAGTGAAATGGAAACTGTCATACATTATGGGGAGCACGTCAGTTGGCACAATGACTTTGGAAAGCAAGATGGCATGAAGATAGGTATGTATTTACAATGTTGCAGTTCTGCTTTCAGATTCATATTTCCAAAAATTCTCATATATGCCAAAGGAAATATAGGCAAAGATGTTCAATGCAGCATTTTTGATAGCAATATTTTGAAAAGAACCTACATTTTTATCAATAAAGGTATAAGCAAATAATTTTTGACATAGTAATGCAGCTAAACATTATCCAGAAATTCAACTGTATGAATCAGATATACATGCATTAACATGCATAAATTTAGAAATTTAGATAACAATATATTAGGGTAAATACATAAGACATAAAATAATTCATTTTAAGTAAAGTTTTAAAACAATATAAACAATATTACCCTAACTGAAAATTTCATTTCATACTATCTATGTAATATATAATAGACAATATTTGTTATTTTGTTACATATCACACAAAATAAGCTATTACACATTTTAATTTATATGTATACTTACAGTAAACATGTTACTTTTAGGGTAAAAAGTAGATTTGATCAAGGCATTTAGAAATGGGATTCATTTATCTGGAAAGTTTTTTTTTTTTTTAATAACACAAATAAGTAGAAACCCAATCCTTTCAATATTCCCATTGTTAAAACTAGGGGGTGATATATGAATGTCCATTATACTATTGTACTTTTTTATTTACATGTCTTAAATTTCACAAGAAGACCTGAAGTTGAAAGTATTTTGAGAACATTGTGTGTGTGTGTGTGATTTACATTATAAAAGACATTTGTCTCTCCAGTTTTTGTTAGAAATTTCTTTTTATGGGGCCTCCCCGTGACGCAGCGGTTGAGCACTGGGCTGCGAAGCTGCCCGCAGCCTCTGCAGCACTGGTTCAATCCCCGGCCACTGGGCAAGGGTCCCACATGGCGCACAGACCTCTCCTGCCACCCACTGCTCCCCTCAGCAGTGTATTTCATCATTCTGCCTGTTCTGTTCCCCGCTCTGGCTCTGGTGAATTCTCTCACCCTCCCGCGCTTCTGACTGTACCCAGTGCTTGTATAAATAAATAAAAATAAATCTTAAAAAAAAGAAATTTCTATTTATGAAATGGGATTTTGGAATGAAAGTATATCTTTATTTCTTTGAAAGAATATTCATATATTAAATGCCAGTAACAAAGCTGAAAGTAAACATTTTCGATGAGTTATAGTTGTTCATCCTCTTTGTAATATAGTAAGTGCACCATATCTATGATCTTACATTTCTGAAATTCACCATATGATGACAGCTTACTTGTAAAATACCAGTCACAACAGGTTGTGGGAATAAGCTGATGACATTCTTCTTTCCTGATGAGTCAAGTAGTTGGAAAATTTGTACGTTTCCAGTTACTAGGATCACTTCTATTTCTTTATTAATAAGGAAAGTAAGTCATTTTAAAAGATAAGGTAAAATTAGAATATATTTAACAAGTCATTTACTTTTGAAGTAACAAAATTGGTCCAAGAATGGCTTATTATTTGAATTAATCAGCCACAAAGTAATATTCGGCCTTTTAGGAAGCAGTACAAGTAATAACAATTGCTGCTTTTGAGAATTTATGATATGATTTAAAATAGAATTTATAGTTTGATTTAAAATGGAATTTATAATATGGTTTATTGTGATTATACAAATTTACAATCCCATAAACAGTATATAAGAGGGGTCTCCCTAGTAGTGCAGGGGTAAAGACAGGGCTGTCAAGCTATTGGCAACCACTGCAGCAGGAGTTCTATCACTGGTTGGCCAGGGAACAACCCACAGGGTGCAGCAGACCTCTCCTGTCTTGCCCACTGCTCCCCTCAGCAGTGTATTTCAGTAGATCTGCCAGTTTTGCTCCCTACTCTCACCCCCCACATCTCTGGCCTATTCCCCAGTTCTTGTATCCATAAACAACAATAAATCTTTAAAAAAAAAACAGTATGTAAGAGTTCCCTTCTTTCCACATCTTCTCCAACACTTGTTTTTTATTGTCCTTGGATAATAGCCATTCTTACAGGTGTGAGGTGATGTCTCGATGTTGTTTTCATTGCATTTCTCTAATAATAAGAAATGATAAGCATCTTTTCATGTGTCTTCTGGTTATCTTTAAAGAACTGACTCTACTTGGATCTTCAGCCCATTTTTTCTTGGGTTGTTTGGTTTTTTTATTGTTGATTTTTCTGAGCTCTTTGTATATTCTGATTATTAACCCTTTCTTGGATTTATGAAGTGCAGGCAAGTATATTCACCCATTCAGTAGGATGTCTTTTCAATTGGATGCAAATTTCTTTCACTATGCAGTAGCATTTTAGTTTGATATAGTCCCATTTGTTTACTTTTGCTTTTGTTTACCTTGCCATTGACTTTGAGTTCCCAAACACATCTGTAAGGTAAATTATTAAGGAACATGTCACCTATACTTTCTTTTATGCATTTTTACAATTTCATATCTTACATTCAAGTTTTCAAATAATTTTAAATTAATTTTTGTAATTGGCATTAGATAGTGGTCAGGTTCAATCTTTGTATATAGTTGTCCAGTTTTCTCAGTATTAATTATTAAAGACACATTATTTTCTCCATTAAATGTTCTTAGCTCCTTTGGTATAAATTAATTATCCATATGTGTATGGTATTATTTCTGGACTCAGTATTATTTCATTGATGTGTGTCTGTTTTCATTCCAGTACCACACTGTTTCAATTACTGTCTTTGTAGGATCGTTTGAACTAAGGACATGATACCTTCATTTTTGTTCTTTTTTCACCATATTGTTTTTGCTATTCTAGCTCTTTTGTAGTTACAAATACAATTCAAATTTTTACTCTATTTCTGTGAAAAATGTTGTTAGGATTTTGATAAAGATTGAACTGAATCTGTATATTGTTGAGGTAATATATCCATGTTAATGAGTACAGAATGCCTTTCCATCTCTTTGTGTCTTTTGTTTCTTTCAACAATATATTACAGTTTTCATTGTGTCTTTCTGTTTTTTGTTTAAATTTATTCTAAGGGATTTAGTTATTTTTGATGCAATTTTAAATGGGATTTTTATTGAATCCTCTTTCTGCTACTTCATTATTTTCATATAGAAAAACAATAGACTTACCACACTGTTCCATTTCTTTATTATTCTGATTATTTTTACTGGAATCTTTGGGATTTTTGTTATATTATCATGTGATCTGCAAATAGTGATAGATTAATTTATTCCTTTATAATTTAGATGCATGTTATATCATTTTCTTATTTAAATGTTTTTGCTAGCATTTCCAACACTAGATTGGTTTGTAGTATGAAAGTGGATATCCTTGTCTTGTTCTTGATCTTAAGGAAATGTTTTCAGTTTCTATCCTTGAGTATGATGCTAGGTATGGATTTATCTTGTATGGCCATCCTTATGTTGAGTTATGTACTTTCAGCCCTTATTTTTGAGAGTTTTTTACACAACAATATGTTGAATCATTTCAAATACGTTCTCTGTGTCTATTAAGATAGTTTTTGTCTATCCTTTGTTGGCCTCATCAAAGAAGAAATTTAAAAACACCTGGAGACAATTGACACTGTCATCCACAATCTACCAGAACCTCCAGGACAGAAATAATGCAGTACTAATATTGAAGCTTATGCCAATACAGGCCCACATCAAAAACAAGAAAAATCTCAGATAAATAATTTAACCTCATACCTTAAGCCACCAGAAAAAAAAGAAAATCAAACAAAATCAAAGTCAATAAAAGGAGGAAGGAAATAATAAGAATTAGAGTAGAAATAAACAAAATAAAAATCAAAAGATCAATGACACAAAAACCTGGCTCTTTGAAAAAGTAAACAAACTAGACAAATCTCTGGATAGACTCACTAGGGAATAAAAAGGAAAACTAATAAATAGTATAAGGAAAGGGAGGCCCCAAGGAAAGTTATAACATTTCAGAAATCCAAAGGATCATAAGAGACTACAATGAATATCTTTTTGTCAACAAATTGTATAACCTAGAAGAAATGGACAGCTTCTTAGAAGCATACCACCCTCTGAGACTGAATCGGAAAGAAAATAGAAAACCTGAACATACAAGTTGCAAGCAAGGATATTGAAACAGTAATCAAATGTCTCCCAAAATATATTGTTTTTTATTTTTAGAATTTCTCTTTGGTTGTTTCTTAGGATTTCCATCTTTCTCCTTAGATTACCCATCTTTTCTTACATGTTGTCTACTTTATCATATTAATCATAGTTAGTGTTTTTTTTTTTTTTTTTTAAATTCTGAATCTAATAATCTAAGCATCCCTACCATGTGTGGTTCGGATGCTCCCACTCTATCTCTTCATATCGTTTTTCTGCCTTTTGGCAACCTTGTAATTTAGTCTTAATAGTTGGACATGATGTACTAGGTAAAAATAACTGCTTGCTATAAATATTCTTTTCATAATATGGTGGTGAGGTATGGGGGTGTGGAGAAGCTTTGCCCAGTCCTATGATTAGGTCTCAGTCTTTTGGGGATCCTGTGCTTCTGAACCATAAACTTCACAAGTATTTCTTAGATTTTTTTTCTCTCCTCTTGGGTAGGACAGGATGACTACAGTGGGTTGGAGCTGGATATTTCCCTTCCCCCAGGTAAGTGATGTTCTGATGATACCCTAGCAAGTTAGTCTCCAGATAACTTGTTCCCCCTGAAGACAACCTTGATAAGAACAGAGAGCTTTCCAATATTTCATAATGGTTTGTTTTCACTTCCCCCAGCTGGAAGCATGTTGGGATATTTCTCCAATATTGACTGTAAGAATTTGGTAAAGTCCTGGAAGTAAAACTCACAAAATATGAGGACCTCCTACAACTGGAACTCCTGGAGTTTTTAACACTCAGAGTAGTCCACACAGCCTACAACACTCTATCAATACACTTCAGGTTTCTCTAACCAGACACTAATTTCTACATCAGTTTTTCCTGGAGTCTGGATCAGAAAGTCTTGACTCCCTGTTTTTGTCTGTCAGTCTATGTAATTCGTAGCAGAGGTATGCACTGTCACCAATTTTATAGATCCACAGGGAGTTACTGATTTTTTTTTTGTCTGTTTGGATTTTTGTTGTTATGCCAGAGTAGTGACTTCCAGGCTCCTCACATATTGAACCAGTCACCTTGTTTTTATGTTGATTCAGAGTAGCAAGGTCTGAACCACATATTGGAGAATCATTTCTATACTGGTGGGCACTGTTCTCTTGAGACAGTGATGCTTCTTGCCATCACTATTACTTTATTTTTTAAAAAAAGTATTTATGTATACAAGAACTGGGGTGTAAGCCAGAGATGCGGTGTGGAGAGAGGATTCACCAGAGAAAGTGGGGACAGAATGGGCAGATTGACAGAAATACGCTGCTGAGGGCAGTAGCAGGCTAAACAGGAGAGGTCTACTGTGTCACGTGGTCTATCTCCCTGGCCGGGGATCAAACTCATGCTTCGTTAGCTGTGGATAACTTCATAGCACTGAACCCTAAACCCTTGTGCCACCAGGGAGGCCCTAAATGTTGCATTTTTTATGTGAAGGAAATGAAGTCTGAGTTATTCAATGGCTGCCCATAAAATCTTATATGAGTTATGTATAATTTTCAACTCTGAGGTGAATCAAATACAAAAAGTCAGATGGGCTAGTCAGAATATTTAACATCTGTAACTTGCCTACAAATCCACTATAAGAACATAATTCCAGTTTATTTACATAACAAAATATGCATTTCAGTAATATCATAATAGTGATTTTTATTTTTTATATGTAGTTTCTGAATTTTCCCATCATTAAAGCAGTATCTGTTTCATAATTTACTGCAGTTCCAAAGATTATTACCTATGATGTGTTCGTTTTGTTTTAGCATAGTTTTGTTTATGATTAGAAAGACAACTTCCTCTTCATGTGGATGCTTTTTCTCTTCAATCTAATCAGTTTTCCTTTCAAGACTGTGGCATTTTCTCCTTGACCTTTATTATTGATTTTAGACTGTGTTGGACTTAGTGACATAGGAATGCTATTAATTTACAACACTTTCCGATCTTTCTGTAATACAAATATTTTAGTGAGCTTATATTTGCCAGATCAAAACAAACAAATGAAACAACTTTTGTAATGGATAGATATCTGAATGAAATACATAGTTGTTGTTTTTCCTCAAAATACAGCCATTATATAATGGCTTATAATAATGACCATAGCTTATTTATGTTTTTGATTCCTATTTTGTCCCAAGAACTGAGGGCCTCCTCTGGTGGCGCAGGCAGTTGAGTGCCATGCTGTGAAGCTGTCCGCAGTCTCCACTGTGCCGGTTCGATCCCGGGCGGCCGGCAAGGGTCCCACATGGCGTGGCAGACCTCTTCTGTAGCGCCCGCTGCTCCCCTCAGCAGTGTATTTCGTCGGTCTGCCTGTTCTGTTCCCCGCTCTGTCTCTGGTGAAATCTCTCACCCTGCAGCGCATCTGTCCTGTACCCCGGTTCTTGTATAAATAAATAAATCTTAAAAAAATTGTTAAAAAAAAAAAAGAACTGAGCTGGCCACTTCTCATAGATTATCTCCCTAAAATCCATACAACAACCCTGTTAGACAGACACTTACTCCTGTGTTGTAGATGAGGAAATAAGGCATTGAGAAAATAACTGAATTGCTAAGAGTTAATCTCCTGAGCCAAAATTCAAAGTCAAGGATTTCTAACTTAAGATTTGATGTTTGAAAATCCTATATGATACACCCATATTAAGTGGCCTACATCAAATTTATGGAAAATAAACCTAAAGAAACAAATATCCCACTTTCACTGGATTCCTTCTTTGTGAGAACAATCATGTGAATACTCAAAAAGCATTTTCCCTTCTTTAATGAGAATGCTAGCATTCTCACTAATTTAGAGGTTTTGCTGATGTATATATTATATGCAAATGCAACATTTTGTTAAGATTTAGAAATGTTAAGAGCATTTTGGAACATCAAATAACATACCCAATTAAATTAAGGAAACTTTAGAAGGGTGTATGCTGTGGTTGCTTTTTTGGCTAACCAGTTTATGATCCCTTCACTATTTGGGGCCCAAGAGACTTTTAGCATCAGCCTAAACTTTGAAAGCTTTTTTTAAAGAAGATTGATTTATTTATGCATCCAAGAACTGGAGTACAGGCCAGAGGCACGGGGTGAGTGACTGACCAAAGACAAAGTGGGGAAATACACTGCTCAGGGGAGTAGCAGGCAAGTCAGGAGAGGTCTGTTGTACCATGTGGGTCACCTCCATGGCCGGGGATCGAAATCGTGTTGCAGTAGCTGCGGATAGCTTCATAGTCTAAGACTTATCCCCTTGCCTCACCATTGAGGCCCTTTGAAAGATTTTATCTATTTTTTTTTAAGGATTTATTTATTTATGTATACAAGAACTGGGTTACAGGCTGGAGGTGTGTGGGTGTGAGAATTCAACAGAGACAGAGAGGGGAACAGAACAGGCAGACTGTTCTGAAATATATTGCTGAGGGGAGCAGTGGGCAAGGCAGAAGAGGTCTGCTGCGCCATGTGGGTTAGCTCCCTGGTCAGCAGGGGATCGAACTGGTGCTGTAGAGGCTGCAGATAGCTTCACAGTGCTGTCCTTATACCCTTGTGCCACCAGGGACTCGGAGAAAACTTTTATAAAGAAATTCTGTTCTCATTCAGATAAAGAAAATTGTCACTCATTGTTTTATGCTCACTTTTCTAGTATACTCAGATTCATATTAGAACAAAAATATTTATTTACAAATAAAAAGACCTTGATTTTGCATAATTGTCTATAATATTAACTCATTAGAAATGTATGTTTCGTACCAACTATTGTGTGGAAGATGAGCAATTTAAATGAATATCTGATAAGCATATTAGCAAAAGATTTAAATTACAGTAACTGATTTTGACATCCTCAGCAAATGCCAAGAAACATAGCTTTTACAGCAAGTTCATGAAAATGTTCAGATAAAATATTCATGAATTATCTACCAAAAGAAAAGTCTTTTATGGTCTTGTTTGACAGAAGATGACCTTTGCTTCAATAAGTTCCCATCGTTGCTGAACTTGGTGTTTAGATGCCCTGCTTAGATGAATAAAACATAGCATTTTGTTCTTTGTGTTTTCTGGTATATGTGATAATTAATAGAAAGGAAGACTTTGAAGTTTTAAAATGAAGTAAATGGGTTTTTTAAAAAGGCATTAAGAAATCTTTGAAGATCAATTTCCCAGCAGGAAATTTGTCAAAGCAATTAGGATCCACCCTGACTTGGGCAAACACTGTAGTGCTCAATTGATGTGTTCTTTCGAATAACTAAAGTATTTTAATTCTAGTGATCTGCACTAGACATCCAGCCAACCACATGATGGTTCATGCATAGATGATCAACAGCTCAGTCATGAACAAACAGAAAACTTCATGAAGACAAAAAACAGTCAAATGTACTCAGTTTTTAAAATCATGAAAACCAAATGAACAAGGAAACATAAATTGGGTAATTTTCAAATCAGATATACCATAGATTCTTTTTTTTAAGATTTATTTATTTATGATTACAAGAACTGGGGTACAGGCCAGAGGTGTGGGAGGTAAGAGGACTCACCAGAGACAGAGCAGGGAACAGGCAGATAGAGTGAAGTACACTGCTGAGGGGAGCAGAGGGCGAGTCAGGAGAAGTCTGCTGCACCATGTGGGTAGCTCCCTGGCCAGGGATTGAACTTGCGCCGCAGAGGCTGCAGACAGCTTCACAGTGCTGTGCTCAACCCCTTGCACTACCAAGGAGGCCCCAACCATAGATTCTTTTGTGATTCACTTTTTGTTTTTGTGTTTCTAGCTTAGTTTTTGTGTTTCTTGAGAATAAAGATAGTATTTTTTCTGCCATTGTATATTCAGAAAATGGTAACAATTAATTTAAACGAGGTGTCTACTCATGTCCTGAAGATATAAGTTTGCCAGGACTACCATACCTTTCCACCATAACTTTTTAGTAGATAAATTATCATTTGGTCGGGGAAAAAAGCTACAATAATTTCTGAGGTCAAATGATACACTTAATCAGTAATTTCGTAGTAGCCTGTCCCAGTTAGGAGTTTGTTATATGGTATTGAAAAATTAATTAGGACCTCAATATCTAGATATAGAGAAAAAAGTCTGGGCTCATTAATTTTTTTTCAATGACTTGTCTATGTCAAGTTATGTGAAATTTTACTTTTAATAGAGACACTGACATGACTTGTCCCTGAGTAAGGAGTAATTCTGCCTCTATCATGGCAGTTCTGTTTCTCTTCTCTCAAAGTTCTCTGGCACAGACTGGACACATCTAGAAAAATTAGAAGAAAGTTATATTTGGTCAACAAGTACTTGCAGAAATAAAGCAAGTAAAATGCCTCATTCATAATATTTGTTTGAAAATACATTGTCCTGAAAATTAAATGTAGCACATTGACATGATTTCTAGCCTAGTACTTTCAATTAATCAAGCACCAGTGGATAACATGAGATTTATATATATTCATTCATGCACAAATAATATGACCTAGAAATTTTGAAGAAAGTCTATTTCTTTAAATAAATGTTTGATTTTCCTGGACTTAGAGTCTAAACCAGCAGTTCTCAAAGTAGTTTTCAGAATATTAGTCCTGTGGCCTGCTTTACAAAATAGTAGTCCCTAGGTCAATTAAGTTAAAGAAATTTGCATACCGTGCTTCCATCTTCACATACATACCAGAGCAACATGTTAAATGCCTTGGGAGCTCCTTCAGTAAGGAAAATTATTTGATTCTGTCTTAAGAGTTTATATTGACTACTGTCAACTTATTGACACATATGTACCAGAAGGACTATGAAATATTTTCAGCTTTTGAACAAGAGTAGGTTTCCTCTACACTGAAATGCCCTAGAAGCCACAGGGAGGTGAATGCTCTAAATGAGCTGGGATCAGAGTACCCCACTAGAGGCTCTCCTGATATTTATCTCCTGATATATGTAGTGCCAATTGATCAAATCAAAGAAAAATTATTTTTCTTTCGATCTAATGTTCTCACAAATGTACTTATCTAGAGAATACCTTTATTTTGAGATATTTATTAATATCCTAAACATCTAATTTTCTGGAAAATAATTCCCAAGGTAGCATTTCCAGGAGATATTTAATTTTCATTAATATTCTTTAGAAAATATTTGCCCAAACTCTCTCATATATGAAGAAAGTTGTTTCCTGAATGACTATTAGCATGTGGAATAGATCAGATATTCCTGGATTTTTGATGTTGACATATACAAAATCTCCTTTAGGATTTATTAACAAAATGGCTCTCTTATTATCATTACTATGTTTGTTCTGTGTTGTCTTTGATACACAACTGTACATGTAGCCAACAATTTTAGCTTTTTGCAGTGTTAGGAATTATTTTAAGTACTGTAATGAATTAATATACTTAATCTTCAGAAAATCAAGTGATGGGTACTATTGTTTCCATTTTTTATAAATACAACTGAGGAAATATGAAGATTATGTAAATTGAACACAGTTACATGATTGTAAGTCACAGAGCTGGGATTCAAACATGGTCAGCCTGAATCCAAAAGCCCTGTGACCAATCACGGCACTACAATTACATTTATCAGGAGAGCCTATAGTGGGGCACTCCTGATCTATGCTCATTGTAGCATTCACCTATACCTGTAGCTTCTAGGGTATTTCAGTGGAGAGGAAACCTACCCTTGTTTCAAAAGCTGGAGATATTTCATAGTTCTTCTGGCATGTACATGCCTATAAGTTAATAGTAGTTAATAGAAACTCAAGCCAGGATCAAATGGAATAAACTTTTCAAAAGCTAGGATAATATTTTTTCCCCAAAGTGATATTTATGAGCATAGTGCCAGTAAATTGTTTTTTCACTTTAGATAACATGAAATGAGATAAATAAGTCATTCTCTTTCTCCTCTTTGGGATCTTGTGGTTTTTTGTTTTGTTTTTTGGTTTTGTTTTGTTTTGGTAATTTTTCAGTCTAGCTTTTTTTTTTTTGAACTTATTTGAAGATGGAATACCTTCTTCATGGCATATTTATCAATATATTGAAGAACAGTGATACAGCCATTTTAGGTTTGGTAGATAATGAGTTATAACCAGTGATAAACTGGTGTTTAAAAACTGAGTTTCCAGTGCAAAAAAAAAAAAAAAAGAAAGAAAAAAAAGATGATGGGGCAGGGGAGACTTATTTATGATCTTTGGATGTGCATAATAAAAAGAAAGACACAATTATTTCTGGAAAGCTGATAAGAGCTGGTTCCAATATAACATATGTTTCTCAGTCTTCTCAAAATATATTATCACTTCTTATAAAGAGTGGGATCTGTTTGTGCAGAGGCTGTTATTAGTGTACATATGAGGTCAAGAGGGATTTTGAAGGATTAGATTCAATGCCATTACTTTATGTAGACATTTGACATAAGTCCTTGAAAAGTCAATTTTGAACTGAGTCACTCTCAATGTGGCTGTGAAGTATAGACTTCTCCCCAAATTCTAACATTAGATATATATCAAGATTGCTTATATACTAAAAATTCTCGCTAGAGCTATTTAGATTATTCCTATCACACACACACACAAAAAAAAAACAAAACCCAACACATATAAAAGAGTATTACCCAGTATATTAAAAGGTGTAATATACACCCAGGCAGGAAAAACCACAAAGGGACTAACATAGGAAAGAAAAAATAAAGAGATATTTAGATTATATCAAAGATCCACTGTCTATAGCTCTTTGTTCCCAAAGGTGCCCTCTGGAATTCCCTCTAAATCTTTATATATCCCTTTATCATTGATGTGAATAAGTATTTCACTCTGGTTCTCTCAAGAAAACTTCTGAGCCAGCAATAAGGTCCATGATTATTGTACTAGCTTTGAAGCCATGCCCATTGACGTGAAACTGTCAGGGAGGAAAAACCTCTTTACTTTCTTATGTTTATTGTTTGGGGGCCTGCAAATTAAACTGACAAAGAGAAAAGACAGATTTTTATTCACATACATACTAAAGAGTTCACTGAAATACATGACTCAAGGTGATGGTTAGAATTGGGGTCTTATATAACATCCTGACAGTGGAAGGGGAGGAGATAAAGGTACTCATGGGAAAACAAATGACTGTTAGAAAAGATAAATAGGCCCTTAGGAGAATAGATAGGAGATATGATAGTTTTGTGACAATGTCTGTTTAGATGATTTCTTATCCTGGCTCTGACTTATCTCTGGTGATAAGTCAATCCTCCCTGGTTGCAAAACTCCTGGGGAGAGGATTTATGACAGTCAGTACTTTGGGGAGGCTTTGCTTTTAGGCAGATAAGTAGAGTTTAGAAGAAAAAGAAACAAAACTCTTCACTGGAAACGTTTAATTATGAATGCCTCCAAAATGGAAATGAACAGGATATATATACACATTATATACATGTGTATATACACACACATATACACACATACACAAACACACATATATGTAATGTATAGAGAGCAACAGAACAACCCAAAATTGTGAGGAGGTAGGGACTGAAATAAGAAAGTGATTTGAGCCAATCCCAGAGTGTTCTGAATCATAACTTCAGTTCAGAAAACATTGTGGGTGTATCTGTGAAACAAAGTGTCCAGAAAACAGACTTTGTCTTTTAGTGGATTTATGATGTAGGTCAATTTTCAGCCTTACATGGACTATTTCTCTTTAAGCAAGAATCTGACTAAAGAATGGGTCAAATTATTCAACTAAAGATCACAAGTACAAATAAAAGACAAATATATACAAATTAGTGTATATGTAGTAAAAAATCAAAAATGCTGCCCATAAATTGAAATGGATCCCTTCTGTCAAAACTGAACACCACGTAAGTGTTACATAAATGACAATTCTAAAATTACTAAGGAAAATTGTACAGATATTCAGGATGATGTTAGAAATACATAAAACTTTGTGGCATAGGCATTAACCAGAGAGAAAGATACTGACTGTAATCTATTCATATGGCCTTGATAGTGTGCCAGCCAAATGTCAGTGTCATGTCAGTCTTTCTTTTACCTTGTGTTCCTATTGCATCCATACTGACCTAATATGATTTGAATCTTCAGAATTAGATGTTGCTGAGTTCCCATATTTATTTTTTACAAACCAGTATTACCTTTTATGAATTTCCATGCACATTGTTTAACCAATTTATAAGTTAATGCTAGGAAAATTAATATTACTTGGTGTGTAAACTCACTTTACAAATTGAGTTTTATTTTCTGCCTAGAAATATAATTTATAAAGAAAAAAAGATTATTTCGCACATCATGTTGTATTTTGAATGAAGTGCAAACATGTGGCAAAGATTTGCATTATGCATTATGAATAGTAATAATTAGATCATTTTTATTTTAAAAGAATTGTTTGTAATTCAATTAACTTTTGCAATAATTATGGAGCATCCCCCTTCACATTGTTAACAAATAAATCACAAAATTCAGGAAGGTGGAGACAGGGAAGTATAACATATGCACTGAGTGCCTTTGAAGCTGCTGTGAAAAAAAGTAGAAATTATGAGCTAGCAGCCAATAAAAGAAAAGACAAGCTTTTCTGCTGCTTGCAGTCAGTAATTTGTTAACAACAATTACTAACTAGAGAAAACAAGGGGGAAATACAGAGCATAGCCAGGTGTTGTTTTACGTCTGTGATTTACTCTGCTGTTTGATCAACGATGAGAACAAAATCACCCATATCCTCAGGAAGCCATGAATGTTTCCAGGCAGATGTGGGAGCACCTGGCTACTTGTCCTATACAATTCTACCTTCCTCCATCAAGGAAAAATCAAGATTTATTTCCCTCAACTTGAACCAGAAACAGTGCCAATAAATCTGCTGTTGCATTACATTATTTCTTTAATGAGAGAACAAAAGCAGTTTTGCAATCCCATTTCTGGTGACTTGGCAGGAATACACTTGCATCCTCCTGAATCAGTGTGACAGGATCATTAAGCATTTCCTTGAGTGGTCAACAGCGTGAATACTGTTTTCCTTTCTGTATCTTCTGGAAATACACACACACACACACAATTTTGACTATAACTTTCCCTTCCAAGAGGTAGTAGAGGAAAAGAAACACAACTTTTAAGATATTTAACAATTAGGTCATATAGAAAACATTATATAGACTCTTAGTATTATATCTAAAAAATATATGAAATCCAGCAGAATTTTACTAAACAGGAAATGTTATGCTGTGGGTACAGAAATTGAGAGCACAGTTTATGGTATGGAGCAAGTATAGGGATGATGAAAATGGGTTTACAATCAGTGCAAATGATATTGGGAGCAAACTCTTTCCTTGTGGAATAATCGAATAACTCAGAATATCTTTGCCTTTGCATTTACTTCTCAATTTACATACTTTTCATAATGAAATGTTAAATAATGGATAGTGTTGAAAATTTGAAAAATTAATGCTAGATGGATTTAACATTATACAATTTAATCATAACTTAATGTCAGTTTTAATGAATGCGATATATTCAAACTCATAGCAGTATTTTTTCTTATTTTCTGGTAGTAGTATGGTTATTTTATTTTATTTTTTTAAGATTTATTTATTTATTTATACAAGAACTGGGTACAGGCCAGATGCGCTGGAAGGTGAGAGGATTCACCAGAGACAGAGTGGGGAACAGAACAGGCAGACTGACGAAATACACTGCTGAGGGGAGCAGCGGGCAAGACAGGAGAGGTCTGCTTCACCATGTGGGACCCTCGCCAGCTGGCCGGGATCAAACCAGCGCTGCAGAGGCTGCGGACAGCTTCATAGCGCAGCGCTCAACCACCTGCGCCAACAGGGGAGGCCCAGTAGTATGGTTATTATATAGTATGTGTAATTATTTTCTTAATTTAATCATATTTTTATAAGGCGATAATCATTAATGTGGCATATGAGTCAGTTAGACAATGCTACTATGGTACTATAGAGAATTTATAGAACAAAACCACAGAGGCCAGGACAATTGTTTAATAAGCCTTGAGATAAAATTTTATAAGTTAAGATATTCATATGAAAGTTACCTAATATGTTTGTGTTAGTTCCTATAGAAATTTCAGATAATTAAACATTTATAATCACTGGGGTAAAGTCCATGAGTGCTAGACTTAGTGTGGAGTCTACACTAAGTAGAAAAAGTATGTCATTTCCAGTCTGATCCTATCTCCTCACCTTTAAAATGAGAATAACTGTACTTAAAAAGTTACTTTATATATTATGTAATTTTGTATGTGAAGGAACATGGGAATTTAAAAGGTGAAGTACAATATATTATATATTCTCCAAGGGTAATAGCAAGAACTTAAGATAAAAACAGTCAATTGCTAGATCTCATGAGGAATAGTCAGTAAATATTTTATGAGTTGAGACATCAATATCATTTCCATCTGAAGTGATCAAAGAAGTCTCGAGATAGTCTAGCTTTCTATTTAAGGAAAAAAAAAACATAATTGCTACTATTTTATCTTGTGAATGGAAGTCCATAATGATGAATCTCTTCTAATATTCCCAAAGGATATCCATAGATTATTTCACAATCTCACCATATGTCTGAAAGAAAGTTTCTGGTTTAAGTACGTTGGTTTTCCAACAACACAAAAAAAGGATTTCTTTTTAATCTTTCATGAGATATCCAATAAGCATCCATTACACCTATAAGACTAATTTTCATAAAACTTCTTGGCTTCAAATACTTTTGAAGCTAATGGTCTTTCAGCTAGTTTTCTGTGAAATTCTGTATCTTCATATAAATTGAAGGAAGACATACAGGGCAATGCTAAATTTAACAGAATCCACTGAACTAAATATGTTACTTTATGGTCATAGCTTATAAATATATTCATATTTTGGTTTAACTTTCCAGAAATACAGGTTCACACCTCTTCAGATGTATGTTACCATACCACACCTACCACAAGACACCCCTAGTCCTCTACCATAGTCTGTTTGCCTTTACAGTCAAATTTCTGTAGTAAGTCTTTTTGTTAGAGGGAAAGGATGTCCTGAGCAAACTCCATAAAGGCTTTGTGGGCTCCACCCCTACGACACTGGGGACTACAAATCCCCTGATCACCAAAGGGAAGTTTGCGAGGACCTGAGGGTGGAGTTAAGCAACTATGTTCTCTGAGTATTTAACTGGCCATGTGGCGGGGGTCACTCTCTTGGCCACTTGGCAGACGAGGTTTTTCACCAACTTGGTGGGTCATTGGGATTTCAGGTCAGCGGAAAGAGTAGGACGCATTTACAGACTTATCTCCCTCTTTTTCTCCGAGTTATTCATTTCTCCATTTCCCCTTCTTTGTAAATAAACCTTTTATCAACTGTGTGTGTGTGCGTGTGTGTGTGCGCGCAGGTTAGCATTAATAAGTCCCCTTTAAGTGTACGGGTAAGGACCCACAGTGAGGCAACCCATTTTATATCGGGGTTGCTCTGCAACATTTTGATTTGTTTTTGTCTGACCCTTTGTTTTGTTTCTCTGTATTCCACATATAAGTCAGACCATCCGATATTTGTCTTTCTCCTTCTGATTTATTCTGCTTTGTTTAATCCCCTCCAACTCCATCCACGTTGTTGCAAATGGCAAGAGTTTATCTTTTTTTTTTTTGATAGCTGAGTATTATTCCACTGCATATATACACCACATCTTCTTAACGTACCTGAAAAAACTTTTGATCATAGAAGAAGCTCAGCTATAGGTTTGGAATCCGTACTCAAACTACACATACAATGAGGACATTATTTTGCTAATACATTTGATTTGCTGCTGCATGTCTACTGTTCATCTGATATTGATAGTTATAACTGAGCAATACAACCAGCACTTGAGACAACCTTACAGTGTTATGATGTCAGGCACTTTTGACTTTTCTTCACAACATTGGTTCTGTTTGCATATGTAGATTTCCTTTCCTTTGGTAAAATCATTTTTGATATCACAAATCTTTGATATCACAGAATCTCCTCAGGTACTTTCCCCTTGATTGTATTTCAACAGTCTTGCACCAACATCAAGCAAACCTTCATTTCTAAGCAGTTTATAACCAGAATAAATCAAGAAATTTTCCTTGGTCAACTTTCAGGAATTCTTGGTACCAAAACAGGATATCATTTGTTATCATCTGCAAGGCAAGAGGAGAAGAGTCATTCTTGTGATGAGGACATCCTGAATAACCTTTTTGAGTATTGCTGAATTCAAATATGGTAGAGCAACTTTTTCATCATGTTCACCATCTATTCCAGTATCTTCCAACATATTTTTGGATAGCTATGCATTTTGGCTATATATACAACTGAGTTATAACACTTGGTACATTTGCTACTTACAAAAGGATTTTTTAAAATTAATTAATTTATTTATTTATTTGATTTTTTTTAAAGATTTATTTATTTATTTATACAAGCACTGGGTACAGTCAGAAGCGCGAGAGGGTGAGAGAATTCACCAGAGCCAGAGCAGGAAACAGAACAGGCAGAATGATGAAATACACTGCTGAGGGGAGCAGCAGGCATGGCAGGAGAGGTCTGCTCACCATGTGGGACCCTCCCTGGTGGCCGGGGATCGAACCAGCGTTGCAGAGGCTGCAGGCAGCTTTGCAGGCCAGCGCTCAACCGCTGCGCCACCAAAGGAGGCCCCACAAAAGGATTTTGAGTCATGAAATTCATACTGTTTTATAACTTATTTGGACTACTTAACTATCACATTTATATATGCCCGTATATCTGTATCAATTTCAAAACAACTTTATTGAAATTTATTATTAGATTTTCATTTTAAGTATATAAGCTAAGCTTTAAAAATGCAGCAAAGAAATTTGTAAAACTTTATCCATTTATTTTAGTATTGCGAAGATTTATGTTTGTATAAGCTTTATCAGGTAACTGCTTCCTTTAAACAATATTAGTTAAGATAATTTTAATGATTTACTTATAAATTACCTTTCTGATCATTTTTATAGAGTTTCTTCTTGTTAGTTATTTAATTTAGTGTGCCTGGTCTGGTACATGATGCAGACTTTGATAAGTCAACAGAGGCCTGAAATTTATGATTCATATTCAAATATAACTAAGAATGTAGTAACTCAATACTATTTATATAATTTTTATATATAATTTTATAATTGCATCAGTCACATAACAGTACTTTCATATAGATAAATTACTGGAAACCAGTGTTCTTAATTTCAGTATAATGGTATGTTATAAATAAGAAATTGTTTAAAGATGAGAAAGAACATATTCTTGATTTTTATCTGTGGCCAGGCCAATTTTCTGAGGTTTTATGAATAGTGTATAATAAATTCCTAGAAAAATACTTGTGCAACATATATATTTTAACTGAAATTTGACAGGTAATAACAGGGTCAGCAGAATCTCTGACTGATGTAATTTAAGAGTTCTTTTTCCTCTTATATTCAAAACTGAATGTTATAATGTCTGTCATATAAAGAGATTCTCAAACACCTCTAGAATGATGTAATAGTCAGTAGAGTTACATGGTATAAATTACTGAGAGCAGTAGCCTAAAAGACAATCTTAACAGTGAGCACATTAAATTAGCCACTCACAAGTCTAATAAAATAGAAATTAAAATGGCACAGATTATGCTGAAAAGAACTTTAAAGATAAAGCTTCAGATCTTACTCTGTATAGTTAAGTGCTGGCAATGCTGTGTTATTTTGACTCATCATTAATAAATAATTCTTCACTGTGAACTACACAAGCAATAAGAGTTTTCTGTACAAATATTTCCACACATTTTTCACTAATGTTTTGTCAAACTGCCTGCCATATTGGCATGGCAGGAAGTAGAAAGGGTGAGCAAGATTTATGTTATCTGATGCTAGATATTTCCTTAGGAAAAAAAACTTGAAATTCAAAGCTAAATGCTTTTAAAAATAAAACAACAGTAGCTGAGGAAAGCGGAAAAAAATTAGTCCTATATCACCTATTTAAGTATATAATCACAAGAAGGAAAACCTCACTTTTTCCTGATAACAGAGAAAGAGAAACCTGAGAGATTATAGATGAAACAAGGAAAATCTGTAGGGCCAGAATATCCAAAATATTTTTTTTTAAACAGATCAGGTACTTTTTAAAAATATTTAAATGTACATCACCAGTAGTATTTTACCTCAACCTACACACCATCAAGGCATTCAAAATCCTCCACCTTAGTCCATTGGGCTCTGTCCCCCCATTCCTCTCCAGCCTCCCCCCTCCTCCTTTGGTGTCCTTATTTTGCAGTCAGCTTTCTAGGGTTTGTTTTGGTTTGGTATTGTCTTACTCCTTCTTTTGTCTCTCTATATGAGTGATACTAAATGGTATTTGTATTTCTCATTCAGGTTTATTTCCCTTAGCATAACCCTCCCCAGTTCCATCCATGTTATGACAAATTGCATGAGTTCATCAATTTTACCCTCTTTTCTTTAAGATTCTAGCTAGAGCTTTGTCTATTTTGTTTATTTTTTCAAAGAACCAATATTTGAATTTATTGATATTTTTCACTTCTGTTTCATTTATTTCTGTTCTAATTTGGTTATTTCTGTTTAATTTAGACCCAAGCAGAAAGTACAGGATGAAAACAATGACTTTTCAATTTTTGTTACATAGTTTTTGGTAAAGTTTTAAGATTCAGAAAATGTAGTAACAAAGGTTTGCACTAAAACTATTTTCAAAAATGTGGCAATCTAGTCAACGAGCATTTATTTTGAAGGTCAAAGCTAAGATTTTTGAAGGCTTATAAAAAAAATGTATATCAGAAATGCAGTTTTATTGAATACATAATTCTCACTCGGGTAACACTGTTTGAATCTTCAAATCTTTGGTTAACCTCTGATTTGACAAACTCCAAAAGATGTTATTTCCCTGCCAAATTATTTATCTAACTTTTTAGAATAACAAGTAAAAAATCAATAACTGCCCTTCTGTGTCCTAAAACCAGTTTTTCTCATGCGGAGGCATAGATGTACTTCTGCTTTATAGGTATTGGTACTACAGTGTTGTCACAATATGCCAAATTCAGATGTTATATGTAAACTTGGATTATTGAAAAAATACATTGGATATGTTGAAAACAAATGTTTCATGTATTGAGGCGTTATTTTAAAATAAAATTCTGTTTAGTTTAGTCCTCCTCTGTAAACAGAAAATGCAGCATCTGAGTTCTGTATTAGCCTACAAATTGTTCCCCACACCCTCTGCTTTAACTCATTAGCCATTTAAATGTGTGCCAAGGACCTCCCTGGTAGCCTAGGTGTTAGGTCTTAGCACTATTACAGGCCAGGTCCTGAGTTCAATCCCTGGCCAGAGAGCTAACCCACATGGTGCAGCAACCTTCTTTTGTTATGCCCACTGCTCCCATAGCAGTGTATTTCAGTAGATCTGCCTGTTCTGCTCCCCACTTTGTCTCTGGTGAATCCTCTCACCCCCTCCCACACCTCTGGTCTACACAGTTCTATGCAAAAATAAATAAAATCTTTAAAAATATGTGTGCCTAGTATATATTGATATAGATCTCTTCAAAAGCAATATGCTAATACACAGTGTAGCTCTGAAAATCCATAGAGGCAATTTATAGAATAATTTAACAAAATCAAAAAGTTGTGCATAAAATGTGAGAACTATATACAGGACAATATTCAGGACTTCCAGATTCAACTTAAAGAATCAACATAATTGAAATTTTTAGCCATTAAAGCTATAATTATAGAGTCTATATAACATATAGAATAGGTTTTTAAAATGCATAAACAGTATTACCTAAAATAATGTATACAACTCTTTCAAATATGTGTATTTACATGTGGAAGGAATATGTAATTGTGAGCAGATTTTAGGATTTACATAGTTCTGGGAAACTGAAATCTATGTATAAGTGATGAATCTATGAAGTGGGCAATGGGTTTTCTTTCCTTCTAGTTTATAGGAAAAAAAGAAAGATCTCATAAAAGTTAGGTGATAAACCAGTAAATCAATAAACTATTGAAGAATTGCAAATTGAAAACATGGTACCTATATTTTAATCACATGACATACTAATATACTCCTCACGATTGAATTTCTTATACTTTTGCAAGGATTATATTTGATCTTGAGTGCTAAATAATTATTCAGCAAAATGTAATAATTTTATATTAATACATAGTAATATTGCTTTATGACATTAATCATAAGATTTTATACATGATTAGGACATGTTAAAAATTGTAATGAATTGATATGCCTAATTGATATGCCCAATTTGCATGATTAATTTTAAAGTTGCAATTTTTCCATTATTACCATTTAATACATTATAATCATAATTTAGGAATATAATATAGTTTCCAACAGGATAAATTTATTAGTTATGGTTTATTAGTAGTGAATATGACTCAATTTAAATGGTGAATTATTTGAATACATTTTCTTATTTACCACATTATCCATTTGTTTTCACTTACAGCCCAAGCTTCTATTTCTTAGTATTTTATGTAGTTATCACTTATTTTTAAAAATATATTTTCAGTCAGCAATAAGTCTTTTATTAACAGCTGGAAAGAATTTTACATATAGTTTCTAAAGTATATATATTTTTAGGAGAATCATACTTATAATTCTCACAAATTTAAGAAGTACTTTATCCTTAATATAAAAGCAGCTTTCGTAGAGAATCAGTTTTTTCAAATTATATTTTCATCTGTAATTCATACATATAAATAGGTTTCTAAAAAGGAATTGGAAAGAAATCATGAATTCAAAATTTTATTTCTAATTTGAGTTTACTACCACAGAAATTTTACCTTCAAGGATCTGGCATCTCTATCTTCTTTTCATAGACAAAAAAAATTCCATGATTTTTATTTAATTAAAAAACATAATTGTTTTATCCCTCAATATAACAGAGATTAGAAATTTTAATAGTAATCATCACTGAAAACAGTCTGTATAGTTTTTCTTAATTTTTTAAAAGATCCCAGTCTATTTTATGTTAAATTACTGTGTTTTAAAGTCATTTTAAGTTGTTTCTCCTCCAACTCAAGTTACAGGTATTATTCTTTACATTTTCAAGATGATTTTTAATGTTAATGTGTTTCTAGTCATTTAAAATGTTTACAGTGATCCAAAGTAAATCTTCAATATAAGTATTTTCAGAGACATCTAACTTCTGACCTAGTTTCCATCCTGTCGTCCCCCTCCCTGTGGTAACCACTATTATCATTTTTTATTCTTAGGTTTACATTTAAATTGTTTTGTACCCATTTTTCTCCACCTGCTTCTTTCTTTTAAAAATATATAATAAAATCACTTCATTGTAATAATTAGACATACTAATAATGACTTTTTACAACTTCATCATTTCCCAATGGATGTAGCATGTATTTGTTTAATCATTCCCATAAGATGGACATTTAAGTTATTTCAAATCTTTACAAATAAATCTCAAGGAGTCTTCTTGAAAATATGTCAGTTTGCACTTATGCAGTTTATCTTTGGGATACATTTCAAAATGCCAAAATCTAAGCAAACATATTTTGCTTTAAAATGTTTAAGTTCCCATTATAAATGTCGTACCATATACATTCCTGACAACAACATATTAAAGTGCTTTTCCTTACTATTCTGATGGGTTAGAAATAGTATCTCAGTGTTTTAAATTTGAATTTATCTTTTATTAGTGATGTTTTATTGATGTAAAAACTGTTTTAAACAATATAAAACTTAAAAAGTATTTTTTAAAGAGTACGTTGTTTACATTTTAGGTAAATTTTGGAAGTTTAACACAAGATTAATTTACTTGTAGATTGGATTGTTAAAACAATATTATATAGGAAAAAAATAGAGCCATGTCTCTGAAAATAAACTTCATGAGTTAAGTATTTCTATTTTATTCAAATGTCACAATACTTGTGTAAAAATAATAATACTCAAGTTGATTATGCAATAATTTCTTGTAGTTAAGAAGCTGGTGATATAAAATAGTAAGATTTTATTACAAAGTTCTGTCTTGAAGAGAAAGAAGAGTTTATAAATTATATTGTAATTGCAGAGGGATTTTCTATGGCAGATTAAGATTTGATAAAATATAGAAGTCAAATGTATTATATTTCATGTCATTGCTGAATGCCAATGTCAGTGGAAGGAAAATATCCTGTAATAAAGAAAAATCATGAGTTCCTATCCCTATTCTGGACTATTTGAATTTTTCCTATGTTTTCTAATAATGTTTCTAAATATGTTTTCATACTTTATTTGTATTTAATAGACTAGTTCTTAGGCTATCATATTGATCAGAGGTCAGCCATTAATGTCTCCTTCCACAAGAATTATGTTTTCTTTAGAATACAAAATATTAAGGAAATGATGATGGGGAATGGTTCCTGCCAATTAATTCTTAATTATTTTCTTTCCTTTCAGCACCTTCCCTGATAGGTATAGTAAGGAAGGACTGGGCATCCCAAAATAGCATTGCCCTATCATGGCAAGCTCCTGCTTTTTCCAGTGGAGCCATACTGGACTACGAGATCAAGTATTACGAGAAAGTAGGTCTTACTTGGATCTTTTTAACAAACCACATATACCTATACCTGTATATATGTATATACCGAGCATGTTGTTGTACTGTTACTTTCTTTAAAGCTTGTTATTCTTTGGCTTAACCTCAAGCCTTATGTCTTTGACTACTCTCCACTTTGTTGTTGTGCTTGTTATTTTTCAATTAATTTGTCTTGTTTTAGGTCAGATTAAAGACACAAGATGGTAGTCTCTGTCATGAGTTAAATTCTATAGAGTTTTACAACTTAGGAAGAAATAGTAGCTCCATCATCTTGCAGTTAATTTGAAATAACATTGTTGCTAAAATTGGGAAGAAATGGCAAAATGGAATTAACTATAATCTAGAAAGAGTTTGTATAGGCCATATCCTTTGCCAATGAGCTTAAAGTTATAGTCCACTGTAATTTGGAAAGAACAATTTAATGATAAATTGGAATAACTGATGAATTAAAATTTTTTCTTTACATTCAGGAAGCTAGGAAGATAAATCTGGTTAAAAAAACAAATGTTAACCTTAAAATTTCAATTTTTGTTTTAAAAATTGTTTTCAGTTACTGTATTTTCCTGAGTTATATACTCCCATACCTTTCTTGTATTCATACTTTCTTCATGCTTCCCCTTTCTATTCTTCATCATTATAATGTTGCTTTATTATTGTGGTAGACCAGTTGTCATTTCTGATAATATCTCTCATTGTGCTAATACTACTCTAAATATTGATAAAGGGAACATTGAATTTAAAAATATAATTTAAGTGCAAGAAATTATATACAATATTACATTACATATAATGTAAGTAATAACTTCTTATATTTCTGTAATCTACTAGAAGCAAAGAAACATCATAAATATATTTAGGTTTTCTCTGAAGAAACAGGCCAAGAAGAGAAATAGGAGTGTCTTTTTCTATCCCACTGAGAACAAAATGATAGCGTAAAATCTTTCTCCACCTAAGACTTCAAATTCTGACTGTATAGTTAACATATGCATATATAATATGGTTTCTTCTTCCTAGAAAATATTTTTATAAAATTTATAATTAGAGTAACTTACAATAGAGCTTGTAGTTTAAAGGGCTTATTTCCTCTTTAAGAAGCTAGATATTACTCGATAAAAATATAAATAAATGATCTCATTTTGGGCATACAAATTAATCCTCTTTAGTGTATGATTATATGAATGTATAGAAATATAGGATGAAAGAGGTTGTCCACCATGCTCTTCAATTGTTGCCAGCAGTGGTAGAGTGGAAGGATTGGTGGAGATACATGTGTGGAGACAAGAAAGAAAGAGGGCGGCCGCAAGTATAGATATACATGGACAGATGGATCAATAACTAATTTGCTGGATGGCCCCTAACTAATTTGGTAGTTATTTTAGTTGAGTTGCTGAACAATAGACTTTGAGACAGGAATTTGTGTGCATGTGATATAAGAAAGTTTCCTAAAACTGGAAGAGGGTAGGAGAAGGACTGTGAAAAAGAGATCAAATTCAGAGTGACCCAGGGAACTCTGCATTCTAATTACATCTCAACATTTCTCCTATGGAGACAAAGAAAGCTGAACTTCACACTCTGTCTACAGTCTATCCTTGGCCATAGGACTGAATGGTCGTACATATGTGTGTGCACAAAAAATATTATAAGCACTTCTGGTTCTTTATAGTGGTTGCAGCAGCCCAAGTTTTGGTTTCTAAAGCAGGTGGCAGATACAAGCTGGAGGGATGGCAGGTAAAGATGATCCAAGGAGATCTGGTGGCACCAACTATTAACTAAGGAGCTTCATTGCCTGGAGAGATATGAGAGAATTTTATTCTTTGGCTCATTGTAATATTCATATTATCAGTCATTTTTATTGGTACCTAAAGTCTTTAACTTAAGGCATTTAAACTTTAACACTGTGTATTGCTAACATATAATTAATATGCAAAGACCCATGTTAACACTATTCTCTGAGGAATTTGTGCTGTTTTATTAAGTTCTCATTGTGTTAAAAGCATTATTCTGCAAATCAGGAAAGAATTTAAGCTGCTTCAATGTGCACTGTCTACAAATATCTAAGGTCAAACAGCACACTGTTGTTATCCGTGACTTTTGCTTAGACAATGTGATATATTGAAAAAAAGCACTGTTCTGGGTGTTCAGAATCTGAGTTTGGCTCCGATCTGCAGTTTCTTAGTCCTGTTTTCTCATCCATAAAATAAGGAGTAAAATAAGGATCTAGGAAGATAATATCTTACACTTCTGTTTCCAAAGGCATATATTTATGTGTAAACAATTATAAATATGTTATCCCGCCACTCAAATAACAGTACTTGTTCTTTCTGTCTACTGAAATTTAATATATATGTGCACACATTTTTAAAAATATTTTATCACAAGGATCAATATTATTCACATCACAATTATATATAAAAATTAAGACCCTAATATGGGGCTTCCCCTGGTCGTGCAGGTGGTTGAGCACAGCACTGTGAAGCTGTCTGCAGCCTCTGCAGCACCGGTTTGATCCCGGCCGGCTGGCGAGGGTCCCACATGGTGCAACAGATCTCTCCTGTCGTGCCCGCTGCTTCTCTCAGCAGTGTATTTCATCAGTCTGCCTGTTCTATTCCCTGCTCTGTCTTTGGTGAACCCTCTCACCCTCCTGCGAATCTGCCCTGTAACCCTGGTTCTTGTATGGATAAATAAATAAATTTTAAAAAAAGAGACCATATTATGATTGTTTCACCCCTCTCAGAGAGAAAGAGAATGAGAAGTATAAAAAAGAAAACATATTGCTTTTTTGGTTATAACTAATTAGATATTCTCTAATTAATTATACTCCCCAATCCTTACTTTTCTCTTTTCTTACTCAGGAAGTATTTCATTTTAAATTCAAGTGAAAAAGGTTTGAATATGAAAAAAGCACTTAAAATGAAGAAAAAAATCAAGTGTAAGTTACAAAAAATTATATTTTGTATTTTTATAGTGAGTACCTATGTCCAGATATAGAACCTACTCATAATGAGAGAACTAAGAATTCATCTGCTACAACTCCATTGTCTCCCACCTCAAAATGTTGCCAAGCTCTCTTGCTGTCACAAAATATCAAAAAATCTTATCAAATATCAAACATTCACTTTCCTTATCTCTTCTCTTCCCCACACCTTTCATTTTTTGTTTACATTCTCAGTTTTCTTCTCTATTTCCCTCTGCCCAGATACTCATTTTTTTTCTTGTTTCTTTGTTATTTTAATATACTTATTAAATTTAGTCTTCATAGAGTTATTTATGTATTCATCTGATCCCCTATTGGCTTGTGAGCCACTAAAGAAAGGTTATTTCTTTTTTGGCTTTGTCATCCAAGCTCCAATCAGTACCTACTAAAGGTGTTTGCTTACTACCAAATTCTAGTGTAATAGCATCTCTTTGTCCAGAACTCAATCACTAGAAATTGAGAAAAGATACCAAACCAATGTATAATTATCTCTGACAATTAAAAAAAGGAAAGAAAGCCTCCAGAATTTCCTATTTCTACCTGTTCATAAGAAAGTCCAGTACGCAAGTATCCATCAGATAGATGAGAGAATGTTCTCTTAATAATTAGAATGTAAATTCGTGAGGACAGGGAATCCTTTAGTCTACTTTCATATTCCCAGCACTCTGAAAGGCCAATAGCTAATAATTTATAGCCAAAAATTGTTGGCCAATCATATGTCAGGTACTTTTAAAAATGTTTTACATGTATTAAATAATTCAATTCTAATGACAGTCTTTTGAGATCAATATTATTACTCTTCCCATTTTACAGATGAGAAACTAAGGCATAGGAAGCTAAGTAATCACCAAAATCACCCTAGTGAAAGGTTGTTAAAGTTAGACCTGCTACTTATATCACAATTGAATGCCTCAGAAAAGTCATTGCTTTCTGCTGATGCTGATTTTCTAGGTTCCCTGAGGCCAAACATTTCATTATTCTCTAATGCCCAGTTTGCTACTCTAAAATGGCAGCAATAAAGCTCACCTGTCTCACCAGAGTGTTGTAGAGCACCACTAATTACCAACTGGTAGCTCATTTTGCAAACATAATCCCCCCCATAACAGTTTATTATTCTTGTATCTGGTGTTTAAGACACTGTGACTGGTCTTTTCCTTAATGTTTTCTTAACTTTCACCTGTCAGCAGTTTTTAGATTTTGTTCAAGAAAACTCATCATGAGAAAGGAAGCATTCTCATATCCAGGTGATCAATGATTATCTATGTAATGCACTGAATTAATATAACTTTCCATTATTTCACCTAGTCCACTAGTTAACAGCAATAAGATACCAGAGTTTTATATAAAAATAGACAAATTCATGTCATGTGAACTGTGTATTTTTTTAAAAGGTGATGAGATTCGTGGGAAGATTTTCATTCTGGGAAATGTTTTCATCACTCAGGGATGATTTAAAGTAGCCCCTTTGGACAAAGGTTGAATTTTGGATGTTCTTTTTGAAAGTTACATACTTCTTAATGTCAAACCTTGTATACATCTCTTTCTCCTGTCCCCTCTTATTCTGCTTTCTCAAGAGTTTTTCCCCAGATAACAGTAATCTCTTATTTTTCTAAAGACATAGCGGTAAATGTAGAAATAATCAACTGAAGAAAGGGAAAATATCTTTCATTCCTTCCTTCTTTATTACAGGTCAATATACATTCCTCATTTTCTTTTGTTGTATATCCTTTGCTTAGGTGTTTGTCCAAGAGGAGACTTTTCACTTGCATGAATGCCACTCTTGTCTCCATCCACTATGAAACATATTCATTCTCTCTAACCTCCTCCTCTGTGACCACCTAACTTCCACATTGTGCAACTAAATGTAGACTTGCATGTAAGCCTACAGGTGATCATTATACCATAACTAAGAAAAATGTGACAGATGAAAGGCATATGGATCACATGAGGGTCTTATTGAAATGCAGGTTATGGTTCAGTTGACCAGTCCTGGGTTAAATGGTGGTGGGAGGAGGCATTGCATTTGGAAGAGGCTCCCAGGAGCGCTAGCACTGCTGCTCCTAACACCATACTCTGAATTATAAGGCTCTGGAGGCCCTGCCTCTCCATTACCTCAAGTTATCAAATGTAGATGGAAGCAAAATAATCACAACCCTCTAAATATACTTCTGAAGTTAAATAGTGCAATATCTCTGTGGCTGGATAGGGCCTCTGCAGATGTTACATAATGTGTATGATATTACAACCTAAAATACTACTCTGAAGTAAAATGCAGTAAATGAAGGAACAAGTCATTTTCAGATACAATTTTGTTTTTCCAAAGGAAACAGCAAATTGCTGAGCTAGTAAATAAAGTTTTGTGCTCTTTTTTCCTTTCTCATAATTCTTATTCGTTGCAATGTCCACCACAGAGAAATTGGATATGAGCATTTGGTACTAATTAAAACAACATTACCTGATAGAAAATAGACAGCAAGGGAATTTACTGACACAAACACTCATTACAGAGATTTTATAGCCAATTTCCATGTTGTGCAGCAAACACCACACTGTGTGGAAGACTGTCTGGTTTAGTGAGCCCAGGGAGTCCCCGTGGTGCCGGGAGCAGAGATTCGTGTGGTGGCAAACCTGGGACTGGTGCCAGCATTGTAACTGCAGCATCTGTATGGCTTGATCAAAATATGAAGAAATTAAAAAGATATTTACAGCTTGCATTAACCATGGTCTGCAAGCACTTAAAATTGCAAGCATCTTCTAACTACTCCAGATTTATAGTATCTCCTATTTCATAAGAGTTACCCTATCTTCTGTTTGAGTTAAAAAATGAATTGTTGGGCCTCCCCGGTGGCGCATCGGTTGAGCGCTGGGTTGCGAGGCTGCCCGTAGCCTCTGCAGCGCCGGTTCAATCCTCGGCTGCTCCCCGGCCACCAGAGGAGGGTCCCGCATGGCGCGCAGACCTCTCCTGCCGCCCGCTGCTCCCCTCAGCAGTGTACTTCGGTCCATCTGCCTGCTCTGCTCTCCTCTCTGGCTCTGGTGAATTCTCTCACCCTCCCGTGCTTCTGACTGTACCCAGTGCTTGTATAAATAAATTAATAAATCTTAAAAAAAAAAACCCTCTTAAAAAAAAAATGAATTGTTAAAATTATACAAGTTGGATTTTTTAAATTAAAATTTGGTATATCCAAAAAAGGATAAAATAAGTTGGTAGAACTGTTACAATGTTTTGGGGTTCCTAGATGTTTCTAGGTTGGAGGGAGCTCCTCAGTCCTTGACTGTGGCATGAGAAGAATTCAAAGCCATGTCTTTAGCAATGCCAGGGAGAGGTACTAGGAGGGCAGAATCCAGGGAAGAATAACAGCAAGAGGATGGTAACGGAGGGGACTCCATACTTTATGGGATGCAGGTTCTTTCCTGTGGTGAAATGTGCAGGTGCTCCAAGGGTGTTGGTTCTGGCCCCGGTATCAACGTCTAAGTCACTCCTTCTTCTACTATGCTCCAGGAGGTATAGTTTTATCATATCCCAGAAAGCAAGTTGGGACAAGGGAAAGCATTTAGGGGGAGTTGCCATGGTGTGGGCCAGTTCCACCCTTCCCTTGTGAAGGGAAGAGCATTTTATATTTTTAAGGGAATCATCAGGCCTATTTAGGGAAATTGACTTGTCATCCAGAAAACAGCCAATTTTGAGAAATTCCCCTTTCTGGGGGCTTCTTTCTCTCCTCGGATCTTAGGACTTGCCAGTAGATTGGGACAGGGCACCGCCTTTCTCCTCCGAAGCTGTGCTTGGCTCCCCCCAGGCTCTATCATAAATGTTACTTTGGGCATTGCCCTTCCTGCCCTGAATGTCTGCCAGCATCCAGTACTCCAAATATACTTCATGAAAAACTTTCAAATATCTATGGAAGGGAATGAAGCAGTAAGCATAAAAAATATCAAAAGTTTATGTTCTAGTTTCCAAGAACAATGAAACAAATTCCACAACCATTTTATTCCACAACCATTTTAATCAATTTTACATCCTAAAGTCATAATTAATTACTTTCATATTCCTAGTCACACTTTTCTTAAATTGCTTCCTTATCACTTCTTGAATTCTGTTTTTATCACTTTTTTGATGAAGTTAATATAAAGTCAGTCACATTTCAATTCTTGCATTCAATAATTGCAGAAACTTATTATTTTTATAATATATTGTGCTATGCAAGATGGAAAATAATCAAATAATTGTAAAGAAGGAATGAGAGATTTAATGTTTCCAATGAAAATATGTGATGTAAAAAATTATAGCAAAGTATATAAAAACATCATGTATGCTGGAAACAAGCCCTTGGAATCTGAATGCAGAACTGAGGCTACCAGAGCGCACCAAAGGGTGAAGGATACCGAGTGGACTCTGATGGAGGATTATTGGTGCTTTGGTGGCAGGTGTGATGAGGTAGAAACCTATGCCCCCGAATACATAGATAGCGTTGTATACTACTATTACCTCAATAAAAATTAAATAATTTTCTTACAGGGCAGGGAGAGGGGCATCCCAGAACTCCCAAAGCTGCCTGCTCTTAAATAGGTTCTGCTGTCTGCCTCTTCCAGACTAAACATACTTCAGTGCGTAAGACCTTCAGTGGAAAGGAGCTTTAATACAATTAGTGTTCAACAAAGAGAAGGGGAAGAATATAGTTTCCAAATCAAGCACCCACAGTTACCATCCCCTCGTGGGGAAATGTCCAGTCAAATAGGGTTGGCCCAAAGAAGGGCCACTGAGGCCCCAAAGCCTTCCATGAGTCTAAGTACTTCCTGGTGGAGACCTATAGGAAAGGGACAGAAAAGGCAAGACAAGTCTGGAAGGAAAATAGCAAAATCTATATCAAGCTAAAAGCAGTCATTGTTACCTTCCCCACAGGTTTCTCACCATATCTGTTTCAACCAGTCCCAGACCAAGAAGCCATGCAGCTTCTTCACATGTCTCCCTGCTCTATGTGCCTCCTCCAGGTCTCCTTTTGGCTCTCCATCCTTCATCCTTCCTTCTCCAGTCTCCTCTCCAGCTTCTCTTCTTCCCTGCTCAGCTCCATTCTCCCTTGGGTGGGGCAGGGAACTTGCAACCTCCCCTTTTCCTGGGGATCACCACCCTGTTACAGTTTTTTTAAAAAACAAACAATAAGGATGAAAGGATTATTCATTTTCAACAATCTGGAAATGTATGTATTTTTGCAACCAAGTTTAGTGTTTCTAAAGAAAGAAAAATATTTTTTTTAATTTTTGAAAAATATTAACTTTAAATATTTAAAATATTTTAAATGCATGCTTATTCATATCAATTTCTACCTCCTGATAAAATTGTATTTTATTAATAATGTAATGTGATATATGGCTTTGGGAAGAGATTATAGAACCCACAATATCAAATGATCAGAGAATCGCAAATGTCCCTTTAAGTAGGACAAATAGTGCGGAGGGATGCTAGAAACGATTCTAGGTTGAGTATGTAAGTTAATGCCAAGAATCACTGTAGATTTAGAGTATACAAAATTAGTATATTTCTATTGCATTCTTGTTCATTTAGAAATCTTCTTTTAGGGGTATAACAAGTACACAAATTCAACTTGCTCTAAATTTCTGATCTCGTTTGGTGAAAATCAGGCAAACAATAATCCCACAGACAAGCACAAATCATCCAAATGTAACACTGCCACCAATTTAGTTCTCCAAAGAAGTGCTCTTCCATTAATTAATGGGAAATGCAAATATGATGTTATTTCTTTTAAAAACTTAAAATATAAGTCATACATCTCACTTTCTATCCCAAGGTGATGAAGAAGGAAATATCACTACATAATGCCTATAGACAAATCTTGCCAGATTTTCTAATACAAATTTCAAACTAAAAACTGCAACTGGACTGTGTTATCTAATCCTTAGCAAGTTTCCCCTTGATCGCTGACCTTATTATAGTATTGACTGAGTCAAACTGCCTGGGGAGAAACATAAGATTTGCTCATTTCAAATGCAGTCAAAAATACAACCATATTTTTGCCTGTTCCTCAGACACTTACTATTTGGGACTAGAAGTGCATACGTAAATACAATTTAAGAATATTTTTTCTTGCTACTTACTTCATTCAACACTTAAAATATCTATAAATTGAACAGATGCATATATTTCTACTGATGATAGTAAAGCTTGTAATCGTATGAAAATTCTTGTGATGTTTACCTGAAGACATTTCCTGAAAAACATGAGGTGGATGTTTACAGTTTACATTGTCTGACTCCATTTCACTCAGGGAGATTTTAGGAAAAGCTTAGTAGAGGAACTGTGGACCATACAGAGATTAAGGCATGGTAGAAACTTTTCTTGAGAGTCAATAAGGAATTTGATGGGTCATCCTCCCTGGAAATTGTTATGCTGATAAATGCTTTTTTAAAATGTGCATTTAAAAACAAACACTGTTGCTTTGCTTCATCTTATTTTTTTTTCTCTTGCATACCAGTGGTATGGTTAAGCAGAAGACTTTATTGACATGTTAACTGAGTTCAAATTATATATTTTTTTAAAAGGAATAAAGGAATACTTTTTTTTAACCCCTATAACACTTTTTCTCTCTCCTCTCCCTCTGAACCTCAGAAACCAGACTTTGTTTATTAGTGTCTGCGAGTTTTACAAGTATTTTGCTGGGTCAAATCCACTATGTAAATGTACAATATTTGTCTTTGTCATTCTAACTTGCTAATTTATTGCGGGTATTCTCTCTAACTCCTTCTGTTTTCCTCTAAATGTCAACATTATTTTTAACTGTTAGCTCTTTTTTACTTCTCACTTTTGCCTGCTCTACAACAAAAGATGTATATACTCCATATGACTATTAATTTGGGGCATTTTCTCATTAAGTTCAATATCTTCTCTAATTTTATTCATTCATTTATTAATTTAGTTTTAATTGAGGCAATATAGGACACTCCCATCAGATATTACCACCATAGTGCACCCAACACCATCACCCACAATCCATTGCACTTCCTTCCCTCTTTGTTCTTAACCCTCCCATATCCGTTCTCCCCTCTGAATGCTTCACTTTTATCTGACCCTTAGTTTGAGTTCTCTATTTTACATGTATTAGTGACATCATTAAGTATTTCCCTTTCTCCTTCTAACTAATTTCACTTAGCATTCTCCCTTCCAGCTCCATCCATGTTGCTGCAAATGGCATGTTTTAATCTTTTTTGATCTTAAAGTAATATTCCATTGTGTATATATACCACATCTACTTCATCCACTCATCTGTTTTGGGGCATTTTGGTTGTTTCCATAATTTGGCTATAGAAAACAGTACTATTATAAACATGGGTATGCAAGCTTTCTTTTGATTACTGTTTTTTTTTTTTAATTTTTTAGATAGATGCCTAGGATTGGAGTTATTGGGTCATATGATAGATCCATTTTTAATGTTTTGAGACACCTCCATCTGTTTTCCATAAAGGCTGGACCAGTCTACGTTCCCACCACAGTGTAGTAGGATTTCCTTTTCTCCACATCCTTGCCAGCATTTGTTGTTTCTGATTTTTTCTGTGTGGGTCATTCTCACAGATGTGAGGTGTTATCTCAATGTGGTTTTGATTTGCATTTTCCTAATGAGAAGTTATGATCAACATTTTTTCATATGCCTGTTTTCAATCTGAATGTCTTCTTTAGAGAGGCATCTGATTCCTAAAGGATTGGTTTTCCAACCATTCCCTTTTTTTTTTTTTTTTGTCAAGAAGAACTGGGGTATAGGCCAGAGGTGTGGGGGCTTAGAAGATTCACCAGAGACAGAGTGGGGAGTGGAACAGGCAGATTGACTGAAATACACTGCTGAGGGGAGCAGCTGGTGAGACAGGAGAGGTCTACTATGCTGTATGTGGGTTAGCTCCCTGGCTGGGGATTGCACTCAGGCCACAGCCAGTGGTAGTGCTGAGACTTAACTCCTGGCCACCAGGGAGGCCCCCCAACTATTTACTTTGAGTTTGTGTGTATCATTAGAACTAAGATAAGTCTCCTTGAGGTAACAAAGTTGGATTTTGTTTCTGATCCGGTTAGCCACTCCACCTTTTGAAGGATGAGTTCAGTCCATTTGCATTTAGAGTAATAATTGATGTATGAGACTTTTGAATCTGTTCTGTTGATTCAATGTCTGCTTTTTGAGTTAAACCCATATTGTTGTAACTGTCGCTTCTTTATAGTATAAAGTCAGGTAATGTGATGCCTCACTTTCTCCCCTTTTTTCTCTGAATTGCATTTGTTATTCAAGGCCTTTCATGGTTCTTTATAAATTTTAATATTTTAGATGAATTTCTTTGAATAATATTGTGGTATGGCATTGAGCTAAATTTATGTATTGCTTTTGGCAGCATAGACATTTTGGCTGTATTGATTCTCCCCATCTATGAACATGATATGTCTTTCCATATTTTATGTCATGATCTAAATCCTTTAATAATGTCTTATAGTTCTGAATTTGTAAGTCTATCACTTCCCTGGGAAGTTCATTAGTAGGTATTATTTTTAAAGCAACTATGAATGAAATTATTTTCTTAATTTCTTTTTTACTCATGCATTGTTTATATGTAAAAATGCAGCCAAATGGACCAGTCTATGTTCCCACACAGCGAGTAGGATTTCCTTTACTCCACATCCTTCCCAGCATTTGTTGTTTCTGATTTTTGTTGTTGTTGTAGGTTTTGTAACCTGTCATTTTGCTGTATTCACTTATTATTTCTAACAGCATTTTGGTGCAATCTTCAGAGTTTTCTATATGTAGTATCATGCCATCTATAAATAATAATCATAAGCTGTGCAATTTTAAACATTTTTGTTAAACTCTGTAGATTCCAAAATACTGTAATAGTATAAAGAAAATTCAATCTTTAGTAAAAAATTTCCTTAAGAAAATTCCAACTACTACTTGCCTCTGCTGCTTGGCTTGATTTGTAGATTTTTTACTGCCAGAGGAGAAGTCTATCATTCAAAATTTGTAGTATATCCAAAACCCATGTTTAGGAAACCTGCCTTATTAGAGCATGGAAATCTTTATGTACTGTAAGGTAAAGACTTGTTTTTGTTAGGTAAATTAGAAAAATAGAAATGAGTTAGAAGCTAAAATGTTTATACATCTGTAATCGTTGAAACTACTTTTCTGTTTTCAATGAAGGTAGATAATAAATTTTTGGAATTAATGCCATTAGTGGATTGTGAAAAACAAATGCAACACTAACATTTACCGAGTTCATTTTACTTATATTAACTCATTTTAAGAACAGTTAATTAGCTGCCAGCTAATTGAGAGACACCTACTTTCTTCATAATTACCTCTTAGATTTTAACCTCCAACTGGTAACTTAATAAGGAACTGTAATAAAAATATATTTAGATATTAAGGAATATTTAAAATGACAAAGCTATTGCTTATTTCATTTTTCTTCCATTCCTTATTTAATTTTTGATAGCTCTTTAAACAATTCACTTTGATATTTGTGAAATAAAGTATTTTTACACATAAAAACATAATGTATATTATATTTAGTCCTAAAACAAAGAAATAAATTTGAAAATGGGTAATTCTACTATGAATTCTCTCCTCTTACTAGCTGTGGATCTTGGACATATCCTTAAATTTCTCTTTGCTTCATTTTCCATCAACTAATTGAAAATGGCCTTATTATTTTATGTTTAAAACTCTTTCCATATCCTTGAAAATGAAAGGAAGTAGTTCTCTTTATAGCTATAGTAGATTTGAAGTTTGCAGGTTTTGACACTAATTAACTATCTATAGGCAACCAGTTTTATTTCCCTAAGTCCCAATTTCTCATCAGTTAGGAAAGAAATAATAGTGAGACTATTAACAAGTATGAGGGATAAATTGAATCTCAGTTTTAGATGTAAATCATTCAATTTATTGGATATAGTGAGAATTTAATATATGTAAACCACCACAATTGGTATGTTAATACTGGTATCATTTCTGTTCTTAAGATGGTTTCAGTTCCTGCACACAAGGTCCTTTAAATTTTTATTTCCCAAATATAATAGCATTGTACCCAAACTGCAAGCATGGTTCAAATGATTTTTTTTTTCTCTAGTTGATATGGTAACAAGTCAAGCAGGTGTAAAGACAGTAACTTAATATGTAAACTATAGATCATAGCCAGTTCCTACATTAAAAACTACCATCTACATCAATATTAATTAATTGATATTGTCCCATGAAATTATTTTATCATCAGTGAAGAAGTTAATATCAGCATGTGATGATATTCTAATTTGGAAATCAGAAAATTGATTTCTTAAAATATAAATTTACATATTTTATGAAAAGCAAAATATTTGACATTAAACAAGATGGAAAAATTATTCTTACAAATTAGATATAAATGAATATTGGTATGGCTATAAGCATGGGAACATATTATTGTGGTTTTCTAAGTACACAGGCTGTTTTACTTTTATACAGGAATTCTGACTTTTCTATTTGATACATGATTTTTACATAAGAGCAGTTACTAAGCATGATGTTATACTTATTTTGGCAGTTTTCATTATTTCATTACTCTCTAGTTGAAGTAATTACTCTACTGTGTCCACTTTTTCATACTTCTTTCACAGTTTTCATTTTTTCCTTGTCTTTCTTCATACTCCTTAAAGGCCAACATAGATTATGCAGAATATATATAACTGCAAACATTCTCTTTCCCTCAATTACCAACTTTGCAATAGCAATCTTCTCTCTTTAACTCATGGAAATAAAGATATCAGACATGGTTAATATTATGGTAAAGATTTAATTTACAAGGAAATTTCCAAACCTAGAGCATGAGACCACTTTTAGAATTATAGAATTTACAAATAGGAATGATTATTAGAACAAATTTAATCTAAGTCTTCTATATATGTTAGTAAGTTAGACCCAGAATAATTCTGTCTTATTTCATATTGGCCAAGACAATGTAAAGGTGTCCTGAATTTAAAGCCATTCTTCTCTAATGGTCTATATATTGTCTTCTTAAAAACCACCACCAGGGCCTCCCTGGTGGCGTAGGTGGTTGAGCGCTGCACTGTGGAGCTGTCCGCAGCCTCTACAGCACGGGTTTGATCCCAGCCAGCTGGTGAGAATCCCACATGGCGAAGCAGACCTCTCCTGTCTCACCCGCTGCTCCCCTCAGCAGTGTACTTCGTCAGTCTGCCTGTTCTGTTCCCTGCTCTATCTCCGGTGAATCCTCTCACCCTCCCACACATCTGGCCTGTACCCGGGTTCTTGTATAAAAATAAATAAATCTTAAAAAAAAAAAAAAAACACTAATAGGAAGGTACTGAACATTAACTTCATCTATAGGCCAACTGTATTAGTTGTATTTTTTTTTATTGCTGCATAACAAATTATACAAAAAGTTAGCAACTAGAAACAATAAGTAATATCTCACAGTGTCTGAGGATAAGAAATTAGGAGTGATTCAGGTTGTTCTGGCTCAAGATCACTCTGGGGTTGCAATCGAGCTGTTGTGGCCTGCAGTTAGCTGAAAGCTTAACTGAGGTTGGGGACTTTTGTTTTCAAGATCACTGATCTGGCTTTTGAAAGGAAGCTTCAGCTACTTATTACATGGTTTTGATTATACCTAAAAGAAGTCTCAGAGGCAATATCTTACATAATCTAATCTTAGAAATCGTAACTGTTCTATTCTGTTGATCAAGCAGACCAACTTATTGTAATATGGTAGGGGAGTACATAGCAGTGCAAATACTTAGAGGTGCTATCATAGGGCCAATCTTGGAGACTAGCCATCATAACAGGCTTCTTGCAGGTATTTGTATTGCTTCAATTTGGCTTCAGCAGAGAAGTTATCTGAGGAAAAAAAAAATAGAACAACTGTATTCCTATTCTGAAATGTCTATGGTTTTAAAAAGTACTCTACACATCAGTAGTGTAGCCATTTCATTTTTAAGAATTTCCCTGGAAGAATGGACAATGCTATTCAATAATCAACGTACAAATATTCATTTCAATACATGTAACAGATATTTTTTTATTTCCAAACAACTCAGTCATGCCATTTGAATAGTCCATCTAATTATTTTCTTCTTGCTAAAGTAAAAATAAAATGAAGAACCTAAATAAATTTCCAAGTAAGCATTCATATTTGTATACTTCTTTATGAAGGTTACAAAGAAAAGCTTACACCTTGACCTCATATTCAGTTATAACCAGGGAATTTTGTTGTTTTGACTTTTTTTTTCCTTAAGATTTATTTATTTATTTATACAAGCACTGGGTACAGTCAGAAGCGCGGGAGGGTGAGAGAATTCACCAGAGCCAGAGCGGGGAGCAGAGCAGGCAGAAGGACCGAAGTACACTGCTGAGGGGAGCAGCGGGCATGGCAGGAGAGGTCTGTTGTGCCATGTGGGACCCTCACTGGTGGCCGGGGATCGAGCCGACACTGCAGAGGCTGCAGGCATTTATGCAGCCCAGGGCTCAACTGCCTGAGCCACCAAGGGGAGGCCCTGTTGTTTTGACTTTTGCTAGACCTTAGCAATTTTTGGTAGTTAAAATTGATCACAGCATAATTTCCTGGTTTTACAAAAGGATAAAACCTTCCTTGTAAACACTAGACTCTGTTCCTCTATAATTACACCTAGATACTATAAATTTATAGCAAAGTAGTTGATATGTAAATAATTTAAATTTTAATTTACAAAAGAGAATTTTACACTTGATTCTATGAGCTAACACAATGCATTCTCTTTGGAAAATAGTGGATTTTTTTTCTTTTCTTTTTCTTTTTTTTATTATGAATTTTATTTTTATATTCCCCATACAATTGCGACCCCCTTATTTTGACCCCAATCCCTCCCCTCCCGCCCCCACTCCCCGTAGAGTGTCTCTGGTTCATAGTTATTTGTTGATTTTGATTTTTACTTTCTTATAGTTATTCTTTTTCCTGGTCCCTTATTTAAGTTTTCTAGATTCCTGCTATGAGTGAGACCATCCGGTATTTTTCTTTTTCTTTCTGGCTTATTTCGCTGAGCATGATCCCTTCCAGCGCCATCCATGTTGCTGCAAATTGCATGTGTTTATCTTTTTGAATGCTGAGTAATATTCCATGGTGTATATGTACCACATCTTCTTTATCTAGTCATCTATTTTTGAGCATTTGGGTTATTTCCAAAGCTTAGCTATTGTAAACAGTGCTGCTATAAACATAGGGGTGCAGGTGCTCTTTGAAATTGATGTTTCTGTGTCCTTTGGGTAAATACCTAAGCGTGGAATTGCTGGATCATATGGAAGCTCTATGTTTAGTAGGTCCAGAAATCTCCACACAGCTCTCCATAGTGGTTGGACCAGTTTGCACTCCCACCAACAGTGCAGGAGAGTTCCTTTTTCTCCACATCCTCGCCAACATTTGTTGTTGCTAGTTTTTTTAATATGTGCCATTCTCACTGGTGTAAGATGGTATCTCATGGTAGTTTTGATTTGCATTTCCCTGATTACAAGTGATGTTGAACATTTTTTCATATATGCTGATAGTGAAGGCAAAGATGAACAGCTGGGACTACATCAAATTAAAGAGCTTCTGCACAGCAAAAGAGACAATAACAAAAACAAAGAGAAACCCCACCGACTGGGAGAACATTTTTGCACACAACACTAATGATAAAGGACAGATGACAAAAATCTACGAAGAGCTGATGAGACTCAACAAACACAAATAAAATAACCCAGTCAAAAAATGGGCAGAAGAGCTAAAAAGAAACTTCTCTGAAGAGGAAATGCAAATGGCCAATAGTGGAATTTTTTAACTTTTCCAAAATAAATATTACAGTATTAAACCCAAATAATTGCTGTGCTGCATAGTTGTATAAGGAGCCATGGAAATATTGATAGATCAAATCATAGAGTGGAAAAGTTAACCAAAGGAGTAGTATGAATGGTGTATGTGTGTGTGTATGTGTGTGTGTGTGTGTACAAAATAAAATAAAGAAAGGCCATTTCCCACGAAATTTACATCTGGGTTAGTGTTACCTATTATATTCAGACAAATATGTAAATAAAGGCATGGCTAAAAATTGTTGTTCCCGGCTTTAACCATTCCTCTGAACTCTCTTATTTTGTGTCAGTGTTAATCAGTACATCTCTTTGAAAAGAAATTTCTTTTAGAAAATGCCTTAATTTCCTAATTTAGAAAGATACTTAACATCCGCAAAAAACTGTGAGATCTTTAAAATGTAGGAAAAAATAATTGTTAGAAAAGTGCTTTGGGAGTTAAACTATTACAGCAAAACTCTTTTAGCTTATTCCCGCATAGTAAGTGATGTGTAGTAAGTTGCTTCATTTCCCGGCTCTGCTATTATTATCCTGATTCCTCAGGGGAAGACTTAAGTGTCTTGCATTCTCAAATGAGGGAGAAAAAACCTAAGTCTGTATTCTGCTTCAAATAAGTAGAAATAATTATGAGGCTTCTCTGACCAGATACAGTTTTTGCCTTGGAGAGTAAAAGAAGGCCCCTGGCAACAGCCATTATTAATGACACTGATATAATTACTATTTGCAAAAAGGAAATCTGCCCAGAAAAATCAATTATAAACCACCAAATGATCCTTGGACTTTTTCAGATAGGTTGTATGCCTGTTGTCCCTCCTGACCTTACCATTAAGAGACTGGTTGGCTGTACTCCTAATGGTTGCCTTCAATTATTTAGAGGGAATTCTAAGCTTTTGTATTTCATATTAAAATGGACTGGAGAGCATTTCCTGATTAACTTTCTTGTAGAACAGAAGGGTCACTAGGGGGGAAAACAGTAATCAAGGTGGCTTTGCGTCATGCAAACATTGTTTTTTATAAAATGAATCAAGCAATGTATGATGATGTTGATGTCACTGAAAAATTACAGAAAAAGTAGTGAAAATAGTCATTAGGCATAGTTATCTTTAATCCAACGTAAACCTGGTTTGAGCATCTGCATTTACCGACTCCTTTGTTTCTAATTTACCTCAATCTACTTCTCTTAACATTAGTGGATGAGTATCCTATTATAATTACACAAAATTAATTAACCTCCAGATGTGAATGGCGTTTTGTAATTCTGTCTTATCTATTCTATTCTTTTCACACCATGAACCTCATGAAATTGTCTAAAAGGAAATACAACTGAAGGCAAAATTTGAAATGAAGATAAACCTGTGTAAAATGGTGTAGAATAACCAAGGCATGTTATATATTATAGTTAGGATATGAGGAATAGGTGCTTATATTAATGGATGATTTGTTACCCCCAGACTTCCGTTTTCTTGTTTCCTACATTTTAATTGAAAAAATACTGTGTCACACAATCAGTGTAATCGGGAAAAAAAAGATGCTATGACAAGTGGTAATCAAGTATTTAGAAGTCGACCAAGTATTTAATAATAATAATCAAGTATTTAGAAGTCGACCAAGTTTCTGAAAGGCTCTTTCTTGGTAAAGTATGAATAAGACAGTCTTTTGATGGTAATTGTGGTCTCACAAAAAGTAAGGGAGACTGTCCAGGATGATTTTTTAAGAAAGAAATATGAGCCATCAGCCTGGTTCAGTGGATTTTTGTAATAAAAGATTTTTTCATTGCTCTGAATTCATTTTTGTAGGGTATGTTGGACCACCAAGGGAAGGGGAACCAATCTTGGGAATCCTGTGATTAGTCAAGATGCTCAAGGAAAACTGAAATGTCACCATTTTAGCAGCAGTCCCTGGCAACTTAAGATGTACAAGTAAATTCTCTCTGGAGAAAAGTTTTCAAAATTTAAGACTCAAAGACACCAGCTTATGATTAGGCAATAATATCACAATCAGAGAACACCAAGCACAGGAAAAAAAAAAAAAATGACTGAATTAGCAGAAACAATCACGAACAAATTTAGAACCCCAAGGACTGCATATGTTAAGGAATCATACATAGAACAGCTCTATATGGAATGCGTAAAAAAAAAAAAAAACAAATGCTGTCAAGAAAGTGGATAAGATGCACAAATAGGCAGATTGGAGAGAAAAGGAATTTCTAAAAAAGAAAAGATATATAATTATAGTGAGCAAAAATTCAACCAATGTATCAAATAATCATGAATCACATATATTTACATGCGATAATTATAAAATGAGACGTTTGGTATATTTGAAGATATATCTAAAAATATTGTCCAAAATTCATCACTAAGAAACAAGTAAAAGAGAAATATAAGAGGAATAAAGAGATGTGGAAGATAGAATGATAAAATTTAACATATACTAGCTGGATTCAAAGAAGAAAAAAACAAAAAGAATAGAACATGCAATCTTTTTTTTTTTAAAGATTTATTTATTTATTTATACAAGAACTGGGATACAGGCCAGATGTGCAGGAGGGTGAGAGGATTCACCAGAGACAGAGCAGGGAACAGAACAGGCAGACTGATGAAATGCACTGCTGAGGGGAGCAGCGGGCAGGACAGGAGAGGTCTGTCCCGCCATGTGGGACCCTTGCCAGCCGGCCGGGAATGAACCAGCGCTACAGAAGCTGCTGACAGTTTCACAGCACAACGCCCAACAGCCTGTGCCACCAGGAGAAGCCAGAACATGCAATGTGAATTTTCTGGAATCAATGGAACCACCAAATAAAACATATAAAAAAAAAGAAAAAATCATATATATAAATTTGACAGAGAATTTCATAATATAAAAGAGGTGGAAAAAGGGGATATTTTAAAAATTAACTAGATATTTGGGAAGCACCATTAATAAAACAGCAATTAGAATTAATTCAGATTTCTTAGTGTAACTGAAAGCAGTAAATAAAAAAAAAATGTTAGCTTCAAAAATTTGATAGAAAAATTTGTCAGCCAACAATCGTTTATAAACTAGGGTACAATAAAGATGTTTAGAGATAAGTGAAAAGAGTTTGTTTGTATTATCATAAAGGAATTCCTAAAGGATGATTCCAAAAGGATAGCATATAAAGAAGTTGAAGTAAGTAAATAGTAAATATGTAAATAATCTTACTAAATAGTATCTGTGTAAAATAATATTTTTTTAAAAAAATTGAAATATTGGGTAAAAATAGCATGTATGTGTCAGTGGAAACCTAAAGAGAAAATTAAAGTATGTCTAGTTAAATGGCTACAGAAATACTACATTACACAAAACTTGTTTTCATTGTAAACAGTTTGTAAAAATGTTTTCATATTATAAAATAATAAATTCCAAAATTAATCAGCTAGCCATCCCACTCATGAATCAAGCAAAAGAAAAAAGAATAAGCTCAGAAAAAGTAGAAGGAAAGAATTACAATAGAAGAATTAAGAAAATAGAAAACAAAGATATAACATTTTAGCAAATTCAAACTTGAAAATATGAATAAATTATATAAAACTTTGGGTAGACTGAAAATAGGATACCTAATAAACTAAAAATTAATGAGACTAATATTAGGATCATACTAATAAATATTGTAAGGTCTAAAAAAGATAATGACTTTACCAAGACAAGGTTGGTTCAAATATATTTGAATACTTTATGAGCTAAACATGCTTAATAAAAATATTATTTACTAAATATTATTGGAAAACAAATACTTAGTTATTCAACTTTTCATAGTCATATTTAATTAATAAAATTGTTCTAAAATTAAGAGGTTCTGGCTTAGATGGTTTTCAAAGTCATTTAACCAAACTTTCAAGGAATACTTTATTCTATTTATGTAAATACTTCCTAAGAAAAGAAAAAAATACAAGAGTTCTCTGAAATGCATTCTAAGTGTAACAGGGTGGTCCCCAGGAAAGGGGGAGGTTCCCTGCCCCACCCAAGGGAGGGTGGAACCCCTCTCCCTGTCCTATAACATAAGTACCAGCAAAATCTCCTGACTGAAATAGAACAGTAGGAGAAAGTAACTACAGGCAAACCTCACTGAGAAACACAGCCAAAAATTCCTAAACTCAATATTAGCCAACTAACTCAGCAGATTTTAAAAGAAAACAAAAAGAGACTAAAATTTATTCCAGGAATGCACAGGTATTTTAACAGTAATTTACAAATGTCATTTTTACATGTCTGCATATGAATGAAGAAAGTTCTCAATAGATGCTGAAAAGGTATTTGGTATCAGGCATCTATTCTTGAGTGTAATCTTAGAACAATAGGAAAGTAAGATATCTTCCTTAAGGTTGTTAAAGTCAAGCAAATATTCCTCTTACTAAGGAAATATTAAAACAGCTCTCTTAAAAACAAGAACTATATGAAAATGTTATTGCTGTTACTAAATATAGTAGAATTGAGCCATTTCCAGTATGTTAAAACAAAGTGATAAAATCATGTGTTATAAAAAGAACTCACATTATACTACATGATGTGACTATATGTAGAAAATCTCACCAAATTTATGTGCAGGTTGTTTAAATCATGTACTATGGTGGAGGACTATGGGTGCCTTGGTTGTGACTGGTGGTGTGGAAACATGTATCTGAAAGGTGTCATGCTGTACATCTGAATCATACACAGTATTGTAAATTGTTGTTACCACAATTAAAAAAATAAAATTTGAAAAACAGATTGTAGCAAGGTGGCTGGCTGTAAAAATTCAATTTTATTTCTGCATATCAGCAAAAAACAGAAAAGATATGTCCAAAGAAGTTACATTTACAATAATAACATAATCTATAAATATTTGAAAATAAACTTAAAATACTTTACAGTATATGCAAAACCATTGTAAACTTTACAGAAAGACATTTTATAATACCTAAATGAATGGAAATAAACTTTCCATTTATTTATATATAGGAGGGACTTCATAGAGAAGAAATTCCCCAATAAATGATATATAGATTCATACAATTCCAGTAAAAATTCCAGCCAGTAAATTTTGTGGAAGTTGACAAACAAATCTTAAAATTGGTATGGCAATAAAAAAAATGGATTTAAGACATGAATGAGCACAATATTTCTGAAGAAAATAATTGAGGATTGTGTGCTTTGACAGATAAGGGTTACTCAAATATATTATCATTAAGGCTGATTGATATTGTTGTAGAATAAGACACTTCACCTATATCATAAGAAAAAAGCTGGAAACAGACCTGCACATATGTGAACATTAAACATATGACAGAGGTAGCAGTGCAGGTCATGAGGAAAAATATGACTTTATTCATTACACAATACTGCTCAATACATATTATAAAAAAAATAGAAAAAAGAAATTGGATTCCTACCCAAATCATTTATAAAAATTAATTCACAATGTTCTGTGAAGGGGAAACTTTTTATAAGTTTCACAAGAAAAAGATGAAGCAATATCTTTCTCACCCTGGGTAAGAAAAATATTTCATCAATGAACTGTAAGTCCTTAAATAAAAGAAAGATTGATAACTTTAATTACATTCATTGTAAGAATTATTTCTTTCTAAAGTCCTCATTAAGATTGTAAAAAGATAAGACATAAACTGGGATAAGGTATTTTTCTTGCTTACAACTAGGAAAGTATTGTCCAAAATATATTTAGAAATCCTATAAAATAGTAAGTAAAAGACCAACCCAATACAAATGTCAACTTATATAAGATGTTCAGCTTCATTGCTGATAAAAAAAAGGTGAATTAAGATCACAATAAAATGGTATTTTACACTAGATTGGCAAAAATTAAAAAATCTGACATTTCTAAGAATTGGAAATGATATTGCAATAGGAACTCTTACATTGCCAGAATGAGTTTAAATTGATAAATCATTTTGAAAAATAGCTTCATAAATCCCTTCTTTTTCATATCTAACTATGCAACAATTTTGACATGTATATAGGCTAAAAATGTTACGTGTATGATCAACATAATGTCCTGGAATGTTCTAGGAAGCATTATTCCAAAAAAAATCCAAATCCCCATGTTTAGGAAAATTGGCCAATAAATATAGTATTTTGAAGCATTACATATATTAGTGAAGTGAGTGAATATCATGTATACATACATGAATATAATGTAAAAATAAACATTATGAACAAATTTTTGCCACTATATGCTAAACCATAGAAATAGAATTCAATTCCAGAATACTACATACAGTATAACAATATTTGTAGAAAGCTCAAAATGTACCAAACTGAGCAATATATTATTTATGTACTCATACAGATGTAATAAAATTTATTTTAAAACCAAAGATATAATCAACACAAAATTCAGGATAGTAAATTTCTACCTCTGTGAAAGAGATAGGTAATTGAGTAGGGAAGAAAAACAAATGTAAAATACGCTAATGATACCATAGAGCAGAACACAGTGTGTACAATATTGCCATACTATTTTAGAATTTATATTAATTTAGTATATCTTAATGTTTTCCAAAGTGTATACTAAAGTTCTATCTCTATATGGTCACATGTCCAAATCAATTTGGAAAATGTAGCATACTCAGAGAAAACTTACAGCAGAGAAACCTACTTGACTAACTTAGTGTTTTTCAAATTTATGTGACCTTGAAAGCACACTATTTAGACTTCTCTTTAAGAAAGACCTGTTGCATTCATTAGGCAGTCTCTTAGTTTTGGCTACTGTCTCTTTTGCTGCACAGTATTAAAAACAGAACCTGTTGTAAGAAGAATTTCCAGGCTCTATACCTTTAGAATTTAATTCATCATTCAAGTCAAAATCCCTTTCTTTCAGACACTAGAGCCAGGTCTTTGCGACAAAAGCAGTGCTTTTCTAGTACAGTCTCCTCTCTGGAGTTTCTGGGTGCTTGGCCAAGACTTTCAGAGCATTTTCTGCCCAACCCTATTTGTGCCTTTCTCTCATGAGCATTGTGAGATGTGCATCCTTCCCTACTTGATCCTTCTCTCCTTTTGCCTGTGCAAATAATTGTTCCATAAATATCTTCACTTGCAGCATCACTTTCGAGTATGCTTCCAGAAGAACCAAACTTTCACAATCATAAAACTTTTTATAACCATAGCACATATTCCTTGGAAATAATGTTCAAATAAAAACACTTTGGGAAATGCTGTTTTAAAGTAAGCTTTATTGATGACAAGCAAAGATATCTAGAAACAAAAGTGCCTATATTTTAGTTCATTCAAAATTTTGTAATAGAAAGATTATTTTAAATGATATATGTATTATTTTTTTCTCTGAATCCTTTTTGTTCATTACAGTCATAGTGAGGACTATGGAAAAATAATACCCAATGCCACAATATTTTTATTAAAGAACTTTGCCAATCTGACATGTAGTTTTATTTCACTGAAGCATGAATTTGAAGCAAGAGTTCTAACAAAGAAAAAAATCAGGAGGAAATATGTTTTCTTCTGTTTTTTATTGATTTTAAATATATAGTTTAATATCTAAATCAAGTTGAGTAATTCATTGTAAAATTCTTATTCAAACATAAAAAAGTCAAAAAGTATGTATAGCACATTGGGATTCACAAAATAATCTGCCTCATAAGTAGCATGTGATCAGGAACATTTTTAATGTATTTTTTATTAGTGTTGTACAATTATTTTAAATCTATTGTTTGCTTTTTCACTTAATAGGATGTCTCCCCTCAGGTTTGTCACCATAGTGTCCCCACCACCAAAGACCCCATAGTCCTCCACCATAATCCTTTGTCCTCTCCTCCCCCCTCTGTTCTCTTCTCTTCTCCTGGAGGCCTCAGATCTATGTTCAGCTTTTAGCATTGATTTTAAAGTTTGTCTGATCCGTTGTTTGGTTTCTCTATATTCTTACTTAGTGAAACCATCTGGTAATTATCTTTCTCCTTTTGACTTACATCACTTAGGATAATCCCTTTCAATTCCATCCATGTTGCCACAAGTGGCATGAGTTTATCTTTTTTGATAGTTGACTAGTATTCCATTATATGTATGTATGTACACACACACACAGAGCTTCTTGATCCATTCATCTATTCTGGAGCATTTAGTTTATTTCCAGATTTTGTCAATTGTAAATAGTCAACAACCTCAGTTTTAAATTTAAAGAACTTTTAAATGACACAAGTGTGTGACAATTACGACAAAAAAGGTATGTTTCAATAAGCTTATAAAAAGTATTTTAATAGTGAATCAGTGGGAGTTAAATCACTTTCCAAGAAGAACTACTTAAATCAACAATATATGTGGGCCTCCCTAGTGACACAGGCAGTTGAGCGCCGCACTGTGAAGCTGTCAGTAGCCTCTGCAGTGCAGGTTTAATCCCGCCCCACCGGCTGGCTGGCGAGAATCCCACATGGCACGGCAGACCTCTCCTGTCTCTCCCGCTGCTCCTCTCAGCAGTGCATTTCGGTCAATCTGCCTGTTCTGTTTCCTGCTCTGTTTCTGGTGAATCCTCTCATCCTCCTGTGTACCTGGCCTGTACCCCAGTTCTTGTATGAATAAATAAAATCTTTTTAAAAAAGCAAAACAGGACCTGCCCGGTGGCACAGCGGTTGAGCGCTGGGTTGCGAAGCTGCCCGCAGCCTCTACAGTGCCAGTTCGATCCCCGGCTGCTCCCCGGCCACCGGAGGAGGGTACCACATGGCGCGCAGACCTCTCCTGCTGCCCGCTGCTCCCCTCAGCAGTATACTTCGGTCCTCTGCTCCCCGCTCTGGCTCTGGTGAATTCTCTCACCCTCCCGCGCTTCTGACTGTACCCAGTGCTTATATGCATGTATGTATCAATCAATAAATCAATCAATAAATAAATCTTTCAAAAAAAAAGCAAAACAAACAAAAAGCAATATATGAAATATCTTAGAAATCATTCATTAATTTTTGATTCACTCTCACATTCATTAAAACAAACTCATTAAACTCTTCAATGAGAGGTACCTATGATAGATATTGTGGATTTTTGTTGGAATAAATCCAACATCCTGGAACTTGCAAAATATAACTGAACTCACTTTCAAGTAATAGCATGACTAGGACATATTTGGTGTCAGAATTATGACTTGATATTTATTCAGGATAATTAAATAATTCTTTTGCATGAGCAATTTAAGTCAAGAAGAATAAATTCATTATTTTAATGAGATAAAATTTAAATGAACCTCTCTTCATAAATCTTTCATATTGGATACTTTTAAAAATTGCATTTGTCTTAATGGTTTCAAAATGTCCTTCCTCAGTACTCTTGTAAGAGAGGCTGAGTTAACAGCCTATTATTATGTACTCCTTACTGAGCTGTTAATAGCTTTACAGTCTTTCAAAGAATACACCTGCTGCTCATAAAAACATTTATGTTGCTACAGAATTTGGCTGTGTTTTAATATCATGCATTTGCTGTGACCTTGCAGAAACCATACTGATTTGATTTTTTTAGTGGAAAAAAAAAAGTAGCTGTCCATTCATATACTTGAGTGCACCAATGGAATTTTAGAAAAAAAATATTATAAGGATTCTAATATTTTTTTAAAAATTCCTGAATGGTTATAATGTTCTTGGCAAGTTTTTATAGTATTCGAGTTTATTTAGTTTTTTATTGAAATTTTGTCTCAATCTCAATCTCTATATGTTGGCAAAAGACCAGTTCATATTAATGTGTGTGTGTGTATAAATTAATTGAAAGCTGATTGCTTAAATATTTTTAGAAATAAGGTTTTCATAAAATGATTGAAAAGGAAGAATACTGGGATTAATTTAGTTCCTCCTTAAACCTTTAGTAATAGAAAAATCGTAAGTCCATTATGAGAAAATGTAAAGTTTCAGGTAAGGAAGTATTCTATAGTCCTTCATGGTTGAATGCAATATAAATTAATTATTTTTGGCTAAGTTTCAGTTGGCAAAGGCAGATTGCTCCCAGAACCTATGTTTGATTCTTCTATTTCACACAAGGACATTTAAAGAAGGCAATCAGTGCAATCATTATTTCCATATGCCCCTTGATTCTTGTGATTTCATGGGTATCACAGCAGGTGGACAGATGAAACATTTGTCATATCTATGTAGTTATGTTCAATATATAAAGGTAGTACAACCACTTCTATCAACTCTCCTCTGTAGTTTTCTTCCTATGTAGCGGATATGCATCATATCTTTATATGAGTATTCTTAGTAACTTTTTTGTCTAGAAAGACCATCATATAATGTCTCTGAAGACCTAGTTCAATTTTTGTTTAGCAGAGTAGTGGAAGTTTTTCATTACTGTCGGTCTACACCATGGCAAATAGATGGAGATAGTTGGCAAAAGTACATTTCTCTTAGCTTCTAAAACATATTGTATACAAGGATTATGACAAATCACTAAACAATTTTAAATCTCTCAGAACATGCCATTGTATCAAGAACATATTTATTAACAACTTGTCAATGAGTCATGCTCGTAAGTGCTAGTAACTGACCTAAAGGCCAAGTAACTAACTCTAAACTGCCCTCTAAAGAAATATCTAGAGGTTGGTGTTATTCTCACATATATATCTCAGGTCACATTGGATCACAAAGAGTACAAGGCTCCTATATATTTGTATGATTTATTCTATTAACTTTTTTCATGGAATTAAGAGGATCTAGGTTTTTAGTTTACTAAATATTTAAGGTAACTTCCATTCACTAACCTAAAATAGAGTTCATTATTAAAATATTATATCTAACTCTTAGTTATAGATGTTTCCATCAACTACATAGACATCTGTTTAATTGAACCACAAAAACAGTGATTGTTTTCTCTTGCATTTGAATATGCTCCAGTTTAAAAAAAATCACTTTCATATACATACTTACTTGATTATCGCAATAATATCATGAGGTAGATGGAACCAAGGTCTTCATGTTCATTTTTTATCTCAGTGTGCTGTGGCTCCCTAATGTTATCACATGCTAAAGTCATCTGTCTCATGAGCCTCTGAAAAGACAGCCCTGTTTCTACAAATTCCAGTCCAGTACTTTACGTGGTAAGGTCACTCAGTTTATCAATAAATATAGAAGATCCCATTGAAACTGTAACAGAACTAGAAATCTTTGTTCAAAGTTCTAAAAAGAGCTTAAAATCTTTGTTCAAAGTCTTTTTATCCACAGCAGATGCTTCCTATCCTCCCTATAACAGAAAAATTGAAATAAAAGTGCAAATAAAGGAATATAATTTGGCTAATTCTTTCTAATTGGCCTTCATAGATGAGCTTAGATATAATTTAAACTTGTGAAGGAAAAAATAAGTTTTATTTTTTACATTGTGAAAAGGAGAGGTGAATGAATGCCTGTCTTGAACTCTCCAGTAGTATTTGATAAGAACTCAAAATCCCCTGAAATAGTAACAAAATATCATCCATTTAAACCTTTGTTAAGTACTTTCCATTTCAGAGATTCATATACTATAATTAGAATCCTGGATTGTTTATGATATATATCATCTATCTTAGTATATTTTACATCTGTAAATGTCTTTATTTTAATAAGAAGGGACTATAAAATCTAATATAGTTAATATATAAAGTTCTTAGTGATATGTAACTGTGTTGTAATACTTGGTGTTGGAAGCTATATTGTGTAATAAAATACACAGAAGCCAGAGCTAAACTCCCTTCAAATTCCAGCTTAACTGGTTGAGCTAGTATAACCTTTCCAATTTTTCAGTTAGAAACTGACAAAAACTAGGATTCTATTGGTCTCATCCTAGCACCACTGTTCTCTAGAGATCACATTATAATAACCTAGTTATTTCCCCTAACCATAAATTTAACCACTATTTCAAGAAGTTATTTTCTCTATGTGTTATCTGTTTTCTGAAAATCTATTATGAATGTTTAATTCCAAATCAATGATCTATCATTATGTTTACTTCTAACTATTGCTCAACATTTATTGTTCAAAATATGCATTTAATTTTCATTTTATGTGAAACTGGATACAAATTGAAAGGAATATAAGAAAGAAATTCATGAAAGCATTTCAAAATGATTTGGGGTTGACTCCTATTTTGGGTTACTGGGAATAATCAAGAGTTGATTGTAGTAAATTATAGCCATGGTATACTAAATGATATTTCTCCAAAAGTGCAGTCAGAAAGTAGTTGTGTATTTAGAATATCTATTTCTACACTTTCTCTTAGTTATGCATATTTTATAATTTTGTCATTGCAATAGTTAAATTCTACATAGGGAAAACATTTCAGAAAGTCCTGTCTACTAGCTTAGACCATCCTAGCAACTAACTTCATAAACCTTTCTGTCCCCAGATTAAAAACTCAGTCTCGTGTATATCAATGAATGTGAGAAAAGAGAGCAACTCTTGATTATCAGCTGCAGAACACAACTCTATTATTTCAGGATATCAAAATGTAGAATACAAAGCAGAACAGAACAACCTAGCATCAAGAAAGCAGCAGCTAGGAAAGCTAGTGTTATTCAGCTTCAATGAAGTTTCTGTCTCTGTATAGCCTCATTGTGGATTCAATCTCATTATAGAAGAACTCTTTAATCATTCCAGCTGCTTTTCTCTCTGAGATGATCGGTTGTGATGCAACAGCTCCATCTCCCCTAGATAGTGGGGTTATCTTAGATCTAGTCACAGAAGAATCGGTGTGAGTTTGAAAGCCATCTCTTTTCATGCTATTACATTGTAGTAGCAGTTTCAGTATTCAGTTTCCAGTGATATGTGAACAGCACTGCATCAGATAGCCCTGTGTTAAATGATTTAGATCTTCCTTTGTGGATACCAGTCAATGGAGATATTTTGCTTTTTTGTTTTGCTTTTGAGGAAAATATAGACCACATTTTTTTAAGGAAACTGCCATCTCCTTGATTAGCAGACATTGAATAATTAGAAGAAAGGGCCAGATAGTATAAAATTATTCCATCACCTTTTAAATCATTCTCTGAAAATCATGCAATGAAATAAAAAATTAAAAATTTCACCATCAAATTCCTAAAATCCATTCACTTGAAAATTGAAAATATTAATATACCAAAGAGACCTAAATTGTAAACTACTGAAGATACACAAATATCTAAACCTATGTAATATAATCAGTGCAGAAAAGAGTAGAAAAAAAGAAACAAACATAAAGTCAAAAGTTAAGTAAAATCAAGCCAAGAAAAGTATATTTGATTTTAAAATACTCAAAATCCAGTGTTTTTTTTTAAAGACTGAAAAATTGAACGAGCTTGCCTAGAAGGAGAAAAATGTTATTTACAAAGAGATTTGTAATGATAGGACAAAAGTAGGTGTATTTTTTATAAGTAAATGTAAAACAGATGTAGTGATAACTTTTCTTTTAATTACAAAACTAAATGAAAAGAAGATCTGAAAAATAGGATAAAGTAATAGACATGCTCAAAGTCTATCCTCAAAATGGTGCATTTAAGTTACAATGCAAGTAACAGATAATTCCCATAATATATCAGTTACTCCAGAATATAAAAAGTAAAAATTTTCACTCTATATTCTCTAAATATAGTCTAACCCAATTATCATAAGCAGAGATTATTAATTAAAAAAGGGGAAACTAAGAAAATTCTAGGCCTAGAACACTTATAAACAGGTATGAAAATTCCATTTGAAATACCAAATTGAAACCAAAATTGCAATAAGAATTATAGTACTATATTATGAACAAGTATTAGTAGGTAGGATTTATCTTAATGTAGAGATAGTTATTGATAATTATATCCCACATTAAAGTGAAAAGCCTATCAGTAACTTAGAATATACAGATAAATTATTTATAATAATTCATTTCACATTTTAGAACCCAAATTACAGTGTAAGTAAATGGAAGAAAAGTCATCAACTGGATATCTACTTAAAACCTCTCCGATATAATTGTATTTCAGTTACACATTACTAGCTATTCCATTAAAGAACAAACTAAGGTAGGTTCCTGTATTTGCTGCTAATGTATAATAGTCTATTAAATATCTTAGCATTGCAATAAGGCAAGAAATTTTATTTTTTATGTCTACAGTAAAATGTTTATTTTAAAATACAATATTAATTGATTACTACTAGTATGTAGAAAAAACACTGAGGTATGTTAGCCACCTCGCTTCTCTTATTTTAAATATTTTCAGTTAATTCTCTAGGAATTTCTAGGTAAGCAATCAATTATCAGAGAGGAAATGATGGCTTATTACAGTTCATCTTTATGAAAGACGATTTCCATATATTTTTTTGAAAAACTATTGTTTGTAAATTTCAGAAAGATAATTTTGTAACACCTTTCATAATTTCATAATTTTTATAACACCTAATGTTTTGACTAGAGTAGGTAGAGATTTTCTTTCTTTAAAGACCTCTAAAAAAGGAATAGCTTAACACTTCAGCACTAAAAAAAAAAAAAAAATAGATTAATACTTCGATGGGATGAATTAAGGTAACTGACAGAATAAATGAATAAAAATGATGACTATTAGGACTAAGAGTTCTGTTATGATTATGCCTATTGCATAGGTATGCTGTAACTTCAGTTCCTGGGCTCACAACAGTCCATTCTGGTGCTCTGTATTGATTAGAGTGCACTAGGAGTTGATAACTCTCTAAGATTGATTCATTCTAATTAAATCCAAAAAGAAATGAAGAACCAACTGAATGCTCATGTATTAGTTTTATGAAAGCCTGTTCTTTACAGGTCCAAATATATTTATGTCTGCTTCTACAGCATTTGAGAATCCACATTAGTAATCAGAAGATTGCAGCATTATTGAAAAAGCTTTGTGCCAATGTAAGTTCCTACAGCATGGTAGGGCTCTGGATTTCTGTGAAACAAAATCCAACAGACTCAGTGTCTCTTTCCTCTGGGAAACAATTGTTAAATACTGACCAGTTTAGTATTCAATATTTCCTTTTCTTAGGTCATGTGAAATAACTTCCTTTCACCCAAGTAAAATATTTTCAGATTTTCAATTACCATTATTATTTAGACAATAAGATTTTTTGATAACCTTGTAAGCTTTCTGTTTCTAGGTTGTGCAATTTTTTATTTGCTAGGAAAAATATCCTTCTGCAGATAATGAGTCATGTCCTTAATGTGGCTTTAATTTGTTTAGTTTTGAGAGGATTATTGTGGCAACATCTCCATAGCCTTCTGTTATGTATTATTTGATGAGAGAGAGAGAGTGTATGTGTGTGTGACAGAGAGGCAGGATGAAAAAGACAGGCTCAGAAATGGAGAAATACAGATTAAAAAAATGACTTAAAAGACTCCTAGCAGTGCAATTAATTCCACTTATAATATTTTATTTTCTCAGGATTATATAAATTTAGTCTCTTTCTAATAGAACATTTACTATTGGCTTAATTAGGACATTGATCTAAAAATTATTGTGAATGTGAAAATGGAGAGCTAATTTTAATAGCCCTTTCATCTATTCCTGATAATTTTAACTTGGTCTGATTGAAAGGATAAAGGAAAATCCATCATTTCTTTAATCTCTCCTCTTAGTACTGTTTTGTGTATAAAATCATGCAGGCTACCTTCATTCACCAGAAATTTCAGAAGTGTGTAACAACAGAGGTGCTAAAAGTGGTTTGCAAAAGATAACATTTGCTGCCTGAAACTTTACTGGGTAAGAATTTATGTCTTTGGGATGTTTTGGTAAACACCTAGGACATAATGAGTAATCACTATGTGATCATTCTAAGAGTAAGTTTTTCTATCTGTATCTTCTCTCTTTGAAGACTAGAACTTTTTTTATGGCATTAAAATTCTTCTCTCAGTTATCATTACATACTATGAAACCCACTCAAAATACACCATAATGCTTATGTTGTGGAAAATTCTGCAAAAGGTAGAATATTCTCCTTTTGTATGTGAGATTAAGCAATCCAAAAGATTTTGCAAATTCTGCCAGAAACAGTATCATTTCTTTCAAGAGTACACAGTATCATTTCTTTAAAGAGTATCTTTACAAAGTAGGTTTCACATCCCCTAATCCTAATTATAAAGATCTTGGTCTTAGAAGTTCCTTCTTTTAACCCTTAGCAGATGATTACTGCCATCAGCTATTTTATTAACTTTCGGTTATGCCCTTGGATTTTATGCTAGGATATTTATTTACTTTCTAATATCAAAATTACCTAAAGATAAATATAAATTGCAATTTGTTTTTTTTAATTTAATATATTACTGTTAACTTGGTTTTTTTTATTATTATTATTCTTTGTACTTGACATTTGGTGTATAGATGGCAAAGTCAGTTATTCAGCTAGACAGAGAATAACCATGTGGCATATAAAGCTCTGAAAAATAAGGCCATAAAGTTTAAAAATGATCTTTAAGGATTGTTTTCTCAAAAATAGCTTAAAGAAAATGATTTTCATAGTTCTAAATCTTTTTAAAGCATTACCACCAAATAAATGCAGTTGACATTCTACATATGTGTAGAGTTTTATAACTTCATTTGTTAGTCTGGAAGATCTGAACAACAGACATTTTCATGCAAAGTCTAAATGAAATCTTGATAGAAATATTATGGATAGAATTTAAACATCAAATAGGTGATTAGCTTAATGTTCTTGAAAGGCCTAACCTCTCAGAATCTATCTTTAGGTTTATAATGATAGTAGTTAGAGGATTAACTTAAGAACTTGGTGACCTAATTTGACCCATGAATTTAGAAGAGGTATTCATACAAATACAATTTTTCCCCAGGAACCTATTGTTGTAAAGCTATTGAACTATGCAAAAACAGTATTTAATTTGTTCCCACCACCAGCATAATGTGGACAGTCTCTTACATGCACAGGTGAAATGAACTATCCTATTATGAGGTGACGGGCAAGATAGCCCTACTTAAAAGACCCTGACTGACTAGATCATTCAGAAAACACTTGACAGATCCATTTCCTGTCAGTGAGGAAATGTAGTTTGGTGGTTAATTACATGCTTCTGGGACCAAGCCTCAAACCCTGCCTCTGACTCTTAGGTGTGGTAAGTCTTCTGTACCTTTTTATGTTTTTGGTGCTCCTTGGCAGCATATTTAAACTCTACCTCACTATCACTCTGTAACTTTTTCATCTTTAAAAAATAAACTGTGGTGTCTAGGAGAGGAATCAGTTCTCCCTCAAGAGAATTTTTTTTATTTCTTAAGTTGACTCAACTTCAGTTGTTACTACTGGGAAATCACTGAATTTTGGAATGAAGCAATTAATTTCAAACTTTAAAAAGCAATTAATTTATTTTTCCTTTCACCCACAGGTCTACCCACGGATAGCGCCGGCATTTTGGCACTACCTGCGGGTAGAAGTGAGTAGCGGGAACTTGAATTCTCCCACCCTTGCTCCTTGCACTCTGCTGGTGTGGTCTGATCTGAGGTGTCCATTTTGCTCCAGATGCAGCTGCCATTTTGTGTAAACATGCTCTCACACCACCACCATTCCTTAGAGTTGGATCAAAACTCCAAGTTGCCAAAAATACAAGTGCAATTACTATAAGATTAATCATCTTCCTCAATAAATGTCCAAATCAAGACCATATCATATGCATCATACTGGCAAATACCTAAATGCTAACAATGGAAAACCATGCTTATACCTCTTTTTAATCAATCCTTTTGATATTCAGAGCATATTTCCTCAACTTAACATTGAAATGTCTCCAGGAAAAATAGAATAACTCTGCTTCATTTCCTGTCTCTTCTTTCTCTCCCCAGGAGCATGAGCAACTCACCTATTCCTCCACGAGGTCCAAGGCCCCAAGTGTCATCATCACAGGTCTCAAGCCAGCCACCAAATACGTATTTCATATCCGTGTGAGGACTGCAACTGGATATAGTGGCTACAGTCAGAAGTTTGAATTTGAAACAGGAGATGAAAGTAAGTTTCACCCAAGCATGTAAAGTAAGGTGCTAATTTAATGCCATACCAATCTAACCTGATACTTAAAAATCTAATGTCCCAATTTTTTAAATAATCTCATCAAACAGGATTCTGTTCATGTAAATATTCATACAGTCATTTTGGTTAATGTTTGATACTATCATTAAAAATTCCCATGAAGTAGGGGCCTCCCCAGTGGCGCAGCGGTTGAGCGCTGAGTTGCCAAGCTGCCCGCGGCCTCTGCGGCGCCGGTTCGATCCCCGGCTGCTCCCCGGCCACCAGAGGAGGGTCCCACATGGCGCGCAGACCTCTCCTGCCTCCCGCTGCTCCCCTCAGCAGTGTACCTCGGTCCTTCTGCCTGTTCTGCTCCCCGCTCTGGCTCTGGTGAATTCTCTCACCCTCCCGCGCTTCTGACTGTACCCACTGCATGTATAAACAAAACAAACAAACAAACAAACAAATAAATAAATAAACATGCCTCTTTAAAAAAAAAAAAAAAATTCCCATGAAGTGCCTTGCTCTACCGCAATTGTAGTGAGGCTCATATGTCTCTTTAGGCAGAATTCAGCACTCCTGTTAGAACCTGGAGTCTCAGTTGATGTTGTTTTTCACCACTTTTGGCATTATATACTAATGAAAACTAGGAAGAGAATAAAGCCATAAGAAACGAATTGTAACTATCTCAAAACAATTTAGCTTTGGCTTATTGTCTCAGATCAATAAAAATCGGTCAACTCCACTAAAATGTACATTATAAGTTTAGATATAGATTCATGGGCTTAATTGAAAGTTCAAGTTAATTCCATTACTTCACATATTGAAAACCAAATGGGACAAATGGTGTTCCACATCATGAAACATAGACATTACATACTGCTTATTTTAAAACCAGTTCTAATGCTGAATTCTTTTTTACTTCTAGTAATCCATCTTATTCCTCTCTTTGTAAGGATAAAGTGAGTCATTTTTTGCTATGGGGCTTTATGGAAAAATGTCCAAATATGTAACTATAATGAAAATCTTTTTCCATTGTTGTTAAAAATCTATAGTTAATATAAGAATTTAAGAATATAAAAATTTGAGAATGGCAAATATAAATATAACGATATTAATAGTGACAGTATATTGAGCCTCTAGTGTCAGAAATTAAGTGTTTTTACATGTATTATTTCATTTAAACCTTTCAATACCCAATGACAAAATTATTATTTTCTTAATTTTACTTATATGGAATCAGAATCCTAAAGAATTTGAGTCATTTGTTCAGATTCACACATCCGGTAAGGGTGAAACCTGGGAGAGCTATACAGGGGCCAAAAGGAAGGCCTTATGAAGCTATTGAGGACCAAAGAAAAATTGTAATTAGTAGCATGGCTAGTAACATGTGTAAGACTCAGTGCTGAGCAATTTATTTAAATTATCTTTTTTATACTGACTAGATTATACCTCGCTTTAGAGACCCTTACATAGTTTTATCAAAGTTTGATAACCAAAGAGTGGAGGTGTAGGATTAGAAACAGAACAATCTGACAAGGACAGCAAAGAAAACAAAAGTGATCCCTTGAAATGATTGATTTGTGAGTACTATTTGAAAATCATTTCTTTTCAAAAAGGACCCTTGAAGAATCAGATGTCTGAGAGAAATCTGGAAAATATGTTTGTCTAAACCTGGAGTTTGGGAATATAGAATGACTCCCAAGTCAGTTTATAGCTTAAGAGAAAATCATTTAAAGCATCATTTTTTAATCTGGTTAGCTTTAAATTACATTTTCAAAGCCTGCTGCTTATATCCAGAAGAGAATTTCAATGAGTAATGTTATAGAAGGAAATGAGAATGTTTAATATAAATTCAGGAATATAATGATATGAATCCCAATTGACAGTGTCAATCCTTTTTACTTCATACCCTACTAGTTCATCTTTAAATTTTTATAGCTTTTGTTTCTCAAGTAGTGCCTGAAGTAACAGAATGTCAACTTTATTATAAAGTTCTCTTCTTGTGTATTCTGTTTAATTAACTAACTTTATAATACATTCATAAAGATGGGTATATGTTGGAGAAGAGAGATTTGATATTTTTTTTTCATTTGGTGGTCTATTTCAAGTTGTTAAGTAAATAACATGAGTTGCTTGCAATTTAATTTTCTTTAGGTATTCCTATTTTACTTTGTCCAACTTTTAATTTGCTAGCAACCAGTAAGACAATAAGTATTTCCTTTTAAAAATCATTATTTTGACTAATTACTTTGCTCAATAAAAGCATAATAGCATCTGAAGAACAATTACAGGAACCCGTCTTGCTCTTCCAGATCAGTGTTTGGATTTTTTTTTTAAGATTTATTTATTTATTCATACAATAACTGGGGTGTAGGCCAGAAGTGCAGAGGGTGAGAGGATTCACCAGAGACAGAGTGGGGAGCGGAACAGGCAGACTGACTGAAATACACAGCTGAAGGGAGCAGTGGGCCTGATAGGAGACGTCTGCTGCACCATGTGGGTTGCTCCTTGGCCTGCCGGCGATGGAACTTGTGCTGCAGAAGCTGTAGATAACTTCACAGTGCTGTGCTTAACCCCTTGGGCCTCCTTGGAGGCCCTGGATTTTTTTTTTAAAGAATCAGAATATGCCAGTGGAAACTGACTAATAGTTAAGACACTAATTATGACACAAGATATGGATTTTCCCCTCTTCCTGTGTCTAGAGTATAATCTCATTACATTCATGTATAAGAAGATAGAGATATAGAGATGTTAGATAGATAGATAGATAGATAGATAGATAGATAGATAGATAGATAGATAGATAGATAGATAGACAGACTGATAAACACATAGATAGAGGTATTAGTAGATGTATAGATAAATAGGTAGATAGATATTCATTCTTACATGGTCACAGAACATTTTTCTTTTGTGTTTTAATGCTGACATTTCATATATCCACTAAGCTCTCTCTATCCTAAGAGTATATAGTTAAATATTATATCCACTGACAGCATTTATTGAGAGTCTCTTAAGTATGGGTCTTTTTGATAGGCTTGCAATCGACTTACCCCAACATTTTTTAAATAGATTCAACAGTTACAATAACAACAGAATCACCAAAAATGTAAGAATATATAAAAAGCTCATGTGGATAGATAGGTGTTAGAAACTACTTAATATAAGAAGTTTCTCAAAATTAAAACAAAACTTATACCTCAAGTATCAAACACACACACACATTAATATAGACCTTTTTGACTTATGGATGAAAGAGCAGTAAAAAATTTATTGCCTTTATATGTAATTATAACAATAATTAAGATTGCATACACCTACATTAAAATAATTTAAAGAAAAAGAAATCAAATATCTGTTCTATTTAAAGTACCACCAAGATTTATCTAATAGTCGAATGTATTTTAAAGTAACACAAAATAATTTATGTGTGCATTTTTTAAACCAAAATAAAATATAGCCTGCTTGACTGCAGCCGGCTTGAACATTTTACTTAAATATTGAAAATGAGCTTGTGAAACTTCCCAGAGAAGCAGCACCTATAACTTTAATCCAAATGTTTAAAGGACACTGAAATTTTACACATAATTTACCTCTTCCATTTTCCTTAAGAGTATCCAGATGATACAGGAGAATTAACATTCGCGTATATATAAACAAAGTATTCCTTTACCTTGAAAAGATTAATTATAGCTTAAATTATAACAACATGTAAATTTAAATTTTCACCTATAGGATACATAAAGCACTTTTATAGCACAAAACCCACATCTGTCAATGTTTAAGGTGTATTATTTACAGAAAGAACAATGGACTTGATTTATTTTACATAAAAGAAACAGACCCACTAAAATACTCATTATCAACACTAACTAATCAAACTATAAATTACTGAACCAACTGGGTATTTTAAAATAGAATTTTATGTGTTACACATATATACAAAAAGAATTATGTGACTAGAAAAAATGAATGTAATCATTTAATTATTTTGAAAACATCCATAAAATGTAGCTATATTTAGTATGATTTCATATTTAAACAATTTAATTAACAATTTATAGGTGGGAAGGATCCTGAAAATTAAGATGTGAGCTAGTTCCTCTAGTTCCTTCATCACTAGTCTGTACTTTTTGTCTCCATTTGACTTCTCTATACTCTGTACACTTAAAACCCCCAAATCATTGTGTATTTTCTATTGGATAAATGTGAATTCTCAAAAAACATTCCCTCCAATATAATTCAAATAGACATAGTTCCTGTTCTAGCTCCTTCTTGTTTACATATATTTTGAGAAATTGTGTGAGTGCTTCATATACAAAATTTTATGACACTTTATCACTTCTAAACTATGACTTCCAAGTGGAATATTCAGAAATCTCTCACATTACAAATGAGGGGTGAGGTCCAGCTTGCATGCTCCCCTTTCTGAAGTATTTTTGATCAGTCCAGAAATCATCACTTGTTTAGAGACTTTCCATAATATTGTATAAGGAGTTAATTCTTTACTAACTTGTTAGCTCTTTGGGGTCAAGAACTAAAGCCTATATATCTTTGTGTCTCATAAAATGCCCTTCACATAGTTGCCAATGCACATTAATCAAATAAACGAAGAACATATAATTTCCGAAAGTCTAACACATGGTGGGATAGCATGTTGCCTACCAGTCTAAAAAAAAAGAGTCAAATATGATTATTTACCACAGATACATATTATTGCTTGTTATATTTGGAGTAAAAACTATAACTGGCTTATGCTATATAGAAGTATTTTCTTTGCAAATTTAATTATTGTTTAGAATCGTTAATTCTAAAATATGGGAGCACTATAGGTAGAGTTAAATAACATTTTTGTTGTTGTTTAGCATATTTTCCTCCTTAACCTCTTTTTTAAAAATCTCTATTATGTTTGATCTGTTGGTTGAAATACAATCTGTACTACTTCAATTACTTAGGATGAAATTAGCCACATCATTATTAACAGCAGCCAGAAATTTGGGTATGATTATTAATGGTGAAGTATGAAGCAGAAAGAGGATCAACTGACCCTTGTGGAGTAATAAAAAAAGTTAATTAATCAAGTAGAAAGCAGATTTCAAATTTATGAGTCTACCCAGAGGAGGATGAATTCCAGTACATAAGGCTTTAATTTGAAATAATCTCCAATCAATAGCACACTTTCACTGTTGGCAGCTAGAGCTATCTAAATGCAAACATCACTAGGAAATAAGTTTCTAAGTGATCAGTTGTCTGAATATAAATTTGCCTACCACATGAGGTAATGAAGTCCCCGTCATAATAACAACTTGTCCTGTAGCTAGCTGGATATTTATTCAGTATGTCATAAAGGTTAGGCCTTCTTTCTTTAGGAGGTTGTGATAGAAGCTTAATGTAACTTCTAAGACTGAAATTCTATAGCAACAGATAGTATTTATTGAGTGCTTCAAGCACTATTCAGTTTGTTATGGCTACCAATGGACTTCCAACGCTTGAAATGGGTGCTATTATGATGCCCATTTTATGGATCAAAAAACTGAAATACAAAGACACTTAATGACTTACCGGGTTCTGACAAGATAGTAAGTACTGGAATGTGAATATTATGACATCAGGCACACTTTTTATACTAGTGCTCAGAACACTTTTTACCATAACAATGTTTTTATTTTTCTTATTCACTTTGGTCATTACATCTAATTTTCTCCATAATTTTTTTTTCTTATCTCTAATTTTTCATCCTCCCATTACTAATTACATTCCTCCTCAGAATATAAACACAGATTTTCATTAGACTATAAATATTTATAAATCTCCATGCATTTAGTTCATAGATCTATGCATGCTTTAATAGAGACTTCTGGGTTAATGTACACATGGTAGGCCAACTATAGCACACCAGCAAAATAATGCATTTAATCTGATTTCCTTAAATGTGCAGGAACTTGGGGAATAATGGCTATTTGCATAGAGAATAGAAGACTTCCCTTTAATAAGCCTGCATTAACAAAAAGAAATTTGGCTTCAGTTTTACCTGGATCAAATAAAGACTTTTAAATAAGAACTAAGCTTATACATCATAGAACAGATTGAAAGTCTTCAAATGAAAAATATTAACTATCATTACTTTGCTATATGGGCTAGAAAGAAAATCATTAACTAGCAAAATGCACTGAGAAGTTGTAAAATGTGTATATCATCATTCAGTATTATAATTTGGCTTATATCTACAGAGAAGCAAGCAAAAGGCCATAGATCTATTATTAAAACTTCTTATATGTTAGTGTATGTTAAGCCAACAACCTATATTTGCATATACAAAAATGTGATTTCTTTGAGACATGAACCATCATCCCTTGATTAAAAATTAGTTTTTGAGATCAGGGACCATTTCTTACTCATTTTTGTATGTACTATATTGCTTTGCATGTGCTTGACATGTACAAGGCTTCCTATGAATAGCAATAGAATTGATGTTATCTACTAAATACTCAGTGTATATGTACATGTTGTTTCAAACAAGTTACATGTATTTTATTATTCTACCAACATATTTTCAGTATCTACTTTTGTTTATTGTGCACATCCTTTAACAGGCGCATAGTCATGCTATTCATAGGGTACCAGTTTTCAGTTATCCAGGACGCATCAGTTCTGGAGATCTAATATATAGGCTGGTATGACTATAACTTACAGCACTGTGTTTTATACTTGAAATTTTCTAAGACAGTAGATCTTGAATGTTTTCACTGCACATACACAAACACACACACATACACTCACACACACTCACACACACCTGCGGTAACTATGTAAGGTGATGGACATGTTAATTGCCTTGATTGTGATAATTTTTGCAATGTATACTTATATTCGAACATTGCATTGCACTCTAAACATAGATATATTTTCAATTATACCTTAATAAGGGACAAATAAAAAGGTAAATAATGTATGTTCTCTGTCTTCAGCAATCTCACCCCTAAACCAGTCTCTTATAAGATTTCCTTATTTATGTTGTTCTCAAAGTATAATATTAATTTGACTAGATTTGAGATGAGCTGGATTTTTTCTATCAACTCTCACATAAATTGCCTGAATTTTCCTGTCAAGCTATTTGACTTTACAACCTTGAATTCTTCTAGAGAGCAAAAATATTCCTTAGACATTTCAGATTGCTCCAAATTTAGTGAAAAATATGTTCTCTATGTAATACTTGAAGATTTAGAGCCATTCTTCAGAGTACACAAATCAGCTTTATTGACTTATATTTTGAAGAGACTTTTTATTGTCATATTTTAGTTGTTAGAAAAGCATCAAGGACAAAGCAAAGAAAACCTATTCTCTTCATATAACTTTATGGAGGCATCTACAGAACTGCTGGTGTAATTCTTAATTACGTTTGACCTCTTATCCTCATCTGTTGTGTGATTATGTCCTAAGCTCAAGACAGAAACCGGAATATAATGTTGTTGGTAGCTACTCCTAGAATGGTGTTTTAAAGCACTAAGGGAGTTCAGCTAGCTCTAGAGTGATATATAGTGGCAATACACAGATGTGGTTCTTACAGGGAAAGGAAGGATAGAAAAGTGATAGGAGGATAAAATGGTTCTTTAGTAAGTCCTGGACTACAAGGATGACGCAGAACAGAGTCTTGGTTCCTTTATAGCTGTACTTTTTATTTCCTTATTGAAGCTTATCTGAATGTTACTCCATCATTTTCAGACCTGAAAATTTTTGAGAGTTGAATGAAAGAGTTATCAAAATGTCCAAGTCAGGATAAAAGCATACACACACACACACACACACACACACACACATAAACATATATGTATATATGTATACATAAAATAAAGTATGTGTGTATATATCTGTCTACATGAACATAATGATATGATTTGAATATTTTTATTTGCAAAGTACCAATATGCAATAAAAATAATTTCTAATTGTGTAACCTAACAATCTTTAAATTTATGTCAACCCAATAAAAGTGGCTTATTTTTTTCTGTATCTTACTGTGAGTTCACAATTCTTCATATTATTGTGAATGGACAAATATTTATACAACACCTGTGTGAAAAAATAAGAACAGCTTAGTATTTACCTTATACTTAACTTTTTTCAAGGAGACAGTAATTCAGTGAATTTAAATGGACCACCAAGAGTTCTTGGTAAAATAGCAGGATCCCTGAAAAATGTTTGGCTGTGTGTGTACAAACGTGAGTGTGATATGCATGTGCTTATCACTATAATGTGGAAATAGGCAGAGTAACGAATATGGCAGGCTTACCATCAGATATTAAATATCTGATTCACAATACACTGATTTTAATACTCTTTTGATTTTGGGAAAACTGAGAATCTTTTTGAAAATACTCTTGGCACTATGGCTATTTTTTAAATTAAATATTTATCTTATTTTCTGGATTCAAAACTAGAGAGAATGAATGATTCTTTCAGTAAACAGGTTCAGCATTTCTGTAAGTAATAAACAATGAAGTATTACTTGCTAATGTTAGCATACATTGTATACATAAATATAGCTATATATACATAACATGTATTTTGCATTCATACATACTTCCTATTATCATTCTAAGATGAATGAATGAAATTGGCAGTGTTTTCAATATTTTTGTATAAGTCATTATCCTTGCAAGTAAGAAGAGTTTATTTCTAAATTTGATATAAAGTTGTTCCTAAATTTCACATGAGAGAGAAAGTGAAGGGCACTTGAAAAGGAAGAAGCAAAAACTAAAGCAAGTAGAACAGTGTTTAACTGTTCAATTAAACCATTTACTGCTTCAGCTAACAAAAAAAAAAAAAATAGACGGGCCATATACAGAAGTACACATGGTAATTCAAAGATTAAAAGGATAAATGTGTTCCCTGTTTTCCCGAAAACTAGGGTTTAGGAAAATTAAACAGGATTACAATACAAGATTATGTGTGCTGTTTCTGGGAGCACAAGAGGAACCCAAGACATTAAAGTTGAAATAAAAACCTTGGTCATGAAAATGAAGGGATGCAGATTGAGTTGGGCTAGGATAAGAGGATTGGGGAGCTTCTCATGTGTATGTATTCAGGTATAGAGATGAAAGAGAATATGGAACTTTCTAATAAGTGGAGGAATTTCAGTATGGCTAGAGCCATGTTTTATAAAATGGGGCCCTGTATTAGAAGCATCTGCAAAACCAGTGTAAGTGATAGAAATACAAATTTTCAGACCCCACCGTGTAACTACTGAATCAGAAAATCTGGGGGCGGTACCCAGCATTCCATTTTAACAAGCCCTCCAAGGAACTGTAAAGCACACTTTAGTTAGAGAAGCAGCAGCTTAATCAGAAAGTAGAAGGGTAGGGATAAGGAGTGATAGGGATGATGATCTTGGTACAGGAAAAACAAGACATGTGGCTAGAGTCACAGGCCAGGGCCAGGTAATGCATTTCCTTATCTTGCCACTGAGGCTAAAACCTTGAGTTTTTATTTTTCTTCCAGTTATCTGTAGTTTGGCAGATGGGCAAAGCAGTCACAGTGAACATCCCACAAATGCCTTCTCTGGAGCCATTGCTAACACATCTAATTATTTTCTCACCTTCATTTTATCCCCACTAAGAATAAAACCTTTCAAATATCTTTTTCATTGTCACACTTATGGCTGTCATAACTTCCGAATTCCCTGGAGACAATTTTAGTCTTAAAAATTCACCTGCAGAAGGTGCTGGAACCTTGGGAATTATCGATTTAAATTCAAACACATGCTTGCACTCTGCCAGTGTGTAAGCCTGCATATTTCTCCTTGACAGTTCATATCTTGTCTCTGAACTTTCAAGACATAGTGAATTATGACCTGCTTACTAGCGCTTTCTGAGAAAACAAGCTGAGCCATCCCACACCAAGCCTTCAACAAAATGGGAAGCCCTGGAAATTAAGTTATCTGGGAAACTTCATGAATCTAGATATAATAGAGGTGAAGGTGGTATGTTAGCAAAACAAAGTTAAACACCAAAACTAATGTGCCAAAGTGCCACTAACTTGTGTCAGACGAGGTTGCTTGTCTGTATGTTCTAGTTGGTGAAGTCAGCATTATGCATTCAGTTATATAACACAGAACTCAGTATCTTGGCTAATGAGAAGTCTCCACTCCAGACTGTAATTCCTCATCAGCAAAATAAAGGAAGTGTACTAAATTGTCTTCCCTAACTCTAACAATGGAAAACTTCCTAATGAAGTAATTTAGAATCTGGGCCAGACCAAGCACTGTCATCCTCTAGGTATTACAACAAAATAAACTCAATTTAGTATATTGACCTTTGGTTTCCTCATCAGAAATCTAGATTTGTACACTAATTTACTTAACAAATATTTGTGAAAACCCACTCTATAACTAAATCATCTGCTTGCCTTGGAAACAGTAGAAATAGACAACAATCCTTACTGTCCTAGAAGGTCCCTACATTTTAGAGAGAAGTGACAGTAAAGAAACATTAAGTAAAATATTCAGAATGTCAAGTGATGCAAATGGTGTGTTGCCTACCCCCCCTCTTTAAGATCCAAATACTATTCTCTCCACTCATGGGAGTTTTGCCTATTGAAGGCTCCCCTGAATTCCTTTCAGACATCATCTCTGTCCAAAAGAGGTTACATACCCCAGAGTCATTTCCTTTTCCTAAGGGCATCCAGAATTAAAGACTGGTCAATGTGAGCTACAAAGAGACTTCTCACTGATTCAAGTCAGGACAACTTTGAAGGGGCAACTCAGCTCTAGAATTCTGCAAGGTTGACTAAGGTTCATGTAACTACAACATCACCTTTCAACTCCATTTTCCCATTTCTGCTTCCCTCACGCCCCCACATGTCCATCCTGAAGATATTCCTCAATAAACCTGCTATCTGAAAAGTTCCATTACAGAGTCTGTGTTCCAGAAACTCCATCTTAGACAAGCTGAAAAGTGCTCTAGAGAAGAGTTAAGCTGAAAAGGAGGTTAGGAAGTACCTACTTCATCATGTGATCATTAAATGTTAATTATCACTATAATCCTAGCTACTACTGCAAGCTAGGCAGCCAGCAAAAAATTCATGGAAGAGACCCTTAACCTTGGCCTTGAATAAAAGGCAGGGTATAACTAACTAGAAAGAACAAGTAAAATTTTCATGATAGTAACTAATTTGTGCAATTCAATTTGTCAGATATTTCACAGATACATTGACAGCTAATGAGATCTAGTAATAAAGTAGGTTGGATTGAACCCTGAATTTTGGTCTTGAGTCTATTATTCCCTAAATACCAGACTGTGAGTAAGTCAGTAAACTACTTTGTACCTCAGTTTCTACATCTGGAAAATGGGCATATGAATACCGCCTACTTTCTAGGGTTCTTTTGAGTATACAATGATTCAGTGCATGTGAAGTTCTTAGGAGCATATCCACTACTTCTGTGGTTAGAGTTCAGTAATGTTAGTTATTAATACTGTTATTAATCATATTCTTAACCATAAAATTCCAATTGTGATATCTTCAAAATTGTATTTGAAAAACAAAGCAAAGCAAGATTCTTTATTATATTCCTGTATATAGCAACCCTACTATGTTCATTGAATCCTTCTGAGGGAAATGCCTTCGCTGAGTCCAGTAGTTATTTGAATGAAACTGTGCTTTCAGTTTCCCTTCATCTCCAGGAAGAAGAAATAATATAAAATAAAAGGGAAGAAAAAGAATGTAATTGTAGCAAGAAACTTCCCTTAGAGTGCCCTTTGTGGAATCCTCTTCAGTTTTCAAGTAGAAATGGCTAGACTTATGTACCCATAGTGAACCTAACCCACTATAAATATTTAGACATTAAATGAGTTCATTGCACAGGAGTAAGTAACCCAAAGAAAATGAAACTTAGCTAATAATTATGTTTCAGCTGAGAACTTCTATAAACTATAAGCACAGACAGTCTTGTTTTAGGAAGAATTTTACTTTTGTAAAGTATGAATCAATACAAATTTGAGAATATCTGGACTTTAGTAAAGTCACATTTTTACCTTGGGTAATGACTGGAAAGGAGACTACTCTATCCTTTTCCAGACTAATCCAAATTGCCTGGCAGACAAACAGTACCAAGTGGGAAGGAAATTTAGGGCTGCCTAACTGTGCATTCTTCTTTTTTCTGTCATGTTTCATATGAAACCTTAAAATGTCTTTTGAATCCTGTTAAACTGTTAACCATTAATTGTTTGTTGGAGACAACCTTCTCACTCGATTCATTGTAGGAGCTTTTATAACTAACTGGCTGTCTTTTTGCCACTTTCTCTCATTCTGCTTAATATCCATTGAGGTGATTGGTTTCAAATTGTAATAAACAATGCAATTAAGATATCCAATTAGCACACATGGTGCTTTTTTTTTTTTTTAAGTTATATACCTTTGCAGTTGCTTCTTCCTTGAATTCAGCTGTATATTTAAGGGTTGTGTATTATTCATGATCAGATGTTACCTTACCCTGGAGATTATTAATGGAAGTAGGTAAGATAAATTTAGTGAGTTTTTAATAAAAAGAAAAACACAACTTTTTCACAAGGAACTGTGCCAGGCACTGTTCTTCCTGCTTAAAGTGGCAGGGGAAATACTTAATTGGAGAGTAAGATAAAAAAGTACTAAATAGTAAAGTGATGGGGTTAGTCTATCTTTGCATTGATCAGGATACTCTAGAGGTCTCTAAGGTCTGAAGATTTACATACATGAGGAAAGATGGAGCCTCCCAGATGGCCCATTAAGTGGGAAGATAGTTGAGGTAGTCTTATATATTCCATTAGCTTGATAGTTTTTACTATAGAAATTGGGGATCAGGACTAGTGAGGAACAACAAACTCAGCTTGAAAAGTGAAAATAATGAGACAAAATCCTTTTTGTCAATTTTCAAAAGAGAAGCACTGTAAAAAATTTCACTTGAAGCTAGATATATGCACCTCCATGTGTGTGTTTTTGTGTGTGTGTTCACTTAATAATTAAATTAGTAAAGTTGGGCCTCCCCTGGTGGCACAGGCGGTTGAGTGCAGCGCTGTGAAGCTGTCCACAACCTCTGCAGCACTGGTTCGGATCTCCCACATGTGCAGCAGACCTCTTCTGCCTCTTCCGCTGCTCCCCTCAGCAGTGTATTTCGTCAGTCTGCCTGTTTTGTTCCCTGTTCTGTCTCTGGTGAATCCTCTCACCCCCTGCACATCTGGCCTGTACCCCAGTTCTTGTATAAATAAATAAATAAATCTTGAAAATAAATAAATAAATAAATAAATTAGTAAAGGTAATAGGTATATGAACTTTACAAATTCTTCTTACGTATTTTAAAAGGGGATAAAAGTGACCTCTTTAGCACTTTCGGTTAATCATCAGAATTATTTAATCAATAATTTTAACAAAATCTACACAAACATGCATGGCATTTACACACACACACACAAAATGAAGTCATTAATATTTTAACAAAATCTACACAATCATAATTTTAAAAAAATCTACACAAGCATACATGTCATTTACACACACACACACACACAAAATGAAGTCATTAATATCACTTTTTTAAAAAGATTTATTTATTTATGCATACAAGAGCTGGGTCACAGGCCAGAGGTGGGGGCGGTGTGTGTGAGAGGATTCACCAGAGACAGAACGGGGAACAGAACAGGCAGCTGACTGAAATTCACTGCTGAGGGGAGCAGCATGCAAGACAGGAGAGGTCTGCTGCACCATGTGGGTTGCTCCCTGGCCGGCAGGCAGGGGACCAGTATCGAACTCATGCTGAGAAACTGTGGATTGCTTTATAGTGCTGTGCTTAACCCCTTGCACTACCAAGGAAGCCCTCATTAATATCACTTTAAGGAAAGAATTGAGAGAATTACAAGGATAGCGGAATTTCATGTCCTAGGAAGAAAAATGAATGCTTTAAAAAGTAAGTATTATGGGGCCTCCCCGGTGGCGCAGCGATTGAGCACTGGGTTGCGAAGCTGCCCGCGGCCTCTGCGGCGCCGGTTCGATCCCCAGCTGCTCCCCAGCCACCAGAGGAGGGTCCCACATGGCGCGCAGACCTCTCCTGCCGCCTGCTGCTCCCCTCAGCAGTGTACTTCGGTCCTTCTGCCTGCTCTGCTCCCCGCTCTGGCTCTGGTGAATTCTCTCACCCTCCCGCGCTTCTGACTGTACCCAGTGCATGTATAAACAAAACAAAACAAAACAAACAAATAAATAAATAAAATAAAAACATGCCTCTATTAAAAAAAATTAAAAAAAAAAGTAAGTATTATGACTTTCCCATATATCCACTACATATCCCAATTGCCCTTAATTTTTATACGGATATTTTTCAAAAAAAAAAAAAAACAAACTGATTAAGCAAAGGAATTTAGACTTTTACTTACATTTCTCTTCTCTCTAAAAAATATTTGAGGCAGTTTAAAACATATATGCAAAATGTTTAATAATTTGGATCTAGAAGTAAAAAATTAGATCCATAAAAATAAAAGGGAACAAAGTCTCGTTTTCATAATCATTGCTGGAGAGGAACCAGCACACATGCACCATGTCTGCCTCCCAGGTTTCTGGCAGCATCCAGAGAACAGGGAAGGGATCACACAGGCAGGACACAAAGCATACATGCTATGAGCAAGACATTGAGGGCACTGAGGATAACTGCCTCAAGCAGAGAGTTTTTTGCAGCAAATGATGGAGCTTTGTTTATTAGGATGTTTTCTGCCCACAACATTTGATAGAAACAGACCCAAGGTAAAGTGCCACTAACTGAAGTTGATTTTTTCATGGTAGGAGAGAGAAGAGGAACAAAAGAAAGTTATTTAATATATTCCATTCCTGCAGACTTTAAGAAGGAAATATAACTTGAAATTCATTGACAAAATCACCCTTTAAATTTATTTTCTAAATATTTTGGCCTTTGGTCAGCAACTAAAAAGTTAGATTACCCTATCAAATGGTGTATAGTATATTGTAAGCTAGGTTAAGCAAAACAAGAAACAAAAATGTCCCACACAGAACCTCAGAGGAAACATGGGGAGTGCTTAGCCTTCAAAAGGAGCTGACAAGAAACCAAAAAGCTCTAAAAATGAAGTCGATCATTTTCTTGGTCCACATAGCCACTCATCTCTGTTTCTCTAAAGTTGTATCTGCCTTTGAGTTCATTTAGGAAAAATCACCTATCTGCCTCATGACTTGCAAATTCACAATTCCCCTTCATTTCAAACTGCCAAGTGACTGAAACCTAATCCCAGATTTTGGGAAGGCACTGTGCTTGGCCCAGTTTCAATTCCTAATTCAACTCCTTTGAGTAGGAGTCAGATCAAGAGAACAATCTTTTCCAAGTCCCTGCCTAGGGGTGAAGGCAGTTTTCAGGGCTTAACAGACCAAAAGATGCTAAGAATTTGAAGTTAGTCTTAAATAAATTTAGAATGTATAATCATATTGATGGATGGTATGAATGCTTTAAAAATAGGGAGAAGAGATATAGAATCTTTCTAGTGTTAAAACCAAAATGGCAATATGTTTGCCCATGCAAAAATAAAACTTCCCACATTTGCACTGAAATGGGCTGCTTCCTTAGGAATCAGATTTGATTCTGCTTCCACTATCAGGCATATTCTACTTAGAAAGTGCAGAATTCTACACCACAGGACATTGGAAAAAAAGATGATTCTGGACTGGAAAATTTTCAAAGCATATGTTTCTCCATCAAAGAGAAATACAAGGAGTAATGCTCCCATGGAAAAAAGTTGTATTGAACGGTATTGTTCTGCAGCAAGCTTCCAGCATAAGTTGTAGAAAAAGCAAGCTTGTTCAGAATAGACAGCTTGTCTGTTTCGTAGAGTGCTGATCAATTGCCTTTTGTCTACTAAAGAAAATGACTTTAGTTTTGATAAAGTTGATGCCATGCAGTTCTTTCTGGCAACAATAGATTGAGAGGACTACTTCCAGAAATCAATTCTAGTTGAAAATTAAATCCTTGTCATCAGTATACAGGAAGAGGCTTATCTGTTGCTCTACCAAGTTGGCACATACCCAGTTTGTCTATAATCAGTATCATATCATCACACATTAGCTCATCAGATGAATAAATAAAAAATGAATTTGTGAATGGGTGTTAGGAAATGTTTCCCCTTTAATTCATCTATAGAAGGGTATTTGCTCCTACATTTCCATTATCATATATACTGTTTCATTTTTGAGTTAACTTGATTTCCTAGGCAGTGAAGTCCCAATTTAGTGAAAGATTAATATGCAAAGCAGACAGTCTCATTTTCTTGAAAATAATGGGCATAAGTACCTAAAATCCTCCTGCTTCTAAATACCGGATATTTAACTTAGAGACTTCACATGCAGCTTAAGGGAAGGCATAACATAAATAACTTAGGGGACACTGAGAAAACTGATTGAGCCACAGTTTTGTTAGACTATCAGCTTGTCCCTTTATAAAATAGAGTATGCTATCTTTGAATCTTTCCAAATCAATTTTAGTGATCAATTAGAGGTTAAGGTAAATAGTTGAAAGCTATTCAGAACAGGCTTCCAGCGGTTTCAAACAGTGACCAAAACTTCCCTAACAATCTACTCATTTTCAGGAGATAATCCAATGATTTTGACATAAAGAGTAACAAGTCTCTGATAGGTGCCTGAAATCTGAATTACTTGGGGCATGTGCTTGATCTGTAATGCTAAGAGAAATAGTCTCCTATCACACATTGTTGGTTATATGTGCTTACTCAAGTACTTCTACTAAAGCCATATAAGGCGCAAGTGTAGCTTCAAATCTTCTTTATCAATTGTGGGAATTAGTAAAAGTCTTCAACAGGAATTCATTTAGTTCTAGCTTTGGTGGTAATGAGTTTATAATTAGATAAGTTTAAATTGGGCCGATTCTTCCACAATCTTATTTTATCATGCTTTCTTGCTAAGCTTGCCAGAAATGTCTGTTCATCTGTTTTTATTTTTGGTATATTTGCTTGTTTGCTTTATATCCATGAACTTTTTATTAAATCAATGCATGGGATCCATTAGCTATAGAAATCTCTCTATGTGGAGCATTTGATATTCTTTGTATAATGAAAGATTGTCTTATAAATGTAAACACCCCCCCCCATTTCACCTTATCTGCCCAATTCCATTCATCCAGTTATGTAAATATTCAGGAAAAAAATAAATAAACATAAAAAATAAATAGTAAATGGAGGTAGGAAATACAAGAACATAATAAAAAAATGAGTCATTGCTATACCTAATTTGTAAATATAAAAACCCACTTTCTCTCTCTTCTCATCATATTAGGATATGCATATGGACATATAGTGTCAATTCTTTCCTTTTGGTTGATTAAATTATATATGACTCTTGACAAAAACCCATTTGGCTCTATGAAAAGATAAGATAGGTATTGCCATAAGTTGATTAGGAGTAAGTGTAATATTCAGGACAAATCCAAGCTCTACAGCCCTATCTTCAATGCTTTCTCAGTCTCATTTAACTTTTTTCTGTGTTGGACCTATCTACAGGCGGCTTCTTGCCATATACTTGCAGTAGTTTATATCTGCAATAAAAATTGCAATTCTGAGTTCACTCACATCTCTATCAGCTGTACTCCTGAACCTGAGTATAAATGGTAACTTGTGCAAGACCTACATATGCTGACTCATCTCACTTTAAATTTTCAAGATCCCATCCCTTGCCTCTCCAGCTTCCTATTCTGCTTCTTGATTTGCTTTTCAGATATCTCAAAGTACATATGAGTACACCCCTGAAGGTGATGTGATGATTTGTGTGTCCATATTTGTAAAGTTGTTTGTTCAATCTGGAATATCTACTCTTCATCATGGCAACTTGCAAATTTCTTCTAAGTATTCCAGGTTTAGTTTAAGAATTATCTCTATTATAAACCTTCCTTCACTTCTTCTTATAGAGATTATCACTCTCCTTCCTTCATGACCCTCACATTTTAGCAATAATTTTACTGTATGTCATTAAGATTTCCAAATCAGTCTCCCTCACTACTTTGAGGTAGGGAAACTTTGCTTTAGTTTTCTTTGTCTGTACACTCCTTATATCCAGTCTGAATGATGCACAGTCTAAATGATGAATAATAATGTTGTTTTTGAATGAATAATGAATCAGTGAATGAGCATTTCCTCAAGAAATTTCCTAGAACATTTTCTAAATAAATCAGTGTGTGATTTGTATCAGTAATATTTTCCTGTTTTTTTTTCTTTGAATTTATAAGACATGACATTTGTGACCTCTCATAGCTATATATTTAATTACAAAGTGATTTATCTTAAAATACACTATTATATTAAGAAATTATACTGTCAAGGGCATAGATAGGTCTACCTATATGCAAATTATGGTAGATGTAGAATAATATTTGAAATTGAACATCATTGGTTCCAGGTCAATGATCTAGGATATTTGTGAGAACCAGGAACCTCCCTGGTGGCCTAAGGGTTAAATCTCAGCACTATCACCATGGTGGCCTGAGTTCAATCCACAGCCAGGGAGCTGACCCATAGATAGCACAACAGACCTCTCCTGTCTCCCCTGTTGTCCCTTAGCAGTGCTTTTCAGTAGATCAGCCTAGTCTCTCCCCACCCTGTCTCTGTTGAATCTTCTCACCCCCTCTGGCTCACACTCTAGTTTTCCTTTGCATGAATAAATAAATAAATAAATAAATAAATCTTAAAAAAAGACCAAATGTGTATATGAAGACATAAGTATTTCAGTTGCAAAAAAAAAAGTTATCAAAGACTTATCTCAACTGCCATTAATCTATGAAGTATAGACAATAATAAATTAAACCCCGATATTTAAGATGTTAATAGCACCAAATGTTAAGATGCTTCAATGTGTTTTCCTTGTGTTTTGATATTTGTCACAGGAAGCCTACCTGTAGAAAGGCATCTGACCATTTAATAATGCACACAAAAATCTGTTTATAAAAAATAATGACTGTACCAGCATGCTGCACTACCTGTCTCTGCTTCTGCCTCTCCATCAAGTTGCACTGAACACACATTTTCCAATTATATCTGCATCATTTCGCATTTTTATCTGACAAGTAAATTAAGGTCATCAAGAAGAGTGAATCTTGAAATCTTCTGTGTCCCAGTGTAGCCACAGTTTTATGCATTGTTTCTGGAGAAGTGTCAGAGCAATGGAGGAAAGCACAGCTGTGAAATTGCTTTCTGAAAAAGTATAATCCCAGCCAAGGATCTCTACTTTAACAGAAATGATCCATGTAGTTTGTTTTCATCCAGCTGAGGATTCAGTAACTGGCTTACTTGAGTGGAACAGAAACTCTCTTACCATTCTCTCTTTTATTTCCAATTTTAGAGGCATTTTCCCCTGTTTTAGGTGCCATCAAATGTTGAATGAATGTAAAAGGAAGTTGTTAGTACAATACCATGCCAGTATGTCTTCCTCTGGATACATACTTCTAAAACCTAGTCAGGGATATTAGAATTAAAAATTAACTCACTCTGTTTTCTATTAATTTATCTCTGAGTAGCTAAATGGCAAAATAACAAATGTGTATAGAACCATTTATGAAACTAGAACATTGTAGATCATTATTATCAGATAAATTATCTATGTAAAATTTTCTTTAGTCAGGGACATTTAGACCTTGTATGTAGAATGTGTTCTTTATCACTTCTTCATGAAAACATGCATTTGTTAATACCTGTAAAGTGTAAAGACACTACACTAATTGCATGTGATATAGAAAGTTGAAAGATATCATTCCTGCCCCCCCAAAAGTTTATAGTATAGTTGAGTTATTCCCAAAATACTGAAATTCTAAGAAAGTGAATATTTTTGTAGTTGAAGTTTTCAGAGATTTAATCTTATTATTCCAATAGTTTTAAAATAATTTTAGGAAATTTTTCTTGCTCTTTTAGATAAATATCTTGGACATACCTCAGAATTTTTTAATTGATCTTCGATGATTATGTTACTGTTTTGAAATATAATAGTGAATCATCCAGTACTCTTTGAATTTTGTAAGTCTATTTCATCCTAAATCTTGAGTTGTGTATATTTTGGAATTTTATGTCAGATTTTAGTTTCCCATTTCTGTCAGCCTAGCATTTCGCATTTCCATTCAACTCAGTCTTTTTGGATATCTCATCCCTGGTCTTAACTTACTTAGTATACTTACTCCTACAATATTGTTTTTGAACTTGGAAATCATTAAACATGTCTAAAGGAACTGTGTGAGGTACAGAAGCTCTGTTATAAACTCAGTTCTTTAATATGTGAACATCTATCTGTCGGATGTAACTTCAGAAGCTCTTTCTCCCATAGTGTTTGCCATTGTTCCTCTATCTTCCACATAATTGAAGTTGCCTTCTAGTTGAATTCAGATACATATAAAATGACTATCTGAACTACAAATATAACCATAAGGATAGGAGAAAATGGGTATAAGTCTAAGAAATATTTAAGATAAGTCATGACAGGATTTATGATCAATTGGAAAGCAAGGAAAAGAACTGTGTGAAGATTGAATCCAAGTTTTTAGTCCTGGACATATCTAAAAATGGTGTATCCAGTGATGTAATGATTTCACTCTCTAGGCAATGGGAAATATTGAATATTTTCATATATTATTTTTTAAAAAATTATCTTGTCACATAATTTATGTGGGATAGGTTGAGAAGACACACCGTGGAAAGGCAGTCTAATAGAAAATTATAAAACTAGCCTAGTCATGTGAGACTGAGGCCTGAACTGAGACTGTGCCAGTGGCAATAACAAGGAGATAGTATGAGATGTGATAAAGATTTGACTCTGGATTTTGAGTTGTAGCGATAGGTAAAATCAAAGATAACCTCAAAAATTCCAAGAAAGGGCCTCCTTGGTGGCGCAAGGAGTTAAGACACAGCACTATGAAGCTATCCGCAGCCACTGCAGCAGGAGTTTGATCCCCTGCCAGGGAGATACCCATATGGCGCTGCAGACCTTTCCTGGCTCTCCCGCTGCTCCTTTCAGCAGTGTATTTTAGTCAGTCTGCCTGTTCTGTTCCCCACTCTGTCTCTGGTGGATTATCTCACCCCCTACAACTCTGGCCTGTACCCCAGTTCTTTCCCCCTACAACTCTGGCCTGTACCCCAGTTCTTGTATGTATAAATAAATAATTCTTTTTTAAAAATGCCAAGAAAATAATATCTACACAATCACAACATAATCTAATAAAAATATTTACTCAGCTTTCATTCAGAACTCATGTTCATGTCCCTATAACCACAGTGTTTGAATTTTACAAACTGATTACTCTCTGATTTTTATTTCAGAGATTTCAGTATATGACCTGGGAGCAGAAATTTTTATCTGGAAAAAAAAAAAAAAAGCTAAGGATTCCTTAAGTTGATTGTCAGTAAATTTTAAGATTAATTTACTGGATACTGCAAATCCATTGCTTTGTTGAGACTTTTTGCTGTGCTTATTAAAAAATCATTTTGGTAAATTGATGAGCTAATGTCATTTGAAATATTGACATTTCCTTCAAGAAATGGAGGTTTTATGTAAAGAATATGATACAAATATATACCACCATTTATTTCACTGGGAAGCATTTTGAGAAATACTTTATTCAAAAAAAATTCATGTAACTGTTGTCTTCAATAACTTTAAAAAGATATTCATAACAGAAAAGAACTTCAATGCTATTCCACACAAATGACGCAGAATACAAATAACAGATTTTACTTTGAAATGTAAATATAAACTAGAATATTCTTGATTACAGAGAGACAAAAATCATATGCCTTCATAGAAGAAAATTCTATGGTTAAAAATATCCAAATTGCTCTTCTCCCATACCTCCATACAGCCATGAAATCTATTTTTTTTTTGACGTATTTAGATTCCAAGTGAAGAACTTCACTTTTTCACTTTAAATAGAAACATCTAAAGCAAACCTTACTTAATAATGTCATCTAAACTTATGCCAGTCATTAGCTATGTGTTAAACCCTTGCTCAGTAACAATTTTGCAACTCTTTTTGGATAATTGCTTCCTCTTAAGGAAGTATCCTTTTTTCCTCAAGCCATAGAATGAAATATACCATTATAATATCCTTTTCTAAGACAACAGCCTCATTCCATTAAACTTCCAATCAGCTGGTCACCAATAAATTTAATTTCTCACCAAGAATTTCATTGTGTTTAAAGACACACTTGCACTTTATGATGTTAACTACATGAGTAAATGTAATATATATATATATATATATATATGTTTCTCCTACAAAACATATTAGAAACAATCTTATGAAGATAGAAAAAGTGAGTAGATGGTGCTATAGACAAGTTTTCACAACAGAGGAATTCGTGGTTATACTATATTTTATGGAATCTATTTGCAGATGATTTTATAGTTTGTGTCAACTTACATGAATCATCTTTGAGGCTTTTAACCAAATAACTCTCCCTCTTCATCTTAACACAATTATTTTTCCAAAATCTTACTCTGCTCAATCACTGAGAGCTTTCTGTTCTCTTCCAGAGCCCCTCGCAGTTTCCCTTCTATAACAATTCTGACGCTTATAGATATTTATCTGTTGCCTATCTTCTTCACTGAACTGTAAATACAGGAGGGCACTAACTATCTTTTTGTTCACCACTGTATCACCCGCTTTACTGTTAGTTTCTTGGGGTTACTATAACAAATAACCACAAACTTGGTGCCCTAAAATAACGAAATTTATTCTCTCACAGTTAAGAGGCCAGAAACAAATGCTCTCCTGTGATTCTAGAAGAGAATCCTTCCTTGAATCTTCCAGCTTTGTGTGGCACTAGGCATTCCTTGGCTTGTTGCTGGATTACTCCAAACTGTCTCTGTCTTGAAACAGTCTTCTCTTTGTCTTCTGGTTTTGTGTCTTTTTTTATATTTTTTTATTTTATTTTATACATTTTTTACATAATTTTCCATTTTTGCACAATGTATGTATTTTCATCTTGGTTACAGTCCCCACACTATTCCCACCTCCCTTGTTTTGATCCTATTCCCTTCTCCCCCCTTCCCTGTAGTGTGTCTCTGGTTCATACTTGCTTATTGATTTTGATTTTTACTTTATTAGAATTAGGTCTTTTTATTTACTTATTTATTTTTTGTTTTGAGAAAGGAAAAGTTTATTGAGGAGAAAAGGATGAGAAATAAAGTGGGACCCTCAGGCCATGGAACCAGGCCAGGGAGGGCCAAAGAAGCCAAAGGTGATTCGTCAACTGGAATAAGGTCTTTTTAAAGGGCACTTATCACTGGATTTGGATCCACCCAGTTAATCCAATGTGATTTAGATCCTTAACTTACACATACCTGTAAATATTTTGAATGGGGAAGAAGCTGGTTAGGGGAGCAAAGAGAATGTCAGTATTCAACTCACTACAGATACCATAGTAAAAATTAAGTCTCCATCTTAGTAGAATTTGCTGTCTAATTTAAAAGGAGAATTGCAAAATTGTAATTTAAATAAAACATGACCAAAATGGTAGAAGTAGCACAAGAGCCTTTGGAAACATATGTCTGGGAACCTAACCAAATCTAAACAACCAGATAAAAACTCCCTAAGTGATGTGATGTTCATGTAGGAGGACTGAATAAGAAATGACCATGAGAAAGAGTTTCTCACATACATGGACTAAAAACCTAAAAATTCTATAGAACCACAAAAGACCCAGAATATCCAAAGCAATCTTGAGAACAACAAAGCAGGAGGCATCTTTCCTGAATTCAAAATAATATGGAACAAAATATACAGCCCAGGGCCTTCCCAGTGGCGTAGCGGTTGAGCTCTGGGCTGCAAAGCTACCCTTAGCCTCTGCAGTGCCGGCTCAATCCCCTGCCTCCGGTGAGGGTCCCACACGGCGCGCAGACCTCTCCTGCCATGCCTGCTGCTCCACTCAGCAGTGTATTCTGTCAGTCTGTCTGTTCTGCTCCCTGCTCTGGTGAATTCTGTCACCTTCCCGTGCTTCTGACTGTATCCAGTGCTTGTATAAATAAATAAATAAATCTTTAAAAATATATATATACAGCCCAAAAATAGATCCATGCATAAATGTTAATTTATAACAAAGGAGCCAAAAGTATACAATGAAGAAAGTTTCTTCAATAAACCATGTTGGGAAAACTGTATGGCCACATATAAAAGAATGAAACTGTGCCACTGTTTTATAACCTCCATAAAAATTAACTCAGATATGAGTTAAAGATTTGAATGTAAGGTCTAAAACCGTAAAACTTCTAGAAGAAGACATAGGTAATAAGCTCCTTGACAACAGTTTTGGTGATGATATTTTGGATTTGACACCAAAAGAAAATTAGGCAAATGGGACTATATCAAATCAAAGCCTGTACACAGCAAAGGAATCATCAACAAATATACAGGCACCTACTGAATTTAGGGAATATTTGAAAATCAAATATCTGATAAAGGATTACTATCCAAAATATATAAAGAACTCTTAAAATTAAGTGTTCTTCGATTAAAACTAGGTAGCGAATCTGAGTATACATTTACCCAAATAAGATAGATAGATGACTGGCCAACTGTACAAGGAAAGGTGCTCAGCATCACTATTCATTAGGGAAATGCAAATCAGAACCACAGTATGCTATCACCTCATGTCTGTTTAAATAGCTGTCATCAAAAAGACAGGAAATAAGTGCTGATGAGGATGTGGAAAAAAGAGAACCCTTGTGTATAGGTGGTGGAAATATAAATTGGTGCAATCACTATAAAAATAGGGTGAAGATTACTCAAAATATTAAAAATAGAATGGCCTTATGATCCAGCATAAAAACGAAAAAGCAAAAACACCGACTTGAAAAGATATATGTACCCCATGTTTTTTGCTGCATTATCTGCAAAAGCCAAGATACAGAAGCGACTTTTGCCCTTCTATGAATGATAAATGTTGTATATATACACTAATATGTACACATATATAAAACATTCATTAATATTCCATTTTATATATTTTGGAATATTTTTCAGCCATAAGTAAAAAGGAAATCTTGGAATTTACAGCACTGATGGGTTTTCAGGGTATATGCTAAATGAAGTAAATCAAAGACAAAGAATGTTCTCCCTTAATGTAGAATCTAAACAAACAAAACCAAACTCATAGACACGGGAAGAAATTGGTAGGAGTAAAGGGAGGTGAGGAGGAAGGTCAAAAACTACAAAGGCTCTAAACCCACTCTATTGCCAAAAACTACAAAGTTCCAGTGGTAAAATAAGTCATGAAATATAATGTACTGAATGCACTATATGTACTTAATTATACTATATTGTATTTTGAAAGTTATTAAAAGAGTAAATCCTGAAAGTTCTCATCCCAAGAAGAAAATAATTGTAACTATGTGTGGTGATGGATGTTAACTGGACTTATTGTGGAGATCCTTACATAACAAAAATAAGTAAGCGATTATGCTGAACATTTGAAGGTAATATAATGTTATATGTCAATTCTCAATTTTTTAAAAGAGAAACTGGAAGAAATTCAGTGTGATTATAGAATAATGAAAGGTGAATCTGGAGATGTATACTAGAGCCATTTGTAGAGAGCCTTATCAACAAAGTTTAGGGCTCTGGACTTTATCCTAAGAGAACATCAGAACTGTGTGTTGACCAACACTAATATGTTAAAAAGGCAAAAACTACCCTCATCCAGACAGACCTACAGCACAGGTCCTGAGTGTCCCTCTAATTTCCATGTGGCAAATCTTTTCTTCCCATTATTTGGTAGCCTTAATGGATAACATAACATGGTAAACTTGCAATGAAAATTGTGATGAGATTATTTAATTGAACATTCTCATTTTGTAGACATGAAATCAAGGTCAACAAGGATATGATTGTTCTAGAACACAGAAAAAAGCTGGAGCTAGCCATTTTTGTGCTCATGAAAACCGTGGTGTATGATACTGGCAATAGGGTGAGTTTGGAGCCTGACATGTCAGGATAGGATTGGCAGCTTTCCTGAGTACAAAGTGTTTATGTAACCTTAACAAGTAATATAACCACTTAGAGTAGGAATAATAATAATGTCTATGTATTAAGGCTGTCATGCAGGTAAATTTTATAATAAATTTAAAACATTAACATAATGCTAGAGGATATTTTACTATAAAATAAATAGTAGTGGTGGTGGTGTTGGTGGTGGTGATGATGATGATGATGATGATGATGATGATGATTTTGTTCACAATGTTTTCATAGTCATCCCAGACCCATCATCCACACATTTTACTCTAGTATTATGGTACATCACATTACATACTCTCACTTTTAAATGACTTACATATTACATTATTTTTTATTATCCACAGAAGAGTGTCTTAGGATTCCTAATACAGAAATTTAAGAAAATAATTATATAGGAATATGCACTTTTCAAAATGGTACAACTTAATATTCTATTATCCAGTTAAAATTTTAATTGAAGCAAAGTTCATAAATATGTAATCACCAGTGTGAAAAAGGAGATAGATTTGTATACGGGCTGTTTGCTAAGCAATTATTTAAGTCAAACAACCCAAATTTCTTTTTTTTAAAGATTTATTTATTTATGCATACAAGAACTGGGGTACAGGCCAGAGGGGGGTGGGTAAGAGGAGTCACCAGAGACAGGGTGAGGAAAAGAACAGGCAGACTGACTGAAATAGTGTGCTGACGGGAGCAGCGGTCAAGACAGGAGAGGTCTGCTGTGTCATGCGGCTCACCTCTCTGGCCGGGGATCGCACTGGTGCTGCAGTGGCTGCAGATAGTATCATAGGTTGTGTCTTAATAACCCTTTGTACCACCAAGGAGGCCCCCCAAAATTCTTTTATCTAATTTCTGGACTATAGAAAATGCTTTATAGAAAGTGATTATTTTTATTATCACTTTAGGCCATGTCTCAAACAAGGGGGCCCCTGCATGTTCTAGAGATAAACACTGAAGAACTGGCCCTTAGTATCCCAGAACTTCTGAGAGGACAGAGGAACCCTCAGTGTTTCCAGGTGGTGGCAGAGAAGCCCTTCTTCAGATAAGTCAAATGGAAGGCAGAATCAGCCTCAGATTAACATGTGATATCCATTTCCATCTCTTCAGGAATCTGTTCATTATACAGCACAATTTTCTCTAACGAGGAAATTTGATTTTCAGAAGGCACCCAATTATATAATCTCTACCTTCATCTGAACTTTGAAGACATGATATCAATAAATTACTTGCTACCTGGCTACTGTAAAAAGATATGCTCCAGGCTTAAACTCAAACTATAATGTTTAACATATAAGCTAAGTAGATAACTTTTTTAAAATGTCATCTTCTTTATCTTCAGGAAGTTAGTTTTGTTTTCTATAACATCTATTCATGACAATTTCACTCAATAACTTTCGATGCACAAATGTGACATTTTAGAACATACCTTAATTCCTGTTGTATCAGTGCTATTTTGAATGTTAGCAAATTCAGTAAGAACCTAATAAATAATTTTCAGTACATTATTTATTGAATAAGATATAACTATTTAACTTGCACAGATTGTGAGCCTAAACCCAACATTGTAATAGATCACCTGTAAATGTCCTGATTAAATCAGAATGACTAAACTCTTATTCCAAGTTTTAGTAAAAATATTTTAGCAAAAACTGACATAAGTGACTGTTGTTTTTATTTATATTAGTGCTTCTTTAAAAGCCTTTTAAATGCTTTGATTGGTTTCTTACTGACTCAACAATAGCGTTTAAGATTCAGATATTCTCTAGTAGATGTCATTTTTATGAAGAAGTTACAGAGCTAGATATAAATTTGTACATAGTGTACTGCATACTTGATTCCCAGAAAAGATCTACTTCTGTGGAAGCCTTAAAGTACTCAAGTTAAATAAATTATTATGGTAGAGAATTAAGCTCTTTGTTTTTCAATTATATTTTCTGTTTTAGTTTGGTGCTTATAACTGATTAAGTTAATAGATTTTTTACAGTAATCAAAATAAAATTTAAGGTTAGTCAAGTTAAGAGCCATTAAAGGAGTTGAATAATTTGATATTTTAGAATCTTGATAATTAACTGAATCATTACTGTGAGATATAGGGGCCAAACCCAAAGAGACCATTATTTGGAACACAGGGACAATAGCCATAAAGACATGGACCCAAGATTCCCTTAACCCCAGGGCTGAGGAGGGCTTCTCTACACTACAAAAGGCAGTTTGACATTCATGTCCTGTATGGAAATTAGAACAGAAAGAAGTAAAGTTCTAGCTGGAGCAATAATCTACAAAATCGGCGAAGGGTTAGGCTAGTGAATTTCACTTCTGGGCAACCTTCAGAGTGCAGGCTTTGTTTCCATTTTTTCCTGGAGGTGGACAGGTGTGGGCATGCCTGGGCACACTGGTGCCTGCCTGGAGATGCCTCCTCATGCTGTTTTGGTTTTTCCCAGACTTGGGTGGCTCCATTTGCTTGCTTGTTTCTCCTTCCCTCCCTTCCTTCCTTCCTCCCTCCATCCATTTGCTTGCTTGTTTCTCCTCCCTTCCTGCCTTTCTTCCTGCCTTCCTTCTTTCTTTTTTTTTTTTTAAATATTTCTTGTCAAAGGAGCAATGAATCAAGACCACAAAGCTTGAATTCTCATGGTTGTTATGTATGAGCTGAGACAAGTTCTTTAACTTCTCTGAACTTTAGTCCCTTGCTGCTATTATTAAGCAATTACCCATTATTACATCTAAAAGAAATTTTATCTGACTAGAATTTCAGTTATGTAGAAAACTCTAAGTACTAATGAATTCATTGATCTAATATATTTCAAAAGATTCCTGGAATTTCAAAACATTCGTAAGCAGTTTTATGATACTGTTTTTTGTTTTTTTTTTTTTTTAATGAGAGGAGTAATATGTTTTTACTATATGCTATCTAGTCTTTATTTATAAAAGGAAGCTTTTAAATGCATTTTAAAAACTATATAGGTCAAATATCTTTGTACCTACTAACATGTCAGCACACCCTTGTGCTGTGCAGGTGGAAATTTAAAACTGTAGTGTTTGATTGTAGTGTAGCTCTATGAAATATAAAGAAGGTCATTCTTAAAATAAATTACATAATAGTCTTTTTACTTTGTGGAAACATACCAAAACAGTGTGAAGCCTGGTCTGTTGACAAAGTGTTTAAGGAAATAAATCAGCAATTACAGAAATGTTTTACTCCATCGGTTTTTTTTTTTTAATTTAACAACACATGCATAATCTTAAAAGGTGGGATACAAGGAGTCCATCTGTGTTTTTGGTATTTCTGTAAAAATGAGGAAAAGGTTATGCTGTGTGTTATGACCTCAGTCAGCTCTCCTATGACCTTATTATGGGTTTGCATTCTACATAGGAAATAAAGGGCGAATGTAGTAAGAATTTCACTGGATTTCATCACCGTATTTTCAGGCACATACTAAATTGTAAGACAATGTTGATAGTGAAATGTCACCCAGGGAAATTTTAATATTGTATCTGTGTTTCAGCTTCGGACATGGCAGCAGAACAGGGGCAGATTCTCGTGATAGCTACGGCGGCTGTTGGGGGATTCACTCTCCTCGTCATTCTTACTTTGTTCTTCTTAATCACTGGGAGGTAACTGAAACATAGATTAGTTCCAAGATTTGTGATTAATTATTCTTTTTATATACTGTGTAGTCAACTGCTTTTGAATGGAACAAAATGCACAGCTCAGAGAAGAATGGATCAGGGCAGATCTGCTCAGACATGAAATTTATATGTTGGTGAAAACACCATGGTTGGCTGATTCTCTTTATCAACAGGTCCCTGAAAATGAGATCAACCAAACACTTGGTAAAAATAGTTTAAAAGCTAAGTATGATAAATTCTTATTCATGAAGTTACTTCTCAGTTTTTCCTTTACTACAATAAAATTACAACATGAAAGGGATTTATCTTGGGGAAAAAATAATTTAACAAATAGACTGGACAATTTATATAAAAGTTCTTTATCAACTTTGTGTTTTAGAACTATGTAATTTTTATCCATTAAGTGTTATAAGTGTACAGATTTGAATTTTATTAATTGATTTTAAAAATTGGATTATTTCTCTACTTTGAATACAAATGAAAGCTTAACATAACAGAACACCTAGATGTGAAGGTTTAAAAACTGGTCAAAATTCTATACCCATCCAAACCTTGGATTTCTGTTTTAACAAAGATTTGGTATGAAAATGTATTAACACCTTTTGTTGATTTTTAAATATATTGAATTTTTACCGTGATCCAGGTACTAACGATGCAGAGATGTAAGAAAATAATATGTATTTAAACAAATAAGCATTCTTTATTATTTTACCCTTGATGTTTGACCCAGGCATTATCAGAAATTATATGTATCTTCAGATCATATTTTATTCCTTACAGGGAAAAATACTTCTTCGAGATTATCGGTAAGGGCTCAAACAAATACTTCAAGACTTTTCTTGATAATCTGAAACAAACACATACAGCAAAATACCAATGTTATGATTTAAAACTGCAATAAGAATGCCCAAATAATACAAATCCATGCTGACTTCAGCCATAGTACAGCCTCTGTACCCTGACATCTGATAATGAGCAAAGATAACAAATAGCTACCTCCTGGGGCAATAGTTCAGTAAACTATAAACACTGTTTGGTTTTTGTTTATTTTTATTTTTAAACTGTACTTACAAACAATATTTTTGTTCAAATTCATTAAAAATTACAGAGCATATACATGTATGAAAAATTACCTACAGTGTTGATAGATGACTAAAGGTGTGGATCAATAAAATGACAATACTTAGATACACTTAGGAAATGTGGGTCCTTAATAAAAAGTAACTGCTACCTATAAGGATGTATCAGATTCCGTTGTAACAAACCCATTTTTACAGAACTTATCAAGGATCAAAGAAACAGGAATATTCTAATATGCTTTAGTTAAAATGATTTCCTTATGACAAATTAGAAAAAGAATATGATTATGCCCATGCTTTCTTAAAATTTTCCTGCATATAAATAGGGATAGCATTGCTGTTGTAATTAGTAAAGCATGTCTCAGAGTCTCCTGTTTTGGAAAACTGATTAACTGATAAAAGAATGCTGACTATAATGATAAGAAAGAAATAGATATGATAGTATGCAGGAAATAATGATAAATTAATCCTGGTAATACGCACTTGCTTGGGCATACCTTGATGCCACTAACAGATTTTGTGCTCAGCATCTCCTGTTTCTCTCTCCCTGTATACCTTTCATGCCTAGAAAGAACCTCTGACAACTTTCTGCTATCATAATCGCTTCGCTCCAACCATCTTTTACAGTGAATGGAAAACAAATTTTGTATCTCCAAAGCATCTAGCCATTAGGCTGAAAACAAAATATCCAATACCACAGGCTACAGTATCAAATGTGGCCTACCAAAACCTTAATCACTAGCGGGGCATGACTGCACCTGCTTATTTAAAATCACTTTACCTCTGGTAGAGATCCAAGCTTATTTCCTATTAAAAAAAAAAAAAAGTCGATAGTCTTTTCTGAGATTATCTTACAAAAAAAAGGATAAGTAAACAATGATAGCTAGGAAAGGAAAGCAAAAAGGAAATTTTAAGTGTGGATCTTAAAGGTTTAAGATTGGAAAAAGAGGAAAGAAGAGAAGAAAACATTTGAGTGCAACACACAGTCACAATGTCAAATTGGTGAGGTTCAAAAAATTAAAAATACTAACACTTAACTAAACCTCATTAGAAAAATATTAAATAGAAAACCCTACTGTTTTTTCTTGCCATTTATAATAAATTGCTGCTCGTGCATTGTGAATTTGGAAGCATTAGTATCTTGATAATACTCTTGATTACAGGGTTACACATAATGTAGAGCCAATCAGTACAGAACCCCAAAAGATTATTTAGCTATAAAGTATTATGGGGTCTTATAAGGTGATCTTAATTCCAAAGACAAATTGGATATTGTGATTATTTAATTTGAATGTATGGTAGTTAATATGATTCAGAAAGACTTTTTCTTCCTTGAAACTTCCTTTGAAGAAGTTGGGGGAGGGCCTCCCTGGGGGCTCAGGCCATTGAGCACAGTGCTGTGAGGCTGTGACCATGATCCCTGCCGGCCACAGAGCAACCCACACAGCGCAGCAGACCTCTCCTGTCTCACCCGCTGCTCCCCTCAGCAATGTGTTTCAGTTAGTTGGCCTGTTCTGTTCCCTGCTCTGTCTCTGGTGAATCCTTTCACCCTCCCGCACATCTGGCCTATACCCTGGTTCTTGTATAAATAAAATAAATCTTAAAAAAAGAGAAGTTGGGGGAACTTTCTTAGTATGGATTTATTTAAACATCAGTGACATTTATACCCAATTAAAAAAAAAAACCTTGAATTTGATAGTGGTAAAAGATTTAAATGATATTTTCTTTAGCAGTGATTGTATATATAGCAAAGTTGGATATAATTTTATGTTAAATTTGCAAGCATTAAGGCTTTATTTCCTTGTAGATTATTTTATCAAAATGATTTAGATACTACATCGTAGGGTAAGTGGAAATTGTCAGGATTTTCCTTCCTCCCATCATTGGCGTCTAAGATTCACACCAGTGGGCTTACATGTGCGCCTGATGCGGTACCTAGAGTAGGGTGTAGGCGCACCTGGGCTGAGGCTGGGCCTATAACAGCAGCAGCAGAGGCTGAGAGGAGGCAGAGGACAGTGCAGTAGAGACCATGCAAGAACACTGGAGAGTCCAGAAAGAGTGAAGATTTGCTGGGGCCCCGGAGGCTGGCAGACCCCTGGCTCCCCAGGCTGCCCTGAACCTGGTTGCCTCTCTACAAATGGTGCAGAAAGATCATTGAAAGCCTGAAAAAGCCTCCAAGGACTCCAACATTCCTCCTTTACCCATCTGCCTGGATCATAGAAAACCTACTCTGTGCCTTACTAGCACTTCATACATAAGCATGTGGAAAAACATTTCATTAAAATGTAAGAATCTGTTGCCTTGGGGTGGGGGAGAAAAAACTATTGCCTTATCACATAATTATGACAAACTTAACAGCTATAGTAATTGTAAGCTGAGTAAAATCGATCTACTAAGCTTGAGAGATGGGCTCAACTGTTATTTTTATTTAGGATTCCGGAAGAAGAATTTGAATGTCACTCAAAAAGATAGTTTAATGATGAAGAAAAGTTGGTATTACTTTCAACTTTCAGTTTCCATGTTTGCAATGTATGATATCAGAAGCTGTGTTAATATTCTACATGTAATTTAATTTAAATAACAAGGTTTTAAAAAATCATTTTGAAGTGTCTCTTAAGCGTTCCGGTAGGGGAGCATTCGTTGGAAGTTATTCTGTGAAAACTGCAAGACATTTCTGAATTAATACTCAGTTTCCCATAGGATTTAAGACAAAATTCACATTGAAAGACTGTCTTGTGTACCACAAATATATTCTGTTTAACCATTTAGTATTAGCAGTTTGATGAACTGTCAAGTCATGGATGTTGATGAATTTATTCATGTTGAATAAGTCAGGGGAGACAAGCACCTGCCTCTGTTCTTCAGAGCACAATTATCCTGAGAGAACAGAACATGCCTCTCTGTTTTCCAAAAAAAAAAAAAGTTCATTAGCATTAAAACTAAAAGACAGTTAAAAATTCTGAGATTCTGACTCAACACTTTTTCATTTTCATATTTAATTCTTTTCACCAACTAATTACTACAGTCATATAAGGAACGGTGTGATGGTTATTGCTGATCAAATATTTTCTAAGATTCATATTTTTTTAATTTTTTACATCATTGTTTTTAAACAATATTTGCTTCCCCCCACCCCCTCAGATCTAGTCCCCATAGGGTTTCTGTAAAGGCAGGACAGAGCCACAGGGCAGGTTTTCTATGATGCAGCAGACGGGGGGTAAGGGAGGAGTCAGAGTCCTGGAGCCCTCAGTGGGTTTTGCAGGCTTTTATTGGCATTTACCAGGTACATGGCAGGCAAGGGGTGCTGGGGGGCCGGGAGGCTGGCAGGCCTCCCAGCTCCCAGCAAGTCTTCACTCTATGTGGGCTCTCCAGTGTTCTCTCTCTTGGCTTCTGTTCTGCTTCTCTGCCTCTCAGCTTCTATTGCTTCTCTTCTCTTGGCTTCTGCTGGCGACCCCGCGACGCTGCCCCTAAAAGCCCAGTCTTAGCCCAGGTGAATCCCATCTACCTAGGCCCACACCCTACTCCAGGTCCCCGCCATCAGGCACCCATTTGGGACCACAAGGATCCATCATCGATCCTGATGGTGGGAAGGCAGAAAAGCCTGATGCTTTTTACCTTACCCTGCAGTTTCCTTCACCAATGCACACATGCACCATCACCTCAGTCCCCTGTGCTCCTCTCTCCCTCTGATCCCTCTCCCTCCTCCTCCCCTGCAGTATGTCTCTGATTTATAATTGTCCGTTTTTGTTTTGTTGTGTTTTGTACTGTTATTTTCTTACACTGATGTCTTATTGGGTTCCCCTATATTCCTGCTATAAGTGAAACCATCTGATATTTTTCTTTTTCCTTCTGGCTTATTTCACTGAGTATAATTCCTTTTAGTTCCATAAGATTCATATCATTTGGATAAATCAACCCCCTTGAGAGTATTTTATTCTTATCTGGGGCCAATTTGATGTGTATTAAACACAGTCTATGAGTATTTCCAGGTGTTATAAAGATGTTCTTAATAGTGATCTTTATAAGAACTTTGTCACAGGTGACATGTGGTTAAGTGGTTTGACTTTGATCCATCTGAAAATAAGATTTTTTTTGTCTTTTAAAAGGTGCCAATGGTATATAAAGGCCAAAATGAAGTCAGAAGAGAAGAGGAGAAACAACTTGCAAAATGGGCATTGTAAGTAGTTACTCTTATTTTATATTGTTCCATCACTTTAGAAGTTCATTTTAAACCTGTATCCATTTAGTTGAAAAAGTCAGAAAAATTTCCCTTCCAACCTTTCAGCATTAAGTCTTTTCACCTGGTTTCCAGGTTGATGGAGATTGCACCTGCTTCTCATTAAATGACATTACTTTTTTTCTCATTCTGCTTGCTGGCAAACAGACTGGTTATGCTAAAAATACAAGATAACTGATTATATCTACTTATTTACCACTTACAATGACTCCAGAATGTGGTTGGTTCTACTTAGTGGGGCAATAGGTATAAAAATATGAAGGAATCCTTATTTTTCTTGTAGGAATTGTCATTTAAACATATAACAAATCAATTTACAATTCATTAACACCAAAAAAGAAAATCAGCTCTTCTACTATTAGAATATGTATGAAATTCTTGCAATGACTACAAGGTTATATTCATTTGAAGGATCTTTTCCCAAACAAGCTATAATTACCACTATAGTTGGTTTCATAATTGCCACCCTCTTCTCCCCAACACCCACCTACACCTCTACCTTTAAATGGCAAACTACTTTGTCAAGATAGTTCTCTGTCATGAGACACTGAATTAACAAGAAAGGGATGTTCTCTAATTAACTGCGGTATGGAGATAATATGTGAGGCAAATGGTTCACTATTTAATTTAAACTCCTCCTTTACTTCAACCTGAGCAAAGGAAATAAGAGAGTTTTCTTCTATACCACTCTCTAGAGGAAAGCACTGGAGTGAGAAAATTGTAAACTAAAAGCATATTTAGGGCTATTTCTAAGGTTCCAGTGATTTCTCATCTAGTGGTCTTAGAACCATTGCATCAGATTTTCCCACCCTCATTTATTGAAGTTCTTAATGTCCAGGATGGGATCAAAGCAGATGCATTTTTAGCAAGCTTTCCCAGGTGGTTCTTTTATACAGTGGGTTTGAGGCTCACTGCGCTGGCAGTGAAAGGAGAGTTCAGACAGGCAATACCTGTCTCATTGGCCTGGCATGAGCTGAAAGGATGTAATGAAGCAAAAACCTGAATCCAGACACCTGGATAGATAACTTATGCTGAACAACCTTAAGATTCACGAGAATGCGTTTAGTACTGAAATGAAGTGAGAAAAGATGCTCCTGAGCTATTTTTTTTTCTTTTCCAACAAGCAATTTAGCACAAACTAAACCAAGTGGGCTCAGCAGGAAGCAGTAAAGGTAACCAAGACAGCCAAGGAGGCAGAAGACAGTTAAACCAATGTTTAAGAAGACATGGGTAACTTAAATAAGTAACCGTATATTCAAAATCAGAACAAAATTTGGGTTTTTATTCTCACACTACATATATTGTGTTTACAAAAAAAGTGATGTTAACCAATAATACATATTACATACATATCAAAATGCATTACTTTCAGTAATTAAATGGTTGAGTTGATATAAACTTATAGAGATAATAACTGGTAGCTGTTAGCTGTCTGTAGGGTAAGTAAAAGGTATCAGGCTTTTCTGCCCTCCTGCCATTAGGATTGATGATGGATCCCTGTGGTCCTGAATGCATGCCTGATGATTGGCACCAGGAGTAGGGTGTGGGCATGCATAAGTGGGTACACCTGGGCTCATACTGTGCTTATAAGGGCGGCGGCGCAGGGATGCCAGTAGAACCATAAGAGCAGCAGAGAACAAGGCCACCAGAGAACACCAGAGAGCCCAGGTAGAGTGAAGACGTGCTGGGGGCTGGGAGGCCTGCAAACCTCCCAGCACCCCTGCCTGCTGTGTACCCAGTCCAATCCCAATAGAAAGCCTGGAAAGCCACCGAGGGCTCCAGGACTCCTTCACCTGTCTGCTGGAATCATAGAGATCCTGCACTGTACTCATTCCTACCACTACTCTGTCCTAAAGTGATATCAACGTAACCATATATCCAGTTAGGTAACACTAATTGTCTAGCAGGAGCTACTAGGTTTGAGTTTATAGAATTCATTCAGAAATTATAACTTCCCATCTATAGCCATACTGCCCTGAAGGCACCTGATCTCATCTAAAATTACAACCCCTATTAAGTTGCCAGCAGATATGAACTACAAGTACAGATAATCTATTTTCCTTCCCTCTAGCCTAAACTTTGTGAGGTCAAGAAAAGCAAACCATTTCAGAATCATTGTCAGGTATAAATGCACCTGGAAAATTCTTTACTGGTGTGTTGTTTTTTTTTTTTTTGTGTGTGTGTGTGTGTGTGTGTGTGTGTGTGTGTGTGTGTGTGTGTGTGTGTGTGTGTGTGTGTGTGTGTGTGTGTGTGTGTGTGTGTGTGTGTGTGTGTGTGTGTGTGTGTGTGTGTGTGTGTGCCCGCCCCTTGCTGGCAGCCGGGGAACGAACCAGCGCTGCAGAGGCTGCGGGCAACCTCGCAGCCCAGCTCTCAACCGCTTGCACCACCAGGGGAGGCCCTACTAGTGCCATTTTAAGAATAAAATACTAATCTTCTCATGGGTGCATATCCAGTACTAGAAGACAGTGGACAAATAGTATTAAAAGAAGGCAACAGGCACTGAAGAATTCAGGATGCAAATTACTGCTAATAATGGGCTTATCGCCTACCCTAAACTCACTCTTTTGTTTGTTCGCTTTTGAGATTTTCTTCCAAGAGCATGTTTTTAAAGAGACCCAGTGTAAGGGGCAGGACAGGGCACAAGGCAGGTTTTCTGATCCCATGCAGATCGGGTAAAGGAGGAGTCAGAGTCCTCAGTAGTTTTGCAGGTTTTTTATTTGGGGTTCACCAGGCATATGGCAGGCAGGGGTGCTGGCTGGGGGGCTGGGAGGCTGGCAGCAAGTCCTCACTCTATCTGGGCTCTCTAGCGTTCGTTCTGCTGCTTCTCGGCTACGGCTGCTGCTGGTGCTGGTGCTGGTGCTGCTGGCATCCCCCCGTGACGCCGCCCTTAAAAGCACAGTCTTAGCTCAGCTGAATCCCATCTACCTATGCCCACACCCTATTCCAGGTGCCCACCATCAGGCATGCATTCAGGACAAGGATCCATCATCTATCCTGATGGCGGAAGGGCAGAAAAGCCTGATATTTTCTTTACCCTACACCCAGAAACACTTAATTCTGAGTGTTGTGTAACTTTCAAAATCTAAGTAGTAACAGAACTAAATATCATCCACCATTACAAATGTAGCAGTGATATTTTACCCCCTACTAATTCTTATTCCTCATCCTAACTGCCCCAGGACTGTGAGCGTTCCACCCTCACCAGAGGAAGGGTAGCAGCTACACAGTCAACTGCCAGATACAGGCCTTTGTAGGGTAAATTAGTTCATCAGGCTTTTTACACCACTAGTATCTATGGGTATCACCTGTGGCCTTGGTCATGTCCTGTTAACACAGAAGGTTGCATGGGTATGGGGCGCACATGAGTATGGGGCACACATGTGTGTGGGTCATGTGTGCCTGATTGTGGACACCTGGAGCATGTGTGTGTGTGCATGCATGTGCAAGTGTGCACACCTGTGCCTAGGAGGGAGGTGATAAAAAGGCCTCCCCCTGGTAGAGGGGGCTCATGTTGCTGTCCCCCTGCTGGTTTGTTTCCCCTATTTACTAAACCTGTGAAGATGACACCAAGGGCTCCAAAGTTCTCTTTTAAACTGTAAGAACCAGTGGTGAACCTGTCCTGGGATGACTGGAGAACAGCCTCTGATTCCCATCTTTCTTCCAAGGTAGATGATGGGTCCTTTCCAGGACCATGTGCTTTCTGACCTTTGAAGCTCTCCAAAACACAGGAAACGGTCATTACGCATAGTGATCTTCCCTATCTGGCATCTGTTTACTGCTGGGAAGTTTCTGAAAGCCCAAACCTGAGGCAGGAGTTCAGGAAAGCCTGTGCCTTAGAGTACGAAGGGTCTAGGAAGTACTCTCGGAGGGGCTTGTTTGTCTTGGGGGTGAAGGCTGATGCCTCCTTTCCCCTATGACTGACCATGCCTGGGCTAATCAGATGTGAAATTTATGGTTATTAATAGCTGAGTCGGCTGATTAAACTTTACAGAAATATAATAAAACAGTATTTTCTGGAACCTGTCAACTCACTCTTTCTGAAACTAGTAAGTCATTTTACATTAACAGTTTTATAAATGAAATTTGGATTTCAAGTATTCAAAACTATATGGGGAATGGTGGTATGTGGGGACAGGGACAAGAAGAGGAGAGACCTGATTTTAGGTAATTAACAAAATGACTACTTCTGTATTCACTCTTTAAATATTCACAGGATGTGTAATCACTAAAATACATCTAAACTAAATGTACTTTATTTTGTTGCAGTACGTTTCCCAGGAATTAAAACTTACATAGATCCAGATACATATGAAGACCCATCCCTAGCAGTCCATGAGTTTGCGAAAGAAATTGATCCCTCAAGAATTCGAATTGAGAGAGTCATTGGGGCAGGTAAATATGAAATCTGTACTTTTGAAGATATGATTCCTTAATGATTTTATAACTGGTTTATTAAAATATTTTAAATATTAGCAGTTTTAGTTGTTGAAAAATTTTAAGAAATGAGAAATAAATTTATATATTCTTTTTAAACTACTGTAAATACCTGTAATCAGCTTCCAATCAATGAGAACATTAACAAAAGTTATTTTTAACAGCCCATAGTCTCTTTTCAGGATGGAAATAAATTACAGTGAAAATAGAGTGAATCAGGAATTTATTTTGAAAATGCAACTTCAGGAGATTATCATAAGTTATTATGGATTTACTCAAGCCCCAACATTTATAGAAATAATCTATAATTGGTATTAATATGATGACCTTGAGGCACTGCAAGATCCAGAAGTAGTTTAAGAATTGTTATAGATAAAATTAGGCTCAATATAGGTTTGTATAATTTTAGTGCAAATTAGTAATTTTCTCTGTGTAAAGTGTTCAAATATTCAGAACACTATTATGCTATTCTGCATAGGTACAAAGTTTCTGTCAATCAGCCCCCATGAATATATTCTCTATATTGCTTAGGGCAGAAGCTAGGCAGATATAATAAAGAGACCCAGAATAAGGACCCAAGTCCCTGATCCAAGATGAGTATTATATGCTGGCAGAGTTGTTTGCATCTGGAAGTTCTTAAGGACAAAGTTCCTTCTGCTCTTCACTTACCTTATCCTAGCATGTCAATACCTAACTGTAAATATCTGTAATCAGCTTCCAATGATATATTATCCCTATTCTGTCTAAAATATAACAAGTTTAACGGTCTTCCACTGAATTGTCAAAGCTGGTTCATCAACACATCTGCCTTCCATTCTGTAAGAGGAAGAAAAAAGAATTCAATCTTTTTGACTTTGTCTTTAAGGAAGTAAACTGGAAATTGCAAAACATTCATCACATTTACAATCACTTGACATATTTAAATGCAAGAGAGTCTGAAAATATAATCTCTGACTGAGAAGCTAGTCATATAGCTAAAAAAAAAAAAAAGAGGACTGAAATTGTATTACTTAACAGAGAAGGGAGACTAGATTTCAGTGGGGGGGGGGGGGTTATTAGTCTTCTCTAGATGCTCTGTGTAATTAATCCTTTAGGGAAAAGAGAATATACCAAAGACTGACCATTACAGTCAGATTTCAAGTCTTTGCAGAGAGCAAAAGAAACAGATCATCCTTTGTCCCTTTCAGAGATCTTTTTTGTAGAACCAGCTACATAATTCACAGTTGACCAGTGAAAAATGAAAATGTATAGTCACTTGTTAAAATATTATGACTTTCAAGATAGTAATAGCAGAGCATTAAATAAACAGTAGAACCCTTCTAAAGTTACACTACACCCAATAAGCTGAGTGTTTCCCAGGTAACATAAAGAACAGGGAGTAATTCAAGAAATCCAGGGACATTTGTAGAGAGTCCCTCCTGACATCACTTGTTTCCCATTCACAATGGATCATCTCACCTACATGGCCAGGCGTACCTCTGTAAGCTGACACAAGGGCCCTATACATTTACTCCTCATGCTTTCAGCCAAAGAGGCTATCTTATAAGAAAGATTAAGTACCTGGAATGAAACCAGGTTTTTTATCTTCTCCTGTTGAACATAAAGCATGTCAACAGACATTAAAAACCTAATTGAAATTGAATGCATTATATTCATTTAGTTTTGGGGTTCATTTTATTAAGACAGTGAAGAATAGGGAAGAGAGGAGGATGAATAATTCCATTGCACCCTATATTTGGCAGTTTTTTCTAGCCTTGGAGAAAAAGTGATATGTCCTTTTAGACTTCAGTGTTCAGTACTTAAAAAGATACAGTATGAAAATTTTCTACTGTAGCCCTTTGTGCATATATTAAATGTCCATGTCTGCAATTGTAATGTCAAGAGATAAAATCAAGTATCTGAAAAACAAAGGAAATGAATTTTTCTTTAGTGTTGGGAATTTTTTTCAACTAAAATACATTTTGCCCCAAAAAAAGTATAACAGATACTATCAAAGCAAGCAATAACAATTAATGACACTATATTAATATATTATCCCTATTCTGTCTAAAATATAACAAATTTAATGGTCTTCTTCTCTTTTAATAGTCTATATAAACCATATAGTCATCCCTTTACATCATTGTCTACTTTTTTATTATTCATCTTTGACTATTTCAAATTTCAGATAATATGTTAAAGCCTTTTACAATCCATCTTTAGAAAAATCATAAACATAAAGATGCTTTATGAGATAAAGCTATTGTAACTTGCTCTTTGTGACTCTGTCTAGTAGCACTCTGCCAATTGACCCCATTAGGCCATATTCCTATACCTAGTGGAATGTGAGGACATTTCCCATAGCAGCAGTGTGGAAAAAGCATTGTTCTGTCAAACTAAAGATGAATGCAGAGAATGAACTGGCTACTTGCCCAACTTTTAACTAAGTATTTTCCTTAGGTTGTCTCATCTCCTCTATTTTTCTTTACCTATTTGATTGTTTCTTCTGGCCTCCATTTTCTCAGCTGTATCATTAGCTCTTTTTCTTGAAAGTGAAATTAAATGATACAAAATGGCAGTATAGGTGCTGGATTGAGGTGGGATGGGTTGGGAAGATGGGAGAGACAGGCATCATTAGGTCTTGATAATTGTGAGATGAAAAATCTTTATGTCAGATTAAGAAATTGAGAGCGGGAGCGAGAGATCCCAAGGCTAACAGTTCATTGCTGAGGAAAAATCTGTAAGATCTGCATGTTTGTAATGAAGAAATAGTTAGGAATGCTTTTCAGGTTTCTAATTGGGAAACAATCTATAAACATTATATATTTCTTTAGTTATTCAAACTTAAATATAACCACATTACACTTTTAAGAAAGAAAAGAGCATGGAAAATGCTATCACACCTAACCCATGACATTTCTTAAGGTGTCACTGAAAAATGTTTATTAGATAGCTAGTATCTACTTATAAAAGGTACTGTGCTAATTAACTTTCTCATATAAGTCACTATATTCATTAAAGACATATGTATTCAACCTGTCTTCCACAACCTTTGTTCTGGTATTTTCAACTTTATAACCACCCAAACAGTATGCGACAAGTCCTTAGAAAATTAAATTTACCCAATATCTAGGCTATCTATATATTCTTTTTTTTTTCCTGGCATGAAATAGGTATAGAGTAGGGTATATTTTTTTTCTTAAAATTCTCTCTTTCACTATACATTTTACTGCTTATTTAACTTCGTTTTCTAGTACTTTTTTTTTTTGTGTGTATCACAATTCTATTTAATAGAGGCAGCTTATCTTTGTTAATCAATACAGGTATGAATTTCCATGAAAATGTACATTTCCATTTAAATGAAGTGAGCAGCTCTGTTGCATAGGAGACTATCAAAATCATCTATCTTCTTTGACTTTTTGCATCATAAAATGAAATACTGTGGCCAGAGGACGGTAAAACAGAAAATCTTAGGCTAAAAGAGCCAAGGCAGATTAGAGTAGAATCATTATTTTACACATATCTTGAGAGATAATGAGAAAACTTGTAAACTGAATTTTAATCATGGACTGAAAAAGGTCATTGAAAGGCTATCCCTTTTTCAGGGCAGTACTGAACCTAAACCATTATAAGAAAAATTTTCCCAGCAGAGTATCTATAATTTTGAAGCATTATTCCATTGAAAATAATCATTCTTGTGTCTCCAAGCCCACAGGGCCCACTTCTTATATTTGACCTTCCCCTTTTACCTAGTCTGAATGGAAATGCATAATATCTCCCCGTCATTCATATTCTATCCCTTTATCTGTACAAAACTCATTATTGCCTCTACTATCAGCCTTCTCTTCTGGCTTAGTGTCACCATATTTTTTCTCTTTCTGGAATAGTCCAGGAAGTTTTAACTGTTGGTTTCTCAGCAATCATCTGCAGGTAAAAGAAAGTCAAAAGGACAACAGAAAGAATATAGAAAGTGAATGTCAAACCAGTGATTTATTTGACCTAACATTTGGTTCTGTTATTGCCATCTTGTTTGAGGTCACAGTTGTACTCCATGATGTGCAAGGCAAAATGCTTACCTGATGTGCCTCTCCTAATTCCCCTGCCATTGTTCAGCCACCTTTGTCTCTCCTTTCTAGAGTCTAGTATTTTTTAGTTATCTTTAGGAAGTGTTATCTCCTTTATCTTTTGTCCCTCTTCTACAACTATCATCTATTTTCTTGCAACATAACAATGAGAAATGTAGGTGGGTATTCCAGAATTAGTTTCACAATTCACTTTTTATAAGGAAAAGCTTGCGTTTATGGTCTGTTTTCTCCATATATAGGTAAGATGGTTATATTGAATGTAAAGTTTGTTCTTATCCATAAATTAAACAAATTTATTAAAAGAATGGTAGTTGTCAGATTTTCTTTTCTATTTTTGGAAACTCATTGTTCAACCAATAGATTGAAAATAGGATCAGCAGCAGATTCTGGCAAGACTTTGTGCTTTATTCTCAAGCCTTTCTTAACTTTCTAAATCAAATGATTTAATGAAAGATGGACTTTATCCATTGTCCATGACATTGTCTTATAAATAAAAAAAGACACAGACTAAAGGCTAACAGACTCAGGCTTAAATCACAGCTTTCCTACTAATTTGTTTTGTGACCTTCAGCAATTTAGTAATCTTTTAGAAATCTGGCCTGTTTATCTATAAAATATATTCATGATAATAAGAACTAAACTTGCAGGATTAATGTAAGGATTAGAGATGACGCATATTGAGGACCTGTCATATAACAGACACTTTGAAAAAGGGTAGAAATGTGACTATTGGGTTAAATACAGTGTGTATATTCAACTGAGATGTCTAAGAAGAATGACATTTTATTTTATATTTAGTTTATGTAACAAGCAATTTTGAAGTTTTTTTATAACTTACAAAGAATTTATTAATTTTTCAAACTTTATTACTTCAGGCTTTTTTTTTTTCTAATTTGTGCTTTGCTTAAATATTTGATGATATGAAAAAATCTTGAAACCTGCTTTCAAAAAAATTAGTCCAAGGAGTTAGAGAAAGACAAGTACATCTTATATAGAAAAAAAAAAAAAAAGATACCTATTCTAAGGCTAAGAAACAAAAGGAAGGCATCAGATATTATTTAACAATAATAATTTTTATTCCTGTGTTACTATAGGATATTTCACCTCCACCGCCAATCTGTGATTTCACTTTCCACAGTTTGTTACTTGATGTCAACTAAGGTCTAAAATATTACACAAAATCTGATACTTTGTGAGTGAGGAAAAGAAAAAGATTACATAACTGTCATTACAGTATAAATGCATTTTTTTATTTTTATATTGTTAATGTCTTACTAATTTACAAATTAAATTCTATCATTGGTATGTATATAGAGAAAGAAAGAGTATATATTGAGTTTGGTTCAGTAGTTTCAATCATCAGCCATGGATCTTGGAACATATTCCTCATGAACATAACAAATTACCCTAAAACTTAAAACAAGCGGGCCTCCCCGGTGGCACAGCGGTTGAGCGCTGGGTTGCGAAGCTGCCCACAGCCTCTGCGGCGCCGGTTCGATCCCCAGCTGCTCCCGGCCACTGGAGGAGGGTCCCACATGGCGCGCAGACCTCTCCTGCCGCCCGCTGCTCCCCTCAGCAGTGTACTTTGGTCCTTCTGCCTGCTCTGCTCCCCCTTCTGGCTCTGGTGAATTCTCTCACCCTCCCGCGCTTCTGACTATACCCAGTGCATGTATAAACAAAACAAACAAACAAATAAATAAATAAATAAAACATGTCTCTATTAAAAAAAAAAAAGCCTAATTATTAAAAAAAAAAAAACTTAAAACAAGCATATTTACTGTCTTGCAGTTTAACTGAGTCAGGAATGCAGGCTCTGTTCCTGCATTATCCTCACAAGGTTGAAGTCAAGGTGTCAGCTCAGACTGTGAACTATATATAAGGGCTCAATTAGGTAAAGATGCATTTCCAAGCTCCTTTGTGTGGCTTCTGTCATGATTCAGTCCTTTGAGGGTTATTGCACTGAAGATCTTAATTTCTCATTGCCTGTTGACTCTCAGAATCCTTCCCAAGTACACCTCTCCAAAGCAGTAGCTTATTTCCCTAAGATAGCAAGAGAGTCTGCCAACAAGCCAGAAGTCACAATTTATGTAATCTGATCTAGAAGTGACATCATATTACCTTTGTTATATTCTCTTGGTTATAAGTATAATATACTCTTCCATTCCCCCTGAATGGAAGAGGATCACACAAAGATGTGCATACCAGGTTTCAGGGATCATTGCAGGCCATCTTAGAAGTCGCCAACTACCATAATCATTTTCCAAACATGAAGTTTATTCAGAGTTTTACAGTTTAATGTGAATATATTAAAGATAGCTGGCTCTTATTCAAAATGCAATCTGGGGATTAAGTTAAAGTTAAAAAATGAGTACAATTCTGAATATCTCTCTTACAATGAAGGAAAAGTTTGCTTATGTTCTATGATTGCTTTATAATGTCACACAGTAATGCTGCCCAAGAGATCATGTGTGCTCTACCTTGGTGAAAAGTAAGATGTGAACTAAGGCCATAAATTAGATTATATGATTTGTTTATGTCATACTGTAAGTTCTTCTAGTGTGCGGTAATCAGTTGATTACTCCCATAGTGATATTTGAATTCTCAATGTTATTGTCCATGTATTTAACTAATTATCTTTGCAGTTTTCCCAGATTATCTATTGCTATGTAACAAAGTCAATGACTTCAAATAGTGATAATTCCATTTTATATATAATTTATAAATATAATTCTGTTGGTCAACAATTTAGGCTCAGCTAGCATTTTTTTTTCTTGTCAGTCTCACATGGGATCACTTCTGTGAATGGCTGTTCAACTGCATATTGTTTACTGTCAGGTTGTTGGTGTAGGGGGGTGTCTCAGCAAGGAGGAGTCACCTCTGCTCTGTAAGTAAGGCCTCACTTCTACCAACACACTAGAAACATTCAAGCTAGTGTCTAAGCAGATGAGACAAAGAATTGTAAAGCCTTTTCATCCTTTAGCTCAAACCCCTTAAAAATAAATCTGACACTGTGTTGGTCCAAGCAACACAATGTTAGCCCAAATTTAGCAAGGTGAAGAAATAGATCCCACCTCTAGATGAGAGTAGCAGCTTAGTGAGAGAGGCATGCGTACATAGTTGGGGAGAACTTGTGATCATGTTTTATGATCCACCACATAGCTGATAGTTAATCTTTTATAGTAAGTGAATCATTATTTTTTAAACCAAGTAAGAGTAACAGATTACAAATTATAGACCAGTTTTGCTTTGTCCTCCTAATGAATGATATTCATGTTTTCCTTATTTGCGGCTGCTAGGTAATCTGCCTTGGGTTAAGTTTATGTAAACTTAAGTTACTGTAAACTATGAAGTTTACAAAAATGAATAGAAAAGGAGTTCAGGCTCATGAAGGAAACAAATCAAATTGTAATATATAAAGTAGAAAAGAGAAGTACAAAGGCAACAGGAAAGACAAGTTAGAAACATCATAAGTGAACACATCACATGTGTACATCATCGCTAGAAATCTCCACCAGTGAGCAGATTACACTAAGGAAATGACATTTGACAAACTCCTGAAAAATAAGTAATGGCAGTTCTGGTCAGGGGAAGGGAGTTCTAGAAGTGGTCAAATAAGAGATGTGAGGATTGTGAAGAGGAATTTTGGATATTTCAAGAGATTTTGGGATCTTATGACACCGGCTCCTTACATCTAATTTCTCTTTAAAAATTAGCTTCCTTTTTCTTAGTGCGGATATAACTATCCCTTCTTGACAATTAGTAATGATTAGCATCATTTTTTTTTCCTTTTTTTTTTATAGAGGCATATTTTATTTATTTATTTGTTTGTTCGTTTGTTTCGTTTATACATGCACTGGGTACAGTCAGAAGCGCGGGAGGGTGAGAGAATTCACCAGAGCCAGAGCAGGGAGCAGAGCAGGCAGAAGGACCGAAGTACACTGCTGAGGGGAGCAGCGGGCGGCAGGAGAGGTCTGCGCACCATGTGGGACCCTCCTCTGGTGGCCGGGGAGCAGCTGGGAATCGAACCGGCCGGGAATCGAACCGGCGCTGCAGAGGCTGCGGGCAGCTTTGCAACCCAGCGCTCAACCGCTGCGCCACGGGGAGGCCCGATTAGCATCATTTTAATTTGGTTACTTTTTGGTTTATAATGACATATAAGGTTTAAATGATTAAAAAAGCCTGTTTTTTGGGAAAAAGAAAGGAAAATATATGGATTTCTGTATGTGCATGTGTATACACACAGGTATATGTCACATGGGCTGCCATACTTAAGACTGGGTGTCTTAAAGAACAGATGCTTATTTTCTCACAGCTTCAGAGGCTGGAAGGCTGCAGTTGGAAGGCTAGCACAGTCCAGTTCTGGTGAGAACTCTCTTACTGGCTTGCTGGCTTCTGTGACCTCATGAGGGCCTAGGGAAAGGGGAGGTTGTAAAGGGTTTCTTCCTCTTCTTACAAGATCATAGTCCTGTCTGACTAGGTCCCAACCCTTATGACCTCAGTTTACCTTAATTACCTCCTAAAGACCCAATTTCCAGTAACAGTCATATTGAGGGGTTAGGGTTTCAAAATGAAATTTGGAGGAACATAGTTCAGTCCATAACTGATGTATATGTAGAATCTTAGTTGGCTCAAAGTGTTCTAATGGAGTACCTTAGGCACCATAGACTGGGTGGCTTATAAACAACAGAAATTTCTTACAGTTTTGACTGAGAAATACAAGATTAAAATTCTGGCAGATTCAGTGTATGGTAAAGATCCGCTTTTTGATTAATAGATGGCCGCCTCTCTTCACCATGTTCTTATATGGTAGAAATAAGGAGGGGACACTCAATGTCTTTTTTACAAGGGAATTAATCCCATTCATGAAGGCTGTGTCCTCAAACACTAATTACCCACATCTTAATACCATCACATTGGGAGTTAGATTTTCAACATGAATTTCATGGGGACTCTCTCCCTATATATAGATATCTCTATGTATTTATATCTAGAGAGCAAGAGAGAAGATTTTTAGATTTTTCTCTAATCCTACCCATGATTTGAAATCCTACAACCTTCCTAACAGTGAGTGGCACTTCTTAAGTGTTGTCTTTTTCCTGATCTTGCCCCTGGTATTTGGAGTTCATTTTCTATTTGTCCTTCAAATTCTTTGTCCATAAGGGAGAAAGTCTGAAATTATGAGAATAGGCCCCAGCCATTTTGCCTCTTTGAACTTTGATTTCCTTAAAGTAAAAAGAAAATGTCTTTACAACTTCATGATTTTTGTGAAAAGCAAATGAGATAGAGTCTAACTGACCATTCAAACTTTATGAGAACAATGAATTCCATTAAGCTGAGAATCTGTTCAAGTAAAAATGTGTTTCTTTATAACACTGAATATGATCTTATAATACTGCCCACTCGTACTTGTTCTGCAAAACTGAACTCATACAAAGTAAACCTAATCCTTCTTTTCCACTATACCATAGCCCTTCAAATATTTGAAGACAACATGTGAACCTCATAAATCTTTCTCTTCCAATCTGAATTGTTTAAACCTTTCAACCATTTCCATCTGACATGGTTTCTGGATACTTCATCATTCTGATAACCTTTCTCTGGAGAACTATGGTTTTTCTCTAAGTCTTTTTGGAATTGAACACAGTATTTCAATTATTTTCTAATCAATGTAGAAAACACATGGCTAGCACCTTCCCACTGTGCCTCAATTAAGGCCCCCTGAGTTTATATTTGCTCTTTGAATAGCTGCCAAACTCTGTTGGCAGAGGGAGGACTTACTACCAATTTATCCACAGTGGTCTTTCTCAGACAGGTTGCTAGTCAACGAGATCTGTTTCTGTACTTGTCCAATTGTGTTTGCAATGCTGAGTGCACAGCTATAGTTTATTTATATATCTGTACTACGTATCTTTGTAAATTGTATGTATAGTCTCTATCCAAATTTGTTACATATTTTTCTCATTCCCATTTTACAACTATTCCTATTAAATTTCATCATGTTTCTATAGGTGAGTTTTTCCAAATTGTCCATGTTCTTGTCTGTCTCAGTTAGATCAGCCAGTGCAATTACTTGTCCTTCCCATTACCCCCAGTGAGTTGTTCTGATTTGTAAATCAACTATGTACCTTTATCATAACTGAGTTATAATCACTGAATTGCTGTCTCTTGGACAGCAATTATTCAGCATAATCTCTAAATTTCTTCTTCATTCGAATAATTGTGTGCATTGCTAGAATTCTATCTTTATAGGCATCTAGCCTTCTTTATATAATCTATATTATCATGTATAGTTCCTAATACTTCCATCCCTAAGTTTAATAACTACAGTTATAATCAGTACTTTTTTCCTAGGCTGTTTGGTATATTAAAATGAAAATAACTTTTCCCAGGTTTCCAGCCCTTACATTTCATAGGTGTTTATTTAATGCTAAGTCCAAGCAGCAGTTACTGTTGATTTTTAGAAAGGTAGAAATAGTAGCAAAGTAGTTAGTGATCTTTTATACCTTCTCAATTATTGCTTCCATGGTAGAGTAAATGCATCACAGGATGGGAAAGTCTGTTATATAAGGATTGTGTAAGGCTTGAAGAATATTAACATTTCATGTGGGCTAATGCAATTCCCTGTTAAAGGGAAACCTTTAATATTGTGTTCTGCTGGAATATTTCATATGGTTACCTGCCTTTCTTTATTTTTTTTTTTTTTTTTTTTCTAAGGAGTATGCAGTGGCGAATGAGACTACAACGTAGCCAAGGCCATCCCCCTGAAAGTGTTATGGAGTGTTATGGAGGAACCTGCCTTTCTTTATCATATCAAATAAGCATAGTCTTTCTTTGATGTTATGGTAGGCAAGAGTAATTTTAATGGTAGGCAAGAGTAATTAAATGATTACAAGTTTGAGGCAAATTTTGCGATGATATCTCTTTGAGTAGTCACAATGCTGAGAATCACATAGGTCTATTTTATACACAAAAAAGACTACCAATTAGAGATAATGAATTACTTGGTCAAATTATATCATTTTATAAATTATAAAACCAAATTAAACCCCAGAGTAGTCTAACCTCAGAGCCCTGCTCTTATTAACCAGTACTTTATTACAAATAACCTTTTATACTTCTGAGTCTTCACTTTATAAGTTATCTTCTGACACTTGGGCAATTACTATTTCTTAAATCATTTTTCACTACCAAAATCTTCCCTATCTTATGTGAATTTGGCTTTGACTCATGCTTTAATTCCAGCCATGTGTCAATCTGTCAACATCCACTTCCCAGCTCCATGATGTGAAGACTGCATCCTATTTACTGATCTGTTTTCATAATTTGTAGGATTAGAGTGGATCGTCACCACCACCACTTCCTAAGTCTAAGTGCATTGATTCACCAAATAAAACAGCCTTAGCCGGATCAACATTAATGCGGGTATTAACTTTTGTGATGATGTAACTCTTTAGGTAAAATTAAACACTTCCTTCATTTGAAATCTGGTTTACATGTTCTTATATGTCACATCAATCCATCGGCAAACCCTGTCAGCTCTGCCTTAAAAATATATCACAGATTCTAATCATGTTTTTAACACTTCAGAGCTATAACCTTGACGCTACCTACCAACATCTCTCCTGGCTTCCTTCCTTCTACCCTTGCCCCTCTGTGGTATGCTCCACATACAGCGCAGAAAAATCCCTTGAACTGTAAAGCAGACTGTCAGTCTGCTCAAAATTCTCCAATTTCTACACTCAGAGTGAAATCCTATTCGCCTACCTATCTCTTCAAATTCATCTCCCAACACCTCTCCCACACTCACCACTCTCTGAAAACAGTAGCTTCCTTGTTCTTCAGACATGTTTCAACATGCTTCCGACACCAATAAATGTAATTTGACATTTTATGTTTGATATATTAGCCTGTTAAGGTTCATTCATTTGCTGATTGATGGAAAAAATGTGCACAGTACCCAAAACAATGACACCTTTTGTCACTCCATGAAATTCAGCAGCACTCTCCACAAAAGCAGTACTTCAACATTTTAATTTTTAAAATCAAGACCATTGTATTTAATGTTCCATCTGCCCGAAAGATCTTAGCTCCAGAAGCACAGTGGCTCCTTCCTTACTCCCACACTTTCTCCAGCTTCTAGGACCGTGATTCTTTCTCAGTGAGACCTTTTAGGAACATATTAGAGTAGTAACCTTTCAACCACATTCCCTTTCTACCTTACCCTACTTTTTCTCTGCAGTGGTTACTACCAGCTGATATATATTCGTTTTGTTTTGCTTTTCCTATTTGTATCATCCTCTTTGTCTCATTCACTGCTGTTCCCTCAGCCCTTTCAACAATACTTGACAGGTGGTAGATGCTATACATAAAATTTAATGAAAGGGTATAGAATTTACAACATATAGTATTCATTTATTCACTAAATGACTTTCATCCTCAAAGGTTTATAACCTAGTACAGAGTTGGCATGAGGGGAATGATGTCATACGTATACCATATATATTCCCAGAGTAAGATGTTGTGAAGGAGGCATGATAAAGAAACATCAGTTGCTCAGAAAATAATGGCATAAAAATTAAACTGAGGAATCAAAGAGGGCTAACCTAAAGAGATGACTTCATCCTTAAGAGACTGCAGAATGACAGCATAATTACACAGTCACACTTGCAATTAAAATGATCACTGGCATGTCTTGTGGATGAAGGGTTTTAATAAATAGTGGTCAGCAGCCATGAACCCTGTAATAATTCCAGGATTCATAAAAGCAGGGCACACAGAATGAATTTCAGGTTCTGACCCCAATGACTGAAATTAAGAACACAGGAATGTTTAAGATCTGACCTATTAAGATATAGGTAGAAGATTCCACTAGTTTAAGCCATGAATGTAAGTGTGATCTATTTTGTTGGTTTTGTTTGTTAATATTATCTGAATCCTGTTGTAAAGTTTTCAGTTATATGTATGTACATTATGAGTAGATACAATGACTTCTACAAGAATATAAAAATCACTATGCTCTTGATGTATTAAATGACACTTCTCTATGCATAGTTCCTATGAAGACAAGAAATAACTGAGAGGTTATGGAGCAATCCGTTGAAATGTTTAAAGCTGGGCTTATGGAAAGCAAATCTACAAAATACAAATACATTTCTAAGTGCATGCCTAGAAATGTAAGAAAAATGGATTCTTTCCAAGTATGGCCAGGAGTGTCTTGCATGACAAAGTTGTAAATAAAGTTCAGAAGACTACTTAGCTCCTTTTTGGGTAGTGGGTCAAATAATTACAGAAATCAATACCTGGTTAAGTATTAAAAAAAAGAAGAGGTAAAGGAAAGGTTTTAAATTTAATTTTTTAAAAAAGTTAAATTGAAAAGCCAATAAATATGGTTTGATGTCTTACATTTGATATATTAGCCTGTTAGGGTTCATTTGCTGATTGATGGAAAAAATGTCCACACTACCCAAAAACAGTGGCACCTTTTGTTTCTCTGAAGTTTAGCAATGCTCTCCACAAAAGCAATACTGTGACATTTTAATTTTTAAAATCCGTGACCTACCCATATGTAGGACTTATAATGAAAAGCACAGCACACCATCCCCTCTCCCTAACTCCTCCTCATCCAAGTGCAAGTCCTGTTCATCTGTGGCAGTACTTTTTAACTGATTCTGGTTTGTTTGTTTTTTTAAAATTCCATGGTTAATTCCACATCCACTTTTGCATTATACAATATCTATTGACTTATTATCACAAATACAGTGATAATAAGCTTCTTTATAATACTTGTCTTTTCTTACAATATAATTAACTTTATAATTGATATTACATTTAAAATTTTAAATATTATATTGAAGTCTCTGTATGTTTCCACAAATAAGGGCATTTTTATATACATATGGTAGTTTCTTAATTATTATCAAAATGGAAATTAAAAACAGCTTATTTTCAAAATACTATACTAATATTTGTCATTTTGCCCTTTCTGCTAAGATTTCTGATATGGGAGCTGCTGGTACTGAGAACTGCCAAATATTAGTGAATTAAGCATTCAACTTAATATTCTAGAAAAATACAAATACAATAATCACAAAGTAGAAAGAGGGAATAATGTAATAGTACTGTAACCAATTTATTTTGTATATACGAAAATAGAAATAAACTAGCAGCGAAATCAAAAGTTGCTTTTTCAAATTTTAATAAAATTATCAATCTGACAAAATAGATTAAAATGTAAAGTATAGATAAAGTTAACAATACTACCAATGAACAAAGAAAATACTAGTTTAATATTAAAAATCAATGAGAAATATGGGCCTCCCCGGTGGCACTGCAGTTGAGCGCTGGGTTGAGAAGCTGCCGGCAGCCTCTGCAGCGCCAGTTGGATCCCCGGCTACTTCCCGGCCACCAGAGGAGGGTCCCACATGGCACGCAGACCTCTCCTGCTGCTCCCCTCAGCAGTGTACTTCAGTCCTTCTGCCTGCTCTGCTCCCTGTTCTGGCTCTGGTGAATTTTCTCACCCTCCCGTGCTTCTGACTGTACCCAGTGCTTATATAAATAAATAAATAAATCTTTAAAAAAAATCAATGGGAAATATAAATACAATTTTATGATCATAAATGTACAAACTGTGCAAAGGGAACAATTTCCTAGAAAAGATTTAATTTAAGAACTCAGAGAGTAGGAACTGAAACAGTCCTATATCCATCAGATAAATTATATCAGCATTTAACAATTTTTTCCCCATGAAAGAAATTATAGATCCAAATTTTGAGGGCTTTTTGGCAAATTTTGTCAAACATAATAAATCCAAAAACCAGATCTATGTAATTTTACACAAACTCTCTCAAAGAATATTAAAATTTTACCCCCAAGATAAAACTATAAGCTGAAAATTAGTTTGTTTGACTTATATTTTTAGAATTAAAATAATCAGCATTTTTGTTAGGTTGGCTATAGTATATTAAAAGAGTTTAATCACTTCTTTACCCTTTTTTTAATAATCTAGAAAAAGACAAATAGAATAATCACAAAGTAGAAAGGGGGAATAATGTGATAGTAATATAAACAATTTATATTATATATACAACAATAGAAATAAACTAGCAGCAAAATCAAAATAAGTGCTTATTCAGTCAGTATAATGAAGTGAAGTTATTAAAAATTTTAAATTGCTAAACTGTTGCTTTTTAATGCTCATGACATTTGATGGAAAGGCTGGTTTTTAAAAAATTATAGAAAAAGTTAGGACTTATTTCAAAAAAAACTCTAAAAAAAGACTTGTTAAAATAAGTTAGTTATATGTAGTAGTTATATGTAGTTAGTTGTATGTAGTTATATGTAAGCATCACATTTATAATCATAAGTGCATATAAAAGAGACTTACATTTATATAGTAAATGTATTATGATTATGAATTTATATGAATGTTAAGTTTATACTTAGGAATAGATAAGATATACACAAAATGAGATTTTATTTTAGTTATTTGGTCTATGAATGATTTCTTCTTTCAATTCTTTGCTTTCATGAATTTTCCTATTTGAACATCACCAAATTTATGTTGCTTCTCATAATTAATAACATTCACTGTTTAATTGGCAGCAGTATTTTCTTCCTAGAAGTATATATAATAGTGATTATGTATACTTAAAATTCTGGGAGTCAGTAATAACAGATACTTGGAAAATACAAAATAATAAAACATAAACCTTTTAAAATATGTTGAAAGAAAAAACTAACTGAATAAAAATCTACCTAAAATAATGTTTACATTACCGAAAAATGGTGCTTTAACATGAGAACAAGCTTTTTAATGTTTATTATTTTATTAGAACATCTGCCTTTTTTACCCTTGGGGAATAAATAAAACATTAAAATGTCTGCAATTCTGAATCATGGTTTAATTTACAGCGGTGTTAGTGATTATCTATGCATATTTTCTTTAAGATAAAATGATCTAATATAGTTTTATTTAGAAACCTTCTGTATATTAAATCTATGCAAAATTTTTATTGCTCTTAAAGACTTGTATACTATCATTTGAATAATAATTCAGGACAATCATTGGCTTTTTTAATCAAAATATTTATCTATGTATCTTTAAAAAGATGGATTTTTCTCTGCTTAAAACATTTTGACCATGACAACTGACAGTCTTCCAGCTTCTCTTAGTCATGCTTGTCTAAACACAAGTCTTCCACTGTGAATACTGATCATTTTTATTGCCTGACTGACTTCCAAAATGTCTTATTTGTATTAGTACAGTAATCCACACATACTGGAGTAAATGATATACTCTCATGTTTGCCCTCTCAACACGAAACACAGAAAACATTTAGTGCATCCTTTCATGTAGTTTCATATCGATGGTGTCTACCATAGAACATCTGGCCAGTCATGCATTTATAAACTTTATTTACATGGTATTCACTGTGATAGACACTGGGGATTAAAAGGAAGACATAAATCTCTGTATTTACATTTTCCACAGTATATTGGGAAAAATAAATGAACAGAAATAAATAACTGATAAGAAAAGTGCTGTTAATAAAAGAATGTGAAAGGGTACACTGGAGAGTCCTAAGAAACCATGCTTTAAAGGGAGGTTATTATCAAGCCTAAAATAGAGACTAATATTTGAGAATTTATGCTTCACCACGCCTTATATTAAGAGCCACTTACGTATTATCACAAATTATTGGCTTAAAAAACACTAATTATTTTACAGATCTGGAAGTCAGAAGTCCAAGATTATTTTTGCTGGTGTAAATCGGGGGTATTAACAATACTTATTCTGGGAGCTTCAGGAAAGAATCTGCTTCTTTGACTTCTCTATCTTTTAAAGGTCACCTGCTTTTCCCTTTCAAAGGGAAGTTCAGAGTTATTATTGAAGGTTCAGATTATTATTGAAGTTCTGAGTTATTATTGAAGGTGTCTGGGTTTTATTCTAAGGGAGATTTTTGATCACTATTTCAATGTTAATACTTGTGATTGGTCTATTCAAGGTATCTATTTATTGCTGGTTCAGTTTTAGAAAATGGCATGATGCTAAATGTTTGTCAATTTCTTCTGTGTTGATTGATCACTTTGTGTGTAGATGTCCATAGCACTGTCCTGTGAGCCTTTGGATTTATGCAGTATCTATCACTTCTTTCATTTCTGATTCTTTTTGTTAGGATTTTCTCTCTTTTTTTTCTTAATGAGCCTAGCTAGGAGCTTATCTATTTCATTATCCTTTTCAAAGAATCAGCTCTTCGTTTCATGACTCTGTTGTATCACCTTTTTGGTTTCTATTTCATTTATTTTTGTTCTAATTTTTATTACTTCCTTCTGTTCACTTTTGGATTCATTTGTTCTCTGTCTAGTCTCTTCACAAGTAAGGTTAGATTATATTGCTTATATTGCTATAAACTTACCTCTTAATACCACTTTTGCTGCATCCCATGTATTGTTTAGTCTAAAGAGGAGCTCTTTCTGAAGGCAAGAAAGCAGGTACACTGAGAGGCCATCTGATCCCTGCTGATTACTGGAATAAAAAGATGTTCTCAATATGATCATGTTGCTCAAACTGTATTTCAAATAAAAATCTTCTTACCATGAAAAAAATAGGATGCCTTTTTTTTTTAGGAAGAAAGTATCAGTAAAGTTGAAAGTCAAAATACTGTGAATAAGATATTCAATAAATAAACAATATGCTGGACTTTGTTTACAGTCCAAGGACTGAGCAATGAAGGCTACTCAGAGTAGCATGGGTAACATGTCCTCTATGGTATTGTGCAATTCTAAAAGATTCTGGTTTTATGGAGCTTTTCTAAATTATAGTGTTGCAAATATTCACATATTAATCTTTATGTCTTAAGAAGTAAACAGAGTATAGGTATTTAACCCACCAACAGTAATACTGAAGCATGAGAAAGTAATGTGACTTCTTCCTAATGCCACAAAACAAATAAGTGGTGAAGCTCTAATGTCTAAGAATATATCCTCTCCTGTGTCTTAGTCTCCTCCTCTCACTGGATAGCCTTACTAAACATGAGAAAATCTTGTATCCTGTTCAACCTTCCTGTAAGGTTGAACCAGAAGCATTCAAATATTTCAACTTGTGTGAGATTTTAAGTTTTCTAAAAATATGTTCTCTTTCATATATAAAATGTTTGCTTTGTATTAGGAAGAGATCAAACAGAATTAGATTCTAATATTTCACCCTAAAATGATTGTGAATACAATTGGATAAATGAGCCTCAGGAGAACATTAATAATAATAGAATTTACCTAAGACCTCAAGACACCACTATACCTCTCTAGAACAGACTTAAAAGTATTTTTTAACTCTTTTACATCACATTTAAAAGTATTTTTCCTGTTGCATTTATACTAAGGAAGGAAAGTTGATTGTGTGAGCTAAGTTTAAAGAAAGTTGAATTCAGATAGTATTGAGACATTCCGTTTTAAAAATGAAACAAATTTCTGATTGTGGAGCTGCTGTTGTTTGGTTTTTCTCTTACTCATTTGGAAGTGGGAGACTAAATTAGATAATCAGGATATTTCCCTTAAGCAAGAACCTCAAATCTTGGCCTTTACTAAGAAGTCATCCACATAGATGGGCCTCCCCAGTGGTGCAGAGGTTGAGCGCTGGGTTGCGAAGCTGCCTGCGGCCTCTGCAGCGCCAGTTCGATCCCCGGCTGCTCCCCTGCCCCGGAGGAGGGTCCCACATGGCGTGCAGACCTCTCCTGCCGCCCGCTGCTCCCCTCAGCAATGTACTTCGGTCCTTCTGCCTGCTCTGCTCCCCGCTCTGGCTCTGGTGAATTCTCTCACCCTCCCGCACTTCTGACTGTACCCAGTGCTTGTATGTTATAAATAAATAAATAAATCTTTAAAGAAGAAGTCATCCACATAGAAATAGACTAAAGAGATGGAGGAAGGGGCATAGCTTGTGGAAAGAATGTTCCCATAGAAGGGAATCAGCAAGTGTGAGGAAACATAGGGAAGATATGTTTTTTAAAAATCACATCATGGGCCTCCCCTAGTGGTGCAACAGTTGAGCACTGGGCTGCGAAGCTGCCCGCAGCCTCTGCAGCTCCGGTTCGATCCCTGGCCATCGGCAAGGGTCCCACATGGCATGACAGACCTCTCCTGCCACTCCCGCTGCTCCCCTCAGCAGTGTATTTCGTCACTCTGCCTGTTCTGTTCCCTGCTCTGGCTTTGGTGAATAATCTCACCCTCCCGCGCTTCTCACTGTACCCAGTGCTTGTATAAATAATTAAATAAATCTTTAAAAAAAATAAAATAAATTTAAAAAAGTAAAAAGCACATTAGGAGTCACAACTTCAGTGTTTTCAAAATTTTGGATGTAGGGGAGCACCAGATCTCAGAACAGGAGGTGTAAAATTTTGGAAAAGTCTCCAAAGGATCATGCTATGGCAGTCCTCCAAAAGGGACAGTTCCTCACCATCTACACCATCCCCTCAAAGTTTTCATTTTATATTAAAGCCTTTGTGTGGAAAATCCAATATTTATTGATATTTTAATGTGACCCTACACATGATACTACAAAATTGCTTGTCTGAAATGAGTTTACCACTATCCAAAGAGATAGATGGGGTTGTTAGCCAGTGAATGGGCTGTTAGTGACAGAAGATTAATTACCCTAGATATAATTTTCTTTGCTTGCTTGAAACCAGGAAGACTATACTGTTTTTTTCCAGATCATCTAACATACAGAATATTTGATATGGGTTCCATTTCAATTTTATAGTGAAGGATTCTTAGTATATGGTTTTATCATTCCATCCACCTTTGATATCCAGTTAACATGTCTGAATACTATATGATAGTTTATACCACATTACCAGTTGGGAATACTAATATAAGAGGATAGTAATAATGATAAGAATCCCAGAGAGCAGAAAATAATGATTATCAGCATGGTCTCTGGAATCACACCGTCTAGGTTCTACCACTTTCCAGTTATGTTACTTTGGAGAAATTGCTTCTCTTGTCTTTTCATCTTAGAGGCGACATAATAATGCTTTCTGCCTCAAAGTTTTGTTGAGATTAAGATATAAAGTTTTTACACCTGGCTCATGATAAGCACAACATAACAGCTAGCTTTGTCATGATGATGGTAACAATGTGTCAGAAAAGAAAAAATATATATAGTGAAGATGGTATTTCCATTGTCAATGAGTTTCTGAAGGACTGACTGCATATATAAACTTTCACAAATCTTATTGAAAGATTTCTCTTATTTATGTAAGTTATATATAGTGCTACAACAGTCATGTAATGGATAAATCTTTGGAATGATTGAATGAATGTATTAAATTTAAAATATCTTTTCTCCTTGCCCTGATATATGTGATATATCCAGGTGTATCATGATAAAGGTTTTCATACATTCTCTGACTGAATTTTTTGGACTTTGACTAAACAATGCTCTAGGAGTCTCAGATCTTTAATTGAGGCTTCCATATTTAGTGTCAGTGAAATAAGTGTGATAACAGCTTGATCATGCAAAGCTTGACATGAAGAAAACACCTGCCTGGTGTTAATAAGATACATGAATTTCAGACAACAGAAATCCAAAGAAAATTACTACTATATCTTCCTTTAAAAAATATCAACAGAGCTCTGTATTCATTCATTATATGCAAAAGTTTATTTAAATTAATATGAAATGTTAAGATAAAAATTACTTGGATTGTGGATTGATTTCAGGAGAGGGATTTTAAGATGTTGCTCAATATATGTACTGAAATTTATTAATTAAAAAATTTATTAAGGCAAAGTGAAGGAAAAAACAAGAACAAAATATTTTGTTATGGTCATTCATTAAAAATAATCTGGGAATTAATTGCAAATATGTTCAGCATGTATTGGACATCAATTTAAATACAATACACATATATTTTCTCCCCAGGTACAAAGCCTTATATACAAGAGAAAAATCTTTTTAAAAAATCAAAAATATTAACAAAACTAAAACATTGCATGTTTTTCCTGTGAAGATCAAAACATTTAATACCAAAAAAAGTTAAAAAAAAAGTTAAAAAAAAATTATCATTTGTTACTGTCAAATTTATGTTAGATTTTTAAAACTCAATATCATATGCACTGAATTTAGGGACCACATTCTAATCAGTATTGTTTATTTGCTTATTGTTTCAAATTCTCCTGGAACAAATTCCACTGTAGACTGCTTACTATTACTAGTGGACTTGTTTACATATGATTTATAAAGCCAAGTTTTGTGTTGTTTTCTACCTAGCTATTTTACCAAAAAAATTTTCAGTAGCATCTATATCAATTGATAGTTGATATTCATGTGTCATTAACACTCAGTTTACTATAATGTATTGGTCCAAAGAAAAGATGTGTATTTGAAATCTGCAAGCATTTAATTTGATCCACTAAACTGAAACTTACATTGCATTCAGCTATGGGCCAGAATCATTAGCTAATAAACCAACCAAAGATATTTTAATTTATATTCCTTTTACCCTTCCAATGATATATTTAACTTTGAGCATGTTATTTTATAAGCACTTTTACATGAATTATCACTTTTGATCTTACCGATACGCTCATGGGGAAGAGATGTTATAGCATTTACATAAGTTTGCATTATTATTTTCACTTTATAGTTGAATGAATTTGGGATCCAATATCATGCTCCTAAGTAATTGCAAACAATTGGTCCTAGAAAATTGTCTGGAATCTCAAACTATATTAAATTTATTTTATTACATTGAGAAAGGTCTCCAACCTTCTTTCCCACAGTAAACCCTCCCGTCAGCCTTATCTCCTTTCTGCCCTGTATGCACATCATTCTTTTGATTGCTTCATATCTTTGAATCTTTGTCTTCACTTCCCTCATTCCTCCCATGTACCCCTCCTGGGATAGCCCCATTTTTACTGAATACCAAATATCATACACTTCATTCAAGCTCCAGCAAAAGTTTCACCCCCTTCAGGAAGTCTTTAGCACCTACTCTTACTTGATACAGCAGTCAAAAGAATTGATTCCTGGGCCTTTCAGTGTTTCTTTTGTGTTTATCTGAATTCTGCCCCTAAGCTCCTGAAAACAGAGACCAAGTTTTACCCTTCTTTGAAACTCTTAGCACTTAGCACTAACACTAGAGAAAGAGAGAGACAATAAATCAGGATAAATATTTGGCTATTATTTAATCTGCCCAATGGAGCCATTGTTGGAACATAGATAATCTTACTGTGTTTGTATTCTAAGCATGTGACTTGTAATGTAGCCTGTATAATCAGTTATTATAGTCAAGTTCAGTCTGGTCTTTTGAATAAGTTCATACACCAATTATAGCAATTCACCCTAGCATTGATTTCTAATGGCAGTAAGGCCCAGCCATATGTCCTACAGGATCAAATCAACTACACATGCCTGATAAGTTCCTTGAGTAGAGCAGGCATTTGGCCCATATATCAGTATTGAGAACAGGAAAAGGAAATGTTAAGCATTGATTGCTTTTCTATAGAATTACATTAGCATCATCCATTTTGCTAGACATAATTTCTCAACAGATCAGGGATATCTATCAATAGTAGTTCCTGTGGCACAGCATATGAAAATGCATTTCATTATTCATAAGAAATGGTGCTGATAGCGCATATTCTCATTACAGATTTTGAAGAACACTCCATGTGAAAATGACACACAAGTCATTACGTTAAAAAACAAAAAAGATGGTACTATGACAGTTTCAAATATCAAATATCATGGGATTTAAGTATTCTGTATAAACAAACATCTGCTTTGGTTTATATTTTAAGGTGAATTTGGAGAAGTCTGTAGTGGGCGTTTGAAGACACCAGGGAAAAGAGAGATTCCAGTAGCCATCAAAACATTGAAAGGTGGCCACATGGATCGACAAAGAAGAGATTTTCTAAGAGAAGCCAGTATCATGGGTCAGTTTGACCACCCAAATATCATTCGCCTAGAAGGTGTTGTTACAAAAAGTAAGTAACTGGTTTTCTCCATTACTTCTTTTATAAATAATCTGTTTCTTTTTTCTTTAAAGGCTTAATAGCAAAGCCACAGCCACTCAGGGAAAAACTTAGTTTAGATATCATTTTTCTGATAACATCCCTTAGAGTATTGACATTAGACTGTGACATTATTAGAGTTTGCATTTGTCACCAGACAGCTTTGACATGGTGTTTTATTACTTATAAATCATTTGCTCATTGAACTTGATGAATCAAGCATAAAGGGTTATAATTTTTTTTCAAATTTCTAATTCACTTCTATCATGGTGCTTGTTAGGCAAAATTAATAGAAGAAACAGTTTAAATATTTTGGATCATTAAGATAAAATACTTCTGTCTGGATATGTTTTATCTGAGGCAAAACTTATATACAAAGCTCCATATAATTATTAGAATTCATCATTAACACTGAAATTATTTTTTAATTTACATAAAATGAAAATATATATATTTCTTGAATAAAAAAACTGCTTTAATACAAAGAGTGGGAAAAGAAGTTTCCTAAAGATCCAAAATTAGTCACAAATGCCAAGATTGCTATATATTCACTTTTATTTTAACAATGATCAGGCCTAAAGCTCAAGTATATTTCCTTTATTTTATTCACTAATGAATTGTAATAAATAATGACATTTAGAAACTAATAAAATTAATTTAAACTTTTGAGAGGCATTTTTCATTCATAAAACTGAAATTTCATTTAAAGTCATTGAAATTAATTTGAGATTTGATGTCCGATTTGGAAATAGGAAAGTGTAAAAGCTTACTGAAAACTTGTTATTGACTGTCTGAAACTCCTATGTCCGTCTCACAAAGCATTGGCCAACGTACTGCCAAGGGAAGTAGATTACTCACAGTCATGATAGTTTGGAGAACAAAAAAAGAGTGCTTTCAATGACAGATTTTGAGGTGGGCTTCTCCATTTGCCCACCTTAATGGGGCCCTCCAGTATTCAGGCTCTTGTGTTCTCTTTCATATTGATTCTGGGTTTGTCTCTGTTTGACCAGCCTAGGACATTAGTAGGTATAATGCAAGTAGAAGTATCTTACCTGTTTGCAATTAGAGTTTGTCCTTTTGCAATACTCCTTCCTGTAACTCAACCTCTGTGTGGTGAAGTAATATTTAGTGCTGCAAAGTCCTAAGAGCCCTGTCAACTACTCCCTTAGAGCCCTTAGGAGGGCTCTAAATTTAAATTTATAAAGGTTTAAGATAGGTAGCATAGCACACAACTCATAGTAACCCACATTAAATGGTTATCATTATTGGTGCTATGTGCCGGGCATCTTACACATACACTTTACCATTTCATTCTCACAGCAACTTATATGGGTATCATTATCCATTGAAGCTCAGATAGATTAATTTATCCATATGAACTTCTAGGCCACAGGAAGAGGCTTGATTGGTGTTCAGAATGAGACATATCTGACTCTAAAACCCATGAGATTTTTCTGTTTGTTGTTTTTTGCTCATTATCACTATGTATATGTCAAATTTTTATACTTTAATTATCTTATCTGAAATAACATTAAAGAAATAACAATGTGAATAAATGAGTATCACTTTTCAAAATAAGGAAAATATTTGTTAGTGAAATAAATGATTTGTAATGTAAAATTTGGAAAGATTACACTATGCCACAATACCTAACAAAGATTATTATCAAAAAGATAGAAGAAATAACATTTCAATTATTTTTGTATTTTCTGACTTGTCATTAATGTAGCATGGGCATTTCAAGTTATTCTTTCTGTTTTATATCACTCTGGAAGAAAATATACTTTTTAAGTTGGGCTATAAATCTTTGCAGAGCATTAAAATAACAGTTTGAATATGCTATTGAAATCCTCTTTTTTGTATTTACACATCAAATATCTAAAGTTAAGTGTCCAAGAGTAAATTAAAAAGGTTGAGAAGTATCAGATCTTTATTTTCTCCTTTTGATAAATTATTATATGACTTTTTATGTTTTCTGTGTGTTTTATTCACATTATCATATATAAAGCAAAAATATTTATAGCCCTATGATGTAGGAATTATTTATTCTAAATCATTTGTCAGGGAACAAAAGAAATTAGCCTATAGCCCTCTGGTTTCTTCTAGATTGGCAAATAATAAAAAAGCATTATACTGATATTAGCAAAAAAGTAAAAAAGGATTAATAATTATATTTTTGTGTGTATGTATGTCTACATATAGAGAGAGAGCATGTGAGAGTCACTCCTGCAACTTCAGATGCCCTCTTAAATAGCTTAGGTAAAACAGAAGGATTTTGGTGGGGTAGAAAAGGAAGGTTAGGGAAGTTATAAGGAAGGTACAGAAGTGGGTAATATAAATGGAGAAAGGAATAATTCCTGCAAACATAAATGGGCATTTTTATACTGTTATCTTCTTGAGTCAAGTGCTATGGGATTTTTAGGAGAAAGGCAATAAATAAATGAATGCCTCATTCCCATAAATACTTGGTAATTGTTCCAATATTGCCGTTAAGTAGTTACGAGATAGCTAGCAATTAATGCGCCCTAAGGACTACCAAATTGCATCAAAGATAATACTGACAAAGATAAACATGCAGTATAGGTTTATATGATAATGTTTGTAGAGTCCCTGGGGTTCTGAGAAATAAATGCACAGACTCTAGTTGAAAGTACTGCGAAATTATAGACAAAATTTTCCTCACATCCTTTTATAAATTCTTAATATACATACTTTTACTGTATAGGTTTTGTATTAGGAACACATTTGGTCTTTTCATATTTGGCCGTATAGGTGATTTTTGCTTGAAAGTTAAATGATTAAAGACTACATTATTTAAAAGTGTGTCTTTTTTGATACCTATCACAATTTCATTAACCTGTGTAGATACAATTCATTAAAAAGAGATAATCAATTTAAATCATTGGCTTTTCTCCAAAATACAAATAGAAATCATCCACAAAGAACAAACTTGTAGCATGCATAGTAACCATCTGTAACAAATAATATATATATATATATATATACCAGTGCCATTAACTACATAATCAAAAAAGTGATAGTCTTCTATAAAAGGTAAGAATTGTAGCTAAGTGTTAAATATATTGCAGTAACCATACTGCAAAAAAACTATGTCCTGCAGTTTGAATTCATAATGAGGGAAGAAACAAAAGGAGAAATAATGAAATCCCTCTGTCTCAGTAAGTAACAACTAAATTTAGATATAACAACTATATTTCAAAATAATTTCAAATTCAGTGAAAAGTAATAGAAGCCAGTTAGGATATCATATGAGTTCCCAAAATTACTTCATTTCATCAGAGAACATCCCTAAGACTCATGGAACAACATAGGAGCTCTAAAAGAATGTGCTGGACCACCCCAAATCCTCTTTAAATGCTTCAGAATATTATGGGTTCCTCCCAGGCAATTTTGATGGGTCCATATGGAAATCAGACAGAATACATTTAAGCCAATCAAATACATTGTACAGTAAATGCGCACGAACTGTTCTCTCTAGTCCCCAGATTGCATTCTATTGGCCCAATAATGCAGTCTTCAAGATTTCAACTATTAATGTTGCCACCAAGGTGACATCTGCCTTTCTACCTGGTTGTATACTCTACTAGCCACATAAAAAGACTTAAGATAAGTCATCCAATGTATTTACCTCAATTTTTACCTCTGAACAAATAATTTAAAAGATTAGAGAAGAAAATAGTAGAGTCAAATATAGTCCTAATATTTGTATATAATTCTTCACCTGAAGAGACCCATGAAATGTTGGTGAGGAGAATATGTTCCAGTGATAACTTATCACATACCTCTGACTCTATTATAACTTCAGGTTTTCACATCAGTGATCCAAGAAGAAAATGGAAAGGCTCAGGAAGAAACAAAAAAGTACCTTCAATAAAATATTTATTTAACTATCTATAAAGTAGAAAATACAGGTAAAATTTTTCTATAATCTAAATCAAGGTTTGAATATATGAAATATGCATTATAAGGGTAAAATATTCTGCAAAACTGATTTATAATGAAAGGAATTAGATAATTATTTCCTTCTAGAGGTCAGTTTTTCTGCTAGCTAAGGGAAATCAAAAGTTTTGTTTTCCAAGAAACATTTACTGAGCAGTGCCAGTTAAAAATCTCTCTGGGCCTCCCCGGTGGCGCAGCGGTTGAGCGCTGGGTTGCGAAGCTGCCCGCGGCCTCGGCGGCGCCGGTTCGATCCCCGGCTGCTCCCCGGCCACCAGAGGAGGGTCCCACATGGCGCGCAGACCTCTCCTGCCGCCCGCTGCTCCCCTCAGCAGTGTACTTCGGTCCTTCTGCCTGCTCTGCTCCCCGCTCTGGCTCTGGTGAATTCTCTCACCCTCCCACGCTTCTGACTGTACCCAGTGCATGTATAAACAAAACAAACAAACAAATAAATAAATAAAAACATGCCTCTATAAAAAATTAAAAAAAAAATTAAAAAAAAATGTTAAAAAAAAAAAAAACCTGTTAAAAAAAAAATCTCTCTGAATCAAACCTAGAAATATAGAAAAGAAGGTTTCAGTGCACTTGAGAAGCATGTATGTTGGGGATAGTCCAACTGTGAGCAACAAATAGACTAGTATTTCCCAGCACAGGTGCTCTTGTTGTTATAATTATTTATTAATTTATTCAATGAATATTTAATTAGGTGCTCATTCATCTAGCTACTGACATTATAGTAAAGAAAATGACAGCTTCTATCTCCTGGAGGAAACAAAAAAGTTAAATATGTAAATACAATTGTAGATAAAGAAGAAAAAAACAACAAAGCAAAGGAGCAATTTATGCTGAGTTTGATAGGGGAGCATCCCAAGGCAAAGGAAACAGCAAGTTCTAAACACTTTTGCTAACAAAGAATCTGACTTGTTGGGAGAGCATCCAAAAAATCTGAAGCAAAGTAATAACAGTTTGGATTATACATTGAATGAAAAATTAGAAGCTGGGAAGCAGAAAGAAGTTAGCACAGTTATCCAAGTGAAAATTAATGAGAAAGTAGATTAAATAAACATAAGAAGAAGAATATAGATTAAGGAATTATTTTCAAGGTTAAATTAAGAGATTTAATCACTAATTATATGTGAATAATGAGGACACGGGGATAGTTTTGGATGGTTTCCAAGTTTCTGGTTTACATAAAAGGAAGATGAAGAGGAAATTCTGAATACTATATTTGAAGGACAAATAATGAATTCTGACCTGGACATGATAAGTGTGAGAAGATGGGACATTAAATACTGCCAGAAAGCCTCAGGAGCCTGGGTGGAAGTTGGTCTGCAAGTACAAATTAAAGCGTATTCACTGGATGAATACTGGTTGGCAGGTGTAGCCATAAGGAGGATGAATTTACCCAGGGGGTAAAGAGAACTACCCTTACCAGGCACAATGAACAACAGTAGCTTATGAAAAAGATGGAAGGCATAACCTAAAATAGGAAGAACAGATTTTTAAGAATGAGGAAGAGATCAACAGAATAAAATGAACTGGGAAGCCAACTAAGATAAAGATTGAAAAGCATCTATCGAATGGACTAATTATGAGAACACAATCCATTACTGCATACCGTGATGATGGAAGCCAGATTACAATGGACTATAGAGTGAGAAAGGCAATCAGACTGTTAGTTTTTTAAAAAACACATTAGATTGTGTTGATTTCTTATTAAATTGCAAATACTCAGTATCCTTGTGGTTATTCGTTTATTCAAATAGTGTTTCCACTGTGCCTAGCATGTGTTTGGCACTTTCTTAAGCAGTAGGTATTTGGCAGTCAGCAAAAAAGCCAAAATGCCTGCACACCTGGGTCAGGTCCCTCCACATTCATTCTTCAACATTCTTCTTGAATCCTAGATTGTATTCATGCAAAATCACAAAGTTACCTCAAAACATACATTCATCTTTCCCATTAGTTTCATTTGTCAAATTCCTAAAACTTTGGAATGAAATGTACCAACCTGACTCCTAAATGGGCACAAAGGTAGCTGAAAAGTTAGGAAGATGTGGGCATCACTGAAGACACAAGAAAAACTGGAGATCATGACAAAAGCTGCTGCCCCAAAAAGGACTATTGATAAATGAGAGAGCGATAGCATGCCAGCGGGGAAAGTGGCAACTTAGGTAAAAGAAAAGTGAGAGGCAGAAGAGAAGAAATCATTATTTTCTATGCTTTTTCTCTTTGCCTATCATCCTTGCTATTCACTGCTAGTAAAAATAGTGTTGAATTATCCTTGTGCAATTTCTGGAATCTTAGTGTATTCTTAGGATATCTACTAGAAAATATCGGATACTTGGAATGGCAATGTATGCATATTAATAAATAGAAATGAACCAAGTGTGACTGTAACAAATAGTAACAAGATGACATAGCCGGGTGGCCTGTGTCTTACACTCTGTTCAAGCAGCACTGGGCTAATTGGGATCACCTGCTTATTTTCTTTCTGCCAGAGTGTAAGTACAGCAAGTACTCTACAGGAGAGAATAAACTTCTGTGTTCAGGAGGAATTTATTCTTGTCCCTTCAGTGTTTACATGTCTGGCTTTTCTCAAGGTCATTCACTCTAATCACCTGCCTAGATCTATCTCTAACTCATTCTCTCCTTCCCGTAGTTTTCTCACCTTCTTAAACCAGCCTTATTAGGAAGACTATAATAAGAAGCAACAAGTTAAAAAAAAAATTCTAGTAACAAGTGGCTTAGTGTGAAGATAACACTGTAAACTGTAAGAACTAGAAAAAGGGAATATAAATACAATTTCAGGCATATAGATATACTGTGCTTATTACCATTAAAATAAAATTGAATAGAGCCATCTAGAGGGCATAGTCTTACTTTTTTTCAAAAATAAAAAATTCATTCCAGGGCCTCCCAGTGGTGCAGCGGTTGAGCGCTGGGCTGCAAAGCTGCCCGCAGCCTCTGCAGCGCCGGTTCAATCCCCGGCTGCTCCTCAGCCACCAGAGGAGGGTCCCACATGGCGCGCAGACCTCTCCTGCTGCCTGCTGCTCCCCTAAGCAGTGTACTTCGGTCCTTCTGCCTGATCTGCTCCCCGCTCTGGCTCTGGTGAATTCTCTCACCCTCCCGCGCTTCTGACTGTACCCAGTGCTTGTATAAATAAATAAATAAATAAATAAATAAATAAATAAATAAATAAATAAATAAATAAATAAATCTTTAAAAACAAAAAAAAAAGTTATTAAAAAAAATTCATTCCAAATTACTCATGATGTAATTTGCTCTCAAAGAGTTTGATGGTTCCAAATTTAAGAAGCCTGTAGATAAACCCAGATTTTCATCCATGAACTCAGGAGAATGAGAACCAGCCTGCCAGACTGCAAAGGTAAAGCAGTCACTCATTAATGAGGAAATTTCACCAAGTTCCTGATGATCTTTATGTGGGACTGGTAGAAGTCTTGGTCACTGAAAATGAGTATCCCCCCATATGTTAGATTTCTTATTAAGAAATTATCAATGAAATTAGTAAATGGAAGCCCAGCAAGCTTCTTATTCAGTATCATAATCAATATGGTAATGCATATATTGCTGGAATGTTGCTGAGATTTTTCTTAAATTTTAATTTTTATATAATTTCAGATTTACAGAGAACATTATAAAAATAATATAACACTCAGTTTCCCTTCATGTTAGAATTTTGCATAATCATGTGAATATTATCAAAACCAATAAATATCAGTACAGTGATATTTTCTTAACTCTGGACTTTTATCAACTTTTCCACTAATGTCCTTTATCTGCTCTACAACCCCATCCAGGATCCTACATTGCAATTAGTTATATATTCTTGGTATTTTCCAATTTGTGACAATTCTTCAGTCTTTCCTTGTTATTTATGACCCTGATGCTTTCAAGATGCTTTACTAGTCAGTTATTTTGCAGACTATCCAGGAGTTTAGGTCTGTCTATTATTTTTATCATGATTCAGTGTGCGGTTACGCATATTGGGCAGGAACATCACAAAAATTATATCCTCTTCTTAGTATATTGTGTTAAGGAGGAAATGATCTCCTCTTGGGATGTTAGCATGGGTCAGTTGGTTAAGGTGATATCTCCAAGATTACTCCATTGAAAATTTACTTTTGGGGCCTCCCCAGTGGTGCAGCAGTTGAGCACTGGGTTGCGAAGCTGCCCACAGCCTCTGCAGCACCAGTTCGAACCCCAGCCACCAGGCGAGGGTCCCATGGCACTCAGACCTCTCCTGCCGTCCGCTGCTCCCCTCAGCAGTGTACTTTGTCAGTCTGCCTGTTCTACTCTCCACTCTGGCTCTGGTGAATTTTCTCACCTTCCTGCGCCTCTGACTGTACCCAGTGCTTGTATAAATAAATAAATACATCTTAAAAAAAAAAGAAAATTTACTTTTGCCCTTTTGCAACTTGAAAGATGATAGATAGATAGACAGAGACAGATAGCTAGATGGCAATAATTTAAATATGCAAATAAACAATATCCCCAGAATTATTTCCTACTAATTTTGTCATCCATAGTAGGTGTTGCCTATAGCAGTTATTACTAGTGTATTCTAATAGTGATTATTCTACTTCAATCAGAATACTTCTTTAAGGAAGAGCGTGTTTTACAATGCTCTACAAAGGAAATATATAACTTTTTGAATTTAGCTTATTTTCTTATCAGAATTCACTTGCGATTCATCCATGTTTGTAATTAGTGAGGTTAAGCAGTATTCCTTTGTATGGATATACTATAGTTTAGTTGTGCATTTAGTGGTTGAAGGACATTGGGTTGTTTCCAATTTGGAAATTTTGAACATCCATGTGTAAGTTTTTTTGTGTACATATATATTTACATTTATCTTGCATAAATACCTAAATATGAAATGACTAGATCAAATGTAAATATATGCTTAATTTTCTAAGAAACTGCCAAACATTTTTCAAAGCTGGATTTAAATTTTGCATATCCTCTGTAAAGGAATTTCAATGATTCTGCACTAGCAACAACAGTTGGTATTGTTATATTTTAAAAATTAATCATTCTGGTGAATATTAGTATCTTATTGCCATTTTAAGTTGAATTTTCTAATGACTATTGATTTTGATCATCTTTTCATATTTTTATTTACTATCCATATATCTTCTTTGATGAAGTGTGTCCAGACTTATGTCCATTTTTTAACTGAGATTTTTTTTCTTTCTTTCGCAAATTATTTTCATATTTTCTGGATATAATCCTTTCTCAGAAATGTCTCTTGTAGATATTCCAGTTCATAGCTTTTTTTTTAAACTATAAACGTTATCTTTTTAAGAGTAAGTGCTTTTAATTTTAAAAATCTCAATTTTTTTTATTTTATTTTATGGCTTATGCTTCTTGTTCTATCTAAAAATTCTATATAACCAAAGGTTCTCTTCTGCTATCCGCTAGGTTTTTTTTTATTTTAGTTAGAGGTCTGTGATCCATTTTGACTGAATTTTTTATATGAGGTATGGGCCAAGGTTCATTTTTTTAGTATATGAGCATTTGAATAACATATGTTAAATCAATATTTTTAATACAAAACTGATTTTCCTCATTTTTAATTCATTTTTAATTTCCCTTCTTTTTTAGAATCCTACACTGACTTCTCTTCACAGCCATAATTATATTCATGCTGCTGAGTATAGAAATTCCAGGTTCAATATGATTGGCTTGTGCCCCCAACATATTTTTAGCCATATTTCCTGCCTTGTAATTTGTTTTCTAGTGACAGTGAATCATTCATAGTTCCCCCAAACCTGCCATGCTGCTTCTTTCTTCATATTATTTGATCATACTTGATCCTTTTCTAGGAAAACTCTCCTTTACCTCCCCTGCTTTTATTACCCTTTATTCAGCCAGAAAACTCTACTTAGATGAGTCAGCTTACATAAAACATCCTTTCTTAACTTCTGTAGTGGATTAGATAGCTACATTGCCCCTAACATGCTGTGCTGTAATTTGTATGCATGACTCAAAGTCTGTTTTCTCAGTTCTCAGTTCACAATATTAAGACCTCAAGCACCGTTTAACCATTCCTCTGAGTATTGGGACATTTTCATCAACAATGCAGCATCTGCACTGTCTTCTGCCCTAGTTGAGACTTCCTCTCACCTACACCCTGCTTAACTCATCCTTTGTAGAGACTCCACCAGCCCAGTCACTGCCAGTCAGTAGAGCAAAATTATCTTATCATTATGTATTCATCTGGAGTCTTCAAACTCCTAGAATTTTGTTTGTGACCCTGTTCTAAGTTAAGTGTATACTTGGTGCCTGATTTTTTCATTTAGATACCAAAGTTGCTCTCATATATGCTAAACAGCCGTATCTCTATGAAACAATTTCATTTGATTTGTAATGACATTTAATTCCCTAATTATAAAGGGCAAAACTGAGTGTACTGGCCACCTGTTTTATCTATGTAATCTTGATTTTCTATTTTAGCTTCACCATATTGTTCTTCAATCTTTTCTCTATAAAGCATGTATAGTTAAATATATAGTTATATATGCAGTCATATATTTATGTGTGTGTGTGTGCATACAAAACTCCTGATAATGTATTTTAAGTTTGGTTTTTAATAGAGTGAGAAGTACTGTGTTATTATGGGGTGAGGTTTAGGGACCCATGGGCTATTGAGGAAGTCTTTGTTCTGTTTATTACAGTGCCTAGTATGATACTGAGCACAGAGTAAATACTATAGATACATGGATGAAGGCAAATTAGAAAAGAGGAAAAGTAAGGGAAGCATAGGGTAGAGTGAGGGAAAGAATAAAGGGAACAATAAAAGGAAAGAAGGAGCATATTTTTTCTAGAATTTCAAGCCTGACTCTAAATTTAAACACACTCTAATGTCAATCACATTTATATCAAGTTGACAGTTTTTCTCATAACTGTTTCTCTGGACTTTTGTAATCTCCTCTTTCTGTGGACAATAGTTATATTTTATGTTTTTCACATCTGAAAATTAAACCCTCTATAGATTACATTTTAATTACTTAGGTACATGTTTTTTTTCCCTAAAATAGAACAGAATCAATTTAAAAATAGAACCACAACTAATTCATCTTTATATCTCCCCCTCATATTACCTACTTGTATCCTGTATGTCATAGCACTCAATCCCAACTTTGGAATAAGTAAAGAAACACAGTATTTTATCTGCTTGGCCTGATAAAAGTAGGCACACCTTAGTCCACTAGTACTTGATTCAGCACTAGCACTGAATCAGAGAATAATTCAGATTTATTGACATTTTTATTCGTTTACATCAATCACTGCAAGTGAACTTAACTCATTTTCCGCTCATCACCAATGTCAACCAAAGATATCAGCAATTGTTTTTTTTTTTTTTTTCTCCTTTTCATTCAGATGCAATGACTGTTAGAGGATTATTAGGTCTGAAAATAATGCACTGACATTTCCCCTAAGTATTAATGGCATGATTCTCTTGAAGTAAGTATAGTTTTCATTTTGGCCTTCCCATATACTATATAGGACATGCTATTGTATTTGGTAGAGCAATCCATAAATACAAAAAATTATAGCACCTCTGTGGCTCTGTCACTGTTTCATTCACCTAATCACTGAAATATTCCATTACACTGAAATGAAAGTATACAAAAATGCCTCCCATTAACTTGAGTTACTATAATTTAATGATTCCTTTAATATAGATCATATCTCATTGTAAGAAATTCCAGAATATTCCCTGGGGAAAACAGGTCTGCATAGGAAGTATAAGATGCTAGAAAAGATTTAAACAAAGAAAGAGGCTACTTAAAGAAAAGGAAGAGCAAGAGTGAGCTGACTGGAATTTCTTAGCTTGTTCCAAAAAGTAGAATAGTTATTTCCCTAAAAGAGGATGTATACATGTAAATTAAATAAATTAACAGAATAAAAGAAAGCTTCCCATGTGTCAAGTTTAATATTTCACATTTTTCTGCCTGAGGTAACATTTTTAAGTCAGAGATGGTTGGTAACAGACTCAGGAAATATTTTACACTACCTCCAAGAAGAAAATTTGGAAGAGTAAATTTATCAGATGATGGAAGTTTGAATTATACAACATGTAAAACTTAACATTACTATTAATTGTAAGATGGAACAAATAAAACAATTCTTATAACTAAAATAATACTAATATATTACCCAGATTTTAACAATAGAGAAAATTTTAGTTCCTAAGGAGGCCCACCTTCAGGCTAACATAAAATATTATAATGATAAATTTAAAATATTGCATCCTCAAATTTACACAATTTTAGATACTGAGTAAACAGTCTACATTTTTTTCTTTTTTTTAAAGATTTGTTTATCTATGCATAGAAGAATGGGGTGTAGGCCAGAAGTGTTAGAGACAGAGTGGGTAGCAGAATAGGTGGATCTACTGAAATACACTGATGAGGGGAGCAAAGGATGAGACAGGAGAGGTCTGCTGTGCCATGTGAGTCACCTCCCAGGCCAGGCATGAAATTCAGGCCACAGCTATGGTAGCACTGAGACTTAACCCCTAGGCCACCAGGAAGACCCCCTACTTTTTTTTCAATGTGTATTTTATTTACTGTGAGTAACCACATTTGTTAAAAATTTTAATACGTAATTTTAATCACATATTCACTCATGTTTAGGACTTTTAATTTTTCAAATTGCCACTGGGAGACTTCATAAGGAAAGAAAGTTTTTATTGAATTTTCCAAGTGAAAACTGAAGAGAATCTTAGTACTAAACCAATCTAGCCAAACCTCCTCAATTTCCATGAGAAACCTTTGACTCTAAAGGATAATTCTGCTTAGGCCTCCCTGGTGGTGCAGGGGTTAAAGTCTCAGCACTATCAAGCTATGGACAGCCACTGCAGCATAAGTTTGATCCCCCACCAGGACCTCTCCTGTCTCACCTGCTGCTCCTCTCAGCAGTGTATTTCTGTCAATCTGACTGTTTTGTCCCTTCTCTGTCTCTGGTGAATCCTCTCACCACCACATCTCTGGCCTGCACCTCAGTTCTTGTATGCATAGATAAAAAAATAAATCTTTAAAAAAAAAGAATTTTTCTGCTAAAGACCATATTCTTATTATTAAAATGAAGGTTATATAAATAATATTGACTTGAAGTCCAGTTTTGAATAATGATGACTTGAAATCAGTTTTGTCTATTGGTTTTCCTGTTTTATTTGCAAAATATACTTGTCAGGGCACTTTTGGTGAGAAGTTATAAAAACCCAAGACATATTGTCCTAATCCAAAGTTTGCTGACATTCTTAACTAGAAATCCAGGATCATTTAGCTACAGGTATGGCTGTATCTGGATTTTAAATGGGGAAAAAGGTGTTGCTCCTGTCTCTTGGCTTCTTTATTCTATCACGGCTTCACTATCATGGTGAGGTATGCTTTGTTTCAGCCCCCTATATCTAGAAGCCAAGCCCCTACCTACTTCAATTCCAATGAATAGGAACCTTTATCCTCTAATACTTAAAACAAAGTCTTGGAATTGAGCTTCATTGGCCCAGTAGGCCATTTTCTCACTTCTGGAACTCAATAGGGATGGAAAGGGTAAACATGAGCCCCACCGCTATCAAATAGAAACCATATGAAATGAGAGAAATAAAATGTGAGTTTGTTTTGTTATTTTTTTAATTGAGATAACATTGTTTTACAGTGTTGTTTGTGTTTTAGAGGTATTGGCTCCCCACTTGTTACTACAACACATCTACTATCAAAGTGCCATCGTCCACCACCATAAGTCACTTGTGTTCCCATCCCACTTTGTGGGAATTGTGGCTTTTAATGTGCTCTTCCAAAATCAAAGGAAAATGAACTGCAAATAAACAAAAGCAGGAAATGTCTATTATGTTCAGTTGGATTCATTTTTTATTCTTAAGATGACATCATATCTGGCACACAATATTGTAGTGATTTAGAAAGAGCATTGGGAATGGAGTCAGCAAGGTCAATTGTATGACCTTAAGTGAGTAAGTTGCCAATCCTTTCTGAGTCTACTTTTTTCATATGTAAATCATTTTGAAAATATATTCATTGTTGCAGTCCTGTGAATGACTTGGTGAATTAAAAAAAAAAAAAGAACGTGGTAAATAAAAGCTCATGTGCCAAAGATAAATACAGGCTTGCCATGTTACACAACCTCAGAGGACATCATGCATAAAGAATATAATAGATGCTTGTTGATTTTGATTTTTACTTTATTATAATTAGTCTTTTTCTTGGTCCCTTATTTAGGTTTTCTAAATTCCTGCTATGAGTGAGACCATCTGGTATTTTTCTTTTTCTTTCTGGTTTATTTTGCTGAGCATGATCCCTTCTAGCTCCATCCATGTTGCTGCAAAGTTGCATGAGTTTCTCTTTTTTGATTACTGAGTAATATTCCATTGTGTATATGCACCGTATCTTCTTGATCCAGTCATCTATTTTGGGGCATTTGGGTTGTTTCCACTACAGGTGGGGGAGAGAGGAGGGAGTAGGAGCAAAACAAGGGGGGTGGGAATTGTATGAGGACTACAACCAAGATGAAAATGCATACATTGTGCAAAAATAAAAAATGATGTAAAAAATATATAAAATTTAAAAAAATAATAAACTCTACAAAGCCAAAAATAAATAAATAAATTCTTTTTAAAAAAATACAATAGAAGAAATCCAGCAATGTTATCTATAAAATCAAGCTATTGTCTTCTTAGTAGAGGGCTATGTAGTTTTAGTATGTGTATGTCCAGTATAAGTAGTTTTGCTAATTGAATGGATTAAATTGTATCCTCCCAAAATATATGTGATTTCCCGCACCAGTACCTCAGAATGTGACCTTATTTGGAAATAGAGTGGTTGAAGGTATAATTAGTTAGGATGAGGTCATATTGAAGTAAGGTGGACCCTTAATCTGATAAGACTGGTGTCCTTATAAGAAAAGAGAGACACAAAGGGTGATCAGTAAAGAGAGCCAAAGGGGAAAGTCCAGCATGTGAAGATGGAAGCAGAGATTGGAGTGATGTATTTATCAACAAAGGCACATCATAGATGCCAGTTGTCATTAGAAGCTAAGAAAGCAACATGGACCAAATTCAGAGGTCTCAAAAGGAATCAACACCAGTAACATCTTTAGATTGGTTTGATAGCCTCGAACTCTGAGAGAATATATTTCTGTTGTTTTAAGTCATCCAGTTCATGGTACTTTGTACAGCAATCCTTGGAAAACAATACAGTCATGTTTGAGTCAGTCTATCATGCTTAGTAAAATTTGAAAGTATACTATCTTAATGCCTTCAAAATGTATTACCTACATATTTTAAGTCTATTAACACTTTAAAAGTAAAATATTTAACAATATTTGGATTGATCATCTTGTAGTCTGTCTTTATAACACATGCCACTGTTGCCTGTTTGCTTTTAGAAAGCCACACTTGTCTTATTTGATACTCTTCTCTACCAGCTCCCCTCCTATTCCTGTTTTCATTGTATCTTCCTTTGCATCTGTCCTTCAGTGATGGTGGAGTCCAGTTCAACCCTCACCCTTCTTCTAGTTTTACTGTGGGTAAAGTGACTATTCATGCTGATCAAATTACAGTCAACATCATTCTCCTGAGCTCTAAATATGCAATGGATGATTACCCTTATCCAACAAAACATCAAATATTTAGCTCAAAGTGTGACCAAATAGAAGTCACATTTTCCCCAAATATGCTTCTCCCTCATTATGAACTCAATAATTGTGACAGAATTCCCGTTCTCCTCACTCTTTAGAGACTCTCTTGTGTAGCTTCTTCACTCATATCTATCCCCTCCTTTTCACCTTTGTGACTTAGTAAAATCTCTCATCACTTCATTTGTGAACTACAGAGAATCACATAACTTGTATCCCTGCCTCCATTTTTGCTAACCTCCAATTAAAATTCATCCTTCAAACTGCTGCAGGAGTGACCTTTAACAAATAAAAAGCAGATAAAATTACTCCTCTCCTTAAAAATATTCAAGTTTTCCCACAGATTGATGGAGAGTCCACATTCTTTGGCAGATTATTCAAAGTCTCCATTAATCTGGTACTTGCTTCTTCTCTAGGATAATTTTTTAAAATTATTTTATTTATTTATTTATTTATTTATTTATTTATTTATTTATTTATTTATTGTTTATTTATTTATGCAAGCACTGGGTACAGTCAGAAGTGGGAGAGTGAGAGAATTCACCAGAGCCAGAGCGGGGAGCAGAGCAGGCAGAAGGACTGAAGTACACTGCTGAGGGGAGCAGTGGGCCGCAGGAGAGGTCTGCGGGCCATGTGGGACCCTCCTCCGGGGGCCGGGGAGCAGCCGGGGATCGAACAGGCACTGCAGAGGCTGCGGGTAACTTCGCAACCCAGCGCTCAACCGCTGAGCCACTGGGGAGGCCCTCTAGGATAATTTTGGCTAATTATTGTCCAAACATCAGTTTTATTTGACCACTTAAAACTCCTAGAGAGCAGCGTGCTCTCCAGTCACCTGTTTCTGCCTGGAATGCCCCTCTTGGTGGCACTTTTCCACTTTAGATTCAAATCAAGACTTTCCTCCTCCATATAGATTCATGACTTCCATTTTTTCCTCGTTGTAGGCTACTCAAATATGTAACACAGGACCTAAAACACTGTGTTTTCCTTGCTATTTTACATACGTTTGTCTCCCCAAGCACCTCAGGAAGACAGGAATTCCTCATGATGTATCTCAACATGTGGCATGTAAGTGCTCACTAAATGTCTGCTGAGTTAATGAGCAAAAGTGAAAATAAATAATGGATGAATAAAAGTAAGAATAAATATTGAATAAGTCCACCAGTCCTGCAATAAAATATTTCACTTGAGAGTCAATAAACACTTAATTGTATGTATACATTGGCAATATTTAAAAACAGTTTCTACAGTTAGGTTGCTTAATTCCTTGCCTAGTCACTTCTCTGCGAATATTGAAATGTAATGGTTTTTCCTTCATTGGATTGTTACGGAAATTAGCTGAATGCATATTATGTATTAAGAATGTGTTCTGAAGATAAAATGAAAATATAATTTTATATACATTGTGATTAAAAAGGTGAAGACTTGTTTTAGTTAGAAATAATTCTTATTCTTTATGTCTGCATACATTGAAAACTCTGAAATTAAATTATGATAAGCAATATTTCTATAGCTTTTGGAAATAATGTACACATAACAGTATACTCATTTATGAAAAATAACAAAGTTCCTTAATTCCTGCTACATGTTCTGCAAGTGCTTATTGTGATTAGTTTTACTCTCTGATGACTTTTCTTTGTACTGAGGTGTGGGACAGAGGAAGATTATTTAAGTTACTGTGGCTTTTGTGGAATCAAACCCTGGTGAATTCTACATGAAAAAAAATATTTCTTAATGTGCAGAGTCGATTGCCACTGCGAGAATGGTCACATTAATTTTGCTTTTACCCCAGCTGCCACCAATAAGTGGAGTGAAAATAAAATAGTTTTGTGATACAAATATAGATATGATAGATATACAGAAGGCAGTGGTCAGGAAAGCTTTATGAAGACAAAAGAGACGTGAATTGAGAGTAAAAGGTTGTCTAAGCAAGGAGATGGTATAGAAGGCACTCCAAGTTGGGAAGCAGTGCGAATAGAGGTACAAGAGCAGAAGCTTTACTGTATTTCAGAGATGGGGAGCACCTCATTCTCCCTTAACCACAGCCTTATATTGGAAGGAACTAGGATAAATTGGAAAGGTTGGATCATATTATGCAAAGTCTTAAATGCTAAACCTTAAATGCTACCCAAAATGTAATAGTTTTTAAAGATCAGAAAGATTTTTTTGAAGATTAGCAAGTTTTAAAGAATAGGAATATGACAATACTTTCTGAAAGAGAATGGTGTACAAAATTGTTTGGATAGCCAGAGGTTAAAATCAGGTCAGACTTCAAGGAAATAATCTCCTACCACCAATCATGGAGTATATAAGTCAGAATGTGGCAGCAGAAAAGTCATTTTCAGATTCTGTTAAGAGCTGAAGGGCCTGCAAGAAAAAGGTCAGACTGAAATAGTTCATATATAGAGTCAGGGGATGAGAGTTTAAAACTAAAAACCTAAATTCTTAGGTAGACTCTGGGATGGACAGAATTGGGCATGTGACAGAAAAGCCCAGGTCAGGTTCTGTTAGCACATGTGCCGGGGCTTCTCTGTAGGAAGTTGTCATTTGCAGCAGCAATCTCACCTGTTACAAAATATTGCTGTCTGAGTGGTTCAAGAACTCAGTAAATCCTAATAGAGAAAGAGTAATCAATTAGCAGACTACTGCAGTCCTCAAATTAAGGATAGTAAAGTTTTAGACACAAAGGAGCTTCCAGAGAAAAATATTCCTGTTTAAAAAAAAAAAAAAGTTTTAAAATTAAAAAAAATCTTCTTTTGAAAAAATTGTGTCTGTCAGGTAATTTCTCCAAAATTTAAGGACTAACTGATGGATTCTGAAACTGACTTGAAAGCTAATTTTTTGTACATTTTTTAAAGTCACTGTTTTAGTAACCTGCCATTATCATCTCAAGTGCCTGATTATTTCATTATGATATAACTTTCAAATAAGATTTAATCCTTAGGGCCTCCCCGGTGGCGCAGCGGTTGAGCGCTGGGTTGCGAAGCTGCCCGCGGCCTCTGCGGCGCCGGTTCGATCCCCGGCTGCTCCCGGCCACCGGAGGAGGGTCCCACATGGCGTGCAGACCTCTCCTGCCGCCCGCTGCTCCCCTCAGCAGTGTACTTCGGTCCTTCTGCCTGCTCTGCTCCCCGCTCTGGCTCTGGTGAATTCTCTCACCCTCCCGCGCTTCTGACTGTACCCAGTGCATGTATAAACAAAAAAAAAAAAAAAAAAAAAAAGATTTAATCCTTAAATTTTATTTCTCTAACCAAAAGAAACTCCTATTTGAAATTCATTATAGAACTCCTGTTTTCACACTGCACAGCAGACACACATTAGACCCCAGTTTTTCTCTTACTCTGACTCACCATGAATTTACCATTATATAGTTTTAATTAAGATCTAACATTAAGAACCTATACGAAGTGAATTCTCAGTTCACAGAAGATTAATTGCAGAGCTTTGCAACATTTATAAGCACCAAGGTCAATGCGAAATGTAGAAGGTCATTGAGTCTTGCTTGCAAAACAACTCTGGACTCAGAACCACTATTGCAATGCATAGCATACTAACAGCTTGTAAGTATACCTCTACTGCCACTTTCTGTTCATAAAGCCATAAAGTTATTTTGATCCAGTTTCAGTTTTTTTTTCCTTCAGTCAGCATTCTATGCATGTATGCAAGCTATCTTTTTAATCTTGGCAGTCTATCTAAAGTAGAAGCTTTCTTGAACCAAAAATCTATATAGTACTGATTAATGCCTGTGTCACCTTAAACATTAATCCCTTAGTTGTCCATTTTTCCTGTTGTCTGATTTTGTTTTATGCTGATATTTTTAACATGTTTATTATGTTATAAGGTACCCATGGTCATATAAGACCTTAACCAGGACACAGAGTGTAATCATAGAATATGGCTTTTGGGAACCAAATTCTGATTCCCAGAGTTTAAATCTTAGGACAGTATAAACATGTTTTATATATATATATATATATATATATACACACATATATATATATATTTTTTTTTTTTTTAAGATTCCTCTGTGTTTTTGTATAGCTGGTTTAGGAGAGACAACTTTCCTAAGGTGATAACCTTCTCATTTACCTGTTGTATGCTTATTATGTTCCAAATACTACACTGTATACTTTTCTTTTTTTTTTTAATACAGGCATGTTTTATTTATTTATTTGTTTGTTTGTTTGTTTTGTTTATACATGCACTGGGTATAGTCAGAAGCGCGGGAGGGTGAGAGAATTCACCAGAGCCAGAGCGGGGAGCAGAGCAGGCAGAAGGACCGAAGTACACTGCTGAGGGGAGCAGCGGGCGGCAGGAGAGGTCTGCGCGCCATGTGGGACCCTCCTCTGGTGGCCGGGGAGCAGCCGGGGATCGAACCAGCGCCGCAGAGGCTGCGGGCAGCTTTGCAACCCAGCGCTCAACCGCTGCGCCACCGGGGAGGCCCAACACTGTATATTTTTCATATGTAGTTTTACTAATTATTACAAACACTAAAAAAGATTTCTTATTATCATTTCCCCAAATCACAAATAAGGAGTCTAATACAGTGATGGTAAGTAACTTATTCAATATCACATAGCTTGTAGGTGGTGAAGTCAAGATGTGATCTCACTCCAAAGTTCAGGCTTTTGGCTTATTTTAGGTTAAATCATAGACATTCTGCCTACATCTTCATCACAAAATCTATTAGATTATATTCCATGACCATATGTATGATACTTCTGCATTAAGTATAAAGCAATAAAACAAGGATGTTTCTGAGTAAAGAATAACAAACTCTTACAATAGTTTTTTAGTAACATCTGTGTCTATATTGTATAACTGTGTCTCCCAGTTTGGAAATTGTTGAGCTGTTTAAAGGATAGAGAGTGCTGAGGGAGCACTTAATCTTATTTTTGCTTGTGTACAAGAAATTCAGTATGCCCGACAAAGGCCAACAGAAGCAAGAGGAAGTATGCTTTTATTTATTTTTTTGTTATTCCAAAGCTATTTTATTTATTTTTGCTTATATATCTTTTTTTTTTTACTTCATTGTTCCTCTCAGGTATAGTCCCCACAGAATTCCTACCACCAAGTCACCTGTAAGCTGTCACCATAGTCTCTTGTGCACTTTTCTCCCCTGTTTTGATCCCTCTCCTTCGCCCTCCCCTGCTGAATGTCTTTGATTTATCTTTTGCCTGCTAGTTTTGTTTTTGTTTTGTGGTTTCCTGATCCCTTGTTTGGTTACCCTATATTCCTCCTATAAGTGAAACCATTTGATGTTTTCTTTTTCTGTCTGGTTTATTTCACTGAGCATAATCACTTCCAGATCCATTCATGTTGCTGTGAATGGCATGAATGTATCTTTTTTGACTGCTGAATAGTAAGTATTTCACTGTGTATGTATATACCACATCTTTTTCTTATCCAGTCCTCTGTTTTGGGCCATTTAGGTTGTTTCCATATCTTAGCTATTGCAAATAGTGCTACAATAAATATAGGAGTGTAGGTTTCTTTTTGAATTAATGTTTTTGTGTGTTTTGGGTAGATTCCTAGTAGTGTAACTGTTGGATCATATGGTAGCTCTGTTTTAGTAGTTTGAAGGTCCTCCACACAGCTTCATAGCGGTTGGGCCATTTTGCATTCCCACCAACAGTATTAGAAGGTTCCTTTTCCTCCATATCCTCACCAGCATTTGTTGTTGCCAGTTTTTTTTCTCACTGGTGTGAGGTAGTATATCATTGTAGTTTTGAGATGCATTTCCCTGGTTATAAGTGATATTGAACATTTTTTTTTTTCGTATACCTGTTGGCCATTTGCATTTCCTCATTGGAAAAGTGTCTCTTTTTTAAAAAAGATTTATTTATTTATGCATACAAGAGCTTGGGGTACAGGGGGATGAGAGGATTCACCATAGACAGAGTGGAACAGAACAGGCAGACTGACTGAAATACACTGCTGAAGGGAGCAGTGGGCAAGTCAAGAGAGGTCTGCTGTGCCATGTGGGGCACCTCCCTGGCCAGGGATTGAACTCGTGCTGCAGAGACTGTGGATTGTCTCATAGTGCTGTGTTCAACCCCTTGCACACCAGGGAGGCCCTAGAAAAGTGTCTTTTTTAGCTCTTCTGCCCATTTTTTGACTGGACTGTTTGTTTTTGTTGGAAGTGTGCTTTTAGATTATGTTAGAGTAACACTGTAATGTTAAGTAGAGTAACACTGAAAACCAGTAGATTTTGGTTAGCTACAAGTTCAATAATAGATAAGTATTGCATGGCTATTGTTAAAAAAGCTAACAACTTTTTGGGTTCCACTCATAAAAGAAATGGAGCATTTTTAAGAAATTAAAGAGCCCTTTTGTAGTCTGCATCTGGTACACTGTGATCAGTTTCAGATTTAAAGATAACATTTATAAAATACATACTTTACAACAGTGTATTAATCAGGATGGTGAGAATGAGTAAGAGTAAACTTAGTTAGAAAGGCAAGAAAAGTACATGATATTGACCAAAAAAGCATGTGGAAAGAAGCTGTAATAGTATAAAATGGGTTAACAGCTTTATAACCCTACAAGCATTTTTTGATTGTGGGAAGAAAGTATATAATTTATACAACCAATTTTGGGAAATGTGGCCAAAGACACAAGTTGAAAAAGAACTAAGAGAAAAATGCAGTATTTTAGTAAACAAATGATTAATATGAAAATTATCTGATGAATTCCTATAAAATTTTTAAAACAATCCCCCACATAAATTAGGGAAAATTCTGAACATCTATTTGTTTGCATAAATACAAATATTATCAAAAATAAAATATATTCCATTTTACTGGTATCCATTATATGCAACTTACTCTTTTCAAGTGCACACAGGAAATTCTCCAGGGTACACCACATGTTGGATCACAAAACAAGTATCAATATAAATTAAATTTGTATCATAGTTGTGTGGAAAGAATCATAGTATTTTTAAAATTCAATTCAATATGTGATTTCTGATAACCCCTGGAGGTCTCAGAACATGACCACCACAGATAAATGGGACTATTGTATACTAGATCTCCATAAAGCTTCAAGAAATTTCTAGATTCAAAAAAAGTTGTCCAGTGGGTTTTTCTCCTGATGCAAGGAGCAGTTAGATGTACCTGTGTAGGAATAGTATCATTGTGGAGGAGAGTATATTAGTCTCATCCATTAAAAAGTTAATCCCCTTCCCACTTTCCCTCCATCCCACTCACTCATCAACCAGCCTGACCAGCTGACATTCAGGTGGAAGCCCAAATTTGGGGGAATGTTTTCTGTCACTGACATTATAAACCTTAACAAGCCTGCATTTTGGGGGTCAGCAGTTATTTTTTGCCCTCATATTGATCCCAAAGTTATTTTAAGTGAAAGGATAATTCAATTCGGGAAGACTGCTTTTTTATCTAAGTTCAAAGCATACCATTTTTATTTAACATGTATGCTTGGTTTTACTTGGAAAGATGAAAGTAAAAACTCATTCATGTATAAAACTGTGACAATAAAATTAGATTAGCAATGACCCATGGGATGTTTGCATTTATTAACCAGAACTCTCCTTGTCAAAAGTAAAGGTTTATAACAAGATTATATAGAAAACATATAATCACAATTTATTCAGTCATTCGGTTTTTGTGATAGGGATACAGTGAACAGGTTCACATGATGTTGGCTTCATAGAAATTACTCTAATAATGGAGATGTAGATAAATAGTTTAGAATAGTCAAAATTATAATTATGAAGGCTGTTTCAAATTCAAAGTGTGAGGTAAAAGTCATCATAGGCTATTGACACAGCTCATTTGGGTCCAGGCATGTTAAAAGAGGAGAAATCAAATGATTAATTTAGGGTTAGATTCTGTTAGGAGTGACAGAAAACCCCAAATAACAGTGATTAAAGAATAAAAATTATTTCTGTCATACATAAGCAACAACCAGAGGTAAGCAGGCCATGCCGGTGTGATGACTTCATGATTCTGAAAAGTGGGACTTTTTTTTTTTGAGTGACTCCTTCCTTGAGTGACTGTCTTTAGTACACTGCCTAGGATGGTGACTTTAGCTCCATGCTTAAAAGAGGAAAGGGTAAACATGGTCATCTATGACCCTAAAAGGGGTCATATGTTCCAGCCTTTGGTTGGAACATAGTCACATAGCCTCTACTGGATGCATACGGAATCTGAAAAAATACAGTCTTTATTCTGACTAGCCATATGACAGCTCATAATGAGGGGCTCGGAAACTAAAAAAAAGAAAAAGAAAATAAATATTGATGAGTCCTGCCAGTCTCTGAGGACAGAGCATAACCTTCCTTGGTTTTCAAGTTTGAACTAAGGTTGTTCATTTTGTGGTATGTCCAGCATGTGCTGTGTGATATAAGTATGATTTAATCCTTAAAAGTTGTTTCAGGTGGGACATTTTCACACAGAGGAAATTATTACTATTTTTTTCATAAGGTATGCATTATAAATCAAAGAAAAAACCCTTAGGGAAACAAAATGTTTGGTTTCATTCCAGAGTAAATGTCTGAAATAGTCTTAGACATTTGTTCATTGTATATAATTGTGATAAAAATTTGGCAAATTTATAAACACATACACATACAAATTCACGTTTTTCTTAGACCTATATGTCGTTTACCCAAAACTCTATCACTTCTTCATTGTTTATTTCTTGACAAGCCTATTCCACTATCCAGTATGTATCTTTGCCAGCCTTTCCTATCTGTAAGTGCAGTTTGCTAGATTATAGCGAAATCTATCCTTAAATACAAACTTTCTGGGACTCTTTCCAAACTCAGAGTTTGTGATTACAGTTAAGCAATGATATTGTCACTTGCCTTTTTTTCTTCCCTGAAAATACCTCATCTCCTTTGGTCACTGCCATTCAGTACTTGAAAATGTGATTTGAAAAACAAGTTTAAATGGGGCTTTCTAATTAGGCTGGACTCATTTATACTTTCCCAACTCTGTATCCCAGGTTACCCTGGAGTTATATGCACCCAATTAAAGAAAATTCAATTTAAGATCTATATGCCTTTGAGTATGAATGGGTTACACTCAATGATTGAGTTTGATCCAACTGCTCATTCAGCTGAAGTGAATTAAGTCTTCTAGGGCACCAGGGTACCATTTAGTAAATTACCTCATCCAACACACTCAATTTGCCTCACATGGGTGAACAGCTTTCTTCCAGGGAGTAGTTTCATCACCCCAGTTCTGCTTTGGCCCACCCTTATTGATGCTAAAAGGCGATTCATATGACACAAAATTTATTCACAGCCTCAGACAATATAACTACACTATCATCAGCCCCACTTACGAGCACATGTGCCAGTATTTAAAGGGCAAATTAGAACCATTTTGTTTGGATTTTTTTTTTATAAATCAAACATAAATGCAAGTGCATCATTGTTCCCTAAACTCCAAAACCACAAAATCTGGAGATAAAATGATTTGGCCCCTTAAAAGTAACAATAAACATACATTTTTTTTCTTTATTAGCACAACATGAACACAAAATGAGTCTTTAGAGATAGCAATAAAATTGAGTGTAATACTTTGAAAGCAGTAAGTTTGTATTTTTTACTTGCAAACGTAAATGTTCCTTTAATTTCAATTCATTCATGTTCTTCTCTTATTAACTGTAGACATTTATTGCTTCCTCTTTTGAAAACTAACATCCAGAGCATAAAACACTTTTTGTGGTCCCATAATTTTTTAAATAATGCTTTGAAAGTGACAGGATGCCCAAAAAGTCCATGAAAAATAAAATGCATTCAGAATGCTTCCAACTGTTTTCCTCTCCACGTATATCATGTCAGAAGCTGCTGTTTGTCTCACAGTCGCTATATCCAAGAAGCTGTAATCATTCACCACCTTTGGCAGGATGTTTTAGCAAACTACCCAAATTTACATCCAAGCCAATATTTAAAATGTAACAGAAAGCATGCATGTTAAGTGAGGCATATTCAATGGTGAACAGTACCTGCTAGCTCTCTTTCTCACATTTTCCTCTCACATTTTCTCACATTTCCACGAATCTCCTTCAGCGATTCTCATGGAACAGGACATACTTGGATCCTCATTCCAAATTCAGCCTAATAGTACACAATAGTGAAAGCGGTAGCACAGCAAAATGCTGAAAGTTTGTCAATGGAGATATTTTACTTCTAACAATTTTGACATGCTCTTTTCTTATGGTTTAAGAGAAATATAATCAGACTTCTTTGAGTCTGTTTCCATTTTCTTCCTTATTATCAAGAATAAGCTTTACCTCAGATCAGACCTGAAAATTCAGGTACTATAGACCTCAGAGACATCAAACTTGAAAAAGGAATAGCCTCAGTATACCTACCTCTTTTCAATCCCATTTCACAGTTACGGTCTTATTCCTTATTTATTGAACAGTTACTATTAGTCACTTATAGATACTTTTCATATGATCCATAGTATCAAGTTGGCTTATATCTGGTTCGTTTTAATCCCATTTCACCATTATGTTCTTATTGTAAAATAGAGCCCAACACACTGTTATTAGTCTGTGTCAAGTCAGAATTTAATTTTCTGGCCCCTATTTAGGAGAGTTAGGTCTGCAGAGGACGAATGAGTGGTGAATCAGTCTCTCACCTCACAGAATTTCATCTCTAACAGTGTCTTACTTTTCTCTGGGGCTTAAAGAATTCAGATTTCTCTGCCACAGGAACATCTCCTTTGTCCCTTAAATATATTAATGAAAGGGCATATATACACAAGTAACATAAATGAAGGAGAGGATATGTGTAGAGGCCTAATGTCCAGATATTTATAAGTCACTTTCTATCTACCTAGGAATGAAAGAACATATGAGCTAGTGAGAATGGCTTTACATGTCATAAAATCTTTATGACTCTAATGATATTTTGACTAACTTTATGAACTAACTGCATGAATTTTGCCCATAGAAGTTGTTCTCCAAACCATTAGTAACTTTGTTATGAATAAGGAAGGCACTAAGATATGCTTTACAGTTCCTGTTTTTACAAGTGACCTTCGCTGTTGACCCCTACAACATATTATGCCCACTTCTGTTGGAACTAACGAAATGAAAAACTCTTCAAGGAACATATATCATGATATGTCATGAACTGAAGGAATTATACTACAAGGTAAAATGTAGTGTTATATATGAGAAAGGGAAAAGAACCAAGAAAGGAGGGTAGGAGAACATTACGTGATTGACTTCTGGTCTTCTGGGAATTATTGTAAAGCAAAGTTTTGAAACAAGATCCTTCTGACTCCCACACTTTTGTGCTATTCCCTGTGGAGGCTGTGATGCCTTCTGGGGAAGACCATATGAAGGCAGAATTATCCCAGTAAGGAAAAAATTGAAAGTCTCATAGAATGGGTGATTCTGGAATAGGGCATTTAGAATGGCTCAGGACAGAGAGGGCATTCTCACTTTGTGCTGGAAGGAGTGAGCAAATATTCGAGTAACAATAAATAGTCTATCATCTTTGGAATAAAATGTGAAGATTTTGAAACCATTCTTATGTTTTGGGTTTGTACTAAGCAGTAGGGAGATTTTGAAAGTTTTTAACGAAGAATGACATAATTTGAAGTGGATGGACTCAGAGAGACGATTAGACCATGCATGGTTGCATGTAGGGCATAGACAGAAATCCTCAATGCTTGTCTCAAGCAAAAAGTACCCCTGAAAAAGTGTAAATGTCTTTTGCAACATTACATCATCTACCATCACCATTATGGTACTGTCCCATTCATACATTTATGGTATTAGAATTGATGTCAAGTCATTTGAGTCTCAATTAGTTTTGTTCTCTGTTGGCTGCTCTCAATTATTTTCAGGACTAATTGTGTTCCATGTTTATTTTCAATACCAATCAGATTTTCAAAATGATAATTACCAAACCAAATTGTCCTGCTATCTAATACATACCATAAAGATGCCAAATGAAAAATGACTACCTTTTTTTTTTAAAAGATTTATCTATCTATGCATACAAGAGCTGGGGTACAGGCCAGAGATGCAGGGGGTGAGAGGATTCACCAGAGACAGAGTGGGGAACAGAACCGGCAGACTGACTGAAATACTGCTGAGGGGAGCAGCGGGCGAGACAGGAGAGGTCTGCTGTGCCATGTGGGTTGCTCCCCAGCTGGCTGGGAATTAAACCTGTGCTGCAGAGGCTGAGGACTGCCTCACAATGTGGGGCTTAACCCCCTGCGCCACCAGGGAGGCCCAAATGACTATCTCAGCCTTAAACGTGAAATTTTTATTATATATTAACACACTTGTCTGCAGATAGCACTGCCAATAACCAGAAGTGAAACTAATTTCAGAATATTCTCTTTCATACTTTATATATGTGAGAGCTTCCATGTGATATACCCAACAACAGGATAAATATTCTCAACCAATGGCCAGTCTCGTCTATAGACAGCCTTAGAAAGTTACAAAGAGGCAGATGCAGCTTGCCTCATGACCTCTTTGTCAAGTGTGCTAAAGGTGCAAACTTCCCCTTAGTTATGTGACAGAAATACCCATAGTTCATAAATGTCAAATTCACTGCACATTTTAGCTATAGAAGCTAAATAGTTCTATCACTTATACACATTGATAAATGGTGCTTAACAGCTCCTAAGTAGACTCCTTGGCAGCCAAGGTATAAAAGCATTTTTAAAACACTATAGTTTCAGAGTCTCACCCAGAAGGAAAAAGGTGGTTAGGAATATGCCAACCCAGGCCCTATGTGTTGGCTAAGTCAAGAGGGCCTGCTTTTCAAGTTCAGTTCGTCCCTTCACCATTTCTTAAATAAAAGAACTCTACAATTTTCAGAATTTTAGTCTGTCTCTTGTTCCTAAACACTAGCTTTTCATTTGTATTTAAAATAGAAAGTCATACATCTCATTGAACTTTAAATTATACAGTTTTGAGAATATATATTAGAATATGGTTTTAAGCACTCTGACATTGAAACAACTCAGTGTGTTTGTCCAGATAAAGTCAAACTACCTTTGAACTATTCACATAGAGTTGATTTTAATTCAACTCAATAAATATTACATTGAGCTCCCACCATGCCCAACATCTGTGACTGGGCAAAGAGAACAACAAGACATGCATGACTCATCCCTGTTTGTAAGGCTCACAGCCTAGTGGGGAAGCAAATATGTAAGCTAAAAGTCAACAGCTGCCAGCCCAGACTGGAGTCGCATAAGGGGTATATTACTTGATTTCTACAGTGTTCTTTAAAACATCTGAATTCATTGCCCTTAGCCAGAACTCTCAACCTTCAGTTCAACTCAAAACCTGTGTCACCAACCTGATAAACTTATTTATTGCATCTGATGGACTCTTAAAAGCATTTAAGTTTGGCATAAAAATTTAAAGCAAATAAGTTTTATATATATATATATATATAAAACTTTATATAGTAGTGTTATACCTCTGTTACAGTGACTACAATATATATAGTATATATAGTGTATATATATATAGTATATAGAGGTATATATATATATATATATATATATATATATATATATTAGCGTTATACCTCTGTTACAGTGACTAAGATTATACAGAGGCATAGAGGAAGGAATAGGGAGTTCACCCCAGGGTGTCAGACATGTTTTGACAGAGACCAAAAGGTACCAAGAGCTTTCTTCATGGAGAAAATATCATGGAGGAATGGAGACATGAAACAACAGGTCAAAGTTAGAAAATTAAAAAAGAAATATTTATTCCTAATAAGTCACTAATCGGTACTTTTTATATGATCCAAAATAATATAAATAATGTTCTTACTATTAGCTCCATTTTTCAAATGAAGAAACTAAGTATCAGATAACACAAATAGGTTACCCAAGGACAATCAGCTAGTGAATAGCAGAGTCAGTATTCAAAGGTTTGTCCAGTCTCAACACTTAGGTATCTTCACCATTAAACCTGAGGGATGTATTACCAGAACGCAGATTTATTCAAGATAGTTTTTTGGTAATTAAGATTCCAAATTCTACCAAATATAAACATAGGTAAGACCACTGCTCATACCCCACATTTGGAGGAAATATAGGTTTAATTCAATGTAACAAATGGAATAAAATGTTATAAACAAATTTAGAGCTTAAAAGAAAATTAGGGAAGTTCTTAGTCCAAGTTCATGATTTTACAGTTGAGAATATCCAGGCGTGTAAAATACTTGATTTTTAAAAAGTAAAAAGCCCTTTATTTTAAACATAAATTTAAATGGGGCCTCCCTGGTTGCGCAGGCGGTTGAGTGCAGCGCTGTGAAGCTGTCTGCAGCCTCTGCGATCCTGGTTTGATCCCTGCTGGCCATGGAGATACCCACATGGTGAGCAGACCTCTCCTGTCTCGCCTGCTGCTCCCCTCCGCAGTGTATTTCAGTCAGTCTGCCTGTTCTGTTCCCCACTCTGTCTTTGGTGAATCCTCTCACCCTCCCGCACATCTGGCCTATACCCTGGTTCTTGTATAAATAAATAAATCTTTAAAAATAAATAAATAAATTTAAATGTATTTTTTCAATAAATGTATTTAATAAGTTTCAAAATATTTTTATTCCCCTTGTGAATGCTATACATAGGGTCATAAAATAATTTACAGCTACCAAAATTTAATCATGCATGTCCTATAGGTTCTACAGGTTTAAAAATGACTCAAGGGAAGCTGCAAGTTTCTATTTAAAAGCACTGAACAAATAACTCATAAAACTCTAGCCATGAAGCTGCTCTTTTTGCTTCAATACTTTTATTGTGACCTCTATTGAACAGCAACAGGAAGAAAAATCTATAAAATTCATATTGCTGTGACCTGAAGGCTGAAAAATAGTCAAAAACAAACTAGTAATGGTTGCATGATCCTTAATTGTATTTGGTACCGAAGAATCTGCAAGGAGATTAGCTGTGCAGGTAACTGAAGAAGAAATACTAATTTACTTGAGGGCATATTTCCATTTATTAGAATTAAGAAATGAGCAGAATTCTATAATTGCATCCTTGGCTTAACTAAAATCATTTCCTGAAAATAATAGTTTTATATCAAAAATTATTTGATTTCTGATTTTTTGTACTAGAAATATGTGTCACAGTGTCAGATAAGAAAGGTAAATAATATTTACTGGATAAATTTATATGGATCAATGAATAGATAAAGGGATAAATGAATTTTTCATGATAAGAATAGTTCTCTTTCATATTCTAAGCATAAATGAAAATTACCTCTCCTCTACTTAATAGAAAATTGCTACTGACCTAGGATACCACTGAGCAGGCAAAGTTCTTTAGATTCTAGCAAGATAGTCATTAAAGAGCAACTTTTCAATTTTATCTGATCGTAATTATCCATACATTCAGTTTGCATTTATGGAAACCCTACACCGCATCATCTGATCAAGACAGAAGAGACTATGTTGGAGTCCCAGATGGCCCACTTCATGTATCTCAGGCAGGAATCTCTCCTCCACCAATCAGGACAGAGCAGCTTGCTTAGTTTTTCTAGAATGCATGTGATTATGTAAAGAGACTCAAAATAAAGGTCTTTATGAAGTAAAAGGTGCATTCTTCCAGTGCCTTCTGTGAAAATGTTCCTGATCTCAGTGATGATGAATCTGTTCATGAGTCTTCACAGAAAACTAGGAAACATGTGGTCACACATAATGGATTGATGGTTTTTAGTCTTTACATCGCCCAGCTGAGGAGAGAATGAGTAATGCTAAAAACAATTGTAATAGAGAAACTGTTATTCTTTGAAAACTTATTACAAGTTTAATCTAAGTGAGCAGACTCCTCCATTAATCGGTCAAGTCAGGAGTCAGAATTCAGGCAATGTCAATGGCTGTTTTCATATTGTGGTCTCTTTATATGACCTACTGACACGGAGTAATCTTTTTTTTGTTTCTCAATGAGCATTGCTAGCCTTTGGAGATCTCTCTCCTTTGTGCGGAAGGCATATACCACTTATTGCAATGCTTTCAGCATCCATCTGACCTTCACCCTTTAAGTACCAATAATGTCTTTCCCCACTCATAATTTGTAGCACTCCCTTGGGGCAGTGAGAACCATCAAACTAATGAAAGACTCATAAATCATTGATCCCTGCAGCCAGTGACTTATGTTAATTTACTTTATACCAGTGGTGACTAGTGCCTTTCATCCATCTGATATCTAAAAGTACTTGAAATTATATTAGAAGAAGATTGCCAGATTCAACAATTAAAAATATAGGACACCCAGTTATCTGGTAACTCTATATTTAAGACAAATATAATATGAATGTCACATCCTAATTTCTCTTTAACCCATCAGCTCAAGGTCACAAACTGGAAATTCAAATATTTGAAATTTACAAAAATCATGGACTAAGTGATACAAATTTTGTGTTGAGGAACAGAGTGATGTCTGACTATAGGACTTATTAAATCTGAACATAGGAAGAGGATCCCAGGTCTCTAATATAAAAACTGCTGGCCTCATAGGGGTTTCAGAGAGATTAAAAGAATGTGTTTCTTACAACCATCAGTGTAACTTTCTTAGGGTGTTATTGTGATTTAAACGTAGATACACCAAATCAACTACCAGTGCTGCAAATGCACTAGTAATTGCAAATATATTAAATTTTTTTTCTAAATGACTTTAGTGATTTCCAGGTCATTGAGACATCAAATTGTAAAGCTACTATTCTAGAGTTTAGGTTTTCTAATTCATGTCCACATGATAGCCATCTCCCAAATAGGAAGTGGCTCGTTATTCATCCTTTATTTTTAATCTTAGTGGAAATATTTTGTCCTGGGAATCTGCCAGCTACATGATATCACCTCTTCACTTCTCGCCTCAGTTTGCTGGTCTTTAAAGTGAAGATTTTTTTGACTGGATGATCTCTCCAGTCCTCCCAGCTCTAATAATCTTTTATTCTATGATTCATATAATTTTTGGGTAAATTTAAGTAGTTGCTGTTTTCCTTCACAGGAACCTTGTAAAAAAAGAAAATGCATGTAGTTCTACCTTTGCAAACTCTCATGTCTTATCCCTAATAGAAAAGTATAACAACTTAAAATTTGTACCTGTTCATTTTCTTAGCAGTATTTCAGAAACATGTGATCACTGCGTAGTCTAAAATGTTTCCTTATTTTAAGCACTAATTCTGATACACCTAGAGGAATGCACTGTTCTTTTTAGAGTGGCATGACCTCAGACCCTTTTGTAATTATTTTCCACATATCTGTAACTCATATGGAGGTAAATTCTGCAAATAGACATCAGTGACTTATGTTTATGTCCACTTTGTGAAATATAGGTTAAGAATTTTTGTCTTAGCAGTTGATACTTCTAATCCCCCTTTGACTACAACTAGTTAAGAGTAACTTTCTTTAAAAGAATAAATAATAGGTAGATTTTTTTTTAATTTATAAATGAGAATGCATTCCGTTTATTTTCATTCCATAGCTTCCTTGTAAGATTATTGATAATAAGTTTTATTACTGCTAAATGATCAACAAATATTCCAAAAAGTAAACTTTGACTGATGTTAATTTTTATCTCTTAAAAGGATCCTTCCCAGCCATTGGGGTGGAGGCATTCTGCCCCAGCTTCCTGAGGGCAGGGTTTTTAAATAGCATCCAGGCCCCGCATCCAGTGCCAGGGGGAGGATCTTTGCCACCCAGGATTCCTGCTGGTAGGTATTTCAGGTGAAGTTTTCTGCACTTTATATAGCACTAGGATTGTGCTCACAGTTGATGAATCCATAACATAAAAATAAATATTTCTAAAACATGTTGGTGCAAAGAAATGAAAGGGGCTTTTCAAAATGAGGTGACAATATGTATGATGCCCACTGTTGTGAAAATAACATAAAGGGAGTAGAAAAAGATAACCTAAACACCAAATTAATACAAAGCAGACACTTCTAGGCAAATTTTATATAAATCAAAATTCAGGTTTAAGATCCAAAATTTGTAATTCAAGAATAATAGAAGAATGGATATAAACCACATTATCACTTGTAATTAGCTAGAAAAGAGAATTTAAAACTGAGTGTATTTACAGAAAGAGTAATTCTATACCTGGGTGAGTTTATAGAGATTTAATAAAGTTCCATTTCACTAGAGAAAAATGATTTGAAAGAAAGGACAAAATATAACAAATTTGAAAGACATTTTAGAGGAAAAAAATTAATGGCCAATTCTCCCTAAAAATGCCAGTCTGACCAAATCTGTGTTTTATCAGTGAGAGAAAAATGTTTAGGATGTTGAACATTTTAAAATGCAGTTTCAAAGTTTAGTAAATAGTTTGTGGATTATTTCTAATAATAAAATCAAGTATTGTTTTGTCATTTTGTAAGCAACCAGATGTGTCTTCTCCCTCATACCTGAAGGATGCAAGCACACATCATATTGCATATATGTTTTGGAAAAATAGAATTAGGATGCTGAGTTTTGGAGTTCTTTGCCATATTTCTTATGTTTTGTTATTCATGATTACTAATTAAGCTACAAATTGTGGTACCAATGTATGTATGATACCACTGTATTCTGTAGGACTGGCCTAGCCAGCAGTATAATGAGAACATTTGAAAGACCTGGGCAATCCAATAATGACAGAATCCTAAAGTGTGCATTTCTTACTTTTCTTTTTTTTTTTTTTAAAGCATATTCTTTTTTTTTTAAAGATTTATCTTTATTTATTTATTTTATTTATTTATACAAGCACTGGGTACAGTCAGAAGTGCGGGAGGGCGAGAGAATTCACCAGAGCCAGAGTAGGGAGCAGAGCAGGCAGAAGGACCGAAATACACTGCTGAGGGGAGCAGTGGGCGGCAGGGGAGGTCTGCGCGCCATGCGGGACCCTCCTCCGGTGGCCGGGAAGCAGCCGGGGATCGAACCGGCACTGCAGAGGCTGCAGGCAGCTTCGCAACCCAGCGCTCAACCGCTGTGCCACCGGGGAGGCCCTTTCTTACTTTTGTTAGCAAAATTATACCACCAAGCATAAGATCATTACACTGACATTTTTATTTTGGCTTTCAGTTTTCTTTTGGCTTTTCAGTTTTGACCCTTACTTTCGTAATTAAACATACAAAATAACCATAAATATATTTCAAAGTGATTTAGTTTTTATCATTAGATACTTACCAATATAGTTGGAGTCTTTTTGGGCCAACAATGTTACTGATAAAGAGCGAAAATTAAGTAAATTAAAAATAGCGATTTTAATTCTAATGAGTTTTGCTACCTCTCCTTCCACCCCTCCCCAAATAAAAATGGTATCAATTACACAGGAATGTCGTTGTTGGAAAAAAATCTATATAGGCTAAGCTCTCCGAGTTAGCTGCAAATATCAAATGTAGCTTTCATATATTGACTAATATATCTCAGTGGTTGGAAATGAGGATGATATATAGTTTAAAGGTTTAACCCTTAACTTTTAATGACAAATCTTGGTGAATATAGGTACATTTGGCAGAAATGATGTTACAAAATCCAGTAGTGACCTGAATTATTCAACAATACTGTTTTAAAAAAATAACTCTTGTCATTGAACCACTGAAAATGATAGGAGGAAGATGATATTTCTATAACACATACACAGAAACAACTTTCCACAGATAGATCTAAAAGAACACTCTAGCACTCTGTTAGTCTAGGCTTTATGCCAGATTTCCCTCCAGCTTTCATAGAAGAGAAAACTCAGTTCAGTTTTCATGACTTAAATACAAATCAGGTATAACAAAATTGCTTCATAAAAAATGTATGGATCTAAACTTGTTCCTGTTCTCTCAAACTGAAATTAACTCACTTTTCCTGGCTTACATCAGGAAGTGATAAGTGATTACTGTACACTTTCTTTCTCTGTTATTTTTCAGTAAAGACTACTATGATTTCTAAAGTAAATTTTATCTCCTATTCCACTGTCACTTATTTCCTTAGAATTTCCTTACACTTTCATGTAAAGAGGAATGAGACTGTAATTATGAGTTTTCATTGTTTCATGTTTAATATATATATATAAATTATTTCTTTGCCATTTAATAGTTGAACCAGTGACCTTTCATATAGGACATTAACTTGAGGGCAGGAAGCAGTACCCCCTTGCTCAGTCAGTGGCACTTTTAAACATTGGCTTACGGGTGATATCCACTAGGCAGCAATTAATTTTCTTTCTACTAATTCATTTTGTCACAATACTTTGAGGATCTCATAAGATATTTATGTATCATTCAAGGAAAAACAAAACCTGTTTATTCCCAGTTACCTGCCTTATACAAATTTAAATGAGATATGTGGCCATGTCTTATAGAAAATGGTTGCTTTGCATTCCTATCATAATGTACAATCAAGGAGGAATATTTTTATCCTTATTTTTTCATTAAGTATAATAATAAATCATTGAGTCATGTGACCCACAAAGCAAACTAGCTTGAAATCAATATTTATATAACAGATATAATTTATTTATATGACCTTTTTCCTTTCTAGAAAGGTCATAGTAAAAGGTTAATATTCTTAACTTCAAATAGATTAAAAACACCAGGAAATAATTGGTGAAAGTTGAATAGCAAGAATATCCATATATTTAAAACAATGCTTTTCTTATAGTAGTTACCTAGTGATGTAGGAAAATTACAGTAGAGCAAAAAAGAAAGGAGTGGGGCAGGAAGAGAAGGGACAGGAGCTAAGAGAAAAGGATGGAAAAATAAAGGAGGAATTAGAATGACATACCTCAACTACATTGTTCAAAGTCTTACCCCTGCATGCCTCCTACTGATATCAAATTGAACCTCGTTGAAAAGAATTAATATCCCTCTTCAAACATGTTAGCAAGCACATACTCTAAAATGATAAGCTTGCTCTCTTTGCACCATCTTCTTTTAATTTGTGCCATCTGATTTAATTCTGTAGTCAATGCTGTTTGAAAGTGGGACAATGCATTTTTATATACCACAGAGTATTAATTCTCCTTAGGGCCTTAGATGCTTATGATGACTTTGTTCCTACCCTTTGTTCCTACTTACCATATATAGATAAAATCAGAGTAATAAAAAGCCACTGAAAAATAAATAGTGCAAAGATAATGATGAAGCAGTGTATTGAAGTTTCAGTGATTCAGTCTTGTCTGTCACTTCATAGTAATTACCATCTGCCATCAGGTGGTATCTTAAATTTACAAAAGATGCAAACATTACAATGCAAGTTAAAAACTAGGCTTATTTATAAAATATAAAGACATTCATTATCTCATAATTACTCATAAAATAACTTACGTTAGTTATACTTAGATCAAAAACAAAAAATCTAGTTTACAATTTTTTGGTCCAATTCCTGTTATTGATTATAAGAGAACTGATGTTTTTCACTAAAAAATAACTCATTTATAGAAATTGGATTGTAGACCAAACTCAAATGTATGTCTTACACTCACAAGCTTTTTCAATAATAAACAGTCTATAAAAGAGAAAAGATAGGAAACAGACAGCATATGGGATTTAGAAAGAGACAAATTCTGAAAAAAGTCAATATTAAAGATCTTCCTAATACTTCCTTTATGGTTAATCTAGGAAGCTCTTTAGTTGTTGGAGAACTGTTCTCCTGAAACAACATCTTACCTGTCTACCTGTGCTTTAGTGCAGTTTATCTCTATAAAACATCTCTTGACATTTTAAATTGAACTTCTCTTCATTGCACATTACATGTCATATCCAAAGAAAATGGCAAAGATGGGGTCAAGAACTCACTGTCTTTACCTTCTTGCTAAGTCAATTCCATGAGACTCCTTCTTTGTTTACTCTGAATCAAATAACAAGAGAAATATGAACACATGGGAACTCAAAAAGCAGATTTGCAAATACAAAATATATAATTAATAATAATATTATTCCTTACCCTTTGGAAAGAGATTTGAAATGAGACTTACACTCAATCCGCAATGGTGGGAAATTAATTCATTATCCAGTTTGCGATAAACTAATAACAGATCTAACTAAGCCATTTTTCTAGCAAAGGACAAAGTGCTGAGTCAGTATGAAAATGTCTTCAAAGTCCATTGACAGTGATTATCAATATTTTTGCTTCTAAATTTCATGTGAAACCCTACCTGATATGGAGCTGGGGCAAATATTGTATGCAGTATTATTCAGTCAAAAAAATTTTATTCAGAAGGCATGTAGTTTCGATGTTAGAAATAAGCCAGTAGTGATAAATATGATTGGAACTGCAGAGAATATAGGGTCTAGTGAATATAATATTATCAGGTTTTGATGCATATGGAGGAATGCAGAAAAGCAGTAACACTGATGTAACTAGGTGGCAGACTTTGAAGGAATATTCAATAAGTTAAGGGAAATTGGCATGAACACAATATACCAAAGGAAATCAATAGTGAAAAAATATATACATTTTAAGTATAAACTTCAATTCAGAAAAAGCTAAGTGAAACATTAGATTTCTTTCTATGTTCAGGCTTTCTAGCATCTCAGTTTGTCTACCTGACATTTAACATTGAGTTCAATGTTAAAATTCTAAACAACTTTCTAAAGTTGCTTTCTTTTGTATCCACAATTTGATGTTTCGAAATTAATCACTTAATGGAAAAACAATTTCCTCTGGCTTTACTCCTTCTAAAAATACGATGATTCTTTTCATTTTTTCTCTATATAAGGCAATTTCCTTGCTCATCTTTTAAAGAAGTGTTGTAATGAATATAACAGATAAGAGACAATGATTTGCTTTCTCAATTAGAGGTCATGATGAGGAGGAGTTGTCCTTTAAATTGAAGGGTGTCTATTTTATACATTTATGTAGTTGAAAATATTGCCATTAAACTGGATGAGTTGTATATGAGTAGGTGTTTGTGTCCACCTACTTAAACCAAAAGCTAATTATAAAAGGAATAGGAAGGAGTAGGTGAAATATTCAAAGTAAAATCCTGAATAAAAAATTCAAAATGTAAACTGTGATAAATAGAAAAAGCTTCATCTGAACTCCCAACTTCTGGTGTTTTTATTCCTTGCCATTTGTGTGAATTTAAGCCCCAGTAGGCCCTACTTTATATCCATCTGCACAGTTCTCCCTAAAGAACTCTCCTCTAAAATTTGTGCAATTGCAGAGGTCAGAAGGAAATTCTACAGAATGGAAATTATTAAAAAACTAGAATAGGAGATCAAGATTATTTTGTTTCAGGACTTAGCATAGACTTAAAGAAGAGAGGGTCACTTATAAAATGACAAAAATAAATATCTGCAGCACTCTTAGTGCAAAGGGTTATTTAAGAACACCTTTTGGATATGAAATCCTCCCATTTGTAACAACATGGAGGGACCTAGAAGGTATCATGCTTAGTGAAATAAATCAGAGAAAGGCAAATATCATATGATTTTCACTCACATGTGGTATAAAGAGAAAACAAACAGATGAATTTACTAATAAAAATAAACTGTTACACTTTATGACCAATCAGTAGTTACCAGATGGGAAAAGGGAGGTAAGGTGGGTAAATTGGGTGAACAGTGTGATTTAAATGGCGAAAGATAGAAATGGAATTTTAGTGGTGAGTTTATGGTAGCGTATGCAAATGTTGATTTTTAATGATGAACATGTTAAAATTCAGCACTACTTCAATGGAAAAAAAAAAAACACCTTTTGGGATATATTAATGGTTTCCAAAGCCAGCATAAGAGGCATTAGCTCTTATGTTAACATTAATGTTGAGTTCAAACTGCTTCCTCTAATGCTTAAAATTAGTGGGTTCCATGAGCATGTACATCATCCTTTGGTTCTTTGACTTACTTAAGGAGAAATACACAAAAGGTTAGAAAATGATTTGAAACTTAAGAAAGATGTCTTGAAGGTACCACTTAGAATGAGAAAAGCCAGTATGGAAATGTATTCAAATTGAAGCTATAATTTGAACCTTCAAATAAGATTCAGTTTATAAAATCTTTAATACTCCACAGTTTATGACTTTCAGACCTCCTTGGACAGTTGCTTCTGATTTTGGGGTATAGGTCATGGACTCAAATTTTTTATGGATTATACTTTATTTCATGTCCAAAAATAATGTAAACTCTATACCCAAGAAATGGACATATCATCAAACATGATGCATACAAACACACACACACACACACATACACACACACCCTTATAATTTCATGTAACTCTGAATCCCATAAGTAAGAATCCCAAGTTCTTAAGTACCAGTTTTCTATATATAAATTTATACTTAATAGACATTAGTGAGCATTATCATCTTTATGTAAGACTGACGGTATATTAAAAAAAAAAAAAAACAGAGCTGCAGGATGCATTTGATATCAGGCTCTTGAACACTTACAAAGAGAATTTCTATTTTCTTCCTGTCAAAAAGACATGAAAAATCTTAAAAGGCCTTTAAGTAATTTTCAGATTTCTTTTACTAATTCTTTGTACTTCTCTATATTCAGATTCTTTAAATAGTTTTAGCCTTTGACCTTAGCTAAATCTTTTTATAAGCATAAACTCTTCTTTTATCTTGATAACACTTGATGAGTCTGAATCTTAAAAATCTGGTTCACATATATATCACTGTTTTAATTCTCAATTGAGTAGTTCTTGTCCTAAGACCATCCGTCTAGATGTGTGCAGGTGTACAAACCTTTTAATAAACCTTTCCCTTTGAAAAGCAGCAGCAGAGCTCTCTGCCCACTTTGCCTATGCAGGTGCTTTCTTTTTTTTTCCTTTCTCCTTTTCCTAATAAACCTGTCATTTTAAAATACAAAAAGAAAGAAGAATAAAATAAATTCTCAATTGAGAACATATTTAGCCCTGGAGGTCATCAAGTTTTACAAATTGTACCATCTATCAATATTTGGGCCTATTCAAAGAAAATGTCAACAATTTCCAATGACTTATTCAAGAATCATGTTTTCTCACAAAGAAAGATTCTGAAAACCTTTCTACAGCTTGATAAATTTGCTGAGTCTCTATATGAATCATTGTTTAATCCTTGTATTGGTTGCTATTGTTTTGTCAGTGTTTTCACCATGATTGAAAATTTAAGAAACTAAGCTCCTCAAATGCTTCTTTCTCTCCAGCAAACGATGCTGATTCCCATACATGCCTTCATGGGCTTCAGAACCACTTAAGAACATAAATAAGGTGGGGATAGACCTACCCTGTTATAAAGCATGTGTCATCTCAACATTTAGTCTTTTGCTCTGTAGAATAAAGCACAGTGGAAGTTGACCTGTGACATACTGCTGGCTTTTCTTAGTTCTATTCACAGACATATTACAGAGGGTGTATTTAGCAAAGTCAAACTTTTTTTTTAATTTAACTTCTTGTAAGAGTTGCAGAAAAGATTCAAAAATAGGTGGTAACTTTCTTGGGAGGATAAAAAAAGGAAAGAAGTCTCAAGTTTGTATCATATATTATCCATTTAACAAATGTTTTCTCCATTATAATTAATATTTCACGTTAAATAACATGTTGTTAACATACATTAAATATATCCTCTCTAAAGGTTGAGTTTTGAATTTTCTTTTAATTAGTGAAGGATATAAAAGACCGAAGAACTGCTATTTGATCACTTATGTAACCATAAGATACTTTTGAAGCCAAAAATAGGGCATAGCTTTTGGAAAATGAAATACTTTCTCCCAAAAGCTTCAAAGTTCTTTTTAACACACTCAGGATGTGTTAATAATTACCCCATGTCTTCTCTAGAGGCTTTGCAAAAACATATCTCATTGCTTTTCTTAAGTATTCTCATGTATGCCTTTTATAATTCAAATTTCAACTGCTAAAGTTTCATCCCTTTATCCTTAGATGCAAATATTAGGATAATTTAAAATCAATTATTTGTAAAGAAACCATAAAATCGTTATTATAAACTGATATTTGGGATGTGGGGAAAGCAAAATTCAGAGGCTTTTTTCAACAAGTTTTCCTAACACATACTTCCTTTTTATATAGAACATTATAGAATTTTATGGGACATTAAAATCCTAAAGCTTGTCAAAAACAAAACATCTTTAAGATAAACGCAGTCCATAATGCATTTCCAGGATATATTTCTAAGCTATTCTCCAAAGTTACTAGAGAAGACCCATGTATTATTATTTTCTGTTACCCAAAATGGTCAAGGAATCTGAAGCCAAATCACCTTGCTTCAAACCCTGCCTCAGCCACCTGCTCACTGTGTATCCTTGAACAAATGTTATAGTGAACTAGTAATTACGTTAACTATAAGGGTGGTATAAAGATTAATAAGTTTACAGAATGGTGCCTGGCAAATTGAATAACTTATTTTTAGCTTAGTTGTTATTACATGTGTATTCACAGAAAGAAACCAGGAAAAGGGTGACATAAAATTATGTGAAATACAGTTTAATTGGACTTTGAACTTAAATATTATGTGGTATTTCAAGTCATGAGAATTCACTCATGTGTTTTCTTTTTACCTCTACTTAATGATAATTTAAATTATTGGTTATTGCACAATTATTTATTTTGAAATAGAAAGTAAAAAGCCATAAATAAAATAATTTCAAGACATGTATTTTTAATTTGATCATTATTATATTACCTTTATAAATATGGAAATAGTACAAAAATCAAGAAAGTCAGCCTTAAGTCATATTATTAAAATTTTGCAATATGGTTAATATCTTCTAGTAAAAATGCAGTCTTGTTTAGCAGTAACTTTCATTGTTAACAAGGCACTTCTAGGTAAGAAGAAATCTTTTTGTCCATATGGTAATCTTCAGTAGGAAGAAGTACATTAATGAATATTACTGAAGTTAATTGATGCAGATGTTCTACTGCTCTATCTGGAACTGGCAGGAAATAATATTTCCTCTCTTTAGCCTCACACCTTTCATTTACTAAGAAACAAATCTAGATTTGCTACTCTTTTCATAAATGCAGATCACTCCTCCTAATTTATGCTTAGCTATTTTTTCACAGGATAAAATAATTTATTCTTCAGTAGTTCTCTAAGAGCGTTTGGATCATTTCTAAATTAAATAAAAGGAAAAGAAAAAATTCGGAGAAGAGAATCAAATTAGCATAGTTGTTATATAGATTCAGGGGTTGGAAATAGCCCTAAGTTTAACCATAAGACTAGTGTTACAGGAACAAATCTGACAGTGCAGAAGGCACATCATAGTTTGTTAGAGAAGAATAAGAATCTACTCCTACAGAAGTTCCTCCTTAGAAACTATGTATCATAGCACATTATTTAAAGTAAGAAAATGCTCAATTTGATTATTTTATTCTTAGGTGAAATCCCTTTGTTCAGTAAAGCAACTTCCAACCTGCTAATTTAGAGTAAATAGGAATTAAGAGGACATTTGAAACCATCAAGAATGCTCCTAAATATATTGGCCATAGTCATTTTTGGTAATGAACCTTAATTCTGAAAATGGTATCATAGCTCATGCTTCAGTCGCCCAAAATAAAAAAAATAACACATTTATCCATTCATTCTCTTTGTTTTCAACATTTTCTCATTTAATCTCATAATGCATTAGAGATAATGGTATTACGTAATATTATAAAATATGCAAACACAAATGAAGAAACTGAGTCAGTGGGATAAGTGAGTTATATTGCCCAAAATGGAAAATATCTTTAATATCATACTATCTGATTCCAATCCAACAACTCTAACTGCACTGTGCTGAACTCACAGAACCAAACACCCAATATACCTGACACAAAGATTTCATTGCTAAAACTGGAAACTTAGTGTATCATGTAAAACATGTAGCCAGCACTCATTTTTCCTTTGCCTTAGGATATGAAAATTTTTGTAGTAAGATAAAGCTACAATAAAACACAGAAAAGATCTTTTTTTTTTTCTATATGGAATACAAACATAATGAGAAGGGGGAAACAGTTACAAGACAAGTTCATGCATACAAGAACCTGGGTATGGGCCAGATGCACAGGAGGGTGAGAGGATTCATCAGAGACAGAGCAGAGAACAGAACAGGCAGACTGACAAAATGCATTGCTGAGGGGAGCAGCAGGTGAGACAGGAGTGGTCTGCTGTGCCATTTGGGATTCTTGCTGGCTGGTCGGGATCAAACCCACACTGCAGAGGCTGTGGACAGCTTCACAGCGCTGCGCTCAACCGCCTGCGCCACCAGGGGAGGCCCTATATCAGTATTTTTGAGTGACAAGTATTGTGAGACATTGCGCTTATTGTGTCTTCTCATCTAACCCTTTCACAAATAATGTAGTATATAATATTACCCTACTTTTAGGGTAATATTAGAGAGCTAAAATAGCTAAATAATATTTAGAGAGCTAAAATAGCTTACCCAATATCATGGAACTAATAGGTAATGTAGCTAAGTATTGAATTCTGCTTTTTTCCCACAAAACCATATAATTTAATACAAATAATTTAGGATGAAATGCTCTTTATTTGCCATTCTGTTATTTCAGTAGCTTCCTGGTCTAGATCATTCTTAGAGAACATCTTTATGTGCTTTCTAGCATTCCATTCAAAAAAATAAAATAAAATTGAGTGCCTTTTCGGTACCTACCTCTGGGCTAGGTAATGAACTTACAGAACAGAATTAACTCAAGTCCTGACCTCAAGGGCATTTTAGAGTGGGAGGCAGACACCTCTTTGTTATCGTCAGTACCATACATACCATAAGTGTAATAAAATTATTTGATTAAGATGTACAGAAGAGCAAAAGTACAGGCAAGTCTCCCTAAAAGGGAAAATGTTTTATGGGATAATTTACAGGGAAAAGGTATTTAAAATACATAATTTCTCCATGTGGAGATAATGAGAAAGTAACCTTTCAAGATGAGAGGAAAATTCAAGAAAGTCATACTTAGGGAAGTATAAATTACCTGAAGAATTTGAAAAAACAGAAGATAGAGGAATAAGGGGATATAAAAGATGATACTAGAAATAATGGTGAAAGAGTGTGAAAGAACTAAATTGACAAACAGTTTAGACTTTGACCCTGCAGCAAACAATACAATAATTAAAATAGTCTTCAATCAAGGAGATGAGGCATTAGGTCTCATAGCAATTAGCTATTTACTTCTATTCCCCTTTCCATGGTACACCTCTGGAGAGCAGGGATTATGTGTTGACTGAGGACAGTTCTTCAGAACAGAAGAGCACTTGATACATAGCAGGCATTTTTTATATTTTTTGATGTACCCCTGAATGTTGAAAATAATGGTTGTACAAGCTTTAGCCTGTAATGGGGAGGATAACAGGAGCAAGAAAAAACAGTAAAGATTATTGTAGTAAGTCAAGCAAGAGAAAGCAAAGGACAGAATGTGGGCAGTGATAATAGACTTTGTATCAATCAGCATAAATTAATCATTTATGAACTAACAGGGGTTTAATACAGTGACATGTCTACTGTTTCAGTGGGGTTTCAGTATGGGTAATTGGATGGTGATGTTTTTAACAAAGAAGGGAATACAGAAGGAAAAGAAAGTTCAAGAAGCATGGTAAAAGTTTGAACTCAAACTCAGGATAAGCTTCATTTGGTATATGATCTGTTAATCACCAGGCAACACTAAAAGAAAGTCATTCTTGAATTTCAGTATTTGTGAATAAAAATAATTTAATATATTATAACTTTGTTCAAATTTATGTCAACCATATCTTTAAACTCCTTAGAGGAATAAGAAAATTATTCCACTTATTATCAAATCCATTTGAGATTATAATTACAATTCACTATCTCTGTAACAGAAATAGGGGAGAGAGAAATAGATTAAATAACTGTCTCTATAAGTCTTGAATTGCAACTAGGAGAAAATAACACAGGCATCCTAACTGTCAATCCAAATTATCATCACAGTTTTTATTACCTGTTAGACAAAATATAAATGTGATATAATGTTAAATAAACTAGAACTGATTTAAATCTGTAATAGAGTTTGGGGGTTATTGAGATTTGTTTAGATTCTTGATATTACTGACTGCACATTAGAAATTGCTAAACTGATACAAAATGCTACATGTAGCATAAACTCATTACTTACATGAAAATGGTAAATCTCTGAAATCCCCTTCTTTCACAAATCTTCCCTGAGACCAAAGGAAATACAAGCCCAATATTTCACTAGCAAAGTGTTTTCACACCCAAGATTTCCCTGGAACATTTAAATAATGCCTTTTGTTTTCTTTGACAATAGCACAAGAAAAGTATAGTCTTATGATCATTTGATTTCTCAGTACACTTATATCAAAATCATCATAAGTATTAAGAAGCTGCAAATTTGAGATTCGTTAGTCCATAAAAGTACAGAAAATGATGGTATAGAATTTTATGATTCGATTTATTCAGAATGTATATATGTGATATCTCTTAGAACTCTGATTCCTACATAGATTGAATCATCACTAACCATTTCTGTACTACTTATGAAGGAAAACCAAAGAAATTAACTTGGTGTGACCTGTAGATCTTTTAAATTCTAATGATGAGGCGTCTAAAGATATGTAGTGGGAATAAATGGAGTAGGGATCCCAATAATCTAGAGGAGAGGAATATTGGTGCTTTGATGGTGGGTGTAGTGTTATTACACATCTGAGGAGGTATGAATTTACTTCCCTATTCCTAAATCAGGTACAGTGTTTATTTTTTTTTATAAATTTTATTTTTATATTCCCCCATACAACTGCACATGCCCCATTCTGACCCCAATCCCTCCCCTCCCGGCCCCCACCCCCCAAAAAGTGTCTCTGGTTCATAGTTTTTTGTTGATTTTGATTTTCACTTTCTTATAGTTATTCATTTTCCTGATCCCTTATTTAAGTTTTCTAGATTCCTGCTATGAGTGAGACCATCCGGTATTTTTCTTTTTCTTTTTGGCTTATTTTGCTGAGCATGATCCCTTCCAGCGCCATCCATGTTGCTGCAAATTGCATGTGTTTATCTTTTTTGAATGCTTAAAACAATGTCAACTGAATAAGAAAAAAGAAAAGACCTGGGGATGTTGAGGCTTGAATAATATTCAAGAATCTGGAGTTTGTCTTCTGACTTCAGTACAGTGTCAACGTTAAATTAATCGTGTGACATGAGGCACTTGGAGTAACTGGCTAAAATTGTGAAAAAAGGGAAAATAACTGTAATATTTTGAAAATACAAAAAGAGAAAATCATCTCCAAATACATTTCCCAAGGCAATAATGTAATATATCTTTTATATATATATATATATATATATATATATATATATAAGACAAATAGCACCATCCCCAATAGACTTCTCTCACCTCACCACATATATGAAAAATACCATCCTAGCTTTTATAATTTCCCTTGTACTTATCTCTTTTCTTGTTTATAAAATGTAATCACAGGCTGAACAGTTGCTTGTAATCTTCACAGAGTAACTTCCCTACAGAAAAACACTAGGAACAAATTACAGGTTAGATGCCAGCAGTATTTTAAAAAAACAAACAAAAAACATGTTTAATAACAGCTGCTCGAGACTGGCATTACTGCATGAAATACAAAGATGCAGAACTCAGGTGTGAAACTGCTAATTCGCAAGAATCCAGGGGAGTCTTCATTTGACTCTTTATTATCTTTAATGAGAAGATGAAACTTGTCACTGATGAATTTTAAGATTGAATAAAGTATATCCCAAAGAGTTATAGATGAGCTAATTTCAAGTACTTTCTTTGTATTCGCATAGATCAGAGTCTGCTGAAATACTTGAGTGTTACTCTCTTAGGAATTGTGAATTCAATGAGAAAAATCTACTTGTTTCTATGAAGCACCTACTCCGCTCAGCTCTGATAGGTAACTTTAAGAAACCCAACAAATGGGGATAGGAGGCATCTATGGGAACAAAGGAAAAGCAAACTAATAAAACCCTGGTACAGTGCATAGTGCAGACAAGAGATGTGAGGGGAATACAACAACCGGAAATGCCACTGTGGGAGACTTCCAAAGAAGAGGTACAATGTATCAGTTCTGGGGAGGTATGTGGTGAGATTAGGGAGAGAAGAAAATTGGGAGATAATCTTCTCAAGAGAATGCCAGAAGGAAAGACAAACAGGGTCAACACTGAATGAATGTAGGCAAAAATGAGAACTGATGGAGCAGATGACAAGACAGGTTAGGAGAGATGAGGTTCTTCACTGGAGAAGACCACGGGATGAGCCTTATGGTTTTGATCTATAAATCTTGTCTAAAGGCACCTATTATAAAAATTAAGAAGTTCAGCTCTGTGACTCTGCCTCACACTGCTGCTTACTAGCTGTTTGACTTTGGCCATGTAGTTTGATGTCCTATCCTGCAATTTCCTTATTTATGTAATAGGAATAATAATTGTATGTCTCAAAACTAGATAAGTGCTTACATGCTCTTTTTATTCTAATAAGATGGATATTCTTAAAAGGAAGTTAAATAGAGAAATATCTTTTTCATTTTAAATGTACCTTTCTAAAATCTAAACATCCTCTGGTAGCAATGATCTAGATTGAAAATATGGCCAGAAGAACTCAGGCAGTCATTATAGTAACCAAGCATTGTCCCTTAGCAGCCATAATCCATTATCATTCAAACTGGAATATGGGTCTCAATATAATTATGTTCAAGTATTAAAATGATCGTTTCTCTTTCCCCACCCTGCTAACCAAGTGTTTGCATCAGACTTCTATCTCTAAGCTCTCTGAAACCAATGACAAAATAAAGATTTCATGACAACTTTCAGATTTAAAACCTAACTCTTCTAGTTTCCTGACTACATTAGTAGAATTCACATCACCTCATTTTTTTTCTGATAAAGTTCTTTATATTTGGGTGAAATTAGGGACTTTGAGGAACATTATAGAAATCTGCCAAGGTGGAAACTTTTTTGGGTTCTAAATGTGTGCATGATAAATTAGGAGCATTATTAATACATTTAACCTTTAGCACATCTTTCTTTAAAATATAGGTTCAAATGTAAAATCTAGCATTTGCAGATATTGCCCTAATTTGTTACGCTCACCCTTTCTAACCCACGAAGTTCAGAGTTCATCAAAGAGACATGAATTACAGTACAAGATCTGCTATTTCCATCATAATTTCTTTCCAAATTTTCTTTATACTCACAAAGAAAAATTCTATGCATATTACAAATTGAATTGCTAAAAATTCCAGTGAAAATCAAGAAATATAGAAGTAAAAAGTAAATATTTCATACATTTTTATTTCAGGTAAATATCATTTTCCTTCATCTGAGTGAGTTTATCTTTTAAACCTGGGCAATTGGACAGAACAAATAGATTCCATTCTTTGAAACAAATCAAAGTTATTTATGTTGAATATTCTACCTAATAGAGGTATACTGGGGACTGTAATGACTGCAAATGGATATGATAAAAAAGAAATAAATGTTCAGTTTCTGATTTTAGCTTCTGCACTAGACTACAAAATCAGTTACTTATTTTTCATGTACTGCCATCATTGTCTGTTTATCTAATCTATGTCCAATAAAGAGATGATCAAGAACTGTGACAAATCCCACCAACTTTGTAGCGTTCATCAATCTACTGGAATTTTTCTACTTAAATTCCTTAAAAGCAGACTATGACTGATGGTTCATAATTTCTTAAAGAATTTCTTGGGGCCCCCCTGGTGGCGTAGGCGGTTGAGCGCAGTGCTGTGAAGCTGTCTGCAGCCTCTGCAGCACCGGTTCGATCTCAGTCAGACGGCAAGGGTCCCACATGGTGTGGCAGACCTCTCCTGTCGTGCCCACTGCTCCCCTCAGCAGGGTATTTCATCAGTCTGCCTGTTCTGTTCCCCACTCTGTCTCTGGTGAATCCTCTCACCCTCCCATGTATCTGGTCTACACCCCGGTTCTTGTATAAATAAATAAATATTTTTTTTTTTTTTTTTAAAAAGAATTTCTCCTTTTTCTTTGCCTTAGGAATATTTCAGAAATCCCAATCTAATGTAATTCAGCCATAATTACTCTACCACTGTCAGTTACATTGTATCAAACTGCCAATACAGCTATAGTAACTGCTTAAACCCTGATTGTAGCTTGATTATATATATATATATATATTTTACATCATTTTTCATATTTGCACAATGTATGCATTTTCATCTTGGTTATAGTCCCATATAATCCTCACCACCCTTGTTTTGATCCTGCTCCCTTCTCCCAACCCCACCAACCGCCCGTGTGTCTCTGATTTATAGTTGCTTGTTGATTTTGATTTTTACTTTATTATAATTAGTCTTTTTCCTGGTCCCTTATTTAGGTTTTCTAAATTCCTGCTATGAGTGAGACCATCGAGTATTTTTCTTTTTCTTTCTGGCTTATTTCACTGAGCATGATCCCTTCCAGCTCCATCAGAAAACCTAAGGACAAAAGAACATTCTAAACAAGTGATTGCAAGCCCTTAGAAAAGGAAATGCTTAATTTCTTTGTTATTCATATTGTAATTCATATTCCTTTATGAAATGAAAAGAAATAATGTTACAAAGAAGTGGAGAGATGCCTATGTATAGAAGCGTGTTGAAAAATGGCATTGTTATTAATAAAATACAAATAACTTAGCTGCCACAGCTGGAAATCTCTAACTACAGCACATATTTCTGTAATTGCTCTAATGCTGTGTGTTCTCTTGCTCTTTTTGCAGGCAGACCAGTAATGATTGTGGTGGAATATATGGAGAATGGATCACTAGACTCCTTTTTGCGGGTAAGGTGATCTTTACTGAATGGCATTTATGAGTTATAGATTTAAATCATTATCATAAATTAATTTTTGCATAATATTATTTGTGGATTTTTCCATAAAGAATAGCAGCATCTTCTAAAGGAAGCATTCTCTGATACTGTGATAGGTTAGAGTGTTACTAAGGGAGAGATCATAGTCATGTAATAATATAATTGAGTTGTCCTATAAATCACTTACCATATTTTATATAAATATATATATATTTCAAATGATGTTATAAAATGATTAAATGAAACTCAGTTTCTTCACACAGCTATTCATTTTGCTTTATCACATTTAACTATTTAGTATAGTTATGCATTATGTCTAATGCTGAACCCATTAAACTGATGTGTATCTAATAATAATGACTAGAGTTCATATTAGAAAACTGGTTTTATCAGCTTTATCCCTCATTGTACTTATACTATTTAGAAAACAAAAGGAGGAAGAATTTCTACTCCAGTAGAAATTAGTTTTGAACAAAAATATGTATTTAAAGTACTCTTTAAAGTACTTTAAGTACAGGAATGTGGATATTTTTCTTATAAAATGACTGCCTTTTTGCCATTTGGGATTTATTATATTATTTTTCTCCTTTATTTTCATGGAAATAAATAGTCATAGGCATTTCTTCTTAACTTCATTTTTGTTTCCATGTTATTTGGACCAATGCTCTATACAACTCACCTTTCTCTCTTGATCTCATTTTCATTTATTTTTCTTGATTCCACGCCCTCTGCTTCCAACAGCTCTCAGTATTGGCAATGATGATGTATTTGCACTGTGACTGGACTTGATGTCCAGATTGAATGCCAGAAGCTGAATTCAGCAAAATTGTCAAGTTATTATAGAGCAATACTCCTGTACAATGCATACTCTCAACCAAGTATTTTCTTTAAGGCAAAATGAAATTCATAGGTGTTTGGGGACATGAACTATTTGTTCTTTTCTGTAGCCATTCTCAGAAGATTATTTTGTAGCTTGTATTTATTTCTCCTGTAAATGTGCTAGATTATTTTAGCATAATTTATCAGGACTACCCATGGTACGTGCATTGCAGATATACTTATGCCCTTCTATTATATTAACTCATAAACTCATTTTCACCAGATACATATCAAAATGGTTCGTTATCTAATGGTATTTGGGAAAAATTTTTTGGTATCAATGATATCCTATAGAGCTAAATATAATGATAAATAATACAGCACATTATCACTCTGAATTGCTGGTGAAAATTGGAGCAAATGACTACTCCAAGCCAACTAGAAGATAAGTTTTAGCTTCAGATGTGTTTATCCTGCTGAACTTAATTAAGATATTTTAAAGAAAATATTAAAAATGAAGTATTTTTATAAGCATCCTACTATATGTTTAGAAAAGTGGTATATTTAATTATTTAAAATTTTAAAACTATTATTTTTCACCTCTTATGTTCCATGTGGGAAAGATACCATAGAATCCAAAAAGAGCAAATGTTCAATTGATGGTGGCTATTATTACTGCATTCTATGAGAACCTTAACATATTTTGTCTCCTCTTGGTTCTGCCACCTGCCATCTATGTGACCTTGTGATTTGGGGTAGTAACTAATTTCTCTGTACCTCTATTCATCTATATAACGGGGATGTTAATAGTAATTACCACAAGCATTTATTATCAGGATTAACTGAGTTGATTTTTGTAAAGTTTATAGATTAATGTTTGACACATTTTAGTGGTAGAATAAGGATTCAAACTCAAGTCTTTGACTCAGAAAGCCATGTTCTCATATACTATGAGAACAATGAATTATATCTTTTTATCAAATTTCTTAATAAGTTTGCTTCCATCTCCTCATGTAGTTTTATATCGCCATGGTCCTTAGAATTTATATTAAAATCAATGTCACCGACTGGGGAGAAAACACATAAGGCCAATACTCCCTTTCATCCTGCTTTAATATTCTTACCCATCTGGAGCTCAAAGTGCTTTATAAACTTTATGTCAATAGCAGATATGCAACTTTACATGGCAAGCAAAAATACGTACAAATCCTCAAAATCAGAGTCATTTTTCAAACTACTTCTTTGAAATTTGATAATTGTAACTTCTGCAAGCACAAAAAGGAGGCAGTGGCTAAGTGTATTGCATAGTAGGGAGCCATCCATGGCTCATTAATGGCATTCTGTGCTTACTGGAGGCAGAAAAGATTTCCCTTTGGTCTCCCACACTATTTGAAAATCTCTTCAAATTATTTTATATGAGCGATACTCAACAAAGTACAAGATTACAATATAGCACCAGTGATGGTAGCTGACTTGGTTTAATATTGCACAGGATTCATGAATTTTACTCAATTTGGAATCCTTGTGTATGTACCTCCAAATACATATTAAAAGGGGGTAGTGTGATTAAGTGTGTATGCTTGTATATACCCGTGTTTGTTTACAAATATATGTGGCAAAGGAACGTGACTGGATATGTGTGTTTTTTTAATTTTGAAATGAATGGATTCTCACTTAGCAAGTGATTGCCAGCCTGACTGCTCAATAGGTCATATCTCACTGCTGTACAGATTTTTCTAAATTTTCCAAGGAGATACATCAGAGTGAATCAAGTATTATATTGACCACCATCTCTGCAGTCTCTCTCCAACTATACAAATGGATTTTGTAATTTTCATATAATTGTGTGTTACTTGCCTGGCAACTGCTGGTCCCTAAACCTTTAGATCTCCATTTTCAAAACAATGTCAACTAGAAATTCAAATAAAAACATTTATAAATTATTTTAAACCTTAAGATTTCATGTCAACCACAAAAAGTGCAGTTACAATATAATTTGACTATTTTTTAAAGGGATAACTCTGGTTGCTGTACTGAAAAGACTATACTGATATAGAAATAGATGCAGGAAAATTTGTAGACTTTTGTAATAATCCAAGTAAAGAAATGAATCTGATGGCTTACTTGAAAACAGTTTCAGTTGAGATGATGGTAACTGGTAGATTCGATGGTATATTTTTGTGGTAGAACCAATAGGATTTGTTGGTGAATTGGATAAAGTATAAAAGCAAAAGAGAAGATTCAAGAACAACTCTCACCCACAAATTAAGTTAATATTAGGCAGTGGGCCTCCCTGGTGGCGCAGCAGTTGAGCGCTGGGCTGCGAAGCTGCCCGCAGCCTCTGCAGCGCTGGTTCGATCCCCGGCCACCGGACGAGGGTCCTACATGGTGCGCGGACCTCTCCTGCCACACTCGCAGCTCCCCTCAGCAGTATACTTTGTCAATCTGCCTGTTCTGCTCCCCACTCTGGCTCTGGTGAATTCTCTCACCCTCCATGCTTCTGACTGTACCCAGTGCTTGTATAAATAAATAAATAAATCTTTTAAAAAAAAGTTAATATTAGGCAGTAACTACTATCTACAGTTATTGGACTGTAGAATTAAGTGGTTCATAGACCTAAAATTCTAGGAATATTGTCTGGCACATAGTAAGAACCCCATAATGTTAACTGTTATTATTATACTATTTTCAGAAGACATCTCTATGAGTTTTAATATGGTTTTTCTCTTGCTTCCTGATCTGCCTTTTCAAATAGCTAAAAATAGGCTTAATTTTCACCATAAAAAATATAGATATACCTCACACATATGAGAACTTAAATAATACATATAAATGCACATCAGCATTTCAAAAGGAATGTGAGTCATTTGAAGCTCTGCCTTAAACAAATGTAAAGCAAATATTAATTTAAAAAATTAAAGGGCTCTTTTAAATATTTATGTACTCAAATTATAAATCTAGTAAAGATGGCATTTTACCTTATGCTAGTTATATATTAATAATGAGAACTGTATTTTATTAGCACACTTTTCTTGTAAATTGTGTTGTGCAGAGTGTATTTGTGCTCGAGCCTGAGTAAAATTAATCTTCATCATGTCCATTTTATATTCAACAGTGAGAAAAAAAGTGAAGTTGCATTTATGCACCAATACCTGTTTTGAAATCATAAAAATTATAGTTGAATTGCACCCCCTTAATTACATTTTTTTCTAAAAACAGTATATGAAATTTCATGTGGATGGCTATTATTTAGCACACTTGTGCCAGCTTAATGCTAAATACCATTCTAGAAATTTGTGACAGTAAATATCCAAATGTACAAAAACACAGTGTACTTGAAATCAAGTATATGGATGGCTGAACTTCTTTTTAAATTAGGAGTTAGAGTATCAGCTTCCAGTAGCCCGAATTTATCACTTTATAAACATTTTAGTACTATAAAAGTGTAGTGCCATTTATAATACTTGCTACAGTGAAATTGTCTTTTATAATTCTTATTAATTTTCCTTTTAGGTACAAGTTTTTGTTGATTTTTTTAAATTAGTATGTAATGTGTAATTATATTGCTTTAATGAGAAAGTTCCATGCATTTTCCAATGATCATTCCTATTCATACCTCCCACTAATCCACCCCTACCTTAACCTGAACCAGACAGGAGATTTTGGATTTACAGAATGAAATATTAGACTCAAAATGTGTGGTCCTCAAACATGCCTGCAAATAACACCATCCTAGAGAGATGTTAAAAATACCTATGCAGATGCAAGCAGACTTACTTTGCAAAAACTTCCTTGGAAATTCTGATGCCTTCAAATGATGTTATAGCAAAATCTTGATGCTCTGTGACACAGATACAATCCAAAAATATGTAGCTGGAGTAGATTAATTTCATATAGGCAAAAGCCAAAAAAATAAGAAATAAAAACTCAGTAGTAAGCTGTGTAAGCTAGAGCTGTATTATATTCCAATTTTCATTAAGCTCGTAAAATGTGATTCTGAAATTCAACAGCCATGTTCCACAAATCCATATCTACTTTTATTCTTAAAATTTTTTTTAGGTATATTGAAAATGACATTTTTAGTTTAATATGATTGAAATTTCCCCATTCCACTTTTGGTAGCTTCTCCCTTCTACGACTAAAAATATAACTCTTCCTTGCTTAAGTCCAAATCCATAATGACTACAAAAGAAAAGTCCTAAAGGGTTTATTAAATATTTGACAGGAAATTGTAAGTTTTACAACGAGGGAGGCCATAAGAACCAGGACTTGGATAAAGAAGAGATATTGACTCTTATTTGATCAGTGGTTATTTAGGACAAGAATGATTTGGCCTTTTCAAATCTACAAACAACTTTAGTGATTTCTTTTTCAAATTCAGGAGCATTTTATAAAGTCATAGCATGGTCAACTTTCTAATTAAGGAATATAAAGATCGAATTTTAACTTTATCCTTAAGTTATAGAAATAATTCTCCAAAGATTGTTTTCTTCAAAGTCCTTGTAAATCAATTGTCTAGAATACATAATTTTTTCCATAAATATTTCTTTTAAAGCTATGCATAAATCCCTAGGCAGACCCAAAAAAGCCTCTTTAAACAGACTACAACTAAAGGATGTAACTTCTAATATGGTAGGAAACAAGCAATTTCCTTCCCAAAAAAAAGAGTGTATTTTCTTCCCCTCTACATGATTTGCATTGGGCAAACTTTTTTTTTATTAAAGGCCACTTGTCCATGGCATGAACCCCTCTCTTCCTGTCTTCTTCAGCTATTGCTATTTTAAATCCCATGTGGTGGTCCACCCTTCCCTTCCTCTCTTATCTCCAGGCTAGGCTCTTTTCCCTGATAACCTTTTCCACTTGTAACATAGACCTGAATCTAAGCTCCCGTTTTCTTATTGCCACAGATCTTAGCCGAATATGGTCGGATTAATTTGTACATGTATATGATTCACAAATACTATTTTAATTCCTCCAGATGACTTTACTATTTTCATATGAATATGTAAGCCCAAGTAATAACACTTAATATAGGATCTGCTCTCTTAACAAATTCTTAAGTATACACTACAGTTGTTTTGGCTATAGGTACAATAGGCATAGTTTTGTACAGCAGATTTGTAGAATTTAATCATTCTTGCTTAACTAAAATAACTTCCCATGTCCCCCTCTTTCCCACCACTGGCAATCTCCATCCACTTCACCCTTTGATTCTGTGACTTTTATCCAAAGAAAAATTTTATAGTGTTAGGATGAAAAAAAAAAGAAGACATGCTGACAGTACAGGTGAGGATATTTTTGACCAAGGGACAATTAGGAACTCAGAGGTCAACCCCTCTGTTTTGTGGCTCCTTATAACTTCTCATCTTTTCTCCCTTATGAACCTATTGCCTTTATGACACTATCTGATTTTCCCAAAATGACTTCTAATACAGAAGTAGGGGAACAAGAGGCTTACAAAGTGTCTGCTATTTGTATACCTTGATCTGTTGTAAACTACTTAGGAAGGTACATTTGCTGCACAGCCATTTTATAGCTTGAATACACTTTTTGGATATAATCACTTTACAAAGCATCAGCTAACCCTCCTATTTCTGTCATTCTGTTTTGAAAGACTGGTACCATTTCTTATAATGCACAGTTAATGAAGCAAAAAAAGGCTTTCAACATACCTTATGAACCAAACTTTCATCACTTCATTTTGGAGCATATCTAGTGATGTCCATTGCATTGTTTTGTGAGGAATCTTTGAAAGCTGATTTATTTATTGTATATAACCAAGAAACCACATAATGCAATGGGTTCTCTATACATACTTGTTAAATGATTGACATGCAATTTTTACTAATTCTACTCAAGAGTAGCATCTTATCATCTACTGCCAGTAGTATAGTTTATCACTCACATTTAAATTTCCAGGACACTGAATCATTATACTTACTTGCTCTCTCCAAAGGAATACTGCACATTTTTCAGTAAGAAAGTTTGGGAACAATGATTTATATTGTGATCCACAGATCTTTGGTTGTCTGTAAAGCTAGTTTGTTGGTAGCCTCAGAATCACTATGATTCTTCTCCAGTGAACACCTAGGAAGAAATTTAACAAATCTATATAACGTATTTTACCCACATTTTTCTCACTCGGCAGCAAAAATGTAAGAATCTGGTAGTCGTGATCAGAGCCAGAGACTTCCCCTCAGCATGAAGATGGCTACAAGTGTAGTCAATATTTTTCATTACCTCACATTTTGTCTCAAAGTATCTCTTATAGTAAATCTAGCTTTCCAGGAAAAATAATTCAAAAACATATCCTACTTTTGATTAAAAGTTTGAAGTGCTTCACTCTGTTAAGAGAAATATAAATGAACTCTGTGTAGTCATTCCAGTGGCCACCTACTCAATAGCTACTGTGTGCAGGCGTGGGCCTCTCCTCTGGATTGCAAAGATGAGCAAAACAAGATATACTCATTGCCCTAAACTGGATTATGTTCAGACCAGTGGAAGACATAGGCATATATGGTCTTAGCCAACGTTAGTATAGACAGCGTGATTTGAGAACAAGAAGGAAAGAAACGTGGTCCAACTTTATTCTCCCCCTTTCCTAACCAGTTCCTCCCAACTAATGCAGGTCCTGCTGGCTATGCCTATAAAACAGATTGTAAACCTAATTCAAGCCATCAGTATCTCTCTCTGTTACTTTAATAGCTTTGAAACTGATCTCTCTGCTTCCATTCTCCATATACAAGGCAGAGTTTATCACTACTCAATTAAATTTCTTCTCTAATATCTCATTACTTTTAGAATAAATTTACAACTCTTTACCATGGCTTGTAAGACCCTACATGATTGTGCCTCTGCTACCTCTCCAGTCTCCCTTTCCCGGCCTCATTGGCTCTCATTCCTCAACCTTGTCAAAGTCATTCCTGACTTAAGTCATTGTCATGCTAGAGACGATTTACAGGCTCCATCATGTTATTCTCTTTCATGTCACTTCATTTATATTAGGTTTCTCGTTATTTACAAGTATCTCATTTATTTTTTTTTACCTATTGATTTCCTGTATCCTTGCCTTCAATTTAATATCAGAGCAAGAACCTTTCTGTTTTGCTTCCCGCTTTGACTCCAGCAATGAGAGCAATAATTGGCCCATAGTAGATGCTTGGTGAGTGCTGTTTAAAAGAATGAACTTAGGGATTCAGCAGGACCTTTTTAGCTGAGATGATATTTAGATTAAAAACTAAGATGACAAAAGACTAGAAGTGCAACCATATAGGCAAAAAACATACTAGACATGAAATAACATATTGTAGGGGAAAACTTAATACAAAAAAATAGAATAAAAATAAGGATATGAAACTAAAGATAGATGCAAAGGTCACGTCTGTATTTGAGACATATTACATTATCCTCTCACTGAGGATCATTGAGAGTCATTGAAAAGTTTCAAGTAAATGAGTAATGGGATGATATATGTGTTTTCATAGAATTTGAATGGATACTTTTAAAGTTGTTAGATAATAATTTGATGACTCTAGGACAACATAGCACTCAAATTCTACACTTGTCCTAAACTTGGACTAAGTGCTTGATCTCAGTATAAGATTACCAGATACTGTGAAGCCTAAGATTTCTGTGGGATGGGATACAACCCAAGAGTCTGGACCTTAAAAACCATTGTCAAGCACTTGTAGTACTGTCAAGACAATGTGACATGCCAGTGACTGTTTGAGTCTGCTTGGGTCTGAGATAGAGGATTTCTCTCAGATGGAGCTCTGCAATTTTTAGAAATAGCAGACATTGTTATGTATTGCTTTTAGAAACCACCTTTCAAGCAGGTCCACCCTCTCTGTCACCTAAGCTCCATGTTTCTCAGCAGTCAGGCTGAGAGAAAAAAAAAAGAAGAATGACGACAAACTGCATTCTAGCTACTAAGCTCTGAAATGCAGTGTTTAAATATGCCACATTCACTCTCCTTCATTTGAGTCTGCCTTCCCGGGAAAAACCATATGTCATAAAAAAAATCATAGTTTCATTTTGATTAATCTCTAGTAGGAAGCCCAAAGATATTAAATCTCAGTACTCTCACATTTTTCTCCTCCCCTCATAAACAATTCAATTCAATTTGAATTAATATTTATCGAGCACTGACACAAGGTATGGCAGTGTAGTAGATGCTGTGATAGAAGTGCTACATAAAAGGGAAAAAAACCCTGCCCTACCTAAGAAAAGAAAAGAAAATAATATTTTCTCATACAAGGTAGTAAGAATAATATAGCAATAGCAACTGGTGCACTACAAGATAATATCAAAGGTTGTTTAATTCAGTCACTATTAACTATCCACCGTATTCAAGAAAACCAACATAACCAAAAACACACTTGAGGCTATGTTGACAAGAACTCGAAAAAGCAATATACATTTTTTTTTGTAAAGGATAATTGCATCATTTGTAAAGGAATAGATTTTTACTGTCCCTCATGTATGAATAAATGGGACTATGCTCTCATGTATGAATAAACAGGACTAAAGAAGACTTAGATGAATAGAGCCTCATTTGTTGGTTTATCTTGAGTGTTCTTTGCTTGTTTGCTATTGCTTTAATGTTCTCACAGATACTTTATACCTTGTTTCATTAAATCAAATTATGCTGCCCAAACTAATGCAGCCCAGACTTGGTCCTTGTGGAAAAGTTTGGGCCAACTCTTTTTAGACAACTTCAATTAATTTTGATACAGGCTCTGGAAATAGTCTGCAAAAGTTCAGTTCCCACCTTCAGCTTTTACTAGATTGTTAAATCTCTTTGTCCTTCAATTTGACCTTCTATAAAATTAAAATAATAACTACACTTGTATCACCCAGTTGTTGCAAGGACTAAATGAGATAATATCAGTAAAGTCCTTAATGACTATGGCTGGTTTGAAGTGTTTAAGGAATGTTAGCTAATTTTTTTCCCTAGAAGAATGTGTCAGCAACTGAGTTATACATTCCCATAAGAACATAAAACTATCTTTGGAGCTTCTCTTTCATCAAGCTTCCATTTTATAGAAAGCATGTGGATGGATGGATGGATGGATGGATGGATGCATGGATAGAGCAATGTTGTGATCAGTAAGAAATATAAAATCTTCATCTTCAATTCCAGACTTTTGGCTCCCAAAACCCTTAGAATTCCCAAAGAGTTGACAGTGATAAAGTTGTCTTTTGTCATATGAATGAGGTGACCTTTGGGAAGCACTGAAGGATAGGGACTGGCACCAAGAGAATCAACCATGTGATTAAAGGTTTAGAACTTCCAGATCCACCCTCAATTCTCCATGGAAGGGAGAAGAACTAGAGGTTGAGTCTAAATATCAATGGCCAATGATTTAATCACTCATACCTAACTAATGAATAGTCCATGGGGGGAAAAAAAAAAGAGGACAGGCTTTGGAGAGCTTCTGGATTGGTAAACTTGTGACTTGAGGAAGTTGGTGTTCCTAGAGAGGGCATAGGAACTCTACATCTTTTCCCCAAACCTTGCCCTGTGCATCTCTTCCATCTAGCTATCAATGAATTACATCCTTTGTAATAAATTGGTAGTGTGATAAATAAATGGGTTTCCTGAGTTCTGTGAGCTGTTATAGCAAATTAATTAAACCTAAAGAGAATGCTCTTGGAACCTCTGATATTTCACCAGTTGGTCATAAGCACAGGTAACAGCTTGAACTTGTGACTCACATCTGAAGTAGAGGGTGGTCTTGGGAGACTGACCCCTTAACAATTGGAATCTGATTCTATCTCTGGATAGTGTCACAACTGAGTTCAATTCTTGGACACTCTGCTGCTGCCTCCACACTGCTGAGCTCTCCCACCCCTAGGGCCACTGGCAAGGCAGCAGACATTCTCCACTGACCTCTTGGTTAATGAAGCATGAATTTCTTCAGCGTTCCTTCTGGTGCCATCCATAATGGTCTTTGATATCCACAAGATAATTTCACCCTAAACTACAGACCCTCTGGGTGCAACACTAGTGTGGGTTAACTTTCAGATTATTTTCCTGGAGCAAAGCAATATGTTTATTCTGATGCCATCTTTGACTACATCCCTGATGTATATATGATATCTCAATAAAACTGTAAAAATCATTTGGAACAAAATATAAGCTAATTGAAGCCAAATCTATGCATAATTATTCACCATGATCAGGTGTGTTGAACCCAGTATGAAATCTGGTTCAACTATCAAAATCAATTAATATAATCTATCACATTAATTGGCTAACAAAGAAAAATTACAAGAGTATATCAATTGATGAAGAAAAAACATTTAGCAAAATCCAACACAAATTCATGATACAAACTCTCAGTGAGCGACAATGAAGAGGAACTTCCTAAACTTGATAAAGACTATCAACAAAAAACCAACCGCTAATATCACACTTAATAGTGAGAAGTTTAAACCTGCTCCATTAATTTCAGGAACATGGCAAGAATGTATACTCTCACTATTCCATCATCATAATGGATGATGGAAAGTACTAACAAATACAATAGATAAGAAAAGGAAATAAAAAGTATACAAATGAAAAGAAAGAAATAAAACTGTCTTTAATCACAGATAACATGTTAAGCTATCTAGAATCTGAAAAAAAAAAAGAGAGACAATAAAAAACCTACTGGAAATAATAAACAATGGAAAAGTAAAATTTGAAATAAAAAGCACAATGCCATGTCCAATAGTACTCAGAAAAAGGAAGTACTTAGGTATAAATCTGACAAAAGACACATAAGATCTATGTGAGGAAAACTATGAAACCCTGATAAATGAAATCCAGAAAGAACTAAATAAATGGAAATATAGTCCATATCCATGAATAGGAAAGCTCAATATTAAAAGATATCATTACCTACTTGAAACATATTTTCAATGCAATCTCAATCCAAATCTCAGCAAGTTACTTTGCAGATAAATATCTGCAAAGTTTATATGGATGGGTGATTTGGTAGGGGTGCACTATTGTGGAAATACCTGCTTGGGTTACCCTAATATTACCTCAATTAAAAATTAATAAATAGGGCCTCCCCGGTGGCGCAGCGGTTAAGCGCTGGGTTGCGAAGCTGCCTGCGGCCTCGGCGGCGCCGGTTCGATCCCTGGCTGCTCCCCGGCCACCAGAGGAGGATCCCACATGGCGCGCAGACCTCTCCTGCCGCCCGCTGCTCCCCTCAGCAGTGTACTTCGGTCCTTCTGCCTGCTCTGCTCTCTGCTCTGACTCTGGTGAATTCTCTCACCCTCCCGCGCTTCTGACTGTACCCAGTGCATGTATAAACAAAAACAAACAAACAAACAAACAAATAAATAAATAAAACATGCCTCTATAAAAAATAAAAAATAAAAATAAAAAAATAAAAAAATTAATAAATAAAATTTCATTTATAAGCCAAAACAAAACAAAACCCCAGTATGGCCAACACAGTATGCTGGAGAAGAGCAAAGTTAGATCTGACACTTCCTGACTTCAAAACTGTAAAGCTATAAAATCAAGATAGTGTGGCATTGGCAAGAAAGAATAGACAAATAGATCAATGGAAAAAATATGAAGACTAGTAAATATATTGACCTGGTCTTTGGCAAGAGTAAAATCAATGCTATGCAGCAAAAAATAATCTCTTCAATACTTGATGCTGGAACAACTGGACACCCATATAACAACAGCAACAAAAATATCTTGACTAAGAAACTTACACCCTTCACAAAAATTAACTAAAAATATATCACAGACCTAAATGCAAGGTACATAACTATAAAATTCCTGAGAAATTGCAGAGGAGAAAATTTAGGTGACTTGGAATATGACAATGACTTTTTAGGTATAACTCCAAAGGCACAGTCCATGAAAGAAATAATTGATAAATTATTTCTTAGACACATCTGTTCTATAATAAACAATGTCAAGAGAATGAATACAAGTCATAAACTTGGAAATTGCAGAAGACACATCTAATAAAGGAGTCATCCAAAATATACAAAGCACTCTTGAAACTCAAGAAAAAAATTTAGAATTGAGTCATACCTTAATAGACAGCTCATCAAAGAAGATATACAGATGGCAAATATGACATATTCAGAGATGTTCTGTATCTTACATCAGCAGAGAAATGCAACTTAAAGTAACAAGATACTACAGGGGAATGCAAAATGGTCTCGTTTTAGCCACTTTGGAGAACAATTTGGCAGTTTCTTACAGAGCTAAGAATATTCTTACCATATGATCCAAGTATCATATTCTTTGGTGTTTTCCAAAAGGAGTTGAAAACTTATGTCCACACAGAAAGCTATCCACAGATGTATCTAGCAGTTTCATTTGTATTTGCCATAATTAGGAAGTAACCGCATTGCCCTTCAGTAGATGAATGGATAAATTAACTGTGCTATATTCAGAAAATTAAATATTAATCTACACTAGAAAAGAAATGAGCCTGGGAAAAATGTGGAGGAATCTGAAATACATATTACTAAGTTAAAAAAGCCAATCTTAATAGGCTGCATACTGTATTACATTTTGTATACTGTATGTTCATCTATATGACATTTTGGGAAAGACAAAGTGAAGGAGACAGTAAACAATCAGTGGTAGCTGGGGCAGGGGCAGGTGGTAAATAGGTGGGGCACAGAGGATTTTTAGGCAGTAAAAATACTCTGTATGACACTATCATGATAGGTATGTCATACATTTGTCCAAATCCATAGAATGTATAACACCGAGAATGAAATACAATGTAAGCCATACACTTTGAGTAATTATGATGTGTCATTGTAGGTTCATCAATTATAACAGATGTACCACTCTAGTGGGGACACTGATAATGTGGAAAGCTACCTTTGTGTTGGGACAGAAGGTATTTGGGTAATCTCTCTACCTTCTTCTTAATTTTGCGGCGAACCAAATACTGCTCAGAAAAAAGAAATCACTTGGTGTTTTGTGCCATCCTCAGAATAAAGACGAAATTAAATTTCGACCTATTTACAGTGTAGGATTTTATGTTGCTAATAAGGAAAGAGGAAATTTTTCAAACAAACTATTTCTAAAACTATATAGAATAACAAATGTTTTATTAAATATTAATATTAACTATAATTATAATCACTCAGGGGTTGTGCTGTGTGTTTTGTATGTGATTCTCATCACAACTCTGAGATTATTCTATTTTCCTTTTCATTTTAAGGAAACTGAGGTACTCTTTGATTTGTTTTGGGTCCAATAACATTTCTTAATGTTCAGAAAATCTGCATTGCCAAGAACTGTCATACCAGGCAACTTCATTTTCTAATAGGTAAAAGAGTCACTTCTTGAATTGTAGTGTATTCCTTTCCGGGCCAAAAAAAAAAATATATATATGCTTTCAAATTCTACTAGAAGGAGCTGAGATTCCTAATAGAGGAGATATAGGTAGGGCACATGATGGAAGAGGCAGATTTCATCTAATAGTGCACACTGTCTAGGAAGATGGATTGGAAACATAAAGAGCTAATAATACCAAAGATTTTCTTTGCTAGGTTATCTTTTATACATTAATTATACAGACGAACCTGCTTAAGTGGATATTCTTTTCTGTAGAGTGTTTTTTTGAGAGACCGTTCTTTTCCTTACTCTGCACTTGAGTTGAAAGATTTTATCAAAGAGCTATCAGAGAGATAAGTTGATATAGTAAGACAAAGCTTATTTCATTTGTAGTCTGTGCTTCTTCATTTAACTGACCAATGAATCATCATTGTATAGGACATTGTGTCGGTACTATAGGGTGAGATCATCCCTGTGCTTAAACTGCTCTATGATTTTAAATCAGATATTCATTAAAACTACTTTACCCTGAAGAAATTTTTAAGATATTCTTCTTTATGATTCTACCACACTGTTTAAGGTAACATAACCCCGCAGTCTCTTGCGAGACATTCATTTTACAATTACCTCTCAACAATTGTTACATTTCATGTTTCTCCATAATACCATTAATACAAAAATTTCTAAGTAACTAAGTAGAATAGTATGTATTAATTTTAAAATTGATTTATTCTGTAATTTCTGGGGTATTGTTTATAGCTGTAACTGGTCTTACTGGTACACATATTTTTAAGTCAAGCTGAGAAGAATAAAATGGGATTGACTACTACATTCCAGTGCTGTGCTTGTCTTGTTATTCTTGTTACCGCCTTTAATTTTCACAACCTGGAACTAAAATTGTCCTGTTTTCAGTCAGTTATCAATGACGTTCTTTCTGTTTGCATTTTCTAATTTATTTGCCGTATGTATTTTTCTTTTTCCTGCTCATTTCCTGAAGTTGTTTCTTGTTTATGTATCAGAATTTGTTTTTTCTGAGTGGTCATTTTTTCGAGTTGTCAAACAACTTTCATCCAGTCCTAGGTCTTGCTGCCCTTTTCCTCAGCTGTGACTGGTTCAGAGCTTGCAACTATGAAAAATGAATTCTGTTTTCTTAGTAGACATCCCTATTATCTTATTTGACTTTAGCTCCCTTGTCTTAAACTTTTTCAAATCTCTTTTTCTGGAAGTTCATTTGGTTGGTTCCCATCTATCCTTTGTTCTCCTTCATCACTTCCAGGTAGATGAACCTTTCCTTCTACTGTCAACAAATTCTTACATTTCATTATGAATTTAGTCAGTGGTTGGCAGACTTGATGCTTGTATTCATTGGATCCAGTAATTTTAATTTGAGCTTTATTTAATATTATACACAGAGAGATGTTCATATACTCCCATGCATACATATCTTATGTATGCACACACTGTATTAAACTAAATCAATGTAAACTGTGATGATTCTTTTTCAGAAACATGATGGCCACTTCACAGTCATCCAGTTGGTTGGCATGCTCCGAGGCATTGCATCAGGAATGAAGTATCTTTCTGATATGGGTTATGTTCATCGAGATCTAGCAGCTAGAAATATATTGGTCAACAGCAACTTAGTATGCAAAGTTTCTGATTTTGGTCTCTCCCGAGTGCTGGAAGATGATCCAGAAGCTGCTTATACAACAACTGTAAGTTTGCAAGCCCTTTTTCATATTTTTTTTTTACTTTTGTTGTTTAAATGCTATTAGAGTAATTCTGCTCTCCCCCCTAACTTGGTGCTCTTATTTGCCACTTTCCTGTTTTAATATCATTATTTAATTGGGAAGTATTTGCTCTATCTAAGTGCCCAGTTTTAGAAAAAGGTTCTTGGTTGTTTTCCTCTTCCATTACATTGGGACTTGACTTCAGGGTCATGTCTGAGGTCCATGTCCTGAGTACCCTAATAGGAAATCTGCTTTTGCCTAAAGTATTTTTGATTCTTCAATAATTATCTTCTTTATATGGAGTTTTGCATATGCCATTGTGCAGTTATTTAATATTGGTGATAGTGAAGAATGTTGACAAAGAGGTGTTATGAAATGACATTTTTCCCCCTCAATAAATGTTATGGAATGATCTAATCATGCTCAAAAAATATATATTACCAGTTTCTCTGAAGATGTATAAGTACAGCCTCAGTCCTTCATCAAATGATACTTTGGTCAAATGTCAGTAGCAATAAAAGGCTAGAAGTTTTAGGACTAAACTATCATCTTTAAATTATAGGATCTCAATTCATAAATACTTTAAGCATTTCTGAATGTCCTTAAACATATTCATTCCACTGATCTCTTTGGTGTTTTGAGAAGTTCAATCTCAAAATCTCTCTTTAATTACCTTAGCACTGCTAATCTGTAAAATTTTACCATCCTTGTTTTAAAGAAACAAAATCCTCATCATTTGACAATTTCAATAAAAAATAAGTCAATAATAACTATTCAAGTTTTTTTTATTTCCATTCTCTTTTCCTAACCTTAAACATTATTTTAAAAGAAGAGAATCGGGCCTCCCCGGTGGCGCAGCGGTAGAGCGCTGGGTTGCGAAGCTGCCCGCAGCCTCTGCGGCGCCGGTTCGATTCCCGGCTGCTCCCCGGCCACCGGAGGAGGGTCCCACATGGTGCGCAGACCTCTCCTGCCACCCGCTGCTCCCCTCAGCAGTGTACTTCGGTCCTTCTGCCTGTTCTGCTCCCCGCTCTGGCTCTGGTGAATTCTCTCACCCTCCCGCGCTTCTGACTGTACCCAGTGCATGTATAAACAAAACAAATGAACAAACAAATAAATAAATAAATAAAACATGCCTCTATAAAAAAAAAAAAATAAAATAAAATATTTAAAAAAAAAAAAAAAAAAATAAAAGAAGAGAATCCATTACTTTATTTTCTATGAGTTTTTTTCCAAAACTTCACTATATTCAATTACTTCAGAATAGGTTCAAATTTAATATTATAAATGAATCGTAGTATGCCCTTACTGTGTTTTCTTTGTAGGAATAAATGTTTTATATTAATTTGTCAATGATAATGTCAGTAATTTCTCAACAAGGAAATACAATTCTATGGGAAATAATGTCTCAGAGTTTGATGTATTAAAATTGGACTACAGAATTTAATGTAGATAGCCAGATTAGATAACCAGAATACTAACACTGCTGAAAGTACTTCTCTACAGTTGTAGATTAAGATGCACATCACTGAATTTAAGAGCTATCAATTAAGTGGCAAATAATATAATTCAGTGCTTTTTAAAAACTAATTCCAAAACTATGTAGTTGCTCAGAGTATCCTAGGGTACAAAATATCACACATTAAATATTTCCCTTTATAATGAACGTGGGTATTTAGTAGTTAAAATAGCAGTGTTCTTGCCTTCAAAGAGTTTACTCTTTGACAGGGTAGACAGACTCCTGCTTTCCTGCTATTCAGTGTATTAGGAGTTGTCATAAATGGCTGAAAAAATAATGCGGAAGTGCCAAAAAGCAAATGACTGGAGAAGACTTCACAAAAAAAAAAAAAAAAAAAAAAAAAAGATAAAATTAGAATCATAAGAAGACCTTTAGGGAGAAAACATATAGAGGAAACAAGGTTGAAAAAACATGGAAATGTGAGGACTTGAATGGACATGTTGATGGAAACAGAGGCAATGGACAGTGGAGGAACTGTGTTTCTTAAGAATAATTATGCAGGGCCTCCCCTGGTGGTGCAACAGTTGAGCGCTGGGCTAAGCAGCTGCCTGCAGCCTCTGCAGCACCAGTTCCATCCCTAGCTGCCAGCGAGGGTCCCACATGGCATGACAGACCTCTCCTGCCACACCCGCTGCTCCCCTAAGCAGTGTGTTTCGTCAGTCTGCCTGTTCTGTTCCCCGCTCTGGCTCTGGTGAATTCTCTCACCCTCCTGCACTTCTGACTGTACCCAGTGCTTGTATAAATAAATAAATAAATCTTAAAAAAAAAAAAAGAAGAATTATGCAGATAGTTGAATAGTACTCCAAGAAATTGGAAAGTTTTTCTGTAGCAATTAAGAATAAATATTGATCAGTTTAGATAGGGGAGTAACATTATTGACAACAGTGTGAAAGAAAGAAGGATTGAAGGACAAGAGGTCTGGTAACGGGATGAACACTTAGGGCATTATTGCTACAGGCCACAGAGACAGAAGGTTTTAATTAGAACAGTGACAGAATAAGGAAGAGGGGAGGGAACTTAAAATCATTGTGAATGTATAATTTACAAGCCTCAGTAACTAATTAGATATGAGTCATGAGGAAAAGGACATAATGACCACACCAATATTTATAGATTACACAACTAGTTGAATGGAGATGCTATTAATCAAGACAGACAGTACCTGTTAGAGATGAACTGGCTAACAACATTAGACTACAAAGCAAAATTGTAATGAAAAACTATTGGTACTCTGTCTAAAAGTCATAAAGATAATGCCAGATTGAGCAGTGGTATTCTGTTGAAATTTTGTGTAAAATTTTTACAACTCGATATAAGTTACTTAGCCCCCAAATACATTTTGTATTTCCTGTTGAAAGAAATTAGATCCTTAGAAAACTTTACTGCCTAGTAAAGATATATGTAGGTTTTAGCAAGCCCCATATAATAAAATAGAAAAGAAGAATGCTCATATATATGAAAATGATTATTTTTTAATACAAAAAAATCATATGAATGTCTCTTAAAGAGAAAGCTCACTAGACTTATTTTTTATAATAAATTTTATTTTTATATTCCCCATACAATTGCAACCCCCTTATTTTGACCCCAATACCTCCCCTCCCGCTCCTTACCCCCCATAGAGTGTCTCTGGTTTATAGTTTTTTGTTGATTTTGATTTTCACTTTCTTATAGTTATTCATTTTCCTGGTGCCTTATTTAAGTTTTCTAGATTCCTGCTATGAGTGAGACCATCTGGTATTTTTCTTTTTCTTTCTGGCTTATTTCGCTGAGCATGATCCCTTCCAGCGCCATCCATGTTGCTACAAATTGCATGTGTTTATCTTTTTTGAATGCTGAGTAATATTCCATAGTATTTATGTACCACATCTTCTTGATCCAGTCATCTATTTTTGGGCATTTGGGTTGTTTCCAAAGCTTAGCTATTGTAAACAGTGCTGCTATAAACATAGGGGTGCAGGTGCTCTTTGGAATTGATGTTTCTGTGTCATTTGGGTAAATACCTAGGAGTGGAATTGCTGGATCATATGGAAGCTCAATGTTTAGTAGGTCCTCACTAGACTTGTTTTTTAAGTATGATTCCATTTTTCAGTTTTAGCTGTATGTAACCATTCTTAGAAGGCATCCTTTATCTAAAATGATTTTGATTTTCTTTTCCTCACTCTGAGTATATATAATTGCTATTTCCTCATTATTAACAAATATTTTTATAATCTGAATCAGGGAAGATTTGGAGGAAAAGGAAGCTTTTGAAGGGTTTTAAAACCTTTTAAAAACAGAAGACATTACAGATAAGCATTTTTATGTGTAATCTTCAAGGAAATAATCCTTAGAACAGTGTGCTACATTAAAACCATCTCTTCCTAAACAAAATAGGGGCAGGATAAATGACATTTCTTATTAAGATGACTTTGAAAATTTAGAGTCACCTATTTCAGCCAAGAGTAGTAGAAATAGTTAAAGAAGATAGATTAGAAAGATAGAGTAACCAGTGTGACTTCAGAACTTGGTTGTAATATTTAACTGGCCTGCATGTGAACATTGGAGCCATCTGGCAAGATCTATAAGCGATGTCACAAGAGAGATTACTCTGCCAACAATGAGTTAGTTCTTTAGAGCCTTATTTAGAAAAATATATACATTTAATATGTAAAAATATATTACCTAAAATACAGTAAGTCCTCACTAACCTGGTTGATAGAGTCATCAAAGCTGTACCTTTAAGCAAATCTACATAAAATGAAACCAGGTCCTTGACTGGCATTCTTTCATACAAGGTCAGCCAAGATTTTTTTTTTTCCTCATCAATGTTTTAATAAAATGAAGTTATTTGAGGATCTGATGTATATTAAAGTAAATTAAATGATGAGATATGCAATTAAACATAAGTAGAAATGCTAGTATTTCTTTCTCCAACTTTCAGTGTCTTATTCACCCTGCTTCACATTCATTTAACATGTTCTCAATACTGTTTATTAATGAGTTACCATATTGAAGAAACAGATCAAATAACTAAAAGTAAAGGAACTCAAGAATGGATAAATGGCTATCCAGAGAGAAGATAAGAGTAACTAAATACAGTAACGCTTAATAAAACCAATAGACATGCAACACTAAGAGTGGGCAATGCAGAATGAGAGGTAATGGTAGTAGTAGCAGATTTTTCTGATAAAGCCTGAGCTAAAGTATTTATTAAGCCTTTCCTTCTTTTTTTTAAAGATTTATCTATTTATGCATACAAGAACTAGGGTACAGTCCAGAGATGTGGGGGGTGAGAGCATTCACCAGAAACAGAGAGGGGAACAGAACAGGCAGATTGACTGAAATACACTGCTGAGGGGAGCAGTGGGTGAGACACGAGAGGTCTGCTGAGCCATGTGGGTAGCTCCATGGCCAGGGATTGAACTCATGCTGCAGTGGCTGTGGGTAGCTTCACAGGTTGCATGTTTACCCCTTGTGCCGCCAGGGAGGCCCCTAAGCCTTTACTTCTTGAGGAAGAACTGGTAATGCCATGAAAACCAAGAAATGTTCATTGTGGATTAAATATAGAAAGCAAAAAATGAACAAAAAACAGGGTTTAGACAAGGACTGAGTTCCTGCTTTTTTGTCAGAGTGCTATGAAGAGCTTACTAGACACTTAGTGAGGGAAGATTGGTGAGTGATTTTGAATGATTATGAACAACTAACAATGCATATATAATTGGTAAAATATGGCTAACTTAATCTCAACAAAATGGACTGAGTGTGAATTGTTCTCATGTGATTACATGATCTGCTTTCTGGTTATAATTTAGATGCTAAGAAATCTCTTCCCTTTTCTGAATGTGACACATATTCACATGGACAGCTGTTTTATATCCAGTTCCAGAGGAAAGATTCTCTCTCTCTCTCTCTCTCTCTCTCTCTCTCTCTCTCTCTCTCTCTCTCTCTCTCTCTCTCTCTCTCTCTCTCTTTCTCTCATTTGAATATTGCTAAGCAACAAATCTTAAACATACACTGAAAATGTTAACCCCCCTTACTCTCATTGATGGACTGATGCCATATTTACCAAAAAAGAACATTAAAATTATATTATGGCTGACACTTTTCTGTTTGAAGAGTTAAGTTTTATTTAAGATATAATAGCAGTTGCAGTGCAGATTTTATAATTATAATGAATAACTCCTTTTCTTATATTTTGAAGATTAAAAGCATAATGGAAAAAATCATTTTGTCACAATAGTTACTAAAAATCATATGATTCCTTGACTCTAATGTTCAACTGCGTTCATTTTGTGTTATCTAAGGCAAAATTTGCTTTTTTCTTTGACATCAGTAATTCCATGTAAACACTTTCTTGGTTGAAATACAGAGGCTCATTATTAACAACACATTCTATTTTTTAATATTAATTTTTTTTTACGTTTTTACATCATTGTTCATTTTTAAACAATATTTGCTTTTCCCCACCCTCTCAGGTGTAGTCCCCATAGTTTCCTTCACCAATGCACCTGTGCACCATCACCAAAGCCCACTGTGCTCCTCCCTCCCTCCCTCCGACCCCTCTCCCTCCTCCTCCCCTGCAGTATGTCTCTGGTTTATAATTGTCCGTTTTTGCTTTGTTATGTTTTGTACTGTTATTATAATTTTTTACACTGATGTCTTATTTGTTTCCCCTATATTTCTGCTATAAGTGAAACCATCCAATATTTTTCTTTTTCCTTCTGGCTTGTTTCACTGAGCATAATACCTTACAGTTAAAGACTCATCACCCAGGGCCTCCCTGGTGGCACAAGGGGTTAAGCACAGTACTATGAAGCAAGCCACAGCCTCAGAAGCACCAGTTTGATCCCCAACCAGCCAGGGAGAAATCCACATGGCGAGGCAGACCTCTCCCTCTCTGGTCTTGCCCACTGCTCCCCTCAGCAGTCTGTTTTGGTCGGTCTGCCTGTTCCCCACTCTGTCTCTGGTGGATCCTCTTACCCTCCACATCTCTGGCCTGTACCCCAGCTCTTGTATGCATAAATAAATCTTAAAAAAAAAACAAAACTCATCACCCAAAGCAAAGAAAGTCAAGGAAAACATAAACACCCAGGATTATATCAAACTGAAAAGCTTCTGCACAGCAAAAGAGACATTAACCAAAACAGAGAGACTCCCCACTGATTAGGAAAAAAAAACTTTGTACTCCAGTCAACTGATAAGGGACTAATCACAAAGATATACAAAAAACTCACATGACTCAACAAAAACAAAATAAACAATCCAGTCAAGAAAGGGCAGAAGAACTTAAAAGACATTTCTCCAAAGAGGAAATGCAAATGGCCAACAGGCATATGAAAAAATGTTCAACATCCCTTATCATCAGGGAAATGCAAATTAAAACCACATTGAGATATCACCTTACACCAGTAAGAATGGCACATATCAAAAAAAAAAAAAAAAAAAACAAGCAGCAACAAATATTGGGGAGGATGTGGTGAAAAGGAACTCTCCTGCATTGCTGGTGGGAGTGCACAACTGGTCCAACCACTATGGAAAGCTGTCGGGCAGTTCCTCAGTCTACTGAAAATGGAGCTACCATAAGACCAGCAATTCCACTACTAGGGATCTACCCAAACAACACATTATAAATAATCACAGTTCTGTTAACATCTTAATCCAATTGACTTTGCATTTCATAACACTTTTCCAAGCTCCAACACTTAACCTCCCCTTTTCTTCATAAGATATGAGAAAATTCTGGTATCAATCTAAGGCATGGCCTATAACACAGAATGGAGATAATTACACCAAAAAATGAAACATCATGAGGGGTCTATTTACTTGTGTATTTTAAAGTTTCAAGGAGATTTGAGCATCCTTCCTCCTTTACCTAATTCAATTGTTTAAACTTGAGTTGACTTATTGACATGAATTTTAAAATCTTGAGATATGCCCAGCTTCAAGAATAGAATTGGACTCTTAGTGGTGTGTGTATAGACTCTTAATGAAGTGTGTTTAGATGCTGATTTATACATGTGATATACAGTGATACATGCCTGAAACATGTAATGTCATAATGCACTTTTACTTAGATGAAAAATAAACATTTTAGTGTAAATGAGATAAAAATTATTTTAGATCTTTCACTGTTCTGCCTTTAAATACTTTAACATACATAAGTAATTGAGATTTTGCCTGGAGATCATGCTTAAACTTTTAGTAAAATGCAATCAGAATTCTCACTCATTTTTATCTCATTTAATTTTAAAATTTATGCAATTAGAAAAAATTTTAATGACTTTAGCTGAGATCATATAATATGTAAGGCACTGAATAAAAGGACTTGCATTGAGTCATGTTTTTGAGTTGGGGATTTTTGGAAAACAAAACTTAATCTTTTGAAATCTTACAAGATAATCTGTTCATTCAGACACTGATGGTAGATGTAATACTGCTAAAATACAATGTGTTACAACGCATCTTACACTGTCTATCCTAGGGGAACAGGGCCAATCTAAAGAGTCACTTTTATTTTACTTGTTTCTTGAGATTTAGCCAATCTGAAACTGAAAGGGGTGTAACAGCTTTGGGCATCAAAAGTGACCCTTAGGTAGCAGCTTTGAAAAAGCTATACATTGTAGAATAAATAGAATATAAGGACAGACTCCTGCACAGAATTCACCAAAAAACAAACAAACAAACAAAAAAATCAAGTAAAGGAAATTGAAGTCTCTTCTAGGCAAAAATAACTCAGCAGCCTGAGTATAAAGAAAAAACTGAGAAAAATAATAGTGCTACCAAAATGCTATAATGTGAAGATGTACATAACTTCTTTTTCAATAAAAATGGTAGTGAACAAATAAACCTTAGAAGAATGAAAAACAGTAAAAATCCTGGCCAAAAGAGTCAAATTCATCACTAAGAAAAGAACTAAACTGCTTAGGGGGAAAAAAAAAAAACAGCAAAATAGTTCTTCACAAAATTACAATTCTCACTTGACAGATAAGATGATAACAGTTAGTCAAAATCAGTCAAATATATAGATCATTATAATAAGCTGAAGAAGTCAATGTACCAATATTAGATTTCCAAAATTCAAAGCAAAAAAGTGTCATTGGGTTTGCAAGTGTTTGATGAAATAATACATGAGAAGAAAATCTGACACTTTTTATATCCCTTTGTCAATAAAAACTTTTGTAAAGGACATTCTAATGATCTAATATGTAGAAGCTATTCTCAAATATTTGTGTCTCTGCTCTTTGAGCCAAATGCCAGAATGCAAATCCACAACAATGGAGATGAAAGGGCAACAAAGCTTTATGCTAAACCTGCGGGAACACCTGCTAAGTGCAATGCAAATCTTCTTCAATTATGTTCAAGAGGTGAATACATATAAAATATCTTGGATCACAGGCTGAGACACTCAAAATCTTAATGGTTGTTGGCTGCAGTGTTGAAATGTACCACTTGGGTGAATTGACACTGGCAGATCTTCAGCACAAGGTGGGAATGAGAATCATATCAGAGGAAATTAGTATATAAAGAATCACTTCCTTTAAAACCTCTGAAGCTTAGCAAAGAATAGCTTTTGAGTATTATAGACTGGATAGTAAAATAATTGAAAAATATTTGAGGGTTATTGTACCTGAAGAAAAGGATTGTACAAATGAATATTTACTATATCAGAAATCTAGAAAACAGAGAAGACCGTCTAGCTTCATCATACATACCAGTAAGATGCCAAGCCATGCTTTGGGAAAACCTCCATCTGTCATGTATGCCAAGCATGCACAAAAACAAACCCTTCTTAGATATAAATCCTATGTTTATCCAGTATGCATTTTAAACAAAGGACCCTAAGGCCTTGGACCAGGGAAGGCATTGTTGAACACAAGAGAACATTGAGAAACTAAGTTTCTGTTCAGCACTCAATGTTATACATGACTCACATGTAAGTGGTTTTTTTTTTTTTTTTCCCACTAAAATAATAAATCCCCTTAGATATGTGTAAAAACCTGGAGAGTGGGAGATTTAACTTTTACATTTTTGAAAACTTTCCAGCACCTGAATAGTTTACTACTTAATGACTCTTTAACTAATTGATAATTAAACCAATGACAGGATGAAAGCAATGGAAACTGTTTTGGGTAAAATTGTAGTATATACTCTCTGATATCACCATTAAACACAACCAGGAAAATAAGTAGCCCCCAACAAAATCTTTCATGCATTGTAAAACATGAAAATTTTGCAACAGGAGCAGCAAATTAACAAATGTTAAAGCACTTATAACAATGAGTCATTGTGCTCACAGAGGGGGGGAATTCTGTTTGAAAGTCTGTGTAAACATTGAACCAAATGTTTTGAGTGCAAAGGGATGCTTACAGCATGGATAAGATCCAAGACAATTGGGTCATGAAATCACACAATTCATAACATTTTAATATCTATAAACATCTGAAGTATATCTAGCCCTACCTAAATACTAATCAATGAGGAATAATCAAATACCAGTCATGGTTCTCAAAGTTATCTGACATATACCTTGATGATTAACCAAGAACCACAGGAAATACCAAGTGCTATTTGTTTTGTATTAGCAACATCCAACACTATCTAACTCAGAGTTACTCTCCCTGCTCCCAATGGTTTTAGAAAAAAACCCAGACAAAATTGATTGACTGGGAAAGATTAATCAATAACTGTTCGACAAGCGAAAGGTACAGTGTTCATTGGCCCATCTTGCTGTGCAGGAAAAGACAAAATAAGACGGTGTACACATAACTGTGACTATAGATCTAGGTACGAGCTGAAGAAATGAAGTTATTTCAATTTTTTAGCTAGTTTCATCTCTGGAAGATGCTTTGAAAGAATGCTTTTTCTTCTTTTGACACACACACAAAAAAAACAGAAAAGCTTTATGAATACAAAACCTCTATGGAAAACTTATTCCCAATGTAAAGGTTCACATCAGCGGCAAATAGATTGAAAAATGTTATCAGCTATTTGTGCTATTTGTGGCAGACTTTGTTATCTAACTTTTCTTGTCATTTTTTTCCCTTGCAAACAAAATCTTGAAATTTGGAGTTTCGGTCCAAGAAATAAATCAGTCATTTATATAAGCTAGCTATATTTATGCCATTCACATTTGATACTTAAATTTTACCGTTTGACCACTTAAATGTAAAGGAAAGTGAGATCAGCAACTTCCAGAAAATTTTCTGGTTGAGGTCTACCAGAAACAAGCTTGGATGCAGGCTTTCCTGGTACTGATCCTTTCTTTTCTTTACTGCCGTGAGTATAGTTTCGGAAGGCAATAAAACTTGGATCTGTGAGGGCCAGCCTACACTAATGAGGCACAAGCACACGGAAACAAACTCAATGCCAAGGAAGGCCCAGTAGAAAGATAAGAAAAGAGCCTGGTTCTCTGATGAAATGTTGAACTTCTGCATCAATACAGAAACCACTTACTCCAGTTATATGTTTATAATTTAATTAAATATCTTATTTGCTTAAGGTCCTGAATTTTGGACATGCTATGACTCCATGCCTTACATCTGCAGATATTCTGAAGCAGTAATCAACACACAAGAAAACCTCCATATATAGATAATGTAAATAGAAAAGTGAACAAATGTATAGTTTAAAATATAACCTCAGTCGTACAAATTGACTAGATTGTAAGCAGACTATAATAGGCCAGAGATGGTGGGGGGGGGTGAGAGGACTCACGAGAGACAGTGTATAGAGCAGAACAGGCAGAGTTACTGAAAGACACACTGCTAAGGGGAGCAACAGGCGAGACAGGAGAGGTCTGCTGTGCCATATGTGGATTAGGTCCCTGGCCAGGGATAGAACTCAAGCCTTAGTGGTAATAGCACTGAGACTTAACTCCTAGACCACCAGGCAGGCACCTAACTTGTATTTCTTAAGGTTGTCAGGCACTAACCTGTGCAATGGGCGTAAAAGTAGGAGCCAGACATTAAATAATCATGCTACTGAATTTGTAGTACTCTCTGCGGTTGGTTGAATCCTTGCATTCAGAATATACAGATGCAAATGGAGGAACAATTATAATTACAACCTGAGGTTTTATAAACAAATGTGTTTAATAAAAGTGCCTACTATGCACTTTTTTGATCATTGTAGATATTCCAGTAAGCACACATTTCTCATGGAGCTTACATTCTTGAGTATGATGAAAATAAAGATGACAAGATTTAAAAAAATAGATAAAGGAATATCCATCTTAGGTAGTGATAAATACTGCTTATATAATTTTAAAAAGTAAAAGTAAATAGCACCTTGAATGGCAGGGCCAGGGAATAATTTTGTTAATGAGGCAGCATTTGGAATGAGACCTGGAAATTAAAATCCAAGAGAACATGTAAAGCCTCAGGTTTTAAACTAAAGGGAAAGAAAATATAGATCTTAAGGTGAGAACAAGCTTGGAATATTTTAGGACTAGGAAATAAGGCCAGGTTGGCTGACACACTGAGAGACTGTGGAGACTTATCGGAAACTAGGACAGAGGAGCCAGATTCTGGAGAAACTCAAAGACCATGGAAAGGAGTGGGCATTTTATTCAAACTATGAAGGGATGCTATTATAAGATTTTAAACAGATAATAATAACATAATTTGTAATTTGGGAGCTCACTCTGGCTAATACGTTGAATTGAAGAGAATTAAAGAGAGATAGTAAAGAGATTCATTTATACTACCTAAACTAGAAATGATGGTAGGTTGGTGTGAACTGTTAATAAAGAAAAAGAAGAGTAGTGGAGAGACTTGGGATCTATTGTGTGAGTACCTACACCATGATGTGTTCATGTGTGTGTGTGTATGTTTTTTAATAAAGATATTGAGGCCATTTTTCATGAAAAAATTATAGTATGGACAATGTTCAGGGAAAGGGTCTGTCCCACAGTTCAATCCTTCCTTCCTCTCCTCAATCCCCCCTTCCAGTACTCCCCACTTCATATTCTCTTCTACCATATGCAAGCACCCTTCTCTCACCTTTGAGACACAAAAAGAAGGCAGTGTATAGAATAGCTGAAAGTCTTTGAAGGTTGAGAAATAGAGAATGATTTCTTAATCTTTGGTGATGCATATCATAGTTATAAACATATCAAAATGTTTCTTTTCTATTTATTGAACTTTAAAAATTCTGCACTGAATATTTTGCTTTTGTAATATGGTGGAGAAGGCAATATATGTTATTAAGAGAGAGGAATAGCTTCTGACAGAGTTCCAAAATATTTTTCTGACTAGAATATCTCAAATTTCTTCTTCCTGATATGTCAGTGACTAAACAGCATGTCTGTTTGATTGTTTTAATGTGACTTCTCTAATCAGAAAGACAGCAGGAGGTCATTTTACTGGGCAACATTTATTTATGAAAGATAAGAAGATTAAGGAAATGCACATTGCCATTACTGATTTTTTAAATGGAATTCTGGGCAACATTCCAAAAAACTCAGATTCTTCCACAGAGCTCCAAATTCAATACCTATTCCTCATTGTCACCTCAGAGCCTACCATTAAGCCCCAGGGTCATCAGCTTTCCCAGGCCTATAAACAATCATTAAGAGATTGAAAACTAGAGAAAGCACAACAGAATCTTGAAGTGTGCTTTAAAGGATCGTAAGCAATCATAAAACCAAATTTCAAATATAAAAGTTTATTAGCATCCTTGTTAAGAAGTAAATAATTTTTCCCCATTTACTCTATTTTCTTAACTGGCTACCCCTTGGTGGGTTTATGGTAGCTAATTAACTAGTCAGGTTTTCAGAAGGCAAATATTTGCATTCATGGTTCATTGCAAGAAAGCTAAAGAAGGCCACTGAGAATGTGACTGCAAAAAAATGGCGCCCTAACTTTCCCTTGGGCCTCTCTCTCACTCTGCAAGGAACACTTCTGAATGCACCCATGATCCATCAATATTTTCAAAATTTAGAACATGGCCTCTTCAAATTAACATAAGCACACAGAGTTTTACTGTATCTAGTGTTTTTTTTTGTCCTTAAACTTGTAGTAAGAACCGAGTAGTATTGTATGAACTGTGCACATTATTCACTTGTTTAACCATGCTCTTAATCAGTGTATAATATGTGTCATAAACAGGCAGCTGCTAAATGAATTATACATAAGGATAATGTTTTCTAGATTACTCTTGCCTGTATATATTGCATAATTTAGGTCCTAACACATTCTGGTCCTTAATTCTTTTCTTTTTATAGAAATTGAATCATTACCTTTTTCTTTTCAGTGGTTCAAAAGTTCATTTTTCATATATGCTATAAAAGTAAAAGCCTTAAGATAAGGCAGCATTTTTAATGTAAGTATTTATAGCATATATTTTTCTAACAGCTGGGATTTTTTTTTTGTTTAGGAAAGTTTCCTGGCTATGGTTCTTAGTTGAAGCTGAAAATACATTGCTCTCTAAAATAATTGCTACTAAGAGGAAAGCATATATTAGCAGAACCAAGCTGTATTATATAAAGTAATAACTAACAGAGTCAAAGGGTAAGCTGTTACATCCTCTTCTGCACCCCACCCTCCATAAAGTTTCATATTCAACACATTTCTGTAGCCTAGTATGTATATGGAAACAATAAGCAATGAAGAAACACTATAGATTTAAGATGATAGAAAATAATAGAGGGTTATAAACTTGGAGCTCTGATTTTTTTTTATTTTATTTTTTATTTTGGAACTTTTATACACATTATTTTCTTATATCATTGTTAATCTTTGGACAGTGTTTGATTTCTCACCTCAGGTGTAGTCTCCATAGCTCTCCCACAACCACAGCACCCATTATCCATTTCCACCATCTGTTGTGCTCTTCTCTCACCTAATTTGACCCCTCACCCATCCCCTCCCCTGTTGTAAGCCTCAGATCTATGGTCAGCTTCCAATTTTTGTCACTTTCTGGACCCTTTGTTCGGTTTCTATATATTCCACATATAAGTGAAACCATTTTATATGTATCTTTTTCCTTCTGACTTATTTCACTTAGCATGATTCCTTCCAGCTCCATCCATGTTGCTACAAATGGCATGAGTTTACCTTTTTTTGGATCACCGAGTAGTATCCCAGTGTATATATGCCACATCTTCTTAATCCATTCATCTGTTTAAGTTTTATCCAATTCTTGACTATTGTAAATAATAGGAATGAACATAGGAGTGCAGGTTTTCAACACCAGTTTTGCCATAATTCAGTGAACAAGAATAAATTATTAATTTTAAATCCTTGTGCCTCAGTTTCCATATCTTAAATAGAATTAATAATAATTTTCCACTATTTTATAGAAATGATACAACTAACAAGATGATAACTGAAGTATAGCTCATAGCTACTATTGATATAAATAACATAAGAAGAATCACATAAGTCACATAAGTCATAAGTCACATAAGTCACTTGATTTAAAATGCAAATTCCCAGTTTCCAGCCACAGAGATTCCTTTTCATTCAGACGGTCTGAAGAAGTAACAAGGTTTGATCAGCAAATATGGGTTTGTAATAAACATTCAGGTGATTGGAAACAGGTTAGCTAAGGGTCTCTTGAGTAACTGCTCTAATAGCATCTAGGCATTATCCTCCTCCAGCCTTACACATCAAAAAATATGACAAAAGTCACACAAAGGTAAAAGATTTGTCAATACAGTGGGAAGGGAGAAGGGAGAGACATGAACACAGGAAGGTAGAATAGTTGTGGTTACACCAATAAGAGAATACACCATACAACAAAATAATAGCTTCTCTGACATTGTCTTCAAATATGTATTCCACATAGACCAGCTTTTTTTTTTTTGTAATTTCTAATAGAAGACAGTTTTCAGTATATAGCATGCTTAATAATTAAAAGTGAAATCGTTAGCCCTGATGTTAATTTTTTTCTGGTGTTATGTTTGCTTTGATGAATTTAGTATTCCCTACTTTGCTACTTTCTTGCAGTCTCTTTAAGATATCTGCAATGATCATTTTTCTCTACTATTGACTGATGTAAAAATGTATGGCCCTCTCCAGGCATTTATTGAAGACCTGTAGAATCTTTTTTGAAAATACTTTTAACTATGATATAACTATAACCTGTGGCCAAACATGAACAACTTTTCTCAGATAGCAAAGTTATTTAGTTGCCCCGGGTGCTGAATTTTATCTCAGAGTCTTAAGACAATTACCTATATTTCAAATTATGACATTGAATGTTTAATATCTCTAAAGTTGTGGGGGTTTCAGGATACTTGGAAATGATTAAGTTTTTCTGGAACTCCAATATGCCTGTGAGAAATAGAAGAAACTGCTGGAATTGCAGTTTGTGGAGTTTTGACCTAGAATATCTCTTTTAGTTCTAAAGTAAAATTCATTCTCCATACTCAACATTAGAAGCTACAGGAATCTTAGGATCACTTTATAAAAACTATACATGCTGAGGTGGAAATAATCACAAAAACATGACAAAACAGAACAAAACAAAAACTGCATAAAATCATCATTAAATTCTGCTATTGAAGCCTCTTGATGTAGTTGTACAGATATGCTTCCTTGAGGTAAATGAATGGGATAAAGGACATTTGAAAAGATTTCTAGAAATCAAGAACTGTGAATTTGCTTTTCATAGTTTTATATTGTCTGAGATAGATGTATATTTTACTGTTCCCTGTCGTACCAAGATTTTGCTTTTGTGTTCTTTATTAAAGCTTAACATCTCGGAACTCTTTACCCATAAGAAATGAAGAAGGATAGGCAAAAACTGGTTGCTAATAATTACTGAGAACTTACCCATATTTAAATTGGGATGCCCCTACTGGACATTAAAATGATTGAGTCAGTGTTTTAGCTATAAAATTAAGGTGTAAGTGGAAACATAATCCCAGTGAAAAGATCAAATGTAAACCCAGAAAAGGGAATTGTTAAAGTAAGAGAGAGCAGCATATTTAAAACAAATCAGGTGGAAAGAAAAGAAAATCTGAAGATTTTCCATTGACATTTTAAATACCATTGCTATACATCCTCGCATATGAATAAAACTCATTTTTTTGAGACCACTTAAGAAATGATGAAGACATTTCAATGGACAGTGGGTGGCAATTTTAGGAGAAATTTAAGGCAATGAGAGTTTCTACAAATTTGGGCTCAATAATTTATATCTACTTGATACATATAAGTTTTTAAAAAGAGTAGATGAAAAACCCAATAACATAATTAAACCCTAATTAATGAAAAGAGAAATAGTTTCAAGGAAAAATATTAAAAGATAAACTACTCCAACGGATTTTCTATTGTATTTAGAAAATTATCAGAAATATTAGCAATTGTAAGCACTACTTTGGAAAACAAGCAGTAGTTATTTTATAGATATGTTTTCCCAGTTTTATTTTGGATATAAAGATAGTAATAGATAAATTTTGAGCAAAACAATTCTAAATTATTTTCCTGCATTACTAAGATTATGCTTTAGGTTATATATGGTTACAGAATTTAGACCATGTTTACTCAAGTAATAATTTCCCCATCATACCAACACTATTATAATTTGCTCAAATAGTACAGAAAAAAATGTAAATGCCTAATAAAATCATATGGGAAATTATTTGTAAATAGTCATTTTTCTTATCCTGAAACAAGGTAATCTAAGAAAGTCTTGAGAACAGAGCAATGCATTTTCTATGATATTTTCAATACTGTCTCTGACCACATATTTCTATTTTTTAATTCCTTCCCTTGAAAACTAATAAAACACCATCAGAAAAAGGATTATGGTAACAATCTTAAATTATAATGCCATTCATTATACTCCCTTCGATATTTTTCAATGTTCTCTTGATTTTTTTAAAATTGTCATTATACATTCCATTTTGCTAGTTTTCTAACTGAAATTTTGAGTTTAATCTAGGTCTCTGTTTTACCAATATAGTTTCTAACAAACGTTTTTTAAAACTCCTCATGTCCCTCTACTCTAAATTGTAACCACCCTGACCTGCAGGAAATGCAGTACAGATGAATCTGAACTTTGTAATTTGAAAGATGATGAGGCTAGACTATAAAGTCCCTTGTCCCTCACTATAAGTGGCTTGATATAGCTTGCCTGAAAAAGATAAAGTAGGCCACAATTTAAAAGAGATGGAAACTAAAAATGAGAAAAACAAAAATGAAATAAGAATGTGACATAATGTGACAGAAATGTTTCCTGCTGTTTGTTGATACATCTTAAGCCAGACTATTGAAAGGGAAATCCTAACACCTGAATAAAAGAATCCTAAAGTTAAAGCTATTAAGAGGCTTGTTTTCATTTCAGGGATCTGCCTTAAGTATTACTACCCAATCAAAGCCTGAAAATTTTTGTTTGAACCTATACAAATGTGCACAGTTGGAGGATTACACAGTTGGATTCCCTCTGTGAATGTCCTCCTAGTGTTTTCATACATAATGCATGAGCTAAAATGTACATAATTAGCACTGCTTTAAGACTGCTTCTTAGCAAATTTGTGAATAGTAACTTCACTTTTGGGTAGAAAACTGCCTTGTATATATCGAGATGTCAGACACATTTTTTACAAACGATTCAGCCATCTTTCCGGCAATGCTTCCTTTTTTTTTTTTTTTTTTTAATCATTGATTTTTTTTATTTTTTTTATTTTTTTAATAATAAATTTTATTTTTATATTCCCCATACAATTGCAGCCCCCCCATTCTGACCCCAATCCCTCCCCTCCCGCCCCCGCCCCGCTAAAAGTGTCTCTGGTTCATAGTTTTTTGTTGATTTTGATTTTCACTTTCTTATAGTTATTCATTTTCCTGGTCCCTTATTTAAGTTTTCTAGATTCCTGCTATGAGTGAGACCATCCGGTATTTTTCTTTTTCTTTTTGGCTTATTTCGCTGAGCATGATCCCTTCCAGCGCCATCCATGTTGCTGCAAATTGCATGTGTTTATCTTTTTTGAATGCTGAGTAATATTCCATGGTATATATGTACCACATCTTCTTGATCCAGTCATCTATTTTAATGCTTCCTTTTTTGTTGAAGATGATCTGTAACTCAAATAGCAAACAGAGGCCTTTTTAGTGTTTCAAAATCTAAGAGCTGAGAGGAGATGAGACCAGGGAAAAGATATCAAACTTCTTTTGCTTTGGACTTGGGCAATGAGCCCATCCCTTTACACTTCTATCTCCTGTTTCTGGTTTTTAAAGAAAAAGAACCTTTTAAAAACACTTATTAATTAAAGAGGGAAAAGACAGTAAAGGTGAAATGTACGTTTTAGATCATTAAACAAAGTACCCAAGGATTGACCAAGGTTTAAATTAGAGAATTAAAAACCTTTGAAAACATGCTGGAAAATGGAGAATTCTTTGATGAGTATATCTTAGGAAGCCAGAAAGAACACAGGCCTGTCCCTAGATACACCAAGTTGTCCCCACTTGCACCACCAGCCCTAAGGCTTTGAAATAAAATGTCCTCTGTGAGGAATTTTAGTTCATCATTCAAGCTCCCTTCATCTCTGACAACCCAGAATAAATAAAGACTTCTACCCTTCAGTTGATTTCTCATAGAGAAGAACTATGAGAGATATATTACTTCTTAAATTGTAAGATAGTGAAATGGGTATTTAGGGGATGTTTAAAGATACTCTTTGCATCTAGTGCTAAAAACTGAAAGTAGTAATCACTTGAATTAAATGCCCACCAACAAAAAAATAAAATATGATATATCCATGTGATGGTGTATGTAGCCAATACTGACAGTGTACTTCCTCATTTCTCATCTACATTCACCATGTTTAAGGTACCAAATTTGAAATTTGTTTATACTCCATCTGGTAGCACCTGGGGCTGTATGGAAGCTGCCCTAAAGACTGCTGGCACCCACCTTTCCTGAAGGCAGAAAAAAATGGGAAGCAATTTGGAATTTATATCCCCCAGGGATAGCACTTCTTCAAAAACAATTTACATCTCACCAGGGACAGCTTCAATAACTGGCAGGGGTAAGGGTAACTGACCTACATGCTTCTGAGGAGAAATATATGAGAATGATAAACCGCAAACTCAGTAGGAGTTATCAGTTTGGGTATCAAGGCAAGGAATGAGTACTAGAAGAGGAACTCCTAGAACTTAATGTATTAAAAACACTAGTTTCTTACATCATTGTTCATTTTTGTAGAATATTTGATTTCTCCCTTCACATGAAATCCCCATAAATGTTCCCCCACCACATGAACCCTCTCCATGAACCCTCTCCAGTCCCTCATGCCGTCCCCTCCCCTGTTTTGAAGATATATTTATTTTCCAACTTGAGCCCTTTAATTCAGTCCATGTCCTCAGGTGATCTGCTATTTTAAAGTTTATTTGTCTTTAAGTATAACCTTACCTCTTTGTTAAACAAGAGAACATTATTTTCCATACAATGTAGATATTTGGAACACGACCATATCAGTTTCCCTAATGGCTTCTTCTGACTTACAAATGCTGGGTTTATTTTGGCTTGCATATAAAGTTTGATTGCATGCATTCATAATTGAGTTTCCTTTCTGATTTATTAATCAGAACCATCATATTTCAAAATGATAATTAACTGGCAAGTTGTGGCAAACATATACATAGTTATTTATAGATATTGCTCACTTTCTCTCTGCATGTTAACATTGTCTAGCCAGTTCTAAAACTATGAAGTTGTACAATACTCAGATTAAATCTCTTTTATTGAAAATGTGAAATTTTAGAGTAACAATCTTAAACATTCATAATTTCTATGGTTTAATTAATTCAGTGCTCCATAATTTGACTCATTTATATTTTGAAATGACCTTGTAGATATTTCTTACCTTTTGACATGTGAGGGTGTTAGGTTACATATTCTGAATTTATTTGATACCATATCACCTTAGAAAAAATGTTGCTATAGATACATAGATATAGATATAACATTTCAATTTTCCCATTTACAGTTTCACTTATTCTGTGGAAAAACGAATTATGCAGCAACACATTTGAACATTTTATATCCGAGTGCCTATATATAAATAAATGTGAAAGGTATTAAGTGATATGACCCCTTTTCTAAGCAAATACACTGAAAGCTTCTGATTACTTCAAAAAATACTTCCCCAGGGAAAATTGGGGGAACATTCAACTAGAATTTTCTGATTAGTTTTTTTTAATATTTTTTTTAACCACAGTTACTTTAGATAGTCAATCCCTCCTTTTTAAGGGGAAAAAACATCTTTTATAGAGAATAACCTGGCCAAGATCTTAAATATTGTGAAGATCATGGCCCCTTGGAAAGCATAGTGAATCAGTGTCTAGAAGGGCAAAATTTATCTCTATTTCTCATATTTGTTCTTTTTCATAGAGCAAATTAGAGCAGTGAATGATCCAGAAGCAACTTTATGCTTGAAAGCTCCTTCTTTTCAAGTGTCCTTTGACCCTTTTATGTCTTCCTGGAACAAAAATATCAGGACAGCGGACACCCTTGCCTTACAGAGAGAATGCTAAAACCATGATTGTTATGAAATTTATTAATTTTTTCTCACAAGAGAATGCCAGCCAGATTTCTCTCCCAATTGAAGTTTTATTTGTTTATGTCTATGTTGAGAACCCATCTATGCCAGTTGGATCATGACAGCTTGTGAAAACTGTTCAAAGTAGAGAACTGCACTATCCAAAACATTTGAGGGGGCTGAGTGAGCAGCTTCTCTCCATACTTGCTTCAAGTAACAATTAGAACAAGTCAGACAAAGTCTGTCCCATACATTGGCATTTTTCATACAAACATTTGTTAACAGGTACAAGATGATCGTACAATCTGTTCTAAAAGATCAATGAAGTCCCCACTCTGCATTTCTAGAGGGAGTCCCCTAACATCTTACCTGGGAAAAAAATCGTTTGGGAAAACCTAAATAACATATCCCCGGGCCAAGATTCGGTAGCCTTATAGGACAGACAATCAGAAATCCTGAGATTTTCTGTTTAAACCATTTAGAGATTATTGAGGAGTTAAGATCCATCTTTCAGGTGACAGGTTAGCTCTAAAGGCTTTTCTAGAGATCTGCAGTTTTAGCAGATGCATCCCTTTTCTTGATTCTTATGTACCTTGAAGTTTGAAAATATACTCTATTTTGTATGTTCCAGTCAGGTAGTGATATTCCTGGTAAAATGCACTGGGTGCAGGTTGGTTTTAGTTGGTATTTGTACTTGGTGTGTCTATTTTTCAGCGCATTGTGGAACCTTCATAAATATTCAGTAACTGTAAAGCAAACTCTAATTATTCAGGTGTGAATTAACTAGCTGATGGATTATCCAGGCTCTCAGTTTCTTCCATCTTCTCCTTAATGTGTTTTGGCTATTTTTCTGGGGAACAAATCACTCATATATTGCAACTTGTTAGAAAGTTTGATGAAAGCCCAGTTTCTAGTATATTGAAATATAGTTGGGGGATTTTCTGTGCAATAAATATCTTACTCAAAAGGTTCATCCTTCTATAAATAATGAAGAGCTATAATATCCTCCAATCAGACAAGGGCAGAAAGACTGGCCTTACTGGTTTGCCAATAAGCAAAATACCACATAATTAGATCTGCACATCCCAATATATATCCACTAATATAGTTAGATTATCTGTTATTAAACATTGTAAAAAATTGTTTTCACAAGAATTTGAAAATTCCATTGACTGGTGCTCTTAGCCAAAATTGGGAAGAAAATAGACAAAAGGATCAAAGACAACCCTACTTTACTTTTCTAAATAAAGTGGAAAACAGAATTTTTCACTATTTCTAGTACGCAGACTTAACTTTTCCATTTTTTCATCTCGTATTCCATCTTTCCTTCCATGGGGTTTTTTTTCTTGAGTCTCCTGATATATTATTGTCAAACCTTTTGATTATATACATATCAAGTTTTAGGAGCCTATCTTACTCAAAGCGGTCAAGGTCTTGTATATCTGCAACTTCTAGTCATGCAACATACATAAGCTGGATCATTCATTTAAAGTAATTAATGGACAACTCACCAAGGGATTCATAATACCTTTAAATGGAAAAAAAATTATTTCCTGTCTTAATATTCAATATATTTTTTATTTATTTTTTTACATCACTGTTCATTTTTAAATAATATTTGCTTCCCTGTCCCCCTCCCCCGAGGTGTAGTCCCCATAGAATTTCCTTCACCAGTGCACCCGTGCACCATCACCCGGTGGTCCTCCCTCCCTCCCTCTGATCCAGTATCTTAATGAATGTTTTAGTGTTTGGCATATTCACTCAGCTCTAGCGTAATTACTATCTGCAGAGTGCATTGGAAATTGTCACCACTACATACACTTATTTTTTTTCCTTCAAAACAGATATTGTAACCACTAGTCTAATTTTTTTCATTTGACTACTACTGTTCATCAGCTCAGGAGTCCTAGGCCATCCGGAAATATGAACTTCAACCATCAGATTTAGGAGTTATGGATGATGAAGAACATCTAAAATTGGCGTTTAAATTATCACAGAGGATCTTTAAGAGGGTTGATATTTATTCCTTTCAGGATCCTGGTGGCCCCTAGATGATATAAACTAAGTCACTGACTATAAAGCTTTAGTTTATCACCCTGATTCTTTTTCAATTGTATAAATGATAGCAATACCCTTCTTATGTTGTTTATTCTAAATTTGGCCTGTCTGTATCACAAATAGCTACCTGTGTACAAAAGAAAGCCAGCTTAGACCAAGAGATACAGAATTTAATAACAAGTTCACAAATAGACACTCTAGGCAATCATCACTTGGCTTTCTCTCTCCATTCTGTCATCCAAGAAGGCTGGGGCAGGAAGGCAGGAGTGGGGCAGGGGAGAAGGTTATAATGATAAATGACAAGGTATGTGACTTCCTCATACTGTTTATAAGGAAGAAACAAGTGAGATAAATTCTTATCCAATACCTGTAATACTTCTTTAAAAGACTGCTACAGTCAGTTATTGCTTGATTACAGAGTAATTGAGATCTCTGTGTTGGAAAGTATGGGTTTAGGAGAGCATTTTCAATTGGATTATGCAGGTGGCATAGTCCTTGTTAGAAGTCAAATATAATATGCTTAATTCACACATTGCCTTATTATTCTTTAATATCAAATCTCCTTCCTATAATCTTGGTATTGTTTGCAGAAGATAGTGCTTTAAAATACCTTTGACTTTGAGTAGACTCGGACAAAATTATTTAAAGCTTTTTTTAAGTGCCCTATATAAGCAGGAATTGTTAAGAGTGTACTGCCAGAGTCTTGAGGCGAAAGATGAAATTTGAGCATAAATTTTCAATGCCACAAAGAAAAATTATAGGAATAGAAGCTATGATTCTCATCATTTTCCATCCAAAAGGTTTAATGCCCTTCCCTGTGCACACTACAAAGCTGTTTAGGTTCTCATTTCAGTTGGCATGCCTTTGACTGCCCCTCTGTGGCTGCTGAGAACTTGATTTAGGATACACTATGCACTATTGGATTATGCAGTCTATCATTGTTCCTGAAAGGATGAGCACTTTGTGCTTTCCAGATGAAAAATGGAAATGTTTCAAAGAATCTAGTTAAATCCCAATTAAATTTAGATCCAAAATTGTATTGTTCCTTTCCGAGCCAAAGGGACTAAATTATATAATAAATCTTTTTCAATTCCAATTTCAAGTTCTGGTTCTTACGTATTAAATCACCCAAAGTGCTTTTATAGGTCCACCAAATAATACTCCAACTTCCAGCTCTGAAGAATGCTACTTTTTGTTGCACACGTCTTTCTTTTTTAATGATAAGCCCATGCTTTTCTCCCTTCATCTCTTCTATGAATGCTGTTTTTCCAAACTATCCTAACTTCTGCAAATTAGATTGTTTCATTGGCTTCTAAAATAAGTGGTTTGTATACTACAATTCCTTTTGCATGGTGGAGGAGCGGGGGTTAAGTGTAAGTCTAGGGAGGAAACACACTGCACTAGCGATGAAAACAACAGTGAAGGTCACAGAGGCAAATGCCTGGTGGAGAGCAAAGCATACTGCTGCATTTCAAGCCTCTTATTCTTTAGTTTTCAAAGATAGAAAGGAAAGTAGGAGAGGGCCTCCCCTGATGGTGCAGGCAGTTGAGCGCAGTGCTGTGAAGCTGTCCACAGCCTCTGCAGTGCCGGTTCGATCCCTGCTGGCCACGGAGCAACCCACATGGTGCGGCAGACCTTTCCTGTCTTGCCTGCTGCTCCCCTCCACAGTGTATTTAAGTCAGTCTGCCTGTTCTGTTCCCCACTCTGCATCTGGTGGATCCTCTCACCATCCCGCGCATCTGGCCTATACCCGACTCTTGTATAAATAAAATAATCCAAAATAAATAAATAATTTTAAAAAAGGAAAGTAGGAGAGAAGAAAATTGCAAAGAAAGAGTGAGAGAGATTTGAAGGACAGAGAAGTGGAGAAAGAGCTAAGAGGGTGAACAAAAGGGAATGCATCCTCCTTAAATTCTGTAAGAATGATTTTATTGGTATCATTTTGCATAACTGACTACTCTCAGAACCACCTGAAATCAGGACATTATTCCTTACTTAAAACTACACTGTATTTTCCCTTAAAATTGATTTTACTGACATGGATTTTTCATATTGAAACCTCAGCTTTGATACATTCAAATTCCAAAGTGGAGATGATCTGAGCCGTTAGAGGGAAATGGACACTTCCCCAGGTAGAACTTCCCCATACCTTGCTGAACTGTGCACGCACAACTAAGTCTCTGTAAACTAACTGCCTGTACATCACACAATAAAGTCCTGAGGGACACTGGCTACTAACAAAACCCTAAGGAGAATTTTTATTGTATGAAGAAACCTCTTTAAAGAATAATTATCCTCATGTCATTTCCCTATCTATAATTTCTACTTCCCTAAAAATCAGAGTTTTCTGAATTTGGTTTGCAAAACCCACTTCCACAATATCATTTCAGTAACATAGAGACAGGGGGAGGGGGACAGAGAAAGAGGAGGACAGTTGTTTCTACCAGGAAGGGGAATGGAATGGTCTGCCCAATTCCAGACACAGGACAGGAAGGAAAAGGAAATAAAACTATTGCTTTGAATGGATAAATGCACTTTTCACAGATAGACGAGCTGGATTAACAGTGGTGGGTCCATGAACCTCTTCTGTGCCATCTTGCCAGCATCCTAATTTGGCCTGTTAAAAGATAGGGCAGGGTCAGGATGAGGCTACTAGCCCCCATTCTAGGTCATATGAGAGGGTATGGGGCAGGTTTACTACATTTGAGGACCTCAAAACAAGGCTCCCAAGAAAAGGGCATGAATCAGGGTGAACCATTTTCCACAGGCCTGTGTCTGTGTACCAAGTCCATCTTTTTCAGAATCTATTTGCTTGGGCTTGAGACAATTCTGAGTGTACTGAGAAACAAAGGAATCATATACACATTCAGCACATACAGCCGACCAAGCCATTTTAGCCAACTTTAGCCTGACATGTAGCTAACTGATCTAACAAAAACTACTTTTTTTCTTCCTGTAATAATTTTTCAATTATAACTTTTAACTAGAATACCTCTCATTGCTAATTTAAAGGATAAAAGTTATATAGATATAGGGTATAAAAACTTTTCTAGAAGTCCTTATTAAGCATTTCAAAGGAAAAAACATTTGGTAAGAGATGTATTTAAAATGATGTCTAGGCAGAAAAACAGAAAGAAACCTAAAAGCTAGGCACTGCACTGTACTGAAAAAAATAAAAACCTAGATGATCAGGTAGTGATTCATTGCCCAAGAAATGATGTGTATGTGAATGATAATGGAACCATATTAGCAGCACCATATTTATTTTCTATGTACCTGGAACTGCATTCCAACCAAGTGCAGATACTGTCTCAATTCTACTACTTACTCAAGGGACTTGAATAACACTCCTCTGGTCCACATCAGGTCCTTTACTAATGCTTCACAGTACACTCACAACACACTCACAAAAATAATTACAACGTATCTCTTTTCAGCAATTCAGTTTTAGCCATTTAGGCATACAATTTTCAAATAATATTTGGGTATTTCTTGCTATACACAACCTTTCTCCTTATTAGGAAATAAAATAACTAACCTAATCATTTTATTAACTAATAGGCCCATATTCTGCTCTTTCAACTCAAGAGGATGAAAATAAATTTTCAATAGATTGGACCAGCTACTGCTGATTTCTGCTCATGATGTAGTGCTTGTGACTTAGAGGAATCAGGAAAATTCAATTACTGAACTTAAATCAAACCCTTGAAAAGTACAGTACAATGGCGTCTGCTTATTGCAACCACTTTAGGAAATGGTTATTTGAGTCTAATAACTGACTGATTCAATTAAAAGGAGACAAGAAAGTCGTTTACTGAAGCAGGCACTGTTTGTTATTCACTGCTGTCTTCTATAGCACTTCCCTGAAACCACAACCTTGTAAACCAGTAGTTCTCCATCTTTCCCAGTCTATTTGAAGGCTGTGGGCACAACTCATGTTTACTAACTTCATCAGGAATTCTCAGCAAGGAGGTGAGGTGTGCATCAGAATTTGGAGTAAGATTACCTGAGAAATGAGAACATTGCAAGGCTCTAATATATCAAGACACACAGCCATATGGGGACTCTTGCTCCCAATCAAATGAACATCACATCTCTGGGGTTTAGGCATTGCAGGAGATCAAGTGAGAAATAGCAGTACATTGTTATTTGTTTAATTCACAACAAAATAGCAGAAGACAATCAGAAACCTGCTTCAATTCTGGTTTTATGGTTAAAACCTGCAGGTCTTGGATGGAAAGTTGAAAAAGCAACAAAGACCAATAGAAAGTGACATTCCAAACAGATGTAGTATACCTCTTGTTTTGGACTTTAGAAAACCAAAACCTAATTTCATCAGCATAACTTTGAAATTCTTTTTTAATACATAGGATAAAAATAACCTTGCCTGAAACATTTGTTCTTTATAAACTCTGAATATTTATTTATATGCCTTATTTCGTGAGACATTTAGTCAAATGTCAGGAATGCTTATAGAGATAAATTAAACTTTACATTAAAAAAGACTACTGTTATAATGGATGTCAGCCTGTAGACTTTTCACTTAAAAGACAAAGAACAACTGCTGCCTTCAAATTTTAAAATGTGTTCAGGGCTAAATAAAAGGAAAAAAGGAGGTAGCTAAAAGTAATCTGATCCTGTTTATATTCTTAAGTAGAGCAAACAGCATTCATGTTGCACTTGATGTGAGAAAAATAAAAAAATAAAGTAAAATTCTGGGCCTCCCTGGTGGTGAGCGGTTGAGCACTGGGTTGCAAAGCTGCCTGCAGCCTCTGCAGCAACGGTTCAATCCCCGGCCACCGGGCAAGGGTCCCACATGGCGCGCAGACCTTTCCTGCCACACGCTGCTCCCCTCAGCAGTGTACTTCATCAGTCAGCCTGCACTGCTCTCCACTCTGGCTCTGGTGAATTCTCTCACCTTCCTGTGCTTCTGACTGTACCCAGTGCTTGTATAAATAAATAAATCTTTAAAAAAAAAAAGTAAAAGAAAAATTCTAAGATTTCCTAAGCAATCCAAAAAAGGAAGAATGAAAAAGCAAAAAAAAAAAAAAAAAAAAAAAAGGAAGAATGCATGATTACAGAGGGAAAATTGTTTGATTTTGATTTTGGCTTTGTTGTTAAGCAGAAGGGCAGAAACATGACTGCGCATTCAGGGAAGAGGTCAGGCAGGAGATGTAAATTTTGGAATAATATCAGTAGTAGTTCAAGTCCTGAGACTGAATGAGATTTGCCAAAAAATGAGAAGCGTGCTGGGCATTCTGAGAGATTGAGGAGAGCATGAAAAAGATACCAAGAGGGAGGGCCTCCCTGATGGCACAGCAGTTGAGGGCTGGGCTGTGAAGCTGCCCGCAACCTCTGCAGCGCTGGTTCGATCCCTGGCCACTGGAGGAGGGTCCCACATGGTGCACAGACCTCTCCTGCCGCCCGCTGCTCCCCTCAGCAGTGTACTTCGGTCCTTCTGCCTGCTCTGCTCCCCGCTCTGGCTCTGGTGAATTCTCTCACCCTCCCGCGCTTCTGACTGTACCCAGTGCTTATATAAATAAATAAATCTTATAAATCTTTAAAAAAAAAAAAAAAAAGATACCAAGAGGGAATAATCATCAAAGTAGAAGGAAAATGAAGAATGAGTGATGCCCTAGGATCCAAATGAAAAAGTTGTTCAAGGAGGAAGTAGTTATTAAGGAAGGTAGGGACTGAGAGCCTGACCATTTTATTTAGCAACAAGTAGGTTATTGGTGACTTTGAAGGTACAGCTTCTGTGCAGTGGTAGAAGCAAAGATATTACTAGGTTGAATTTAAAGAAAATGAGGTTAAAATCTTTTAAGGCAGGATTTGGATAACTCAAGGAGTTGTGCTATGGAAGGAAGCACAGAAATGGGGCACTGACTGAAAGGAGAAATGAGGTCAGTGGGCTTTTTAAAGATGTTCATACGCTTATGAGGCAAAAAAAAAAAAAAGATGGTGGGAACAAGTAAGGGCACATTTCCTGAAGTTAAGTCCTTAAGTAGACAAGAGAGACTAGAATGTACTTCACAAGATGAGATGATTTCTCATCTAAGTGTAATAACTTAGGATGTTTTCTCAAGGAAAATTCAGTTTTTACTGAAGAAGACATAAATGAAACATCAGAGAAGTGATTGATGACAGCAGTGAGATACAGAGGGTAGAGTGGAAGACTTTCAGAATTGAAGACCAAAGTGTAAAAGATAAAGGTTGACCAAGGAGACTGGTGTTTTCGATGGTGAGTTATAAAGAATTAAAGGTCTGGTGGGTTGGTCCTACAGTTCTCAAGGCATATTATGGAGGAAAAATTACAAATATTAGAACTGTTTGGAGCCTTCCTTCACTCCTGCAATGGAGATAAAGAATCCCAGAAAGAGGATTTCATTGTGCCATTACTAGCATTGGACCTGAAGGCTTAGTATTAAAACAGTGAGAAAAAAATCTTCCATGAGATTGTGTTTTTGTCCAGTTCTCTCAAGACTCTAATAGTTTTGCTTTATGAATTTTTATGTTGGCTATTTGAGATATACAATTTTTAACTATAATTTTTATTCTTTTTTGTATGAACAATGCAAACTCTAGTTTTGATTGACCAGAAATATTTTTATATATTCTTTTATATTTAACTTTGGTGAGTCAGTTCATTTCAGCTATATATTTTGAAAATAACATAATTAGTTAAATGTAAATGTGTGTATCCATGAGACTCACTCTGACAGTCCCTATCTGTTAATTAAAATTTTAACCCCTCTCCATTTACTGTAGTAACTGATATGCTTCATCTTACTTTTGCCATTTTAGTTTTCCAAATTATTTGTTTTCCTCGTTTTGCTGTGTGACTCAGAATAACTCTGTTTATTTATTATTCATTAATGATTTAGAAGTTTTCTACTAGTAATCGTTAAATTGCCTTTAAAATATATTTTGTGTCCCTTCCGACTGTCAGACAGGAATTTGCTTAATTTTTCTTCTCTCACCCCGCCACTTCCAGGGTTTCAGCAATTAATCTGGATTCTCTTTAATCCCTATCTTTGTTTCAGTTGGAATTTGGAATGTGGAAGCCTAGTCACACACTCAATCAGTTAATTTCCCTCAATCATGAGACAATCATGGAACTTTATGTGTAGTGGTACACAAAGTGAATTGGTTCCCCAAAGTGCCTAAACCAGTAAATCATTGCTTCTAATGTGTTAAAAGCATTCTGTGGTACTGGTGGGTGTGATAAAAAAAGGTTGCAGGAAGCTGTTAAAAAGTAAGTTGAAGTATCTCACACCTGATTAATTTACTATAATATGCCACATGCTTAATGAAAGAATCATTAACTAGAATATAATTAGATGTTTAATTCAGTCCCTAGTCAATCATTTGCACTTAAATACACCTATGAGTAAATAACTTCTGCTATTTTGGTTTTTGCCTTCATTTTATCTTGAATGTGAACAGACAGGAATCTCTGGCATGTACATAGAGGTATCAGAACCTCAATATGCCAAAGCATCTTTCTCTGAAAAATGCTTGCCTTAGCCACCCCAAAGAGGGCCTGTTTTTAAGTTATATTAAGTTTCATATTTCCTGTTGCTATTACCTTTATAAAAGGCTCTCAGAAGGTTCAACATTAAGATACTTGTTTAACTCTGTGACTATATAATCTTTTGCTTGACTTACACTATTTTCAGTGTAACATATTTGAGAAATGTTGCAAGTGACAGTTCTGTCCTAAATGCCTAGAGGAGTCGCTTCACGTCTTTAAAGTTAGATTTAATTACAGAGCCCCAAAAATACTTGTATCTTTAATGTCTTGTAGAGATTTAAGGAAATGTCTTTGACAACTTAGACTTTCAGCTACTTATTCCTCCTTCCCTGCTCAAGTCAGTGGAAAACTCAAATATGAACCCAATGATGAGCATGAACCAAGGAATTACTGCCACATATACTCAAAGTCCCCTCTATTTTCTGATGTCTAAAGACTGGTAATATGTCATGCTCATAATGCACCCTCCCTCATCTCTTACTATATTTTCTCCAAAGGAATTCCTTTGTAGAAATAGAATTCTAACAGGCAAGATCTCCACAAGTATACCACGCAGATACACCCATGACCCATGTTCTCTGGAATATCTTTACAGGTGTGTACATATTTCTCTCTAATTAGACTGATTCCTTGAGGGAGGCATCTAATGACAATTATTTTCATAGCTCTACTGTTTGCAATATAGGTATTTGAATGTTGCTTAATAAAGTAGTCACATGATAAATGTGAAAAGTAAAAATTTGTTGGGTTCCCAATTTTTCAGTAATTTAAGATGTAGGCATTCAATCTAAAAATGCCAACACATCACTTTAACTATATGGTCAGGGTATTTTTACCTATTGGTGTCCAAATAGTTGGCACACTAGGGTGTTTTAAATGAATGGACTATAGAGAAACAAAACCAAACCAATATCAAACCTTACAAATCCGTCTGTAGAATTAACTGAAATACCAAAAGGGAAAGAGGAGTAAAATGGAAAACAAAATGTGGAGAGACCTAATGGACTATGTTGGAGGTGAGTATGGTGTGTATGAGTGAGTATGGTGCTGGTGAGTATGGTGTGGTGACATACACCTGAAGCGTACAATGCTGAATCATATGCAGTGCTGTAAACCAATGTCACCTCAATAAAATAAAAGGAGAAATGAAATAAAAGTACTTTCTACAAAAATCAAATAAAAACTATTTTTATTTGTTATAAAAATCAAAATTGTTATGACTGTCCTATCACATACATGCATAGGAAAATACACAGTATCAGGATTAACAAAAGGCAAAGGTAAAATAAGTAAGTAAAGATGAAAATAAGATACTAGGCTCATGGATGAATAAGGAAAAGCAAATAAATAAGGAAAAGAACAGATAAGAAAGAGTAATTCACCGAAGATAAAATACAAAGCACAGTAAACATAAGAAAAGCTGTATAACCTCACTAGTAATCAGAAAAATGCAAGCTAAAACAAGATTGTAAGGCCTTCCTGGTGGCCTAGGGATTAAGTCTCAGTGCTATCATCTTGACAGCCCACTGCAGCAGCGTGGGGCCTCAGTTCAATCCCCTTCCAGCGAGCTGACCCATATATGGTGTAGCAGACCTCTCCTGTCTTGCCTGCTGCTCCCCTTAGTAGTGTATTTCAGTTAATACACCTGTTCTGCTCCCCACTCTGTCTTGGGTGAATCCTCTCATCCACTGCACTTCTGGCCTACACCCCAGTTCTTCTGTGCAAAAGTAAATAAATAAAAATATGAAGACTTGTAATATCCAGAGTTGACAGTGATAAATGGAAATACTCACATTTATGCATTGTTGGTGGGATTATAAATTGATAAATCCACTTTGAAAGGCATTTGGCAATGTCTCAACATTTCAATTTGCAACTTTTAGCCAACTAGGACTCTTACCTACCAAAATTGTACAGAGTATTTATAGCTATTTTACAATATTTATCATAGAGGAAATTCAAGGACAAAGTAAATATCCTTTAACACAGGAATTTGAATTTAATAATTTCACATTCTTACTATAAAATACTATTTTTAAAAAGACATTAAAAAAAGTGAAGCAGACTTTCATGAATTGACTTGGAAAGAGCTCCATATTTTAAATGAAAATATAAAAGGCATATTGGAAATTTTAAATTTGAATTATATAAATTTATATAGGTTATTGAATGAATGAATCTGTGACTTGCAGAAGCTCTTTAAGCTACTCAAATATCTCAGATAAGCTACTCAAATACTCAAATCGCTAGTGCACTGATCTATTTTGAATGAAACGCTACACTACAAATAAAGAAGAAAGATATGCTAAAACAGATATGTTATGATACTTAACCAAACTCACTAGTTGTAGCTGGTTGGGAGGATTAAAAGGCACTAACACATTTAACTGCAAAAATGTATTATATTTGAAATTTAAAACTATCTATTTGGCTTCTAGCCACCATAAAATTTCTTGTAGCTACTATATAAAGCCTATTCAACCTAATATTTATATGCCAAGAAGTTGAAAATTTTGAATACCTCATTAATAACTGATTATAGTGATGGGAACGATATCACACTCTGACTCTTAGGAGCTAAAAGCAGTCATATGTTTCTATAACAATGGAATCACATCTAACTCAGTAATTAAGTCTATTCCTTTCCTTCTTTAATAGAAAACTCAGATCACTTGGTAGAACTATGAGTCAATAGTCCTCAGACAACATTGCACTGTCAGTGGGAAGTGAGTGATGTGAAATCTATCATGTCTATATGGGGCAGAGGAGTGGACATGAGGGTAAAATGTCTCAGCTGTGATCCCTCAATGATCATTTTTCTGAGTACCATTGGAAGCTTAAAAATAATATGATTTAAGGAAAGAAAATAATCCCCATGGATTAATAAGAATATCTAGAACTGTCAGTATTTACAATCCACTTGAAGCTTGCCTGTGAGGTTTGACTTTTTTTTTTTTGACCCTTCTTATTGACATAAAGAATAGACAATATCTCTACTGCCATACAGTTTTACAATGCTGAGCAAGTAATGTCTAAATTTCCTCCGTAGACTATGACTCCTCACTGCTCATCTTGAAAGTTCTTTTGCAGAAGTAATGATCTACCTATTAAACTGTGGTTGAATCATTTGTGCTCAACAGAGGGTGCATTTAGTTCAAGCAATGCATTTTCCACTAGCATGAACACTAACACAGGAGACCCCTATGCACAGCACACATGTCACATGGCTATTTTTCCAGTGAAGGACTCTGAAAAACTATCTAAGAGTTCATTTTTTCCTCTTGATCTGTCATCTGTATGTTCTATGGATAGCTTGTCTCACTACTCACTTGTTCAAAATAAAATGCATTCTCATATACTCAACAATAAGAATTTATAAACACAGAGATACCCACCTTAGTTACAGCTAAAATGTAACAAATGTCAGCAGCTGGCTGTAACCTAACTACATGTTAATACAAACAACAAAATCTTCCCTTCAATTTTGACTACATCTTACAAGATGTAGAAAACAAAAACTATTTATAGTTCTTTCCCAGATATCATCATTTCTTTTAGATGTGCCTGCACCTGTCAGTCAGAAGCCTTTAGAAAAATCTATTTCTCCTTTAAGAAAAAAAGAAGTCAGAATACTTTCAAATTTTAATTTTGAACTATGCTAAATCTTCAAATAACTAATGTCAGGTGATTTGACCTTTATTGACACCATGCTCTTGTAAGTATGTACAATTTTAATTGCATAAAGATGGCATTTTACTTTTTGACCACTGTATAAAAGATGCCTATTTTGTATTTATGTGTCTTCTATCAACACAAGTTCTCTGATGTGTGTAGAAACACTCATTTAACAAAGATAGCTCCTGGTAATAACTGTTAATTGGAGAAAATTATAGAAAATAAACATCACAATATCTCCCAATACATTAGTGCAAATGTAGTAACTATAAAAAGGATAATCAAATCACCCTCTGAAGTATTCAGTTGCTTTTCATAGTAGAGCCAGAATTAAAGTAATGAAAATTGAAACTTTATAATTTAACAAATTTTTAAACTTGTCACAGTTTAATTTGAAGTTTTCTAGCTTATTAAAATGTTTCTCTTGAGTTATAAATCCCCTGAAGCATTGTCAGTCCTGGGACTGGTTAGTTCCAGGATTGGTTAATTTAGCTGCTCACCAGCTCCACCAAAGACTTAAGTACTTCATTCCATGTTACTGTTCTGTCTTCTGTGTTCAGCTTAGTTGTCTTACTGGTCACAATGTAGGTGCTGCAATTCTGATTATCCTACCCAGACTTATTTCTGGAGGAAAAAGAGAAATTGTTCACTAAAAATTCCCAGGCACCCCTCAGCAGACTTCCCCTCATATCACATTGGCCAGTATTCCTTACTAAATTAATCACAAAGAAAATAAAAGTACCACCAATGCTTTTGTGGACATGATTATGTAGAATAGGGTGATTACAAGACACAGTGCAAGTCCTGCTTGAAAAGAAAAGTTTAGAGAATGTTCATTGGATAAACATTAAACAATATCTGCTGCTCTATATACATGTTCATATATTGACTGCTTCCTATATACATGTTCATCTCTCCATGAAAATATATACTTAATGAGAATGGCTGTTTCTTTGTATGTATATTTTTAAGTGTGTAGTTCCTGCTGCTGCTTAATACATATACCTAATCAGTAAATATTTTTCAGTTAAAAAATTTATATGAATATAAGATTGTTGCCTTTTATTTTGATTGATGTACCATTGGTTTACAGTACTATACAATTGTCAGGAGTCCAATTTTATACTGTTATAAATGTATCTTTACACCATACCCACCACCAAAGTTCTAATACCTTTCACTTCTAAGATTATATTCTTAATCCATAAGAAAAGACAGTTTAATGTGAAGTTAATAAAGCTTAATTTTTGAAGTTGCTTGTACAAACCTAAGAAAAGCTATAGAATTGTATTCTTATAGTCACTTCTTAGAAAATTTACAAAAGATTTATTTTCTTTTTATTAAGTAACATTGATTTGCACCATTGCATGTGATTCAGAGGCACAGGATCACATCTCCTGTGATGCATGTCCTCATACCACATGCACCACGAAGGCACCCATACTCCTCCACTATAGTCCATTATGCTCCACTCCCCATTATGTCTTCGCCCACCCCTTCTATGGCCTCAATTCCACAGTTGGTTTTCTAGGATTTGTTATTGGTTTGAGTTTATTTGACCCCTTGTTTGGTTTCTCTCTACTCCACATATAAGTGAAACCATTTGGTATCTGACTGACTTAGCATTACGCCCTCCAGTTACAGCCATGCTGTCATAAATGTCATTTTTTTATAACTATTATTCCAAAGTCTACATATACCACATTTTTCTAATTTTCTCCTCTGTCCTTTGGCACTTAGGTTGTTTCCATAGCATTGCTATGATAAATAGCGGTACAATAAACATACGAGTGTATATTTCACTTCAAATTAGTGTTTTTGCATTCTTTGAATAGATACCTAAGGAGTGGAATTGCTGGATCATATTAAATCCATTTTTAATATTTTTGGAGGCCTTCTTCCTGTTTTTCATATGGCTTACACTCCCACCAACAGTATTTTCAGATTCCTTTTCCTGGAAAACACTTGTTTCTCATATTTTTAGTGTGAGCCTTTCTCACCAGTGTGAGATGGTTTATCATCATGGTTTTGATTTGCATTTTTCTGATGAGAAGGGATGTTGAACATTTTATCATGTGCCCTTTGAAGAAGTGTCATCTTTGAAGAAGTGTCTATCTCTTCTACCCATTTTTTTAATTGGGTCTTCGTTTTCTTTTTGTTGAGTTGAATGCATTCTTTGTAGGTCTTGTCAGAGATGATGTACAGATATTTTCTCCCCTTAAAATAAATAGGTTTTTTAACTGTAATCATTTAAAATGGCTGACTTCACTCTGACTGACTGACACTCCATCATTTTTCTCCTAATGTTGAAACCATGAGCATTTTGGAACTCCATTGAGAAAGTCAAATTGGAGATACATTTATTTTTAGTTCAGTGGGATATATTCATGTGTTTTTCAGTAGTTTCCATCCATAGTAATGTTATTGCTAGCTACTTTGTATAGGAATAGTTTTCAGAAATAACACCCCACCTACCAGCTGAATTTCTGCAAGATGATACAAAGATGTGGGTCCAGAGTCATCATCATGATTGAACATACCATTCAGTACCTATCCCCGAAAATGTTAGTAATGAAAGAGAAACAAGGATTGAAAGGAAGGAAGCCAAAAACCAGTCTATTCAAAAATTTTCAATCACCAAATATATAAAATTATAACTAAAGGATTGATTCTGTTCTTATCAAGGCCCAATCAAAGCAGAATATTTCTTCTGTCAAAAATATATTTGATAATTTCTTGTATACAATTTTTAAAACACTATACCCTTGTTTCATATTTTCATATTCATATTGCATGAGACAATTTAATGTGATTCCTGTATTTGTAGGCCATAAATTTATAGTAGCATTGCAAGTTTGCCGGTACAGTTATGATACTAAAGAAACTTGATAGGTTTTTCTAAATTTACTTTCCAAGTTTTCCAACTTTGACATATCAGACAATTTCCTTTGTGTCTTATTTATTAAAAAGTATTTTAGAAAACTATTGTCAAATGAAGAGGTAGAAAATTATGCAGCCAGAAATGTAGCCAGTGGGTATGCTGTTGCAATATAGCTTGCTAAGATGTTGCATGTGCTTACCTCTTTAAATGTAGTTATAACAACTCAAAGAAGTTATTATATCAGCAGAATGGACAGTGTTATATAGCAGTAACATATAACTCCCCCCAGACATCAGTGACTTAATGCAGTAAAGGTTTATTTCTTGCTTACTCTTCATATCCTGTAGCTAGGAGTTGTGCTGTAGATTTTGTTACATACATACATAATATCTCTAAGTCTCCACCATCTGGAATATCTATAGTCACTATAACAAAGAGAAAGGAAGTGGGTTTTTTTAAAGATTTATTTATTTATATAAGAACCGATGTAGAGGCCAGATGCGTGGGAGGGTGATATGATCACCAGACACAGAGCAGCAGGTCACAGAACAAGCACACTGACAAAATACACTGCTGAGGGGAGCAGCGGGCAAGACAGGAGAGGTCTGCTTTGCCATGTGGGATTCTCACCAGCCAGTGGGGATCAAACCCATGCTGCAGAGGCTGCAGACAGCTTCACAGTGCAGAGCTCAAATGCTTGCACCACCAGGGAGGCCCCAAAAGAAAGTGCCTTCCAAATGACACAATAACAGTGTGCCTAACATAACACAGTCTTAAAAGCTTTCACTGGAAGTGACACTCACCATTTTTGTTTACAATTTGTTGAGCAAACAAGTCCACATAGCCATGTCTAACCTCAAAGAAGTGGACAAAAACAATCCTTCCATTTACTAAGAAGGAAAAGAATGGTATAACAGTCAATAATGATTATTACAGGTAGCATTATTACTAGTTGACATATTTCTTATACTTCAACTTAAACATGGAGAAAATTAACCTGTCTAAACTTCTACAAACAACAAAATGCAAACTAAGATCCAACTCCAGGCTCCAGTGTCCACATGCTTAACCACTACTCTTCTTTCTTTGATGTAAATTCTTTGATAAATCCCTAAAGTCTAGAATAGCAAATTGCACTACCACAAGCATTATATTCTGGCTAAGAAATTACAAGTAACACAAGACCCACACATTCTCTAGCTTAGTAAGCAATATACCTTGAACTCTCAATCATTATATCCATTCAAAGAATGTTTCTAAAGCACACTCAGAAATTATAAATGATTGTAGTTATTCATTTATAATGTGTTGACACATCAGTTTTATGGATAAAGAGGAGGAAACAGCAATGACACTAACTGGAAGAAAGAATAAACTGGATATTAAAGGGCCACCTACTGGATATCTAATAGCTAAAATAACTCATTTGCATAATCAGTAGTCTACCTTTCCTACCTTTCCTTCTTTCCCTCTCTCTTTCCTTCCCTCCCTGCCTCTCTTCCTATACTTTCTTTACCTTCGCTTTCACAAAGTGCATTGCATTCCTGGTAGATGACAGGTATTAGGAATTGGAGAGAGAAAAATAAATAATATCTGTTGTCTGTCCTCAAGGAACTCACAATCACAGCCATAAATGAAATGCATAAATGCATTATATAAGGTTCAATGAGAAACACAGAAAATCTTTTAAAATTCAAGCTACACATATGTTTGGTTTTATAAGGAGAAAACCAGACTCTAATCTGCCAGGTTATGTTTGTTACTGCTCTCAGTCTATGGATTTATGAACATCCTCTCTAATGCGTAAGACCTTTTGGTTTCATTCACTGATATGTTTACAGCTGACATGCACTATCTTTCCTGACTTTTGGGCCTACATTTGTTTATACTGACATATGGCTACAGTTTTATGCCTTGATAAGATTTCAAGGGTTCTCCCTGAAATCACTCAGTATTACAGTAAAGAGATGCATTTATAACCATCAGGAAACACTGCATCTTAGATTCTGTGTTCTTTTCCATCTGTTAGTAAATACCTTACTACCTTTACTGGCTTTAGGGTATACAATTTTTGCCTCTGACATAGACAAAAAATATCTCTCACATTTTGTGGGGAAAATTCTGTGTGTGACTCTCCTGGTTCCTGGAGATGTTTATAGCCATCTGGCAGAAGGTCTTTCTTATACTTCACCTGCAATGATTTGTGTCAGACTTTTAGTCTCTTACGGTGCATGAAGAGGACAAATGAAAGTCTTTCTTCCTGCAATATCTCTCCTGGTCATAAAAGTTACTTTTCCAAACTTTAATTACTGGCATGATATCTTGTCTCCATTCTTAGTGTCAAAGGTCTTATTTTGCTTTTTTTTTCCAATTATATCTTTTTTCATGTGCTTTATTGTATTTTATTCTACCATAGATCCTTCAGTAAAGAGCAAAGGTAGCATTTGTGCTTTTACTACTAGCTACTATCTTATCTGAACCTGTGTTTTCTAGTTTCTGTATGGATATATTGGTGGTTATACATTTGTTAATTTTTGGGCACAGAGCTATAATGGTGTATTTAAAATGCTGGCATCTTATAAGAGATTCAAACCAGAAGCAAGTATTTTGTTTCATTTTAAGTTGTTAGATACTATAATATAATGGAATCCAATAAGCTTATTTTCTATATCATAATGTATTTTGGGGAAATTATGAGAAAGTATCCTGAATCAAATTATTTTGTACAGTATTTTCTCCTCTGGGCATAGGCACCCCTTTCCACAGGGTTTCTTTTATAGCAGATGCTGTATAATTTTGTTGAAATTGCTAATGTTATTAGTATTATAGAGAGTTTTGGAAAACAAAAGGAAAGAAGGTACTGTTTCTATAGTGATGCTGCATAATCAACAACACTCCACACAGACACACATATTCTCAGTGACTGCAAGCAGCTTTATTCTCATTCATGAGTTTTCAGGTCAGCTGTGGAAACTGCGCTTAGTATGTCTTCAGGTTCAGAATTGTTCAAATTTCTCATTCTGGGACCCAGGTTGAAGGAGTGGCAGCTCTCTGGAGCACGCCCTCGTCATTGGGAAGTCTGGGAATGCCAGAGTGATGGCCAATTACCCTAAGCATATTAAAGCCCTTACTGGATGTGGCAAATGTTACCTCATCCCCAGTCACATTGGCCAAGCAAGTCTATGTCAAGTTCAAAGTCAGTGAGACAGGAAAGTATGAAGCAATGGCCATGCAGGAAGACCTATAACCAAATAATATCATCTCCCTTAAGTATGAATTATGACTCTGGGTCTTCCCTATATAGTATATGGTAATTGCAAGTGGAAATTTCTAATGATGTATTTCAGTGTATATAAAGAAAACACACCTTTATTTCTTGAAGTTTATTTCTCCTGTCATTTTAATACATAGTTTTATACTTTTAACTTGTCTTCCATACTTTCAACTCAGGTCAAAATAAAGTATGTTTATACAACATTTTTTAAACATTGATATAAAACCACCTAGTCATATAATTCTTTTCCAAGTGATAGTATTACTTTATTAAAAAGTAATATGTGCTCCCTTCTGCATTTTTCTGAAAGTGCTTATAACTTTTTAAAAACTAACATGCTTTGGCCCACTTATAAATGCAAGAAATTAATAATTATTTCATCATAAGACTAGTGCTCCTTTAAATGATAATAAAGCCATATCCTTTATCCTAAATGAAAATTTTAAAATAGTTTATTTAAATTTGTCCATGAGTAAACCACAAATACAGAGTATACCAATATTTTGAATCCTTTATGTAGTGTAATCTTCACTTTTCAAAGTTCTCCTTTCCCTGTAAGCTTTATATTTGCTATAATATTTTATAACTTGAAATAATCAAAAGATTTTAAAATCAAAAGATTTTAAAATCTTAGTTTTACACACATTAAACTCAGCAGCAGATATCATGTGAGTAAGTGCATTTGGCCAAACAGTGTCCTCTGCAGATAATGGGGCCTTATGAAATCATATGGAATTTCAGAGAATAAAACTAAGCCATGATATTTGTATTAGGAACTGACCAAACAGCTTGTGTTCATTCAAACATCTGCGATGTTAGGCTATTCATAAAACCAAGCCAACAATTTGTCCTTTCAGTGTCATAGTAAGATATATGTTCACCCATTAAAATCAATGATGGACTGAAAAATTTGATTTGGGCTAAATATGCAAAAATTATAGAGGCTAGCTTTTTGGTGACTTTATTTTATGGGTCTGCGAAGAGGTGAGGTCTGTGAAGGGGGTGGGCAGATGTTTCTACAGCTGTGACTCCAGGCAAAGGTGAGATATCTGTCTTCCCTGCTGGCAGCTTGCTCTGAGCTGCAACTGAGTCTAAACTTAGAAAATATTTCAAGGAGCTGAGTTTGCATTGATTGTTGTACTTTATTTTTAACAACTTTATTGAGGTAACCCAGAGCTTACTCATTTAAAGTGTACAATTCAATGATTTTCTGTATATTTACAAAGTTGTATAGCTATCACTGTAATCTAATTTTAAAACATGTTCCATCTCTTAAAGAAACCCCTCTACCCATTAGCTCTCAGTTCTCATCCCCTTCCGACTCCTGTAAAGAACCAAGCAACCATGAATCTACCTTCTATCTCTATATATTTACCAATTCATGCAAATGGGGTCATATATATATATATCATATATATGAGATATATATATATTCATGCAAATGGGGTCATATATAGTATTTTGTGGCTGGTTTCTTTTAATAAACATAACGTTTTCCAAGTTTATCTAAGTAGTAACATGTAGCAGTACTTCTCTCTTTCATATTGGCAAGTAATATATTCTGTATATGTAATTACCACATTTTGTTTATCCATTTATCAGTGATAGACACTGAGGTTCTTCTACTTTCTGGCTAATGGACATTGCCATGATAAACCTTTACATACAAGTTTTTGTGTAGATACATGTTTTTGTTTCTCTTAAGGTAGACTTAAGCAGATAGCTCTATGTTTAATTTCTTGAGGAATTGCCAGATTGTTTTGCAAAGAAATGGCACCATTTTACAATTCCACCAACAGTGATGAGGATTCTAGTTTTAATGCATCCTTGCAAACACTGTTATTGTCTGTCTTGTGATTATAGCCATTCAGGTGGTTGTGAAGTAGTAGCCCATTATGAACCTGACTTGCATTTCGCTAATTACTAATGGTGTTGAACAAACTTTCATATGTCTGTTGGACATTCCTATATCTTCCTTGGAACAATGTCTGCTTAGATTCTTTGTCCATTTAAAAGATCAGGTTGTCATTTCATTATTGAGTTACTAGAGTTATTTATATAGTCTGGATATATTGCCAAGCAAAATCTTTCTCAGATACATGATTTGAAAATATTATCTCAGTCTGTTGGTTGTCTTACCACTTTACTGATGATGTCATTTGAAACACAAAAGTTGTAATTATTATGAAGTCAAATGTATCTTTTTCTTTTGTCACTTAATTTTATAATCCAGGGTAACAAAAATTATCACTGTTTTCTTCTAAGATTTTCACAGTTTTGGCTCTTTACATTTAGATCTGTCATCTACTTTAAGTTGATCATTGAGTATGATATAAAATAAGTATCTAGCTTCATTCTTTTGTCTGTGGATACTCAGTTATTCCACACTGTATAAAAACTTTATTTTTTTTCCCCACTGAACTGTCTGAGCCCTTTGTTTAAAATCAATTGACTATAAATGCTTTTATTATCATTCCTTTTTGAATTCTCACTTCTATTCCTTTGGCTCGTCTGTCTAGTCTTAATGACAGTACTACATTGTATGGATTGTTGTAGCTTTGTATATAGTAAGTTTCAATATCTGGTAGTACTTTCTGGTTCTTTTTCAAGATTGTTTTTGGCTATGGTAGGTCCCCTTGCAATTCACCTTGATTTTTTTTTAAGTCAAAATGAAAAGTTATTTGTAGTCCATCTTCTTTTCGTTGTTTGTTTGCTTTGTCCCTGATTTATACATAGAAAACTTTATCCATCACACTGCTGCTGACTTTTATAAATATGCATCTCTGAGCTTAGATGTTATCATAATATTCTTGCTTAAAGAAGAACATATATTTGAATTTCATATTCTAATAACTATATTTAATTCTTAGAGTATGAATACCCAATTCATATAGCAACTTATTTATCTCTTTGCACTAAAATATTCACTGAAGCAATTATTAATTTGAGTGATGTGCACACAATTAAGTTTGGAAGGGCTCAAACCTTTGAACATGACAATTCACTTCTAGCCCCTCCAGTATTTTTGCTTCAAACCTTTAACTACACAGATTTTTTTTATGAAGAAAAGTGACCATTTACTTAAAACTTAAAAAAGAGAATGGCAATCATAGAAAGAATTCACTGAACTAGGGAAACACTTGTTGGCTTCATGCTTTGCCCAATAATCATGTTCTTTCTTTAGCAAAGGTTTTTTGAAGAAGCTTTATTGTGCCATGGTCATAGATTTTAACAGACTCACCTATTCATTCCCAAAGCTAAGAATTTATACCATAAAACATGGAATCATTGTTGATATCTTTTTCATGACATACTTTTTTTTTTATTTTGTCTGTGACCAACTTGAAGTTTGTTAAAACAAGTTATTTCCATGCGTATTTCCTCTTGCAGTTCTTAATGGTTATGCAAAATTTGTCTGAATGAATATAATTAACTTTTATTTTTTGTGTAAGTCTGTTTCAATGATATTATCAGGAAGTACTTCTGGCATTTGTAATAAATTTTTTACAAATAATCAACATTTGGTCAGAATTTTTAAAGAAAAGACTTGGAGGGCATTTCATCAAAACAAAATTTTATTGCTATTTTTTCTAACTCAGGCCTTTTTATAGTAGAGTTGCCAGAAATGCCATAAATCACAAAGAGGCCATTCATGTCCTATGCCGATTGACCCTTCGGTGCTGAATCCTCAGCTAACTCAGGCATTCTACTAGACCTCACTGCCATTTTTTTGAATAATTTATGTGATTTACAATGTCTTGTAAAAAGCACTGAAACATCTCTGTGTGTGACTTGTTTGCTTTTGATTTACAGTGACATCTTTTCATAGTAGTGGAAAGTTGCTAGAAAACTTTTCTAAAATATTTTCCCATTCATACTCAGATGGCTGTGTCTCTGTTATCAGTGACCTCAATTTTCTGCCCTGTTGTTTTTCAAATTAAAAAATACATGTGGGCAATCTCTTCCCAAAGTCACACATTAAATAGGATTACCCAATAGATCATTATCCTGTGTGCACTCTGCCATCACCACTGGTTACCTGACCTTTAGAAATAAGGAGAGCATTATAAGCATCTTTTGAGATATTAAAAGCTGTAATATTATTAATGTTTCTTGGTCAGCTGGAATGTTTACATTGCAGCTATGATGGTGACTTAGAGAGTGACATGTATGGTTGGTCAGTGGCCCTTGTTAAGGCTTCCTGGTGGTCTGATAATAATAAAGAAGGTAAATAAGGAAAATACTATCTGGTTTGGTGAGATAGGCATTTGTGAAGAATATTAAGCACGTATGAAGTGCTCTGCCTTACACAGAACAGAAGGCCATGCAGAGGGCCTGCCGGTGAGGGTGCTTATCATTTAAATTAGGCAGCCAGAGAAAATACTGAAGAACATCAAGCAAACAGAGAGAGGCACATAAATTGTTGACAGACGAATTCAGATGTCTGGATCAGCAACGTCAGTATATGTTTAAATAAAACCATTTTCTTATCAAAAACCTGGAAGAAATAAAATTAGGTCTGGTCTTATTCTAAGGACCAATTGTTTCTACTATTTGGAGAATATAATTAGAATGATTTCATGCATGTAATCATCAGCATACGTGATTGCATCAAGGATATTTGACCCTTGCATTTCACTGTTGAGTAAGGATTCTGTATGGAAGAAGAAATGATGTTTAGAAGATTGTGTGTGCTGATTTAAGACCCATTGTTTTCTGGAATCCAGGCAATTCAAAGCAAGTGTTTAGGCAAATTGAAAAGGCAAGAAAAAGTAATTTCTGCAAAATGCCTATAGAAAGTGCCCAGTAAGCACTCAATAATGTTAGTTTCTCTCATCATCATCATCATTATTTTCTGCTAGTAGGTGGTTGCAATTGTGTTCGGTCAAGCAGGCACTGGTTTTCATGAAATTCTTCATCAAAGGAATAGAAGTCAAGATCTCCTTTGTATTTGGCATGCTATCCCCATACTGTACCCCATTTTAATTATTAGAATAGCAGATAGCCCACAATTAACTTTGATTATTTTATATCAAGTACTTGAACAGTTAATAGAAAAACCCAGTTTCTGAACTACTCTACCACTCATTGTGTGACCTAGAGTAAGTCTTACCCTCTCACATTTAGAATAGATGATATCTATTGAGTCCTATTCACATCTAATATTCTGTGGGGTAGCTCAAGGGGTAAAACTGAAGGAAAAGTATTATAATATATTATAGTCACCTTTAATCTGTCCTTGGAAGTCACCTCACTTCAGCCGCAAGCAAGCTCCACGTCTTGTTTAAGAGTGTCATTTCATTAAGTAGTACTGCAGGCTGCAGAAACTTCTATTGCATAGTGTCAGTGCTGTGGAAATTAAATATTTACTAGGGACAAAACCTGCCTTAACCTACTTGAAACAAAAGAATAAAAGTTTTAGAAACTATTCTGTAATAGAGAGATAAATACCTATTGTCTTCAGACCATCATTTACTATTTGTAGAGCCTTTGACCTTCATGTGAATTCTATAGCAAATGAAGTCAAACTTTTTTCAACTGTTTATCCCTGGGCAGTACCATCTGATATGAATAGTATTCCATCAAAATATGTTTTTTTCCTGAGGAAATCTTGCAGTAATTCATCATCGGAATGACAGCCAGTGTATTATATATTACAATAAAACATCCCCAGAGCAAAGGTACATGTGATGATGAATTATGCTAATATGTTATTGTCATTATGTTATCAGCACTCAGAGAGTGATTTAGTGAGAGACATCATCAGTGAGAGATTATCTGATTTCTTATTACTCAAAAAAATGACACCATCATGGAAAACCACAAGCAGCTTCAGTTGATTAATAGGGTTGGTGATATTCTAGCGCCAGAACGCATGTATAGTGTATATTAAAATGTCCTTTGAAACTGAAAACAAGTTAAAGAAAGATGAGTCCACGAGGTGAGGTTGTAAAAGCACTGTCAATTTAAATACTATTACTGTAGACATAGTGGATGGTTAAGTATAAAGTAAAAGTCATCCTTTGTCCTTTATTCAAAAATTTGACAGAGATTTAGTTCTACTTAATTATCGTTAAGAAACCTGAGACATTCTTATAAGAAGCTGTCTGTTGTGAGACTACTGGTTATCCCCTATATTTTCAGTCTACAGGTGACAGTTTGTAATTATGTATGCATTGTGCCCCAAATCACTGAATCAACCAAGTATCACAAAAGTGTTGAGTGACAAGTAATTATTGAGTGTATAAGCCCATAACTTTTGTCACATTTTCCTTTGCACAAAACCTTGCACATATTAGGCACTCAAAAGACACTTGATAAGTTGAATGAATGATTTTTCTTCCAGCTTTCCATATTCAAAACTACAACAAATAAGTATGACATCAATCTGTTAGATTAAAAGAGCCAGACACCATAGATCACAAATAGAAAAAGACTTCATTTTTTCATGGTACTGCTTATTCTATCATGATCTCAATATCTAGTAATTCTCCTTGCTTTACATGGCAATCTAGTTGAGGTTTTTGACCCATTCATAGTTAGATGAGGTATGGTGAGAATTAAGTAGTCAGCAGGAGAGATCACACTTGAATGATACTCCCTTGATCTGGCATTGATGACCTGTGCTTGCTGGGTAATTAAAATTAACTTTTTCTCTCAGGAAATTCTTGGGAACTTCCTCCCAATCACTACACATCTTGCCTGAAGATTCCTAACAAAGTATGTCCTTTTTATAGCTTATGACTCATGATCATTTTGTTAGATTCTGTTCACCTCTCTTAGCATCACCATTACCCCAGACAACTTACACTTCCACACAGAGTCCCTTTGATTAAAACCTAAGTTGATCCCATCCCACATAGTCCATGGCAGCCTTGTGATCAGTGAAAGCACAGCTAAATAGTAACTTACTAATAATTACAACTAACTTATACTGAGTACATACTATGATCCAGGCATTGTTATGTGTATTAACTAATAACACATTAAACTTTCCCGAAAAGTGAAAGGTGGTATTATTATTATCCTCAGTTTACAAATTAAGAATCTGATACATAGAAAGATTAATTGACCCAGTGTTACAAGACCTAGAGATGGGAGAGCCTTGGTTATCAAAAATTTAGTGTGCATATTTTTAACTACAGCATTCAATTGTAGGTTTAATAATAGCATTGTATATTAAATTTCATTTCAGTACTACATACTAATAATCTTTCATTAGAGCAGATACCATCCTACCAGTATCTCACCTTTAAGGTTTTTCAGACATGAATTCAAAGCAAGTGCTTAATATTCCTCCAAACTCCAACGCAAGTAACTTCTCTTGGTGTTCCTGTCAATGTCCCTCGCTAGATTTGACACGGAGATTTCCACATGACTGCAACTATGTTCTCCAAAAATAATTATTCCCATACCAGGCTCATCTCCCTCAGTGACCTGCATAGTGAGCAATGGGTCACAAAACCAGGTATTTGTTCCTTTGTTTTTAAATTTCTATGTCAAACCTTGGAATAATGCAGGATAGATTTATAATACAGGATATTTACTGTGTATTATTTTTTTCAATTAGTGAGCCTCAACTAAAATTGAAACAATTTAATATCCGTTTACAAAAATAAGGGGCATTTTCTGTAACTTGAAAAATAAGCACTTGAGAGTACATGGCTTCTAGGAAGAGTGGGTATGTCTCTTCATCAGTTGTAAAACCCTTAAGTGATGAATGTGTCCCAGACCTCAAAAAATGTTTCAGGGTCATGAAAGGAGTTTTCACTTGAGCTGATTTATATGTGCAATTTCAATAGGGCGGCCTGTTCTAGAGTGCTTCCAGGGATCCACTGGTTAGATCGTGATGAAGTTGGTATCAACCTGTCAGTGTGCAATTTGGCTTGGAGGTGTATTATCAATTTCCAGTGCATCTGATATACTCTACTGAACTGGCAGCATGTGGGGCACGCTACACACAGGCAATCATAGTATCAGTCTATCCCATATCTCCTCCAAACTGCTTCCTTTTAAAATTTCCCAAGAACACACCCAACACAAATTGAATGGTCTTCTCACCTCTTATAAGCACTGCGCCTGAGGGCCTCCCCGGTGGCGCAGCGGTTGAGCGCTGGGTTGCGAAGCTGCCTGCGGACTTTGCGGCGCCGGTTCGATCCCCGGCTGCTCCCCGGCCACCGGAGGAGGGTCCCACATGGCGCGCAGACCTCTCCTGCCGCCCGCTGCTCCCCTCGGCAGTGTACTTCGGTCCTTCTGCTCCCCGCTCTGGCTCTGGTGAATTCTCTCACCCTCCCGCGCTTCTGACTGTACCCAGTGCGTGTACAGAACAAACAAATGAATACATAAATAAATAAATAAATAAATAAATAAATAAATAAATAAATAAATACATGCCTCTCTTGAAAAAAAAAGAAAAAAAAAAAAAGAAGCACTGCGCCTGCCTTTGGTTCTATTGGCATCTTAAATGAAGTAAATTATCAATGAATTTTTAAGATAAAAGCAAAACATCATAGCCAATATATTCCTTTTATTTATCTATTTACTAGTAAAGAAATAGTGATGTCTTAAGAAGAAAAAAGAAAAAAAAAACAAGTGACATAAACTGTTTCATAATCTAATTGTTAACATAAAGATTTGTCAGGGTTTTTTTCTTTAAAACTGTATTTTATCACCCATTCATTCCTCTTTCTTATGGAAAATTTACCTCAACTTGTCTTTTGCCTTTGAAAGTTGAAAAAAAATAAATCTTAGTATTTAGAAAAGTGAGGCAGTCTATTTCAACTATGAAGTTAATGTGCAATGCTTTTTTACATTTATAGAATATTTTAATCATAATTCTTCCTGAATCTTGAGAAAAGGAGAGCAGTTAATCTAATGGGAAAAGCACTGATTTGAAGAGCTGCATGTAGAGGCCTGCATCTAACTTGTACATCTGGCACTTTTGTTGACCATGTTACCTGGACCAATTTCCTGTGTTTTTTTTTCCTGATCATCATTTTCTTTGTCTGCAAATGGCAACAATTGTTTTCATTAATGATAAGTAAACTAGGTAGAGGATATGCCTTATTTATCTTTGTGTCTACAGAATCTAGTCCAGTGCCTGGCAAAAAAATGCTTCATGATGAGTAAATAAGTATGTAAGCAAAGATCGCCTTCCTTTTACAGATGTGCAGACTGAGGACCAAAAAGTTTCAGGGACTTAGTGTTACACAGACAGCAAGGAAAATGCATGGTAGAGTATTAGAATCAGGATCAAATTCCAAGAATTCTGAAATATGTAGAGTTCAAAATAAACATTCAGAAATGTTTAGAAAGACATCCTAACCACTATGGAAGAGAACACCCAGGTGTATAAATAGACAAAAGGATTTCAGATGCATAATCTTCGGTTGGGATGTTCCACTGGAGAACTAATTTATCTCCCCTCTTTTCCTATAGATATTTAAAATTAGCCACAAATACTATGATGTTGTTCCTCTTGGTAGAAATAAAGAACATATAATGGTATAGCCCGTTGTTTTCCTTATAGAAATATGGACATTTTTCATATGAGTATACACTACCCAGTGTTAGCATAGAGACTATGAAAAAAATAATACTAATAATTACTCTTTCATGAGCTAAGACCTGTTGCAAACATTTTACATGTGCATATTCTCTTCTCTAATTCATAAAACAATCCTGTAAGGTACTATTATTACCTTCACATTACAGATGAGAAAAATGAGATATGGACAGGTCATGAAATTTATCAAAAGTCACAAAATACCTAAGTTGCCCAGGCAGAATTCAGATGAAAGCAGTACAGCCTGCGAACCTGGGGTCAAAATATAGTAAAGAAAAATATACAGGACACACCGAAGTAACCTGATATACAACACCCAAATCCAACATCGAAGTTAAAATTTAATTCAGCAAAAATGCAGGCCTGGAAGAATGAGTATAATCTCACACAAGACCAAGAAAAAAAGTTTTCCTGTAACTTTATTTTAATCAATGTAACATTTCTTTACAAAACTGTATATGATTTAGGGGGGAAAGTTTCACAGCTCTTCAGATGTTTCTAACCACATACAATTTACCTCCAAAGTATCCATAGTTGTTCAGCCTAGTATATTGAGCTCCAGCCCCCATGCTACGTATTCCCATAATCCCCCTCAGGTAGCCTTAGTTCTGTAGTAATATTTCTATAGTTTGTTTTGGTTCACTTTTGTCTGTTACTTTGTTTTGTTTATATTCCACAAAATTATTAGTATTCCACATAATCCTTTCCAGTTCCATCCATGCTGAAGCCAGTAGCAAAACTTCCTCCTTTTTATAGCTGAGTCATATTCCATCATTTATATATGCCACATCTTCTTTATTTACCTGTTAGACATTTACATTCTTTCCAGCTTTTTGCTATTGTAAATAGTGTTGCTGTGAACATAGGAGTGCATATATCCTTTCAAACTAATGTTTTTATGTATTTGGATCAATATCATAAGTAAAATTGCTAAATCATAACATGTATTCATTTTCAATATTTTGAGAGGCCTCCATACTGATTTCCATAGGGCCTGGACTGTTCTACATTCCTTTCAGCAGAATTAGAGGGTTCCTTTTTCTTGACAACATTTGTGTCTCAAACTTTCATATAGACCTTTCTCACTGGTGTAAGATGATATCTCATTGTGGTTTTGACTTGCATTTTCCCGATAAGTGATATTGAATATTTTATCATGTGCCTGTTGGCTACTGGTATGTGTTCTTTAGGGAAGTGTCTATTTAGGTTTTCTGTGAATTTATTGATTTATTTGTTGAACTGTATGAGTTTTTGGATATTATTAGTAGATCTTGGATATTAGTCCCTTATCAAAAATATGATGTGCACATATATGACAAGCCCATAGTCAATATCATTCTCAATGGTGAAAAGCTGAAAGCATTTCCAATAAAATCTGGAACAAGACAAGGATGTCCACTCTCACCACTGCTTTTCAATATAATACGGAAAGTCTTAGCCAGAGCAATAAGACAAGAGAAAGACATACAAGGAATCCAAATAGGCAAGGAAGAAGTCAAACTATCACTATTTACAGATGATATGATAATATACATAGAGAACCCCAAAAACTCCACAGAAAAACTAATTAAACTAATCAATCAGTTTAGTAAAGTGGCAGGATACAAAATCAACACACACAAGTCAGTAGCCTTCCTATATGCAAATAATAAATCTGAAGAAGAAAAAGAAATCAAGAAAACCATCACTTCATTATTGAAACCAAAAAAAAAAAATCAAATACTTGGGAATAAATCTAACAAAAGAGATAAAGGACTTATACAAATAAAACTCTAAGACACTGTTAAAAGAAATAGAAGAAGACACAAAGAAATGGAAAGACATCCCCTGCTCATGGATTGGAAGAATTAACATTATCAAAATGGCCATCCTACCAAAAGCAATTTACAGATTCTATGCTATTCCAATAAAAATTTCAATGATGTTCTTCAAAGAAATAGAATAAATATTGATGAAATTCATATGGAGCCACCAAAACCCCCTAATAGCCAAAGCAAAGCTCTCCTGAAAGAAAAAGAGGGAATGGAGGCATCACACTCCCAGACTTCAAACTATACCACAGAGCCATAATAATCAAAACCACATGGTATTGGAACAAGAACAGACACACGGACCAATGGAACCAAACAGAAAATCCGGAAATAAACCAAGAGATTTATGGTCAACTAATCCTTGACAAAGGAGCAAAGAATATGCAATATAGCAAAGAAAGTATGTTCAATAAATGGTGCTGGGAAAACTGAGTTGCTACATGCAAAAGAATGATGCTTAACTACTACCTCACATCATGAACAAAAACCAACTCAAAATGGATTTAAGAACTAGACATAATACCTGAAACCATAAAATACGTGGAAGGAAATATAGGCAAAACACTACATGACATACACCTCAGCAACATTTTTAAAGACTCATCACCCAAAGCAGTCATATCGAAGGAAAAGATAAACAGCTGGGACTACATCAACTTAAAGAGCTTCTGTACAACAAAAGAGATGGTAACCAAAACAAAGAGACATCCCACCAACTGGGAGAAAATTTTTGCACACAACACTAATGATAAAGGACTGATCACAAAAATCTACAAAGAGCTGATGAGACTCAACAAAAACAAAGTAAATAATCCAGTCAAAAAATGGGCAGGGCCTCCCTTGGTGGCACAGGTGGTTGAGCGCAGTGCTGTGAAGCTGTCCGCATCCTCTGCAGCACCGGTTAGATCCCAGCTGGCTGGCAAGGGTCCCACATGGCGCGGCAGACCTCTCCTGTCCTGCCCGCTGCTCCCCTCAGCAGTGTATTTCGTCAGTCTGCCTGTTCTGTTCCCCACTCTGTCTCTGGTGAATCCTCTCACCCTCCCACAAATCTGGCCTATACCCCAGTTTGTGTATAAATAAATAAATCTTAAAAAATAAATGGGCAGAAGAGCTAAAAAGAAACTTCCACAAAGAGGAAATGCGAATGGCCAACAGGCATATGAAAAATGTTCAGCATCCCTTGTAATCAGGGAAATGCAAATCAAAACTACAATGAGATACCATCTTACACCAGTGAGAATGGCACATATTAAAAAAACTAGCTACAACAAATGTTGGCGAGGATGTGGAGAAAAAGGAACTCTCCTGCACTGCTGGTGGGAGTGCAAACTGGTCCAACCACTATGGAAAGCTGTGTGGCGATTCCTCAACCTGCTAAAGATGGAGCTTCCATATGATCCAGCAATTCCACTCAAAGGACACAGAAACATTATTTCTGTATATTTACCCAAAGGACACAGAAACATTAACTCAAAAGGACACCTGCACCCCTATGTTTATAGCAGCACTATTTACAATAGCTAAGCTATGGAAACAACCCAAATGCCCAAAAATAGATGACTGGTTTAAGAAGATGTGGTACATAGACACAGTGGAATATTACTCAGCAATCAAAAAAGATAAACTCATGCAATTTGCAGCAACATGGATGGAGCTGGAAGGGATCATGCTCAGCGAAATAAGCCAGAAAGAAAAAGAAAAATACTAGATGGTCTCACTCATAGCAGAAATTTAGAAAACCTAAATAAGGGACCAGGAAAAAGACTGATTATAATAAAGTAAAAATCAAAATCAACAAGCAACTATAAACCAGAGACATGGGGGAGGTGCGGGGGGAGGGATTAGGGTCAAAATAAGGGGGGTGGAAATTGTATGGGGAATATAACCAAGATGAAAATGCATACTTTGTGCAAAAATGAAAAATGATGTAAAATACATAAAATTAAAAATTTAAAAAAATAAAAATAGTGAAAAACAAAAACATGTTGTGCAATCAATTTTCCTCATTTTTGTAGGATGTCTTTCATTTTAACAATCCTTTCTTTTGCTGTGCAGGAGCTTTTTAACTTGATATAGTCCCTGTTTGTTTATTTTTTGCTTTTGTTTCCCTTGCTGTTGGAGTAGAATCCCCAAAGACATCCCCAAAGCCAATGTTGTAACTGTTTTTGCCTATGTATTTTTGTGTGTACTTTATGGTTTCAGGTCTTACATCCAAGTGTTTAATGCATTTTGAGTTATTTTTGTTTATGTGTGGGAGACTGGTCTAATTTAATTTTTATTTGCTCGTGGCACTGCATAGATTTCCCAACCCAATTTGTTAAAGAGGCTTCCCTTTCTCCATTGTATACACTTGGCTTCTTTGTTGTAGATTAACTATCCATATAAGTGTGAGTTTATTTCTAAGTTAATCTATTCCATTGAAGACCAAGAAATGTTTAGAAAACATTTCCAGTTTAATTCCTTTTTTTCCACTATTTCCCTTATGCCACACTTTTCTGTAACACATGTTAAGATAAGCATTTAAATATATTTTGTCTGAACTTACATGTGAGTAGAATAAATACTCTGAATTTTCGAGGAATGGCAAAATATGTATTCCCTGTAAACTGTCTTAGGTCGGGTTCCTTGGAAAACAGAACCCCTGAAAAGAATTTTAAGTGACAGTGCTTTAACTGGGAGATACAAAACAGAGGTAGAGTAGAAGTAAGACAAAGAAGAACATGTAGCAATACTATGAAACTTCACTGTGCTCACTACTTCTTCACGTGAACCATAAAAAGACACACTAATGAACAGTCATGTCCATTAACAATGCAGAACTTGTCCAGGTGAGCTGTGTGGAAAAATTCTTTTGAAATCCTTCATAAGAAGAAGATATTTTTCTATGCAGCTCCTTTTTGTCTCCTGTTTCACATTGACCACTGTTCACTGTTTTATGAATTAATTTCCTCATGCTTCCAAGTTGAGGGGACTGGCACTTTCAATGATCACATAGACACTCAGTTTCACACTCTGCAGTGGGGTATTTCTTTCAAGCCCAGAAGCACAAATTCTGTGCTTCTGATAGACCTGAATGAGTGGATGTGGACTTGACATTCACAGGGCAAGTGCCTGTTCAGTCCTCAAGAGTAGTAGCATGGTCCAAGAGGTAGATGTGACTGATAGAAGTTATTATGTTCCCATATTGTATGATTTTTAGGAAATTAACTTCAGCTCAGCCTGAGAGACTATCTGAAGCCAAGGCACACTAAAAAAGAACTTTCTCCTTTAAGATAGAACAACAGGTAGCATATAGGATATCGAGAGGAAAAAGAAAATATACACATACCCACACATAATGCACATTCATAGCATATGCATACAAATAGCGTTTGGGTAGGTAAATATATATTTTTTTTTCTTCCATTTCACAAAATAGTCCTATATGTTGGATTTTTTGAAATATAATTATTAAAAAATGTGGGTTTTCAGAACCAGCATTTCATCAATAGTAGGCCAGTACAGAGCTGCATGAAGAAGAGTAGAAAAGGCATTAGAATGGAATAGGATATTAGGAAACCTCACACAAGCTGTGTCACAAACATAGGTCCAGGAGGCAGGTGGGTTGTCTCAGAGGATGAAGAAAAACTTTTTCCTGTTGGTTGGCAGAGCATAGTATCCAGAGCATCTGGCAGAAAGTAATAAATGGTAGTAGCAAGGCAGACAATCTGTGCTAGGCAAAGCTTAAGGATTTTAGGATCAAGGATTCCAGTATCACTTTATTCTGATGAGACCTATACAATAAATGGAGGCAATACAAGTATCTAGGTAGGAGAATTAGACAGGGATTTATCGCAAAGAACCAAGCAAGACTTAACAGACAGGAAGGACACTCACAAACCTGTCTTACAACTTTAGGGGCTCCCTGTCTAAGGGTAGAAATGGCCTAGAGCCAAGAAAGGACTTTTTACATTTTGGGTGTAATAATGCCAGCGATGGCATCCCTCTTTGGGAGATCAAAGAGCTATAGAGTCAGGGAGTAAGATTCAAGGACCAGATGAGTCATTTAATTACTAAGTTTCCCAAATTGAACCACATTGATAATTAACTGTTCTTCCAGCAAAAAATAAAGGACTCTTGATATTTAATATACTTTTTCAAGTTAACAATAAGTAAAAAATTGTATTATTTTGTTATATATTTGATAGCCTAATATATTTCTACTTTAACACGTTTCTCACAACCATGTAAACACACATAGAAAATACAAAGCTTCATTTTAAAATACTAAAATATAACATTACTACTTGAATTTGTCCAATAATGATTACCTACCTTCTTGCAATTGAACAATATAATTTATACTTGTTATTTTATATTCATGTTCACCTGTAAGCCCTTCCTCTTCCCCTTCCATCACCCATTAGATGTAATACAATCAATTCCTTAAACCATAGGTTATCGAAATTATATATAAGATACCTAGCCATTTTCTCAAATTTATAAATTGAGTGTCAAGTTGAAAACGATGTCAGGTATTTGCATTCCTGGTTAAGTATTCTCAAAGATAGTCCTCCCTGACAACTGGCAAGAGTATCCTGCTCTGACAGTCTGACCCTTACAGTCCAATTAAATATAAAAGTAGATCTGAATCTTTTCCACCCAGTTGTACTGTCAAAACTAGTATTACTTGACTGTCATATAAAGCTCTTTAAATAAGTCTGCCAAGAAAATATGATTGTAGTACATATTTTATCATTCAGAAGTATTCACTCCCCTTTCACTTACACAGATTTTGAGGGTCAAAGCTATGCATTTTTATCAGATATTTTATTATCTTTCAACCTTTCTGAAGATCAATGTATTAGAATAGAAGCCGAATTTTTTTATCCTTTAATGTCAGAGTGATTTGGTACATGGAAAATATTAATGAGGATTTTTATTACTTATCAAAATTTCCCATTGGACAAAATGAGGATCTTTTATACAAAAAGATCATGTAGTGTTAAAATTCTAATTCACTTTTGGAAAGTAAGCATCTGGTCAAAATATATAGCATTTAGAAAGGAAATAAAAATGTGGAGTTTAAATTTTCTTAGAAACATGATGCTTCAAAGAAGAATTATTATGTTTCAACAAAAATTTAAAACATAATAACCCTGAATTATAAATCTAAGCAAAGAGAGAAACTTTTAGATATTTTCCATTTATTCTAAGTATGACATGGTCTTATTGTAATACTAATTATAATGAGCTTTTAACATTTTTTTCTGTCATAATGGATATAACAAACTAATCACTATCTCCATCATTCTTGTCATCCCAAAAGTTGTGCTTTAGGAGGTAGCATGCAAGTATACAAGTCAAGGGCTTCAACTCCCTTGGGTTGATCAAATGGCAATTTCTTTAACAGGTTAGATCATGAACTCCATCATTTAACAGACTGAATTATAAATTGTCTAGGGCTTTCTCATAAAAAAATCCTATATAAAGAAATTCAAGTTTAATACACATAGACTGTCATCCCCACTTAACCAACAATAGTATAAGCACTCATTGTACTAAATGTAAGCAGTCTCTTTTTCCTTAAATTGCAAAAGTTGGTCTTTCCTTTTTAAAAAATACTTGGAAGATGGAGGGTGGGATCATTTAAGGGCTCACAAAAGTGAAAGATTGACAGGACTGGCTGAAGTCAGGCAGAAAACAGTCAGCCCTGGGGAAGCGTTGCTGACAGCCACGCTAATGCACTACAACGCTGACATGAAACTTCTCTAGAGTCCAGAAAGAGGCCAATAGGGAAGAGCCTGTCAGTAATGTAAAACTGGAGCAAATGGTTCTGTTGTGGACGGCAGGCAAATGTCTACCCGAGAACTAACTGGAGAGGACCAAACTCATGCTTCCAAAGAAAAATAGAAGCACTAGCCATCCTCCAATAAAAGGAGCTTTCCTGCAAATTAGGATGTTAATTTTTAAAACAGCATATTGGGTCTAACATCTCAGATATTTTTTTCTACGAATAGATATTTTTTTTCTTCCTGAATTCTCAGTGCTCTGCTTTAAGTTCAGTTTTGTTTACCAGAAAGATATGAGAACGATCTTAATGCTGTGAAAGATGTTTACTTAGAGCAATATGACAAGCAGAACTGAATACATAACAACTTTCCAGCCAACTCTGGCTTTAAAATTACTAGTGAACTAAAACACAAAACAAAAATACAGAAATACATATGAGGTATATAGATGAAAACCACTGTGTCAAAACACAATCAAATAAATTATCTTCTTTTGTGCTTAAGTAGTGGATGAAGCTTATGGTAATCATAACTGCTGTTTTGATGTCTTGAATTGCTTTGGCAACTTGACCTTGGGTTTATTTCTCTGGAGTATAGCCTTGAGCCTGTGTGAAATTCTTTTACCTGAGCAAATTTGTTGCAGGAGGAGGAAGAAACTAAAAATTGATCCTATAGAATTTCTTAAGTGAGAACACTAAATAACAATCTTTCTGAGTGAATTTTCTTTCTCCTACCCAGTACACATACATATGTGAGAAAGCCAAACAGAACAAAAATAAAAGTTGAACACTGGCCCTTCTCCTCCTTCATATTAACTACTTAAACTATAAATGCAACATGGTCAAAATCACACAAAAATCATTATGGATTAAATGAAAAGATCAAAGCCAGATTGTTTTTTTAAATACGGCATTTTTAACTTTACATGTTGTAAGATTTCTTCTAGTCTAATTAGAAGGTCCTTAAAGGATTTGCTTTAATACATAAATTTAAACTCTATGTAAATGATGCTTCTATAGTATATGAGGATCCTTGAGAAGAAAATTTCACACATTTTTTTTTTTGAAAATTCCTCCCTCAACTTTATTTACATGCTTGATTTGGATATGTTAAGTAACGTAAATGTCACCCCATTCTTCTTTGACATATATCCAAAAACTAATCAGAGGAATTCAAATACATGTCTTTAAGGTATAAAAAACTGACATCATGCACTGACTATTAAAAATTATTAATTAACTTTCCTGGCTTCCTAGACATACTAATATTTTCTTGCTTCTACTCTTCCCTCTCTTTGTCCCTTATTCCCCTATCAGAATCTACAAAGTAACCAAAGTGATCTAAAAAAATAACAAAGCTGGGCCTCCCCGGTGGCACAGCATTGAGCTCTGGTTGCGAAGCTGCCCCGCAGCCTCTGCAGGGCCAGTTCGATCCCTGGCCGCTGGGTGAGGGTCCCACATGGCATGCAGACCTCTCCTGCCACGCCCGCTGCTCCCCTCAGCAGTGTACTTCATCAATCTGCCTGTTCTGCTCCCTGCTCTGGCTCTGGTGAATTCTCTCACCCTCCTGCACTTCTGACTGTACCCAGTGCATGTATAAATAAATAAATAAATCTTTAAAAAATAACAAAGCAAAACCATTAATGTTATTATCCCATTTCTTGAAGGCTTTCGATGACATTACAAGGCAGGAATCCTTTCAGGATCCTTCACACCCTTTATAATCTCTCTTCTGCTTGCTTCTTTATCCCCTGACCTTCCCTTCTCCTTTGTCTCACACTCTACTCTCCAATTACACTGAACTTCTCTCTGTGCCTCTCAATCTGTTATGGACTCTTTTTTATACATTCTCTATTCTCTACCTAGACCAAAGTTCCCTCCCCCTTTCCTAATCTCCTCCTCTCTCATGCCTCTTTTATTCATCTAATTATGATTTTCCATAAGTTTCCAGCCTAGACATCATTTCCCTTAGAAGCCCTCCCTTGCTCTCCCCTATGACAGCACCTATCACGTTTCACAGCAACATTTTCAATGTATCATTATCTCCCACTAGATGATAAACAGTGCCATGATTTTATGTTACATCTACAACATCCTTTGAACTCATTTTAGCTGAATATCTATTATACTCATACTCATTTCTAAGCTCTGAGACAATAGCAAAGAACCCAGCAAATAAAGTGTTTGCCTGAGGGTACTGGTATTCTGAACACACAATGAACATTTGTTGGCAAGGACAGAGTAAAGGAGAACAGGTCAATAGAGAACAAAAGAAAAAGAACAAGTGGAGAAGGAGTGTACAGATTGAAATAAGAAAGAGCCAGGAGACATCCAAGATAAAAATGGGATGGCCTCATAAAAATCTAGTATGCTATCTTAAAAAACCCCACCCCGCAACTAAACGAGTCCTCTTTTATTTAAAATTTTGTCATTGGCTTGTGTTAGTATATGAGGATGACAGAGATCACTTCTTCCTTCTTCTGTCTGCAGCCAAGTACATCCAGATACTGTCATGTTATGCCATTCAGCATTCCTATGATGTCCTCCAGAGCCATCTGCTGTCCACAGTGCACAAGCCTTCAGACCTAAATGATACACTTAAACCTGAGCAAAACAAACTGGAAGCTTATTTTTAAAAGCATGCTTTTCCAAAATTTATTCATTTTGAAAATCTATAAAACATTGAATATTTTATGCAAGTAAAATTAACCTTTCAACCTAGTTGGTATAATGCATGATTGCACACACTTATTGCAGGTGATTCTGCCAGAATTAAAAGTAATTTTATTTTTTTAATAGACATTGAGTTTAAAAGGTCAAAAGAGAAGTGTGGATTCCTGTCATCCTCTCATATTTAAAAAATGTAAAAAGAGCTTATTTATACCACTTTTTATCACATGATGCAGATCTTTAAGCCACAACAAAGTTAGGGTGAAAATAAACAAACAAACAAAAAAGAAACCAAACCAATTATGTATAATTTTGCATTTAGAAATAGTGACAGATACATCCCAAATTATAAAATTCCCTTTTCTAGGAACACATTTCAAGTTACAATGACATTGTGAAATCCTATTGCTTGCCATTTTATTTTAAGTTCCTTTGTTAAGATAACATTATTTTACAACACTTCATATACTTTAGGGAAATAGGTTCTCACCTCCTCAGACGTATGTTACACCCCACCCCCACCGTGCAAGCACTCAAATGACTGTCATTTTAAGTGTCTAACCAGGCTGTCAACGGCATGGTCATTGTGTTGTCTCCCAATTTCACAATCACTGGTTTCCTCCATGGAATCCAATCAGTAGCAATTTTAGGCAGCTTGCAATTAACTGAACACTTTATACCAGTTCACCCCTCTGTGCCTTTGAACTCCCTGTTCTCTCTGATGATATGACCCGGCCTCTTCCTCATATTAGTCACTTTTCTTTTAAATTCTAATTTTTTTTTCTGGGGAGTTGACGAAATTTATTTAAAGATAAGAAAGAATGGAAAAACCAGGCACAGTTACTAATTTAACCCTGACAAGAGCCCACTTTAGTAATTTAAAACATTACCTCTCTTGTGACCACATTCCCCATAGGCATCCCAAGCAACTGCTCATCCTTTTTGCCAACAAATGATCTCCCATGCAGATTTCTGTTAGAGTCCTTACCCTTTGTGCTGCCATTATTCATTTATGTTGATGTCTTTCTCACTGTAAATGATCTCTCTGGGGACAAGTAGCACGTCTTTGTGACTCAACCTCTGGGCTTGTGAGATGTGATCAAAACTGTTTAATCAAAGAAAAAATAAGAGAATGAGTGAATGAAGCACTGACCTTCAGTGCTTCTCTGGGTGATGGTCCTTTATAAACTGAAATTTCAGACTGGGAAATTCCCCATTCTTCTTTTCCTTTTCATAAACTAAGTTCACAACGATTACTAAGAAGGACTGAAAAGCGAAATTTGAATTCCACTGGGACAGTGCTTTCCATTTTACATCATTTACTAATTCATCCCATCCAGTCATCCTCTCAGCAAATAATCATTAAATTCCTATTATAATCATAGCACCATGCTAAATATTGTAAACTGGGCTGCCAGGAAAAATAAAAGACCCTCTAAGATGTTTATGACCTTTCTGAGAAGACAATATATCCCTGTTTTTAAAGTCAAATAGTACTACAATTGGTTTATACTGCTGTGCCAAGTGAAGAAGCAGACAACAGATGTAATAGACAACCAGAAGAAGAATAACTTTAGTTCTGAATAAAATAGGAAGGAAAATTTGAGAAGACAGCACTACATGTTAGAAAAATGAAATGAACACAGTATTCACTGCATAATTTTCTCGACTTAGACCCTGAGCATATAAGGAAACAGTCTTCCATATTTTAATCATTTTATCCCAACTTTCAAATTTTTCCAAGACAAGTGGTTAATATTCAAAATATATAAACAACATATACTAAAAAAGAAGAAAAAAATCAAAAAGTGAGCAGAGGCTCTCGACAGTCATTTCATCAAAAAAGACATAAGGTTTGGGCCTCCCCGGTGGCGCAGCGGTTGAGTGCTGGGTTGCGAACCTGCCCGCAGCCTCTGCGGCGCCGGTTCGATCCCCGGCTGCTCCTCAGCCACCAGAGGAGGGTCCCACATGGCGCGCAGACCTCTCCTGCCGCCCGCTGCTCCCCTCAGCAGTGTACTTCAGTCCTTCTGCCTGCTCTGCTCCCCGCTCTGGCTCTGGTGAATTCTCTCACCCTCCCGCGCTTCTGACTGTGCCCAGTGCATGTATAAACATAAAACAAAAACAAATAAATAAATAAATAAATAAACATGCCTCTATAAAATAAATTAAAAAAAAAAAGATATAAGGATGGCCAACAGATACATGAAAAGATGTTCTTCATCACTTATCATTAGGAAAAACACACCAAAACCACAAGGAGATTTCACCTCACACCAGTTTTAGGATGACTGTTATCAAAAAGTCAAGACAGGGCCTCCCCTGGTGGCACAGTGGTTGAACGCTGGGTTGCGAAGCTGCCCGCAGCCTCTGCAGCGCCAGTTCCATCCCTGGTTGCCAGGCGAGGGTCCCACATGGCGCTCAGACCTCTCCTGCAGCCTGCTGCTCCCCTCAGCAGTGTACTTCATTGGTCTGCCTGTTCTGTTCCCCTCTCTGGCTCTGGTGAATTCTCTCATTTTCCCACGCTTCTGACTGTACCCAATGCTTGTATAAAAATAAATAAATCTTAAAAAAAAAAGTCAAGACAATGAGTGTTGGCAAGTGTGTGGAGAAAAATGAACCCTTGTACACTATTGACAGGGTATTCATCAGAAGAATATGAACACACTAATTCAAATAGACATGTGCACCCCTATGATTGTTGTGGCACTATTCACTATAGTCAAAATATGGAAACAGAGACCATGGGCACAAAGAAGTGCCCTCCTGACTTGCCATTTTAGAACAGGGATCTCTTTGTCTGGAACCCACCTAGACTGTGTGGAACTAGGAAAGGGCTGTCCCCATAGCCAGAGGTGAGCTGAAAAGCCCCCACAAGCCGGACCCATCTGGCAAATGTTGGCGAGGATGTGGTGAAAAAGGAACTCTCCTATATTGCTGGTGGGGGTGCAAACTGGTCCAACCACTGTGGAAATCTGTGACTGAGGAGATTCCTCAGTCTACTAAAAATGGTGCTACCATACGATCCGGAAATTCCACTACTAGGGATCTACCCAAAGGACACAAAAACAGTGATTCAAAAGAGCACCTGTACCCCTATGTTTATTGCAGCACTATTTACCACAGGTAAAAACTGAAAACAACCCAAATGCCCAAAAATAGATGACTGGATCAAGAAGATGTGGCATATATACACAATGGAATATTATTCAGCAATCGAAAAAGATAAACTCATGCCATTCACAGCAACGTGGATGGAGCTAGAAGGAATTATGCTCAGTGAAATAAGCCAGAAGGAAAAAGAAAAATATCGGATGGTCTCACTTATAGCAGGAATACAGGGGAACCCAATAAGACATCAGTGTAAAAAAAATAACAACAGTACAAAACACAACAAAGCAAAAACAGACAATTATAAACCAGAGACATACTGCAGGGGAGGAGGAGGGAGAGGGATCAGAGGGAGGGAGGGAGGAGCACAGGGGACTGTGGTGATGGTGCACGGGTGCCTTGGGGAAGGAAATTCTATGGGGACGCAATCTGAGGGGATGGGGAGAAGCAAATATTGTCTAAAAAAATTTAAAAAATGATAAATGTTAAAATAAAAAAAATAAAAAATAAACAGAACCAACCTAAACTGTGTGGAACTGGGAAAGGGCTGTCCCCACAGCCAGTGGTGAACTGAAAAGCCCCCACAAGCCAGGCCCCGCCTTGCAGAGTCAGAGCCCAGAGGGGGATCCAGCCACTGCCAGGGCAGTCTGTGGGACCTCAAGACCCACCTCTGGAATTAAGCAAATACAGAAGGAGGAGATTTTCTGGGACAGCAACCATTAACATATCTATAGTACTGCCGCCCTACTGGACTTCTGGCATAACAGTATTGGACTCAATGGGACCACTAGTTTCCGACATCCCAGAAAGAGCACACCAAAGAGATCCCGGCCAGTACCAGCAACACAGTGTCTCAACACACAGGACAAATTAGAAAACAAGCAGCAGGGAGAAGAAAAATTACAAGCAACCAAGCACCTCCCCAGGGAAAAGACATACTGCAAAAAGACAATCAAACACCAGACTGCAACAACAGTGACTTCGAGGAACTTATGAGTCTTCCCGATAGAGAATTTAAAGTCACCATGATTAAAAAACTGAAAAAAGTCAAAAATGATATGGGAAAAGTAATCAACAATATGGGAAAAATAATCAACGACCTGAAGAATGAAATTGAGCCCCTAAAGAGGGAAGTGAAAGAAATGCAGGAGTTCAAAGGATGAATGGAGGAGCTAAAGAACTCTGGGAAAAGAAATGAAAGCAGAATAGATGAAATGGAAGAACGAATAGCAGACAGGAGAGGTCTGCTTTACCATATGGAATTCTCTCCAGCCGGCCGGGAATTGAACCCGTGCTGCAGAGGCTGCAGACAGCTTCACAGCGCTGCGCTCAACCCACTGCACCACCAGGGAGGCCCTTTTGCCCATCTTTGGATGTGAGTGCCTCAGCCCTGTCCTTCCATAGAGCAGCACTTCTCAGTTTTTCAAATTGTACCTTCTTCTCTGTGGTGTGTTCATCAGTCTGAGTACCTGGTTCCAAACAGATTGCTTCCAAGATGTCATTATATCATCGTGCCTCTTCTTTGGGTTCTGTTAAGAACTGGCCTTTCTGACAATGGAAATTTGAGGTCACAGTTCTACACTGAACTGATGTATCGTAACACTGCATTCAACAGCTGTAGAAAATGACCTGCTTCTCAGATATGCTCAAAGCACTGCAGGTCTGTCAGGTAAAGTCTGATTTAATATATAAAATGCCTGTGGGCATAACAATGACACAGGAAGCAATGGAGCTCAGTCCTAACCCTTTCTTTCTAAGTTACCTTAGACAAAAGTGAAGGTCACTCCTTTTTCTATTTTAATTCACTGTGGTAGTGTGTATGTTAACAAGTCGCAGAATAGTAAACCTTCACATGAACTTCAAGATTATAAATTTCAACCCTCTCAATTGAGAAAGAATTTGCAACTTGGTCACACAACAAATCAGTGAAAACGAAGAATTAGAAGCTGAGTGTTTGACCCTACAGGCTCTCTCTCTCCAGAGTCAGCATCCCTGGGCTTGAGAATCACTGCTATGTCACCCAGAGTCTTACACACTTCCTAATAACAAGATCTGAAGTTTCTCCCTAGATACATAGCATTGAACTCTGGATGTAGATAGGTAGTTACAAGTATTGGTAAGTGTTTTATTAGCATTGTTTTCACAGAGCACCCAGATTAGAAAGCAGAGTATTCATTCCATTTGAGACCATTCAGATAAAAATGCTTTCTAAACTCTGTTATATACATGAAGATTATCATTTTATATATTATAATAACATTTAGAAATATAATGTTTCAGTATTAATACTTTAATATAATTAATCTCTTTATGATTTATGCAGTACATTTTTAAAACTATTAAGTCAGTACTTCGGTTTGCCTGTTCTGTTCCCCGCTCTGGCTCTGGTGAATTTTCTCACCCTCCCATGCTTCTGACTGTACCCAGTGCTTGAATAAATAAATCTTAAAAAACAAAAAAAACCTGTTAAGTCAGTACTAATTTCCATTGGCCTTTACCATAAAAGATGAGAACCTTAAGAAAACCTCACTAAGGACCTCCCCTGGTGGCGCAGCGGTTGAGCGCTGGGCTGTGAAGCTGCCCGCAGCCTCTGCAGCGCCGGTTCAATCCCAGGCTGCTGGTGAGGGTCCCACATGGCGCGACAGACCTCTCCTGCCGTGCCCACTGCTCCCCTCAGCAGTGTATTTCGTCACTCTGCCTATTCTGTTCTCTGCAATGGCTCTGGTGAATTCTCTCACCCTCCCGCACTTCTGACTGTGCCCAGTGCTTGTATAAATAAATAAATCTTTAAAAAAGAGAGAAAACCTCACTAAAATACTCTAGTAGGAGAAAAATTTAACAGGGCATCTATAGAATTGGATTAAAAAGAGAAAGAGTAACTAGAAGGATGTGATAGTCTACTGCCCAGCAACGAGTGGGAGCAGTGTTTTTAACTATTAGTATCAGCTAGCCCTGGGCTATATGAATAATAGGTTGTTTTGAAAAATTGCCTCTACTACCAGTAGTACTTAAATCTACACTCAGATACAAGATAATTCTCCTAATACTATATATATATATATATATATGCTTAATTCCCCCGCATTACAGTAACATTGTGTTTTATATTATTACCTTATAGGATAGAATAGAAAATCTAATATAACACATGTCCCCCCATAATAGCATTATTTATTTAATGATGTTTTGCCTACATTCTCATCAAAAGAGAAATATGTTATAATAAATTATTTTCAGGACCAATTTAGTAGGTAGCAGGTAAAATAAATCCTAATTCTTGAGCTCTGAATAAATATGATAAGCATTGTCTTATTACGAGAACAAAAACAATTGCATTTACTGAACTGTTTATACATTTTGACAATGGATAAAAATGAACAGTGTGAGAAGAGAATGAGAAAGTTTTTCCATGAATAAGAATTATTTTTAGAGAGTAGAAAACAAAGTTGACAAGTTAGCTATTCGTGTTTATGTGAATTCTCCTCATCTGTCCTTACTCTTTATGAAAAAATATAATCTAAATAATTTTCAAATCTAGATAATTATAATCAGAGGAGGGAGGCTGGATTAAAAAAGGAGAGGGGGATTGCCAAGCCTACAAAAACCAGGAGGATAATGGAAATGATCAGTTGTGTCTGATGAAAGAATTGGTACGAGAGCAGAGTGGACAGGTGGTTCTCTGAAGAGTGCATACCTAGTCCACAGGCATTAAGATTCACTAAATAACAATAATAATGATGATGATGATGGTGATAATGATTTTTAAATAGCCACCAAAAAACTTAACTACTGACCCATTTTAGCACAAGTCTGAACAGTTAGTGAGCTCTGCATTCATAAAACCCAAGACCCTGTGACCTCAATGAAGACCCACACAAAGGTCATGGGCACAGACAGTGAAAGGCTGAAACAAGAGACAACTGTCAGGAAGTCTTTGTCTTATTAAAAAAAAGTATAAAGAAAATGTTTCATATGTCTGTAATCTAAAACATTGCTGTTTACAATATGTTACTACAGTGTTTATCTTCCTGTGAAAATTAGTTATTAAAAAGCAATAACATCTTTTTAAAATATAATGCCAGAATAGGACCTTTTACCTAAACAAGAGTATTTCAATATGACGCCTATGATTCCCACTATATTGATGCAAAATTTTGTGTGTGTGTGTGTGTGTGTGTGTATTGAGAGAAGGTTCATGACTTGCCCATTGTACTATACCCCCACAAAGAGAAGAGAGACATGTAGGAAAAGGTAAGAAGGCAGGTACAGTTATAGAAAGAAGTTCACCCTGCCAATAATAACTCTAGGTAGAATTTTTGATGTCAGAATTCTACCTGTGAATGAGTAAGATGAATGAGATGTGCCCTGGGTCTTGGAAGGCACTGATGGGCAATGTCAGGAATGTAGGCACGGGACCAAATTCACTGGACCAAGATCCACAGATTTCTTCCAACTGGACAAGACAGGGTGTAAATTAAAAGATCTGCCTCAGAACTTGTTCATTAGCAGAATTGATTTGGTGCCTAAAAGCCCTTGTTTGAAAGAAGATCACCCCTGAGCTTGGGTACTGAGCTTGGGAGTGGGCTTCATGACACCACATGAGGGAAATGAAGCATTAGTCTGGGTGGAAGCCAAGCACGTCTAAAAATGGGATAAATTTTGGGCCTCCCCTGGTGGTGCAGCGATTGAGCACAGGGCTGCGAAGCTGCCAGCAGCCTCTGCAGCACCGGTTCGATCCCTGGCCGCCGGCGAGGGTCCCACATGGCACTACAGACCTCTCCTGCCACACCCACTGCTCCCCTCAGCAGTGTATTTTGTCAGTCTGCCTATTCTGTTTCCTGTTCTGGCTCTGGTGAATTCTCTCACCCTCCCATGCTTCTAACTGTACCCAGTGCTTGTATAAATAAATAAATCATTAAAAAATAAAAATAAAAAAATGGGATAAATTTTAAAGACATAAATAAAGAAAAAATAATACTTGCTGAGTGCCTACTATGTTGCTGGCAGCTAGGAGGGACTTCTTATGCACTATCTCTTCTAATCCATTCAACAAACATTATCTAGAAGCCAAAATATGAGAAGTTTTCCCCTGTGACTAAAATAAATGAATTCCAGCATTAGTCCTCAGTTTTCCCTCAAGGGAGAACAGATACTATCCCCATATTTCAGAAAAAGATAAAAACTTCACAGAGTATCAATGTTAAGCTAGATCAGGAAACCTCAGTGAAAGATGGAAGTGCACAGCCCTCTGAGAGGAAGTGGGCATGTGGTTTTAAACAGCTTATACAATATGCTATAGTTGTGCACTGTAATATTATAATCTGTTGGTTTAGGATTACAAATGAGAAAGTGGTGCTCAGAGATGGACTTTTTTTTTCTCAAAATCAGTAATTATCAAAAGAAAGAAGAAAATCCCCATAGTGAGGGTTGTCTGTTTATTTAGTGGGTATAAGATCTTTCTGTGAGTTGCTATGACTTCCTAAGACAACATAACAGAAGTTGATTCCTCCACCCATGCCTCCCAAGCCAGACCACTCTTACACAGATAATTCCACTTACAAGAAATTATAAGTGATCTTTCAGTAAACATGTTAATGCCATTGGTAAGTCTCTGTATAATGAGTTACCCAAATAACCAGTAGTTACCCACTAAGAGTTAAAAAACAAAAGGGATGAGGGGAAAGTCAATGTTCTACTTCATAACTTTCTAAGATATGTCATTTGTACTGTCACTTTCCTTTTTTTAAAAGATTTATTTATACAAGAATTGGGGTACAGGCCAGAGGTGCAGGAGGGTGAGAGGATTCACCAGAGACAGAGTGGGGAACAGTACAGGCAGACGGACCGAAAACACTGCTGAGGGGAGCAACAGGTGAGACAGGAGAGGCCTGCCGCACCATGTGGGTATCTCCCTGGCTGGCCAGGAATTAAACGTGCGCTGCAGAGGCTGTGGACAGCTTCACAGCGCTGTGCTCAACCACCTGGGTCACCCGGGAGGCCCTGTACTGTCACTTTCTTAAACAAAAGTGTTTAAGTTGTTTTACTCTTCCTTACCACTCAGGTTGATCACTGTGACTGTTGTTTGCCAAGAGTGTAAATCCAGAGTGTGCTATCTGTAACCGGCCTGGCTACACGATCTAGATACCAACACATATGGCCTGTGTCCTTACAATTTAGTGGGAGCTGAGAAACTGTGGGGAAATAATAAAAATCATTATAGTTTACACTTTATGATCATTAATTCAAATCCCCTTGTGTTGCACATCTGAAATCTATAGCTCAAGAGTAATACTTACCCAAGGCCACACATTAGACTATAGTAGAGATGTATCTCACAATTTGCAGCTCATAAAATAAAAATTGGTTTAATCGAAATTACCATTATAAATTCCTTAAATGAATCTTTAAACCTGGTATTTGGGACAAAATGGATGGACCTCAAGGTGATTATGCTGAGTGAAATCAATCAAAAAATGTAAGATTTCAGATGGTTTCATTCATCTGTGGAACATAAGTACCCCAAAACAATTGTACACAAACAATAAAAAGAATGAAACTTGCATTCAGCAAAAAGAAGATAATGATTACCAGAGAAAATAGGAGTAAGGGTGGAGAGAATGGGGAAGACAGATTGATGGGTGTAGGGTAAGGAAAAAATGTCAGGCTTTTCTGCCCTCCTGCCATCAGGACAGATGATGGATCCTTGCGGTCCTGAATGCATGCCTGATGGCGGGCACCTGGAGTAGGGTGTGGGCAGATGTAGATGGGATTCACCTGGGCCAAGACTGGGCTTTTAAGGGCCAGTAGAGGACGTCATGAGGACGTCAGTAGAAGCCGAGAAGCCAAGAACAAACGGAAGCCAAAAGAAGAAGAGAAGCAGACAGAACGCCAGAGAGCCCAGATAGAGTGAAGATTTGCTGGGGGCTGGGAGGACTGCCAGCCTCCCAGCCCCGCAGCACCCCTGCCTGCCACATACCCACTAAATCCCAATAAAAGAGCGCAAAAAACCACTGAGGACTCTGACTCCTCCTTTGCCTGGTCTGCTGGATCATAGACAACCTGCCCTGTGTCATTCTTGACTTTACAATGGGGTATGGGCATAGCTGCTTAGTGGAGGGGAAAAAAATTACAGAAAAAGAAAGAAATAGCAAGGTGTGCAAAAAAAATAAAGCCTAAAAAAAAAAACTCAAAAAAGAAAAGAAAAAAAATAAAGATTAGAAGGTTAGCTTTTAAGGCTCAGGTGTTAGTTAAATACACCAACAGCACAACTGCGGGGCACCAGGTGTACAGGTGCAGGTCTCCCTGTTCGCTTTAGAGCACTTGTTCCGCTACAATCACACTACCAACTTATTAGACAGTGAACTCTGAAGATGACTTGAAAAACAAAAGTTTTCTAACAGCCTCTTCAATAGTGATCATTGGCTTACTTCCCGTTCCTCCTCTGCCCCATACGTGAGTAAAGCTGGCTGCATAAGGGAGGTATTAGTAGATGAGAAAGCTTTTGAGTTACAATCATTTTGACTAGCATCTCTGGTAACTGCTTTTTCTCACAAACATATGGTAAAGAAGATGTAATGTTCCAGTGATTGTGATTTCAAATCTAAAATACCATTTGTTCGCTCCTGAAACCTGAACAAACATCTGGTGGTTAATGCTTTGTGTACCTTCATGCAGTACCTATATCTATGACTCAAGATCATGGACAAAAATAAGTAGATGAGACTAAGCCACAAAAGTTTATTGGTCCACTGAATTCAAAAACATAAAAAAAAAAAGGAAAGGAAAAAAGAACTAGGCTTCTGTGTCTCCTCCAAATTAGGAAAATCAATACTAGCTGTGTGGGCTTAAGGATCTCTTCCTTTCTGTTTCATCGGCACTCAGCTGTCAACTCTCTCCAGTATATATCCTCCCACTAGGAAAAAAAAAAAAGTGAAATACTTCCTTTCTCCATTCCTTGTACACTGACAATTAATCCCAGTTTGTGGCTACCGCCAGGTTCATGTTACCTTACATTTTTTTGTTAAGATTGTATCTCCTGTATTAAAACTTTTGCCCCAATTTTTCAATTTTTTTCCTTTTAAGATTTTTTTTCTCATTCACTCTTTCCACTACAAGATGACTCTGAATAGTTTTGAAATAACGATGTATTGTGCATTTTGCAATATTACTCTTCTTAGGGGAAAAAAAATTTGGTTTTTCAAAGCAGTAGTGTATTGATCTAGTAGGGCTGCCATAAAATACCACAGGCTGAGTGGCTCAAACAATAAAACTTCCTTTTCATGGTTTTGGATGCTGGACAACCAAATCAAGGTTATCAACAGGTTTGGCTTCTTCTGACCCTCTCTTCTGGGCTGGCAAATGACCACCTTCTTGCTGTATCCTCAGTCTCTTCTCTGTGCCTGCACAGCTCTGGTGTCCCTTCACCTTCTTATAAGGGCACTAGTATATTGGACTAAGACCCACTCTTACCATCTTATTTACCCTATCTCCCTAGCTCCAAATAGTCACATTGCGGGGTAGGGCTTTCAATGTATGACTTTTGTGGAAACAACAGTTCATAACCAGTAGCAATGCTATTCAATCATTCTGTACTCTCCTCCCTTGAGAGAAAAAATAAAATCCTATAAGGGAAAGTGGTGAAGTTATCAATTTATATGTGATATCTTACTATAGGAAATACAAATTTATATGTGGATCCTTTATGTGAGATATCATTTATAATTGAATAACCATAAAATAATGCTTAACTACATTTTTTAACCTGTCCTAATAGAACTCATGAAGATTTCACAAAAGAACCCCTCAGCACACCAGCAATTGAGTTCCACATATTGTTTGCCAGATGAGACAGAGGAAGAGCCAGAGTCGGAAATGCCAAATGAGACTGCTACTCTCGCATCTGCTCTGAGGTTGAAGTTGGTCTCATTCTCTGAAAGTGTGGTTTTCATGTTTGAAACAAGCCCGAGTTTGACTTAAGTGACTTCAGTGGACTGAGCCACAAGTTTGAGATGCTTTACAATAAAACTAAGGCTGCTACCGTGCCACTTTGATACCGGTGCTCCTGTTCAAGGAGAGCCCTTGTCTCCTCCTGAAGGACAGACCACACTAGTTTTTTCAGAACAAAACCTTATGTTTTGTTGGCTCATTTACAATATTCCCATTTCTGCATTTTTCACTGGTTTGGATGAGGGCAGGCACCTTGCAAATAAAAATATAGGATACCCAGTTTGGATTGAATTGCAGATAAATAATGAATTTTTTTTAGTATAAATGTGTCTCTCATGCAATATTTGGGACTTCCTTATGCACACACAAATATATATACATATTTATAAATATGTATCATATATATGGATATATATATGTTCATACGAGATATACTAAGAAAAAATAGGTATCATTTACCTAAATTCAAATTTAACCATGGGTTCTGTGTTGTTGTTTTTTTAATCTATCAACTCTGCTTTGAGTTCTACAAAAAATCCTCCCCTTTCAGTTCTCTCCCCACCACCACCCTCCTAACCTACTACCACCAACTTTGTGGATTTAATTTTCAACTCATAATTTTATGCATCTTTTAACTTCTGTCCCCAAGTATGAAAACTCCAGGCGTCAGGCTACATTCCATTATATTGTTCTGATACCTGGTTCTGGATATCCAGAGTTAAAACATAAAGTCAGCTTTGCCTTAAATACCCCCATGCTGAGTATTTATATCTTTATATCAGTGCTCCATAATATCTTTATATCAGTGCTCCATAATACTACTGTGATAGCACTAGTAGACATTATGTGCTTAATAAATGTGGGGAAGCATGGCTCAACTTCTGTGTCTGTAAATCTATAACCTTGGGCTCAGTTTGCTCACCTGTAAAGTCAGGGTATTGAATTAAAGAGATATTCCCCAAGGTTCCTTCTAACAATTCCATGCTACGAGTCTTTAATGCCCTCATTTTCTGGTGAAACCTAATTGTTCCTATCCGATGAATCTCTTTTCCCTTCAGGTAAACCGAGTTTAGATTACTTACTAAGTAGTATTTAGATTGCCCGATTAATGGCTTCACCTTAAAGATGTTTAACCTAAATTCCTCATGGGCCAAAGCGTGCACCCCATATTCCTTCCATCCCCCACTTGCCCTGACACCAGACTGTGCACTCAGCGGGTGAGCAGATGATGTGATCATGAAAGTGCCTTTAATGATGAAATGATTGCATTGTGGTGTGTTCTGAGGAAAATCACGTTGGAATCTGAAGCTGAGAGCCGCCTGCCCGCCGCTCCTTGTTCTCTTCCGCCATCTAGTGGCACAGCCTTGCTCTTCCCGCCCGGTGCTGCCAGGCTTCAAAGATGATAAATCAAATGGATGAACTGTTTTATTCCTGTCATTACAGTAAAAAGAGGTATATAGAGTGTGTCAAGAGATGAAATGTAATAAATGTTGATAAAAAATAAGCATAGCCCAATAGCAGACTTGAATACCTGAACATTATAGATTAGATTAAATTCATGCATTTTATTCTCTTTAATATGTTCAAATGTTAACTTGAACTCTGAAGAACAAAAAATATAAACTAGCCTAAAGTGTTCTAAAGAAAGATTATCCTTCTCAGGTACTCTTGCAGAATGTTAAAGGGATTTTTAATCTAAAATAAATGATATCATAACAAATGAAAGGGGAAAGAAAATTAAGTTCTGATAAACATTGAATCTGTAGAGAATGTCTCCATGCTGTATTTAACCATTTGTCTTCAATGACTAGAACTTACTATATCATTATTTATATATGCAATACAATGTTTAATGAATGTGGAATTACATCTAATTTTAATGTCTTAGAACATTAATTAATCTGGAACTTTCTTCACATGGCATGATAGTGGGCTTAATTGTGTGACTCTAAGATGAAAATAAATTTCTCTAATGAATGAATTAAAATATTTCTGAAGTGTGACTTACTTCCTATTAAAGCTGTTTTCACTGAATATTCTAGGAAAACTATTTCTGACATTTTAACATTATTTTATTTTTATTTAAAATGCCAGTGCTGGCATGTGGTATTTAGATTTTTCTAACAAAAGACACTTAATTGGAATACCACTTGTTTTTTAATACATTTGTTAGCCAGCTGAGGAATCTCTTAATTTGTTTTCCAGGGTGGAAAAATCCCCATAAGGTGGACAGCCCCAGAAGCTATTGCCTACAGAAAATTCTCTTCAGCCAGTGATGCGTGGAGTTATGGCATTGTCATGTGGGAGGTCATGTCCTATGGAGAGAGGCCATATTGGGAAATGTCTAACCAAGATGTAAGTGCCATTTTTTGAGTGTAAAAACATTAGAATGGGGGAAATATGCCTTTTGAGCTCAATCATATGACCTTCTTAAGTCTGCGACTGGGTTTGAAAAGCTGAGTAATCTTTCCCTCTGAGCTGTATTTAGTGCCGTAGGGACAGCGATTGGCTTCATCACATGAGTGCCTGATCCACATCTTAAATCTGAGACTTCCACATACATTGTTATAATGAAGTGTGAGTATGCTTATGCAATAACTTTGACCCACAGAAAGCAAAGAGTAATGTCTACCTTCTACTTCTGACTTAATATTCTGTACTTAATGTAGGGAACAAATTAATTTAGACTAGATGCCACTTAGAAGTATAACAGTAAATGCTTTCAGGCAATGTGTTGTCAATATATATCATGTAGTATGGTTCTTTGAGATAAATGATGCTTCTGTAATGTTTTATTCTATTTTTTATTCTATTTTACCTATAAAAATTATTTTGGTGGTTAATAATATATAACAGGGTAGTTAACACACAGTTAAATTTACAACCTATACAAGAGATAGGGAAGTGCAAATAAGTAAGCTGTCCAAACTGAAAATATATTTTAAAAATCCCATTTCATCTCAGAATTCGACCTTGTCTACTCAAAGCATCTAATGGTTTCTGAGACAATGGTAATGGGAAATAATTTGCTTCTGAATGTTTATGGATGAAAATATCTATATAACTATATGAAAATCCCTGAACAGACTCAGAGAACTATTGTCAATTTTCTTTCCCTTTTCTCAGTTAGTTGCTTGAGCTACTTCTCCACACCTCATACTTCATTATTCCATCCCAACTTCAAAGTGTCCAAGTAGCTTAAAGTTTTACTCATTTGCAAAAAAAAAAAAAAAAAAAAAAAAAAAAATGTTTATCCTTTCTAATGCCAGGCTTAGGGGAGGCTGAGTTTTGGTCAGTTTGTAATGGCTATTGTTTCTCTCTGCCATACAGCATTACTTCCAAAGCTTAGTCCTGCTCAGTCCTGTGTTTGCCTACTGTCTTGAGACTACTAAGGCACTCAAACAGCAGCAGGTTTAAGGTTATAGATAACTCAATCATTGCTTTCCAAGTGCATCGTCGAAACACCAAGCAACTGTACCTTGGCTCTGCAGAGCATCTGGTCTGAAGTACGAAGTGGCCATAACCAGCAACCTCTGCTCTACTTGTAATACCTCGACTTTTTGATGCAGGGCATTTGCCCAGAGTCAGCCATTCTTTAGGGCATTTTATTTGAAGGGCCTCATTGTTCTTCCTTACCATTGGGCTTTGTTTGGGGCAATGTGTAACCATCTCTTCACTCTTCTTAAAATTGAAGCTCAGAAGCAGAAATTTGTTCCTTTATTTCCAGAAGGGACTCATTTGTTTATACAACTATCTCAGGTAATAGAAGCCCTTTTCCTTCACAGTAGTTCCTGTTCTGTCCTAAGCCCAGCTTGTCTGCTTGTCCTACTTGGGAATGACTAAAACAGGCTATTAAAGCAAATCTCCAAAATAAAAAATCCTTTCTCCTAGTGAATTATATATAGACTTCGCAGAAGAGGTTACACTACAAGCACCCTCCTTATTTGGTACTTCATTCTGTCCTTGTTTTAACCAGTCCCCTAATAGACTACAGCTTAAAAATTGGCCTAACTTATACTCAAAATAATACACCCTTGCCAGTAAAATGGTGTTAAGCATTCATAGCTGACATCCTTCTATTAACTTGTACATTTTGTACAAGTACTGCTGAACTCATATTAATGTATTCATTTTAAAGTATCTGTTGGGTACCTTCTCTGTTCCAGTAACTAGAGATGTAAATGTCAACCCTGGAAGGAGCCATAAAGATTATCTACACCAACCTGATTATGAAACTAGGGCTTACAAAAGTGACATGGTTTCTCTAGAATCTCATAGCAAATGATCACACAATGATCTTTGGAGACAATTTTAATCACTTTCCAAAATAAGTAATGGGAAAGAAAAAAAAGGGAATAACTACCTCTTTCATAGTGGTTTAGTTATAATATCTGTAGTTCCCCACATAGGACCAGTGATTTCTTACCCTCATGGAGTGTACATTCTAGTGGGATTAAGATAGTCTATAAACAGAGTAAATAAGAAAAACATAGGGTATGTGTCATGATACACTTCTTTTGGGGAAAAAAATCAAGAAAGGATAAAAAATGCCATAGTTTTCATTTAAGTATAGGAGGTATATTATAAAATATGTTAGTAAAAGTCATCACCTTATGGTCATAAAAGTCATAAATAGCCATCCTTCTGGACATTCACATGTAGTCATTCATTTTTCATAAATATTCATTCTTATAATAGGATGAGACAAACAAACATAAAGAGAAAGTCCATTTTTCCTATCCCCTGGATTATTGTCTTACGGCCAGGGACATATTGTGCCACCAGTTTAGTAGCCATGCAGTTGTTATGTAGACTACACTTCGGGCATGAAAGTCACTGAACTTTTCAAAGCTTCTCAGTTCATGACCAGTAAACATGGTAAAAGGACTGGCTTAGACAATTTTTAGTGTACCTTTAATGGTAGCATACTATGATTTTGTAATATTTGAATAAATAATCATCATATTTGTTTATGCAAAGGGAAGATTCAAATAGTCCTTTTATGAAAGATTCAAATAGTTCTTTTATGAAGCTCTTTTATGAAGTTACTGAATCTCTGTGCGGATCCCAAGAATTAGAGAAGATTTCTATTGAGCAGTTACAAGTAAAGATACCAGAGCACAAAACAGAATTTTTTGAAGAGTATCCTCTGAGGGGAAAAAACCCAAATATGTAGTTTCCAACATGGACCACCATGTAAATTGTTCATAATTGTTGCTTAGAGCAATCCAAACCTGTTGTCAACCCCTCCCTTCCTGGCTCACGCACAGCAGCTCACCCAGTCAGTCTGGCCATGGGTATTGATGATATGTGTCCAAGATGACCACTTAGAGAGAGATTCTGTCTATTAAAACTCATTTGGCCACAGAGACTATATCTGGAACCAGAAGAGGCTGCTGCAGCCAGGAATAGATTGCCGACATTAAGCCTCTTCTCATTCGTTCAGGATTGCCAGTGCCCAAGCTTAGGTCTAGCACTCCTTCCATCTTGGGCGCCCTTGTTTTTCAATCTAAATTGGTCTATTTTTTTTCATGGTCTTTGGGTAATTACCAAAGAATAGTCAAACCTGAAAGAACCTGATAATAGAAGTAAACAAAAAGTATGGGGAGGGGAGGAAGCCAAATCCTTAGATTGGTCTTTAGATCAGTGCAAACCCAGAGGGAAAATATTAAGAGCCTTTTTTTTTTTAATGTAACTTGTAAATATTTTTTGCTGCTATAGTGAAGAGAGTTGAAATTCTGTTTAGCTTAACATATTGGAAGTCAGCATATCTGTGGCAGATCCTATAACCAGAATTTCTGTTGGGAAGCAGAAATAGCTTCATCAAGTTTCCCTACTGTTCTGTCCAAATACTAATTATTCCTATTTATCCTGAATTTCTCATTAGTTTGGTCAAAGTATCATCTTAGGTTTTACTTTTTACACAAAGGTACATTTTAGGTAAGCAAACTAATGTTTGGGACAATAAAATTAAACCTTGTTCTTTTAGAATATTTTAACTACATGTTGGCGAGCTTAAGCTATGGGCATAGATAAATATAGAATGTTAACATTGTTTTATGATTTTAGATGAGTTTAGGAAATTTCAGATCATATTTATGAATTATTCCCTCTATTCTGCAGACTGTGGCATATTTTATTACAATGAACAATTCTGAGTTTGCAGAATCTTGTCTAGTGAATAATATAATGAGTTTGCCAAAGGTCAGTGGCACTGTACATAAGGGAAAGGAAATGAGAAAAATAGAGTGCACAGGACTAATGCGTAAAAGGCCTAACAAAAGTAACAATAGATGTCAGCCTCTTAGCCGCTCAGCAGTTACCTATTAAACACATAACCGTCACTGTGTGTAGAATGGCGACAGAGAATTAAAAACCCAGTCCTCACTCTTGAAGAGACTACTGTTTAGGCGAGGAGATGACATTATGACATCTGTTAAGTCCCCAGTAGAATGTATACTCCTCAAGGGTAGGTAGACTCTATGCCTTCTATTTCTCTTCAAAAGAAACAACATTGTGTGAATACAAAATAGTTATATTTTTTAATATGTATCTAAAATGCATGCCTAGTCTATTATTCAGGGTTCTTTTGATTGTACATGACAAACTCAACCTGAATTAACTGAAGTAAAAATAAATTGTTTCATTTGTGTGTCTAAAAAGGAATGTTAGCAGTGCTGAGTCCAGAAGATCATGAGGATTTTAGTGCTTCCCTAGGTCTGTTAACCTCATCTTCTCCAACTGCAAAGGTTTTCTTTGCTGTGTTCATTACACCCCAGACTCAGTATTCCAGTTTAACAGCATCAGCAGAATAAGACCATCTTTCTGTGAAAATCATATACCAATCCAAGAGAAGACTGATTGGTTCTTTTAGGGCCCTGACCAACCTGAACCAACACCATGCCAGGGAAATGAATACACTGATTGGTCCAGGTAGGTTTATGTGCCAGCCTATAAAGTCATTTCCTATAAATACATTTCCCCAGACATTGCCCAGTTGAAGATGGGTAACAAAAGTCACCCCCAGTTAAAAAACACTGCTTTAGAGCTAGAAAGGTCTGGGATTGAATCCCATCGCTTCAATTCACTGGCCATTCAATCGTAGGCAAATAGTTTAAGCTTTTTGAGAAACTGTAACAGGTTTCAGAATTGTCAAGTATACATGTAAAGTGCTGATACATAGAAGGTGTTTAATTAATCAATGGCAGTGATCATAGCTTCCATTTTCTTTTTTTTTTTTATAGAGGCATGTTTTATTTATTTATTTGTTTGTTTGTTTATACAAGCACTGGGTACAGTCAGAAGCGCGGGAGGGTGAGAGAATTCACCAGAGCCAGAGCGGGGAGCAGAGCAGGCAGAAGGACCGAAGTACACTGCTGAGGAGAGCAGCGGGCGGCAGGAGAGGTCTGCGCGCCATGTGGGACCCTCATCCGGTGGCCGGGGAGCAGCCGGGGATCGAACCGGTGCTGCAGAGGCCACGGGCAGCTTCGCAACCCAGCGCTCAACCGCTGCGCCACCGGGGAGGCCCAGCTTCCATTTTCTTCAAAATTATTCTCTAAGATAGACACTATTACTGTTTCCATTTCTATATATGAAAACTGAGGTTTTTCAGAAAGTTTAACTCACCCAAAGTTACTTAGCAGGTTAATGGTGGAACTGAAGTTCAAGCACCCTGCATACTGTAATGCACATTTTTACTCTCTAAGCTATCCTATAGAAGTCTAATTTCAGAGGAATCTCTACACCACAGAAGTTCTTCATAAAGATCAGAGCATCTTTAACTATGCTTGTAATTCTGTCACAAGAGAGTGTTTTCATTACTTCCTGTTTTTGATTGTGGATTGACTCATTGTTTGGAACTATAAATCTTTTCTGTGTTATTTTGTGTCTTGATGCTAAAAAGTATCAAATGTACCATATTTATTATATTTTTTAGAAAATATTCAAGATAGTATCTTAAAATTAAATTCTAATCATCAACATATTTAGCCTATTACAGAAATGTGCCACAGGCATGTTAAAGGTATAAGGCACCTTGCTGTTTTTCTAGATTTTTTTCTTTTTCTTAATGTATTGCAAGGTAATGTCATATGTTATTTTCATCCAAATTTGAAATAATTGTTGTTTACCACATAATGAGAGTTCATTGTAATGCTAGGAGCTATACAAGCTCCGAAGATGACACTGAGGGCACTGCAGTTCTTCCAACACTTATGCTGTGTGATGTGCTTAGCAGAAGAAAATGGAAGCAAAACATGAACAGCAGGCAACATTAAATAACCAAATCCCCACAGAGCTAATATGTAGGGAAAAAACCTAACACCATGTAAATGAGAGGCGACTTGGCTCGAACTAATGATCTGAATGCAAGACTGGAGTCTTGGGTTTTGTTTTCTTTTGTTTTCTCCCTGACATCATGCTGTTGTTTTTTTGTTTTGTTTTGTTTTGTTTTTTGTTTTTTGTTTTTTTAAGAGAGATGCAATTCACCTTGAAGCAATTTGAAACCCAAATGCCTCCTGGGTATGGTAGCGTCATTTAGGCAGATGCTACAAAGCTAGTTCAGTTTCCCAAAAAGAGAACCACTATCAAGGAACATCTCATTTGAAGTTTACTAGGAAGCATAATGCCGCCTCGGGGTTTCTGTGTGTGTTTTTCCTCCTTTTCAAAAGCTTTTATGTAATAATGAGTTTTGCTTTAGATTGTTTTGTGAAGCTTACCTAAGGAAAAACATTGGCGTTTCTCTTTAAAGGTGATGTGGCTGGAAACAACCTTTTGACCTTATCTTAGTTGATTCCTTTTAACAAAATTTAAGAAGAAAATAAGCTTTTACCGTATTTCTTGTTTGTCCTCATAATTCCATAACCTTTCTCAATTATAGGTCAGCTTCAGCCAAGAATGGTGGATGTGTAGAATCCACTTACCTCAAATTGCAGCATGATTTTATGACTCAGAGAGTCCAGTCATTTCCAATTTTTGTCTCTGATTGGATTTTCCAAACCCTACTTTATTATGGAATGGTCCTTGTGTAATGATCTGTGTAAGATACAGTAAATTGCTGAAGGCCCATTCCCATTACTTCAACCTCCTATATTACAGAGGGAATTTGTGCCTTTATTTGAATATGTATTCTTCCAAATCAATTTCAAAATGCCCTTTTTCTCAACTTTCAGTAATTCTACTCTTGGTATATAGGCGATAACAGTATTTTAATTACATACTGATTACAATAGCATCAGGCATATCTGCTACCAAAGTAAGTAATGGGGGGTATTATGAGATGTAATCAATCACCATTATAAATAATACAGATAACAAAGTTCTAAGTAAAGGAAACCAATAACCAGTATACTACTACCACAGTATAATTTTCAAGAGAATTTTTTTCATTAAATTGACCACAAAGCTAGAAAATATATACATGCCAGCAATGTTTTCATAAAAATCAATTAAACCTTCAGTTTCTGTTAAGAAGAAATATATTTTCAATCTTAGCTTTTATCATTTTTATTCATGTTTGATTCTCTGTGGAGCATTCATAAAGAAGGCATTTTTTTAAAAGATTTATTTATTTATTTAAACAAGCACTGGGTACAGTCAGAAGCATGAGAGGGTGAGAGAATTCACCGAAATACACTGCTGAGGGGAGCAGCGGGTGCGGCAGGAGAGGTCTGTGCACCATGTGGGACCCTCCCCAGTTGCCGGGAATCGAACCAGCGCTGCAGAGGCTGCAAGCAGCTTCGCAGCCCAGCGCTCAACCACTGCGCCACCAGGGGAGGCCCAAGAAGGCATTTTGAAATTCCTTTTTCCTTTATATTCATAAACAATTTTATAGCTTTAAGATATTTTTAGTGGGTCCAGGAAATGTATTATTTAGAATTCCCTAAAATCTTTCTAATATCAAAATGATGCACCAGTGAGGAAATATTTTTCCCCCACTGAGTGCTTAGGAAAATGGTCCTGAGCTTTGAGAACACTGGCTTTTTAAAGAAAAATGGTTTCAAAAAAGTAGATTTAGATTGTTCTTTATATTTCTAAAAGTGTAATTTGCTGGTGGAGAAATGGAATAGCAAGGAATCTCATAGTTCTCAAAATCTTTCTTAGCTTCCTGAGCAATAGTCTGTCCCTCTCTAAAAATTTGTCACCCTGAAGGGATCCCCATGAGCACTTGGAATTCCGTGAGCAAGAGCCCTTTGATGAAGGTCAAATATAGATTTGGAGATTGCAGAACCTGAGGATCTAGAGATATCACAAAGTCCTGCAGACTAGGCCATCAGTTTTAGTGACTCTAAAAAACATAACTTTTTGAACTGAAAGGTACTATAGCAAGACCTGAATTCAGTTATCTTCTCTTTATTAATGAGGAAGCAGAGATTTGCCCCAAAACAGGCCTTGTTAGTGATAGTGCAGGACTTTAGTACAGTTCAGATATCTCTTTCACTATTGCTCTTTCTACTGTTTAAAACTGAAGCTTAGCTTCATAGAAGATGTTAGTTATCACAGCCTCAAAAGTGTGACCTTCAGCCGTTAGAGCTGAAGATTCTCCAAATGATAAATCTCTTCATGACCAACCTTATAACCTCTTAGAGACCTACACACTGTATTGTTCCCTGTTCTGTTCACTGGTTCAACAATCTGAAAGATGGTAACCCACTAAGGATAAGAACTCTCTATCTTCTAGGTCCTTGACATTTTACTGTGACTTTCACAAACTGAAATTTGAGACCACCATGATCTTAAAAGAGATATTATCTTAAAAAAGGAAATCTTAGCTTTCTATACTCAAGTGATTTTACAAATTATAAGTTAGCCTCTATAAAAAGTGTTGTCTGTCTGTATCTTAATCTTTCATGGCTCATTTCCCCCCCTTTTTAAAATATACATTGAATTTCATTTGAGTCTTGATTACTTTTCACTGAACTCTAAAATCCGTATGTGGAGAAAATATTGAATGAGAGAATAATTCTACAATTATAAATGCTATTTATTTATAACCACTTTTCTAGGCCTATGTAGCACAACCTTTAAATTCATATCAGAAAAATACATCACCAGCGTTTTCATTGTTATTACATTTCGAACCTAAACATCCTAATATGTATAAATAATCATCACAAAAAGTTAGCGTACAATGGGAACTTCTGTTTCATCATCCCCCTTTTACCTAAAGTTAAAGGTTTTCCACAAAGCCATGGTGGCTGTAGAGGGAAGGTGAAGATAAAATCATTTCACTTTCCATTTACTAGTGTACATTGCAACCCTTGATAAAATTTTGAGACAATTTCTTTTAAATGACAACAGAAATAACTAAATTCAGTCAGCTCCTTTTGGAGATATTTAGTAGTCTCATAACATAAAAATGTGATTTCCTCCATATCCAAGTAGTCATCATACAACAGTATTGTTTAAGGACATCTCAGTGTCTTTGTATTGACTATCTACTCTTTGTTTGCCTTGTTTAATAAAAGATGCACAGTCCCTTGCTTTGATTCAGAAAATCAACACAATTGAAAAACTCAGATTCAGCAAGAACAGAACAGTCTGCTATGTGCCACAACTAAGCCTTATGTTCACTCTGGACTGCTAAAAATTGCAGGGTTGATGACAAGGAACCAGTACAGTCTATACAGAATAATCAGCCAGGTTTTAGATAATTTCTGACAGAATCTAATTCCTTTCCCTTCTGCCTGGAAATTATCACTGCAGTCATTTTCATATTTTTCACTTTATTTCAATTTTCTTCTTACATTTTTAAACAAGGGTGTAACCTTGTATAACTCTTCTCCAAAGGATGACAGCCTACAACAATCATAAAGCCAAACAGTTAGAAAATTCTCTCTAGTTAATTATCACCCCTTCATGTCCTAAATCAACAAATCTCAATTAGTCCTTTAGACAACACACCCCATATGCTCCTGATTTCTTGTCACTCCTTAATTAAGGAATCAGAAAATACCAAAAAAGCAAAATTTTTCACCACAGAACTGTTTATAAAGGTAAAGGTTAATATAGGTTTTCTCAGACTACCCTTACTGTAAAGTTTCTATAGATCCTATGTGACCATTGGAGCCCCATCTTGGACTTGACCAAGCATTGTGCTAGGTACTGGGAATGCACAGAAAGAAAAACAGTAATGGCTTTGCAGGAGCTAGCTTGCCGGGCTGAGAGACCCCCAAGGGTTTTTAGTGGCCACAGCAAAGGGTAAAATGAGTCTCAGCTAGAGGTGAGGACTAAGATCCACGTTCACAGTGAGTCACAGCAAAATTTCAGATGTGGCAGCTTGGTTTTTTTATAAAGGCATTGAAGGAACATTAAAAATCTCAGATCTTTATCATTGGAATGAAATTTAAGTAATTTTAATAGTTCCTACTAAAGAAAAACTGACACAGATTCATTAGAATGCCATAAATGGTTCTTAAAAATTTTCTCAATTAGGTCAAAAAGTGACAGTGGCAAACATTAGAATGACAATAGCTGAAATTCTCATGTTCTTATACCCAGATTGACCTTATAATTTATTTTCGAAAGTAAGACCATTTTGAACACAGAAGGCAGAGGAGGACTGGACTGTCGATTATGCAACATAAATGTAAAGTAGGTGAGCTGGAACACAAAGTCTCCTTACTGATACTGTAGATTCGATTGAGAAAGACTCGAACCTACAATTTACAGAGGAGAAAGTTGGAGTAAGTTCTGGAATATCCAGGATATTTATGAATCTGATTTAAGTAAGATTTATATATCTAATTACTAAAAGTAAGATACAGGACTTCCACTTTAATAAATAAAATACACTATATATTGAGTCCATCTGAAGGGAAATATATTCAATGAGTAAATTAGAGTAACAGTTTTTTGAAGTTTGAGACTCATTATTAACAAGAGCAGAGTTTAAACCTATTGTAAATAAAAGATTTTTCCCTGCATTTAAAATGTTAATCAGTTTTGTTATAATGAGGAATAGTGCTATGTTCTAGCTAGGGAGCCTTCTGTATAGTGCCTTTGCTAAGAAGTTAACACTCACAAAAAAAAAAACACCTCAAAGCAAAAATAAAAAGTTCCTCTTCTTGTATTATCAAAATAACTCTCTGTGCCATTCTTAGATATGCCCATCATTTATAACTAAACAGCACCTTTTGGATAAAACAATGTTTCACATCAGTAGGATTGTTAAGGGTGCACTGTGAGAGATAACTAGAGAAGGGAAAGAGGAGAAAAGAAGACTCGTTTTGAGGTTTATTGCAGTGATGAAGATGAAAATAAATTATTTGAATAGAGGATTAAAGCAGAGCAGATTAAAAATATGTGGAGGTGGTAGTATCAGCATGACAAGTTAATTTTGAGCATCCAGAAAGACAGAGGCCGAATGACTCTCTGATGTCTAACTCGAATCACTGGAAGAAGGGTGCCACTCTTCCTTCTCCTTGGGGAGAAGCAGGGTTAGTTTTAAGCAAAATAAATCTAAGGCACCTTTATCACCACTTGATGAAACAGTGTGTCTGACAGGTGACAGCTTTAGTAGTCTGGAGAGGAAGCTAAACAGAGCTGGAGCTAGGGACACAGAGGAAAGAGCATGGAGTGTGTGAGTATGAAAGAGGCTCAAGGTCTAATTCTGGGGGAAAGAGTCAGGGATATGGCACTAGATTCAGAGAAGTTTTCAGCTGCCATTATTATGATTTGCCAAAATCTTATTAGTTCATTCTTTAGGGAATTTCTAACTATGTGATCTTGACCCAATCTGTTCATCAGTTTGAGGTTAGGTTTTCTCACCTGTAAAATACATATGCTCATATAATGTGTTGTTTTGAGGCCTGGATAAGGTGAGCTGTGTTAAAACACCTACCTTATTTTTTTGTATCCCTCGAAGTTACTGCCTCCACAAAGGCCATCCTGATCTCCTGCCTGGATCACTGCAAACCTACCTGGAGGGATCACTCCTGCCCCCTCCATTGCATTCTCCACTTCACAGCCAGGGGGAGCTTCCAAAAGAAAATCTAATGTTCTTGCTAAAACCTTTTCCTCCTTGCAAAGAAGTTTATGTTTATAGCTTGTAAAATCATTCATGAGCACAAGAAATACAATTTTACCTAATCTTTCAGCCTCAAATTCACCATTCCTCATCTTGAAGACTCTTCTAGCTGCACAGTCCACATTCATTCCTTGATCAGGGGTCATCTCCTCTCTTCCTCTTACCTAGTTGATCTTGCTACCTTTTACATACCCTGTAAGATTCAGCTTGCCTCCTCTGCGAAACCTTCGGGAGATAGGGGCAGGTACACTTCCCGCCTGCCCCCATAGCACACAATTCTATGTGGCTCTTTTCATTTCCAAACCCCCCTATCTCCTTCACCAGGTTATACATTTCCTAAAGACAGTGATAGCACACTCAATAGTATATTTTAAGTGGTTAATACATATCTGTTTGGACACATAAATTTTTTAAATCCATTGGAAAGATGTTGCATCTTTTAACCATTTTTGTGAATAATAGTCCATCAGTTTCTTTTCTGGCTATCTTCAAAATCAGAATTATTAGTATAAGGACAAGTTAAACCTCTGTATTTCAATTTCTTACCTGTAAAATGAGGATAATAGTAGCTATCTCATAGGATTACTATGAATATTAAGAGTTAATACATGTAGGGCCTCCCCAGTAGTGCAGCAGGTTAAGCACAGGGCTGTGAAGCTGTCTGCAGCCTCTGCAGCATGGGTTCAATTCCCGGTCAGACAGGGAGAAACCCACATGGTGTAGCAGACCTCTCCTGTTGCGCCTGCTGCTCCCCTCAGCAGTGTTTTTGGTCCTTCTGACAGTTCTGCTCCCCGCTCTGTCTCTGGTGAATCCTCTCACCCTCCCATGCCTTTTGGCCTATACCCCAGTTCTTGTATAAAATAAATAAATCTTTAAAAAAAAAAAAGGGTTAATACATGTAAATCTTTTAGAACTTCTACCCAGAGGCATCCAAGAGCTCTCAAAAATTGTGAGCTGCTATTGTTATAGTCACTCTTTTTCTTCTTGTCTTTACTGTTTCCTGTAAGATGGGACCCTTCATGTTTGACACCTTTCATGAACAAGTTAAAAATTGAGGAGACTTGGGCCTCCCTGGTGGCCCAGGAGTTAGGTCTCAACACTGTCACAGTTATGGCCTGAGTTCAATCCCTGGTCAGGGTGCTAACCCACTATAGCGCAGCAGACCTCTCCTGTCTTGCCCACTGCTCCCCACTCGTTTCTGGTGAATCCTCTCACCACCCCCCACCTCTGGCCTAGACCCCAGTTCTAAATAAATAAATGAATGTTAAAAAAGAAGATGAGGGCCTCCCCTGGTGGCGCAGCGGTTGAGCTCTGGGCTGCGAAGCTGCCTGCAACCTCTGCAGCGCCAGTTTGATCCCTGACCACCAGTGAGGGTCCCACATGGCGCGCAGACCTCTCCTGCCACGCCCACTGCTCCCCTCAGCAGTGTACTTAGGTCCTTCTGCCTGTTCTGCTCCCCACTCTGGCTCTGGTGAATTCTCTCGCCCTCCTATGCTTCTGACTGTACCCAGTGCTTGTATAAATATAAATAAATAAATAAATAAATAAATAAATAAATAAATAAATAAATAAATAAATCTTTAAAAAAAAAAGAAGAAGAAGAAGAAGATGAATTGAGGAGATCTAGAAACCAGAAGCCAGCACAAAGAAAAATCCTGAGTCTGCTGATCCTCCATACGCCCCCACAAAGAGGCAAGCTAGGGCTAGACACTCTGCTGGATCCTTTATGGGTGAAAGTTTCGGAAATGGAGCATTGCCTTCTTGACACTCCTCTTATAGTGCAAGTATGAGAGTAACTTTTTCGAAAGAGAATAAACAGCCTGCTTGGCACCAAGAAGTCTAGATTTGAGTGCAGACTATTTTCAAGTGAGAAAGTCAGCTTCCTATCAGCTAAGGACCTTGCAGTCAATGAGAAATAGTAATGGGATTCTGGACAGGAAGAAGTCACTAGTCTTACATGAAGCTAAGTTTGGGTCTAGTCGCTGTTTTTCAAAGGAGAACAATCCCATTTCACCTGGTTCATTGTCCAGGCAAACCAGTGAGATCACTAGATCATTATGGACCATTAATGCCACTTGATGCACCAATTTTTTGTCAATATTTTCTTTAGAAGAAACTTGAAATAATGTCAGACTGTGCTTCAAATCCATCTTGGGTAACTTGAGACCCAAGTTCTCTAAAAATCTATGCCTCTATCAATATAAATCCAAATATTCTAACAACATTTTGTTTAGGTCAGTAAAACTTATTTAATATACCAGGTTCCATGCTAAATGATGAGACTGCAAAATCTAAAAGCAATATCCTGCTTTCAAGTATGTATAGCCTTAAAGAAAAGCTGCTGAAAAAATTACAATGTAATTTAAGAGATGCAACCATAGAAGACTCAGAAGCATTCACAAATAACTTTGTTCAGCCAGAGATTGCATTTTGCAAACTATGAAGTAAATATGTTTTTTATTTACCTAAATACTAAACTTAGGTTCCAAATGGAAACAGGGGAGTCCAATTAGCAGATTCTATGACAAAAAATATTATTAAAATTATATAAATTGATACAAAAATCAAAGCAGAAAATGTTATTATCATAAGAACTGAAAAGGATTTCTGAGGAATACCCAGATCTGGAGAACCTAAAAGGAACTATCTTCAATTTCTAGGTCTTTCATCTGATAACTGTGTGAACTTACTAAAGTTCCCTAAATTTTCTCTTTAAGAATGGGTATAATAATTACCACATTATTTTAAGTAATAAATGAAGAAAAATATGCAAAGTACCTAGTGTATGATAGATACTCAATAAAGATAGCTAATTTTTCCCACAGAATATATATAACCTCACTTGTCATCTGTTGTATTCTAGGCACTTATAATTGGGTAGCTGTGGTAAATTGATTAGAGAGCTCTCCTAGGGTGGAAATTTTTTCAAGTTATTCTATAATGGAATTCTACCCTATTTTTCTTAGTTACTTTTCAAACTATCTACAGTAGTTTGATGTATTGCAAGCAGTTTTATATATATTCTGTTTTACCAAAGTGTGCCTTAAAATGTCTGAAAAATAAAAACCTAGTTGGTAGCAAAAGTAATCAGAAAATGACAAAACGTCCTGTTGAATAATGAAATATTAAATGAATAGAAAAATGCTGGTACACTGACAGGTTAAAGTGTTCTGGTCACAAAGACATTGCTGAGATTATGAGAAGTGCCTTATTAACTAAAAATCCTAAGGCTTAGAAAGAGGTTCTGGGAACAGGAATATTGCTCTTTTATACACACTGCCTCTAGCATGTCAAATAGTGTCAAGTGCAAAAGACATTAAAATGAGATGTATTTTTATAAAAGAAATTACAGAAAGCAGGTCGATGATGCTGCATGGAGTTCTGTTAACAATATTAATACTTGATATTTATATTTCTTTTGTGACAGAGCAGAAGTGATGCCGAATGTGCCTATTTTTAAATACTAATCTGTCTCTCAGTTTTTCCACCTCAAAATGGGAAAAATAACATTTTTCCTTTGTCTTTCTCCAGTCTAAATAAGAATACAGATTATATGTATATTCACTTAAAGACCTTTGAACACCTCATTCAAAAGTAAACTATATAAATTCAGGGTCATTTTTACTGCATGTTAGAAAATTCCCAGATGGGTCATATATTCAACAAATAAATATCCTGCCTTATCTGTGATTTCCTAAGTAGCAAAAAGAAAAAAAAAAGTGTTGTCATCTTGTTGTTACTCTGAACTTTGGATTCTTTTAGAAATTCCTTTCCCTAAAGTTTCACTGCCACATAGAGTAACTATTAGCCACATGTGGCTATTTAGACTTAAACTTTCATTTACTAAAATTAAAACTAAAAATTCAGTTCCTCAGTCCTACTAGCCACATTTCAAGTGCTCTGTGGTTACATGTGACCAGTTGCTATCATGTTGGACAAAGAAAACATTTCTTTCATCACAGAGAGCTCTGATGGAGAGAGGCTGACACTCAGGCTGAATGCTCCTGTTGCTCTGTGTGTTTAAGTTAGCCATTGTTAACATTTCAATCATTAAATGACCTTAAAAAGTATGAAAGTAAATCAGTAGCAGACTAAGGGTAACCCACAAGTAGGTGGAGAGGAAATAAATAGGCAATAAAATAGAAAGAAGGATTGATAGCTAGAAAAGGGTACACTGACATTGTTATAAAAGGTTAAAATATGATTCAGGAAGTCAGTACTTCAGCCAAAGTACGAGTTTACTTAAAGCATTGGTTGCATGTGGTTTGCACTCAATGCATCAATCTTTTGCTGACTTTCTTATGTTCTAATTGGGTTTTAAGCTGTTCTAGCTAACTCACAGTTCACCATTAGGATAAAACTTAGCCTCCCTCTGTAAACCACATGGTTAAAAAACATGTTTTCCTCAGACAGGGGTCAGCAGATGCCGTGGAGATACTTGGAATTCTTGTTCATAGCTTTTGTATTTGTCTTTATTTAGAATGCTTGTACTACAAGTAGTTTTCATGCTTACCAGTTTTTTGGTTTCTGCTTCCTGTATTTGTCCGCAAAAGCAGGAGATTAACCTGTGTGTATTTGCATTTAGGTCATCCTGTCTATTGAAGAAGGGTACAGACTCCCAGCTCCCATGGGCTGTCCAGCATCCCTCCACCAGCTGATGCTCCATTGCTGGCAGAAGGAGAGAAATCACAGACCAAAATTTACTGACATTGTCAGCTTCCTTGACAAACTGATCCGCAATCCCAGTGCCCTTCACACCCTGGTGGAGGACATCCTTGTGTAAGATGCATAATGTTGATTTTTTTCCTCCTTGACAATCATAATTTCTTTCAGGTTATAGACAAGACTAACAGCTAGAGAGAAGAGAAAGTTTGCTTTAATAACATCTAGTTGACAACCATTTTAGAATGTTCTATATAAAATATATTTTATTTATCAGCTGAAAAAAAATTTATAAACATTTTTTAAATGGATGTTTTTCATAAGAAAAGAGGTTCCCCTTTTTTCCATATCTAATTTTTCTGAATCGCTTTCTTTTTTGTTTTTTCCTGTGTGGGTCTTTGGTATTTATTTATACTTTATTTGCTGAACCTTTCTTCCCTTTACAAGTATAATTTGTGTGTGCGTGGAGCCCCTTTAATTTTCTTATCCATTCTCGGATCTGTCCCTCTATTTGAAATGGTCAGAAAGATGAGCAATTTGTGAATTAGCCAGGAGCAACGATGTGATATGATCACACCCAACTGTTGTTACTTTCTCTTCCTAAACCTGAAAAAGATAGAGGACAAGTCAGGAAAATGAAGGCACTCATACACAATTTTCTAAAAGTCAGTAGAGTTAAGAAGATATACTCACCTCTTTCTGAAAAGCAATTATAAGAAGGCTGTGGGAAATTAGAGAAAAAAGTACTCTCATCTATGTCTGAAAATATTACATTTAAAATAGTATTAAGTTGAAAATATATTTATTTAGCACAAATTGGACCCAGAAATAACCAAGGTATTTCCAAAGCTCACTATCTTGGCCCAGAGGATGGCCATCAAAATATATAGATGTTCAACTTTAGGTTACAGGTTCAAGTCAATGCACGTTTTTAGTGAAAATAAGGCCGAAGGCTCTTCAAGGACTACTGGAAACAGGATACCGTTCATAGCAGAGCATATAAGAGTTCACCTCTAAATCACTAATTGGCAGCCTCAGTAAAGTGAAGCCAAGCATGAAATAGCTAGAGATTAAACTATTACTCTAGCCCGTCTTCCCTAGAGCGGTCCAACACAGGAGGCAGTAAAACAAGGGGGTGAGAAAGAGGAGGCTCTTTGGATTTTATCATGAAAGCCATGGGCAGCTGTTGAAGGATTTTAAACAGGAAAATAGCATGGTCGTATTTACATTTCTGAAAGTGAAAAAGAAGAAATAGGACTGGAAACAGAGACAGTTAAATATTTGCAACAATCCGAGCTAGAAAAGTTTAGGACCTGATTTATAAAATAGGAAAAAACTTGGGATCAGAAGATAAAATCATGGATTTATTTTTAGGCAAGGGAAATGAATATGTCTCAATCATTAACTGAATATGGAGAGAGGAGAAAAGATTCAAGGATATTTGTCAAGTTTCTTTCTCCGACAAGCTACTTGATAGTATTACCACTGACAGGAATGACAAATATTTGGAATTGAAATGAGACAATTTCAATCATGCTGCGTCGAAGATACCTGTGAGGCATCTAAGCAGAGATGGCCAAGGGGCAGTTATGTTTATAGGCTGAACCTCAGGTAGAAAGAGCTGGGTAGAGATGTACGTGTGGAGATCATCAGCATACAGATTGTATATGAAGTGTACAATCATTAAGAGAATCCAGGAAAGTGTGCAATAAACAAAAGAAAAGAATGCAACCCCCTAGGACACCAAGATTTAAGATTAAACTGCAGAAGAGTATCCACAGGAGACTCAGAAGAGCCAGACAGGTAATGAGGAAAGGGGGAAGAAGCAGTGGCACAGAAGCCAAAAAAGGAGAGAGTTTCAAGGAATGTAATGCCCAGGACCCCACAAAGCTTAAATAAGATAACAAGTGAAATATGCCCTTAAATTTGGTTGCAAGGCATCAGGTGCTCTTGGGCAGCCTTTGCCAGGGCATTTTCAACAAAGCTGTAGAAGACAGATGGCAGTGGAGGAAGAGTCAGAGAGGTCAGAGAGAAGAACCCCATCTCTGAAGAAAAAGGGAAATACAGAAAAGGTTTCTAGGGTTTTGTTTGTATATGTTTTATTAAAGAGACAGCATGCTTTAATGATGAAGAGAGAGAGCTCGTAGAAAGGATCATGAAATGAGTCTGCATTAATGGGGGAGAACACTGGCGTCTCTGAACTGAAACCACTTAACCTTGCTTCTTGCTGTGGTGCAGGATTAACGGACTCCACAGCCAGTGCCCATCAACAGAACTCTCTAACTGCTCGATGGCTGTAGAAGCAGGCAGGTAAGAGCCTTCTTTTTGAAGAAAAGCAGATAAAACAATATTTATCTCCTGGTTTGTTAAGATTATTAATATTCTATGTATTTGGAAATTATCGGTGGAAATCATAAGGTGGGAAAAATGCCACAGGAAAAAAGTCCACAGGATCCAGAGGTTGTGGTGAGGGGTCATATATGAGTGCCACAGGTGGGTGGATTACTGGGCTGTGCAGAAATCCCGGGGCCAGGCCCTCAGTTAGCAAGCTCTGCAGTGACACCACCACATGCAGGTGAGAAACTGGGTGCTTTATGTAAAGTTGACAGTTTGATTCAGTTCTAAAGTCTAATCTCTGGGAGACCAAATGGAAGTTTTTGTGACTGATTTGCTATCCTTGTTTCTGACAAAGACATATGTACTACTGCTTTTGCCCTTAATATACTTCTGTTTGAGAAACCAAAGGAACCAGAGTTCTAAGGGTATCTTGCCTGGACTTTTATCGGCATTATTTTCACAATAACCTGAGTAGCCTCCCTCCGCTTACCCACCCACTCACCCCCATTGCCACCTACCCACCGCATTCCTGATTCCAGACAACCGAGGCTGGCTAGGAAGAAGAGATGTGGTAGATGAAAGGATATAACATTAGTGAAGAAAAGCCTGCTTTGTTTTATGTTTATACAACTGTGCCGTTGCTCCTCCGTCTCCAAGTCCTGAAACCCTGCTGTCTGTCTGGAATGACGCTGGGTTAAGGAAACATGAGAGAGCATAGAATTTCAATATTTCCTCCCACTGAATTTCTCAAGCAGGTAAAGGAGTCTAAGTGTATTATCTATAGCAACCCTTGTTAAATTCTCCAGCACTATCCCCAACTCCCAGGGTTCTCTCTCTCCTCTTCACTGACATGACTCTTTCATCTGTCCCCGTGATTTTTATACAGTGTTAATTGCTCTTTTCTGAAGAATTCACCTGAGAAGTTTTTCATCCTTTCTCTTGCCAGAGTAGTAAGAGGGGAAGAAATTAAGGCAACAGGTGGATGTGTGAAGCCCATAGCATAATGATTTTCTACTAGCATACTGGAACCTCCTATACCTTATATTTGTAATCTTCTCTTTCATAAAAAGGCCACCAAATATATATATATATTCTATTTGGTGGCATATATATATATATATACATGTTAGAGAAAACTCATTTTCTGGAGCAGCAGCTGATGCTCTTGTTCCTGACACACTCCCAAGGGAGTATTCAGAACTCAGTGAAGTTCCAAACCTCCATACTTTCTCTGCTCAAGGAAGTATATGGATATATAAGTGAATTTGGTGATGTAAGTACAATCTTACATTTAGTGATTTGTGAAAAATAATTTGCAAGAGGACCTGAGTAATATAGGCAGTCATCTTAGCAAACAGGAACTAGAACCACCATTTCCCTTAGTACATATAAATCCATCATTGGATTTTCAACCACTTGGCTTTCAGTAATACTGAATCATGAAGGTAAAGAAAAACTCATACCAGTATCATAATTAAGAACCTCCTTTTTAGAGAACTGAAAGTGTACATTATAAAACCACATGGTACTGTCTCCCTCCACCCAGTTAATAATGCTATGTCTTCTGAGGGCAGTACTTGGTAACAATTTGATATAATTGATTCCTTTCAAAAAGACTTTACTCAGTGTTTACTAAACTACACATAATCAACACACCCTGACTTGTTTATCTCCATATACCAAATATTAGACAACTTGTTGTTTTTTTTTTAATTTTTGTTACTATCACGTGTAATGATGTTTTTTTTTTTATGGCAGAGAAACAACTGGCTGTTGTAATTGAGTGATAAAGCTTTGTGGAAGATAGAACATTAAATATTAATCAGGGAGTGTGAAATCTACCTGTTAGAAAATCAAAATTCAATTCATGTGACCTCTGACACAGTGATAATACCAATGTTAATACTAAAACAAATACAGATAAATACTTATATCTATATATATAGAGAGAGAAAGAGATACATATATACACTAATATATATTATCAACAATAACCAGTACTGCCCTTTGTTGAGAGCCTACTATGGATCGCTCATTGCACTAAACACTGGCATCTGATTTGTCATTTAATCCCCCATACTAGTATTGTCATTCCTCAGATAGAAAATGGAGGCTCAGAAAGACTGATTATCCCAGAAGTACACATCAAGTCACTAACAGATCAGGAATTTGAGTAAGTTCCACCAATTCTAAAACCCCTCTTCTTTCCACTACAGTTATAATATCACACAAAATGGCAAGATTTTTCTCAGTAAAGCACCGTTTTAGAAATATGACTAAAGAAAACAAGAGAACATTCTATATTTCCAAATAGGTTTTCTCTGGGCTAATCAGACTTCATAGATGGATTTTATTAAAATTCCAAAATGAATTTTTTGTGGGATACAGGCTGTTAGTTTATATTCCATTAGGCAAATGCAGGAGAAGACTATATGCTTTCACTCAGGGGAGTAAGTAGCAAACAAATAGTTTATATTTGCCCCCCACACACACATCTTCCTACTATACTCTGACACTACTTGAAAAACATTACTTGAATAAAGAAAGTAATAATGATAACAAAATAGAGAAATGAGGAAAATATGGTGGCAACATAGTCCCAGACTCTCATCCTCAGTCATTCTTGTAAATGGAATTTTTCCGGCGTTGGTAAATATATGCTTTGCTTTTTCTTGTCATGGCAGATATTACTAATCATTACGACACTTTTCCGATGAGCCCAGATGCTGCCCAAGTATCCTTTTCAAGTCCACATTTGACAACCATAGCCAAATTGCATTTAGCATGTGATATGAAATCTATTTCTGCCCCTGGATTGTTTCCATGAGATTCAGCAATCTCCTACTCTGACAATAGGAACCATGTGCTAAGTACTCTACTCAGAACTGTGAGAGATTTTAAACAGTGTATTAATCCTTCTCTGGATCTCTCCATTCTAATGTTCAAATATATCTGTAATTTTATAATTTGCTTTGAATTTCATTCCTTCATACATCTTACCTGTTATCAGTCTCATTTTGATAATTAAATAATCATATCAATTTATTTTAAACTGACAATTTACTAAAAATAAAAGGCTGATGTAAAATAATTCATAATCCAGATTTAACACTGTAGAATCAGATTATTTAGAATAAGGAGAAGTTGCCCACAAGCATAAACTTGTCATCAGATATATGTCATGGTTTTATGATTTTGAAATTTTATAGTCATTTGAGTAAAATTACATTTTAAATATTTTTAAAATACCAAAATTCTCTCTATTTTTCACTTTTGTTCAAGTTGATTATTAGGCATAATTATAGAGAGGGCAGTGTTTTATTTTTACCTGATTAAGTGAATTCTTCCTTCAAAGGTTAAGTACATGGTATGTATATTAGATTATTTTATAGACTAACTGAGTAGTCTGAATGTAATCCCTGAATCATGAGATAAGAAATTCATGTAGGGGCTTCCCTGGTGGCACAGCGGGTTGAACGCCGCACTGTGAAGCTATCCACAGCCTCTGCAGTGCGGGTTCGATTCCGGCCAGCCAAGGAGAAACCCACATGGTGCAGCAGACCTCTCCTGCCTCGCCCACTGCTCCCCTCAGCAGTGCTTTCGGTCCGTCTGCCTGTTCTGCTCCCTGCTCTGTCTCTGGTGAATTCTCTCACCCTCCCATGCCTCTGACTGTGCCCCAGATCTTGTATAAATAAATAAATCTTAAAAAAAAATTCATGTAAAAGCACCAATACAGAATGAAGAATCTGCTGTTTTGGTTCTAGGTCTGTCAGTTGTTGTGCCTGAATACTTAACCAGTGTTACCTCACTTTATAAGTACCTCTTCCTCCATAATGAAAACTATAAAGACAGAGAGAAGCAGACATTTTCACAATACAAGGAATAAGTTAAATAAATGTTATATTTATTAATAGATTTATCTTTATGTCAACAGGCACTTACTTTTCTGTTAAATGAAAATAAATCTTTCATTCATGATGAAACCATTATGCCATGGACCAAACATCTGTAGAGATTATTCAAGTCTAAATCATTATTTATTTAATGAATTCCTATAATATTTTCAGCATTGTGCAGAGAGGCCTACAGTAAATAGAAAGATATGTGAGATATGATTGCTGCCATCAAGGAGTTTTAACTTACTCAAAAAAAAGTCTTCCATGTTATAGATTTTTCCCAAGGAAGTAATTCAACTGATATGAAAAGATATGTGCTCTAACACTGCATGATCATTTATAATAAAAGAATGTTGTTTAAAATCTAAGATTAACTTCATGGAATTAACAAATTATTAAATCAACATATGGAATGGTATGCTCACTTTTGAATAATAGTTATGAAAACTATTGAAACAATAAATATATTATTTTATCTATTTTATGAAATATTTATATATTTATGAAACATGGCCCTGGAGTGGGAACATGCAGGGCAGGCATTTTAGCTCTTAAGCCTCATGTTTACAGTATCCTTCAAAGGGCTGGCCCTTCTCCTTCCCAGCACCTCATTGTCTAAATATTTAGTTTTGAGTCTGATCTTAAATTGTTAATTCAGATCCAAAGATTGAATGATTCCTTCATGTTTCAGTAAAATCCAAGAATTTCTGTACCTCATTTTGTTTTGCATAAAAGTGCTTTATTAAAAATAATTAAATAAATTGCTGTTCTTTGGGGGAAAAAAGAAAATATTCATATGTGGAATAAAGGTAATATAAAATTGAATGGACCCTGTCCCATTATTTTTATTTATAAAAATAATTACCCATTATTTTTATTTATAAAAATAAGAGCCAGAAACAAGTTATGTTAAAGTAGTAAGGGTAGAATAGCCTTTAAGCATGTGATGGATTCATATTAAAACAAGATCTTACCTGTTTCTCAAAATATAGTCTTGCATCACTTTTAATAGATCTATTTACTATTATATTTGCACAATAAACAAAAAACATGAAAACTTCTGAGGATAAAAAACTTGCTTTTTAATGGCAGTATAAATACTATAGGTAACTTAATGACTTTCTGTATTAAAAGACTAGTACTATTATGAACTCAAAATGCTCAATAGAATAAAAACTTCTTGCTCTATCAATGCTATTCATTCTTACATATTTAAATGCATTGGGAGTATATATTTATTGCACCTTATTGTAGCTTTACTTATTTTAGCTATACTTAGGTCTTTTCTGTAATCTAAATTAGCCATAATTTATACATAGAATTTGCTAACTCGACCCCTCCTGATTTTTCTGAGTAAAGTAAAAGACCTTTGAACTTATGTTCTACAACACATACTTTTTTTTTTTTTTACTGTGAGCTGCAGTTTTTGCTATAAAGACATTTCTCAAGTGGGCATCTCCCTACTAATCACCAAATAGGATAAATTTCTACATGCTCAGCAAAATAGCAGACTGAATTTACCATGGTAGGTGGTTGATAAGAAAGGGCATTTATTGTTTATTAGGTAATATTCCAGACAATTCATGTGATGGTGATGGTACCCAGCCCTCAAAGTCAGGAAATAGCAGCATCTTTCAACTTTGTTATAATAAGATAAAGTGAAAGAAAAGTTATTGCACACTAGCTGTGAACAATGAGGGGACTCTGGTCTTACTAAATCAACCGCCAATGCAGTCATATAGAGGCCAAAGGGTAACTAGGTCACTAAAGATGAGCAGAGAGAAAGGGAGTGATGGTATTGAAACATTCTGAGAGCAAATAGTGTGTGCTTTTCAACAGCGAAGTAGGCCATGTAAGTCATTTATTGTACAGCACATCCTTCTCTGACCTTTCTATACTAGGACATAAAATTAGCAAATTACTTTTTCACTCACCAATTATAAGGAAATTGTGAAAGCTTGAGCGTTATTCCAGTGTTATCTCAGGGAAGAAAAGTGGAAGTCATCTGTGTCTGTACATTAAAAATGGCATAGGAATGTGAAGGGAAAGTCACTTGCATACATTTTTTAAAATTTTGTTCACTTTTTTTTTTCCCCCAACAATTCAAGGTTTTTTTTTTTTTTTCTTTTCAAAGATTTATTTATTTATACAAGCACTGGGTACAGTCAGAAGCACGGGAGGGTGAGAGAATTCACCAGAGCCAGAGCAGGGAACAGAACAGGCAAACTGACAAAGTACACTGCTGAGGGGAGCAGCAGGTGGCAGGAGAGGTCTGCCGCGCCATGTGGGACCCTCGTGGCCGGGGATCAAACCGGTGCTGCAGAGGCTGTGGGCAGCTTCCCAGCCTGGCGCTCAACCACTATGCCACTGGGAAGGCCCAATTTTGTTCACTTTCAACAAACTTCTTAGACAAGTAATTAAGAGAGCAGTGTGTTTTGAAATAGGTATTTTGTTTTCTAACATCCTTGCCTATGTCTATGTTAATAAACATAGATATGTGTGGGCCCTGGTCAACGAAGTACAGCAGTAATTTCCAAAATATATTCCATAGAAACTGATCAAATAATTTAGAAAAATAATGCAGAACCTGTTCTAAATTTTCTTTTATATACACATTGCACATTAGCGTTGTGAAGAATGGTAAATGCTACTGAAAACACTGCTTGACTTAGTTTGCTATGGAGACTTTATTTTCTATTTATAGGTGAATGTTAGTTATTTGTTAATGTTTATCAATATAGGTACTTCTAGGTAACAATGAACTACAGCAACAGTTAGAGTATTTATTGGTAGTTGCTAATGATAGCTTTTCAACCTTTGGACATGGCTAATCTCTGTTTAGTGTCAAATCATGAATCATTCTGATATTAATTAGATTGAAACAGTCCACAATCAAATAGCATTGCAGTTCACAGCAAAGGAGAAAAGAATGCGAGTTAACAGCCTCCAAAATAGGAAATATTATAGCAGAATTGAGTAGTGGTAAAAAGAACACAAGTCTGTTAAGGGTAAACCAACTCAATCTGGATCACAGTGTAGTCCTTAGCTGCATGTGTTTCATTTGGCAATTCCAATTATATGTAAAGAGCAAAAGCCCCTGGATTTCCCCATCGTGTCTCTTAACGCCCCACTCTCGACCTTCAACTTGACCCCAGTGTAAAAGGGATGTCAATGTAGTAATCAAAAAAAAAAAAAAAAAAAGGAAAGAAATTGATTCTAGCTCTGTCCTGAACAATTCCAAGAAGCACGTTTTGGTCTTTCAACGTCAGACAAGGTGCAAACCTGAATGACCATGCATAATGTCTCTCACCTTTGTGTTCTTAAAGTTATGGATCCTGGTTATTTAATTGTAGTTTAAAGAATTTTTAATTTGTTTGTTAGAGATTTTCAATTTCCAGCTCATGCACTGACCTTAGAACCTAACTCTTACTCCCATATATTTTAATAAAACAATACCAGAATTATATGACATACATATGATGTTTTGCTTCCCATTAGAAGACATCCTATTTCTATTTAAAACAGAAACAATTCAAATGTGAATGTTGAAAACATATGATGGAATATTCCAAATGTTAATATTAAAACCTGGTCTCTAGTTAAGTCTATACATTCTTTCATTCTTTAACTTTATAAAAATATTAAAAGCAGGGTAAATAAAAGTACTATTTATTGGAATCATTACTAATATTCTAATAAAAATAATTCAGTGATTTACTTAATCGAAAAGTGCCATTACTGATTCAATACTGATTTGACTGTATTTTCCCATGATGGAAAAGTCTAGGGGCTTTTGCTCTTTATATATAATTGTAATTTACAAAAATGAAATGCATACATCTACTGACTATATTGTGGTCCATGTTGAGACTGGTTACCCTTAGCAGTAAACACCAAAAAGTTTTTAAAAATTGTTACTACTTTACTAGTTAATATAAACTAATAATTTTTATGTGATATGTTTATTCTCCTGAGGGGTAATAACCACTTCCTATTATTGGAGCACATTTACTACCGAATATTTTTAATACCAAATGAAATATCTTAACATTAATTTTCATGTAAGGAGAATAATATAGTTTATTGCTAGAATAGCTTAAGTACACATTTCTGAGTTATTTTTGCTATGATTTCTAAGTTAATTTGATTTTTATTCTCTTGCTTACTTTACCTTTTTTTTTTAAAGATTTATTTATTTATGCATACAAGAGCTTGGGTACAGGCCAGAGATGCAGGGCAGGGGGTAGGTGTTGAGAGGATTCACCAGAGACAGAGTGGGGTACAGAACAGGCAGACTGACTGAAATACACTAAAGAGGAGAGCAGCAAGTGAGACAGGAAAGGTCTGCTTCTCCATGTGAGTTGATCCCTGGCCATCCGGGATCAAACTCGTGCTGCAGAGGCTGCAGATTGCTTCATAGTGCGGTGCTTAACCCCTTGCGCCACCAGGGAGGCCCCCTTGCTGACTTTACCTTATATAAAAATACTATGTCTGCATATATATGAAATATGTACATATGTATGTATATACACACATATCCCCAAACCTTTCCAAAATAATACCTTTATATTAAAACTATAAAAATATCCCCAAATGAAATGTCCTTTGCATCAGATATTAGAAACAAAATACAAATTTCTGAGCCACTTGCTTTAAGAAACATTGATGCTGGATTCTTTTTTTCTTGTTAACCCAACCTTGCATTGAGTTTGCTTTGTTTGTGCCTTATTAATAACCGCTTTAAGCTATGTCACCCTATACTTGGATGTATGTAAATCTTATTGGTGTGGTTGAGCTCTGTGGCAGCAGAAATTTACTTTTTATAAATAATGAATTCTTGTTGAATATTTGAGATCAAATAAATGGAGTTGTGATTACTGAGTTTATTAAAAGTGAGACAGGACTATCACAGCAAATATGAAAAATGCAAAAGAGCATGAATTCAGTGGTAGGTCAGAAAAGATAAAATTGAACAGACTGTGGCTAGTTACTGTTTTTGTGAGCAGGAAGGGCTCATAAAGGGCTCAAGCTTGTTTCCTCAAGCTTGAAAACATGATTTTATGCAAGGGAAAAAAGGAAGAAGTTAACAAGATATGAATTTTCTGCAGATCAATCAAATATAAGATCTAATATTGGTGAAAAGCAACAAAAGGACCTCCCCGGTGGCGCAGCTGTTGAGCGCTGGGTTGCGAAGCTGCCCACAGCCTCTGGGGCACCGGTTCGATCCCTGGCTGCACCCCGGCCACCAGAGGAGGGTCCCGCATGGCACGCAGACCTCTCCTGCCACCCGCTGCTCCCCTCAGCAGTGCTTTCAGTCCGTCTGCCTGCTCTGCTCTCCGCTCTGGCTCTGGTGAATTCTCTCACCCTCCCGTGCTTCTGACTGTACCCAGTGCTTATATAAATAAATAAATAAATAAATCTTTAAAAAAAAAGAAAGAAAGAAAGAAAAGAAAAGCAACAAAAGACAAAAGAAACTGACAAGTGAACCTAACCAGATAAAAGTGGCTCATTTGAATGTCATGAAATTAGAGAATTTTAAAATTAAAGATGAAGACATTAGATGCAGAAATATTATAAAAGGAAAGAGAAGGTTGGATAATTTTTGCTGTACCTGACTTCTTAATAGCCTTCATGGTTTTTTTTTTTTCCCTGTAGAATGTCAGAGTCCCCTGGTGAAGTTCCTGAATATCCTTTATTTGTCACAGTCGGTGACTGGCTGGATTCTATAAAAATGGGACAATATAAGAATAACTTCATGGCAGCAGGATTTACAACTTTTGAACTGATTTCAAGAATGAGCATTGAGTAAGTAATACTTAGATCATTAATATATTTACACACTCCTCCTGGAAGATTATATATTCAAATTTTGTATCAAGAACAGCATGGTTAAACTACATTTCCTTAGGCTAGTATGGCATTTCACATCTTTCCTCATAATTTTTAACTATCATTCAAATGCGGTTTGGACATACACTTTTAAATTACAGTTCTTTGAAAGAATATATTTAACTCATAGCTATTTTTAAATTTTTAAATGCTTTCTAAAATGCATATTACTCTTGCTCACATCACAGAATTTATATCAACATAGTTTTACTGTGGCAAATTATTTATGATGCACATATACTAATCTTGCATGATCACTTGCATGATCATCAAATGTAATATTGTAACAATACAATATTATTGTGTCATTTCAGAGTTTCTCTATATTATAATGGTTAGGAATTTTTCCACTCAAAGATTATCTTTTGTCTGCATACAATAAAGATGCTCACTATTTGCTTAAAATATCAGATACTAAAACTAGGTTGAACAATATGAAATTGCCATTATTTTCAAACAGTACTGGCAATTTCGTATTGTTCCACATAATACAAGAGCATTTTCTCAGACTATTGAGTGATTATGAAAACTCAAATGAAGTACATTATATCTCTATCCTACACTTTGACTATTTTGCTAATACTGTTGAAACGTTATCTAATTACCTAAATTATAAAACCTTTAGGCTTCTAAAATATCTGAACATTCCAAGATACTTGAAATTGATATTTTCCTGTACCCTTAAATTTGATATAAACTTGATATATGCAGTGATGCCAGGAAGAAGAAAAAAGCAGCAATTCTTGATATTTCATCTTTCTCTCTATTTAAACTCTCATTTTACCTGCTAGACAATTTTTAGCAAGTTCATAAAACAAATTTGCCAGGGTGCATATTTACTGTATCTATGTGTTCATTTCCTCTCTCTACTGACCAGATCTAAATGTTCATTTTCTCTCTCTCTCTCTTTTTCTCTCCCTCTCTATCTCCTTCTTTCTCTCTCCCCCATCAGTGACATTAGAAGAATCGGAGTCATACTGATTGGACACCAGAGACGAATAGTCAGCAGTATACAGACTTTACGTTTACACATGATGCACATACAGGAGAAAGGATTTCATGTATGAACGTACTGCAAGCACCTGTGTTTTGTGCCTCAGCATTTCTAAGATGAAAGACATCCTCTCTACCACCCTCTCTTCTGAGTCTACAACATCACTTCTCAAACTGCAGTCTTCTGTCCTTCCAACAACAGGCACACACTTTTGGTTTATGTTCCCAACCTGGATTTTAAAATCATGCTTCATAGATCCTTTTCTGAATAACCTAAAAACAAAACCAAACCCTGGTCCACTGCAGATGATTACTGCACAATGGGAAATAACTCAGCATGGATATGTAACTTGCTAACAGTATTTGGGAAGTGTTCACAGACTTATTGCAAAGGAATTTGCCCAGATGTGGCTTCCTTGATGATGTCTTTAGAGTTTGATGGTAGATGAAGAAGAAATAGTTCACCTTTCTGTCATGTTTTGTGATCAAGTAGCTTCCAAGTTGACATAAATATTTACTTTTTAGATAAGTATATTCAACTCTATGGGTCATTTCATTATTTTATAATAGTTCAGTCTTTGATGTCTGATACTGTCAGCAATATTAGCAGAAAGGACCAGAGATTTCATCGTGAATTCTTGTCAAGTATCACTATAGTGAGAATGTGGTTATCGGGGAGGGAGAAGGAGAAACATTCTGTGTTTTTAAATCTTCTATGACTGGATTTGTCTTTATTTTTAATTTTACAGTATCCTATATATTTCATAGTAGGTGATGGCTCTTCCCCTCTAATTTTTCACTAATTATACTCTGTTTCTCTACTAGCTTTTTAAGACTTCCCTTGGAAAGGCCATGAAAAAGACCTCTTGACTTTTCCCTTGATTCATCTTCATGAGTTGCAAAAGTAAATATCAAAATTCTGAGAAAGTTACTTGTTCTCATTAGAATTTGCTTTGAATAAAAGATCAATGATTATAGCCTTAGATTTAATATAAAAAGATTAACTTCATTTAAACAATATTTTGGTGACTATATAGTGGCCCAAGGAAATAAACGCATCTAGCTGACTGCCTGATATTGGTGCATTTTGCAAGAATTTTTATGTTTTATTCCCAAAAGTAAGTTACATGAACATGCTGAGCTGTTTTCCAAAGTTTCCAAGAAAAAAAGGATGCTGTTGCATACTTCAAAGAGGATCTAAACAGACCTAACACATGGGATAGATGGGTCCATAATACATTAATGTAAACACAGATAAGGTATATTGTTGCCATGAACTTCCCAGAGGTTGCAAAAAAAAAATCAAATGTATTTTTCTGTGAATTAAATTGGGTCAGCTAATTAAAATAATTATGACATATGAACAAACTGACTATAAAATCAGCAACTCTGTAAAACTAAAAAAAAAAAAAAATGACTGCTGTGCTAGGTGGAAGAATGTTAGGGAGAGCATGTTAAGAGGGGGAAAGTGGTTGTCTAAAGATGCTGATACAATAATCAATTCTTGTTTTATCTCTCAGATAAAGGTATCCCACCTACATTCTCAAATTCCCACCAAGATTATATTACTTTGGTAATAGTAGCTGTCTTACTATTACAGGAGCATCACTTTATCTTTTACTTGTTAATTGTCCCATTAGGCTAGACCCTGCCACTTATTTTCTCTTGCTGATTTATCTCCAGAATTTTGCCTACCACAGATTAATTTTTATCATTTCAAAAAAAATTATAGAGCTAGAAGGAAGAGTCTTTAAAGTATTTCTTGAAATATACTAAAAAAAGTGGAAAATCCATCACTTGTTAAATAAGTATGTCAGCAATTGCTAGCAGTGTTTTCTAGCCTTCGCCTGCATGGCCATACATCACTCATAGACTATCTGCAGTTTGCTTGATACATTTACACAAATCTGGATACATTTAGAGGAAATATAAAATTTCCATATTTACCTGTCTTCAAATATATATTAAATAAGAACAGATGTAAAACAGATTAAATTTATTAATCATATATATTTATTTTTATAATACAACAAAAAAGGTATTTAGAAAAATAAGGAATAGAATAATTATGGTCTTCCATATGACTCTGTCAGCAACATCTGTATACTTTGATGAAATAAATTCTATGAAGTATTTAAACTTCTGTGGGATGGGCATTCAGTGTTTACACAATTTAAGTTTTTTGTTAAGAATCTTTTTCCTAAAAAGGTCCAATAACCTTATTTTATATCTGCCTAGTTTATAATTCTTTTCATTCTTCCCTGATACCTTTCTTTACTCTTATAAAACTGCTTTTTTTTTACTGTCTCTTTCCCCAAATCCTCTTTAGAATTTCTTTTAAATTATACTGATATTTTTCAGAACTGTAAGCATGATTATCTTAAGTATAATTTTCAACCTCATCATGGTCAGAGAAAGGCTGTGTATGCAAGATTAAGCAAAAACATTAAAGTACCGATATCTATTTCTTTACTGCCTACCACTCATGGACCCATGATCCTAAGGGTATTGTAATATCTAGGAATATCAACAGTTAAATTGCCAAATTCTTTTGAAAATTTTACATGAAATATTTTGAGATTTATCAGTGCATACATTCAATAATTAAAACTATGATGCATAAGCATAGAGCTTAATTATAGAAAGAAATTAATAACTTCTATAAATCAAAGCCTTCAAGAATAATCTTTGATAACTAAAATATGCATATACATTCATTTACTTACTTTATTTTACATTTCCTAATGTATACTACTGATAGGACTTTTTAGATTTTGAATATCAGACAGATGAAGAAAACATTTTATTTTCTGAGTGGTCAATTTCCAGTTTATAGTCAACTCATCTAATAGTGTAAGGCATGGGGGGGGGGAGATATAAGACTATTACAGTCAAAAAGAAAGATTATTTAAATCATTAAAGTGAAAAAATCAACCAGAAATTGCAAAGTTCTTGTCTTAACAGGAATCAAGAATTACAGCACTTTTGCACTAAATTACCTTATAACTTGATAAATAATTTCTGCATTCCATAACCAAAGATGTATCTTATTTTATTCTCTATTACTCTTCAAAAACCGTCCAACAATAATCTGAATAGAACAGTCTTTTAGTTACAACTTTAAGGCTTATCTCAGCCCATGAATGGAAAACAAATCCAAATCTAGAATTTGAAAAATAAAATCTTTGCAGAAGGTGTTCCTAAGAGGTGGTGAAGAATGAATTACGTTATCTCCCAACCACATTTTCTGAAAGGTTCATTTTTCTTTCTTTTCCTATCAAATTTCTACTCTATAATCGGGTAAGTCTCTCATCGCAAACTTTTCTCCAATACTAGGTCTCTGTTTCTAGCCCTTTATTAAACTTCCTTTATCAATCTCCTCTATTCGCTCTTTATTCTTCCATCACATCTCTCTTCCCTTTCTCGGCTTCTACAAGTCCACCCATTATCCCTATCAGCAAAAGAAATGTAATGTAGCATATCTAAAAAGATATTACAGATCTCCTTCGAAGAGGCTGAGGATGGAAGGAAAAAGGGAATGCTGCAAAAGTCATTCTTCAGTATCTTGGATACAACCACATACACGGGAACATTTGCATTCATAGAGGGTATGAGGCTTTTCGTCAAATAGAAATTAAGTGCTTTGGAAAGCCATTTCGAAACATATGGTGATGATCCTTTTCCATACCTTCAGCTAAGGAAACATTAATTTAAAATAAATTAGTATTTTAAGACTCAAAAACTGTTATTATAAAGTCACACTTGGTGTACATGTCTGTATATAAGAGGGAGATTGGAAGCTGGTGTATCACTTCTTTTAATAAGGTCACCTTACCTTTCCAAGTTTGAATTCCATTAAGTAGAAGAGAGTCATGTAATTTCATATCAATCCAAAAGTATTTTAATGATTTTTATATGAAGATCCTAAAAGGTAAAGTACACTGGGTCAATTTGGTGGTATTCTTCCATTGGAGCATCAAGCGTAGAAGTCACCTAAATTTTAGTTTTTATGATCAACATTTTTAACAAATTTTCAATCTTTATAAAGTTCAATAAAAACAGTATAAAATTCACTTAATTCATTCAATTTAACAAATATCTAGAAAGTGACTCTTACACACATAAATTTTTATGGCAAAGAATTTTGAATATACTGTCATCAACTTAAAGTAACTCAAACTTAATATTTGGAAATTAGAGCCTATTTGTTGTTATGTTAGCTATAATAAACTCATTTAAAAAAAAAATCAGAGGCAGAGCATGAATGCAGAGCATAGAAACAGGCCAAGTTCCATTAAAACTGAGGAAAGGACAAAAAGGTAATACAAAAAAAGGGTTTATGTTAAAACTGCTGATTACCTCATTTTAATAAAAACTATTAGAAAAGAATGAAAATTATGTCATGTTACTCTTACTGGTCATTTAAAACTAAAAGGCATTTTGAGGATGGAAATCACTAATATAAATAAATCCACTAATGTTTGATTAAATATAGATATATAAAATTAGAAGGTCTACCTTTAGTTTGTTAGTGTAGATTTAAAATTTCTGTACTTCAAAATGAATCAATAAATTTAAAAGAAAACTTTTCAGGTACCAAGGCTAGCAAAACACTACTAAAAGAATGAGCTTTATCTTTTATAGAAGAAACTGGCAATTACAAAGTTTTATGTATCTTTTAATGATATGAAATAACCTCCTTTTTTTTTTAATAATAATGCACTCTCCCATTGAAAGCCAACTTTCTTTCTAAACAAAACAAAGGAAGGTTCTTTTGCTTGAATTTCCACACCAGTTAATCAGAGTACTGAATCTCTGTATTATTAAAAGAACTTAAAGAAGAATTTCACTACCTACCTTTACACATACCTAATTCATGCTTAAGAATAACAAAGGTATTAAAGAAAAATTACCTGACAAATGAGAATAAAAATAGATTTTAAATGGAATTTAAAGATATAGTTTCTACTTTCAAATAGAAAATAAAGTACAACTGAACAACATAATTTCCTGGGACTTACAAATTTAGAAAAGTATCAAAATTACCCAAAAAATCTTCCTTCAAGTACAGCCCTGTCCTTCATGTACAGCCCTGTCCACACTTCTCCAGTATTTGTGACCTCTGACTGTCTTTAGATTATCATAATAAACCCATTTTGGGTTAAGATAATAAGTTATCAACTCAAATGATAAATCAGGACACTGAGATATGACTTTAAAGTGTCCCACAAAATAATAAAATAAAAACAACCATAATTCAAGACTCCTGTGTAGTGAGCATCTGTCCCCATCTCTGTTCTCTTTCACTGAGGTGAGAACTATCTTTATTCCAAAATAACATTATTTTGTAAAGAAAACTGCAAGGACATCAGAGCCTTTATTTTTCATATATCCAATTCAAATTTTGTTTAGTCATACTAACTTTGAATATAGATGTCCTTATTTTCTTGAGTTAAATAGAAGCTTACATGACAGGCAGTACTGATGTGGACATTTATACACAAATTACTCCACATGTGTAGATCACCATCTACACATTTAAATTTAATTCTTAATTTATAGCTACACTTAAAATATACGTAATTTGCCTCTGTTCTAGGAAGACAAAATATCACTTAACCTTTTGAAATCTTCAATGATGAATAGTGTTAATTCATAAAGATGAATAAACAATCACTATTAAGATTCTTACTTAATTTGAAATGCCCTCTTCTATTGCTTTTATAATAAATTAGAAATCTGTCTTCTACATTTAGAAATCCATAAAATGGGATGTGTGCATTTACTTAGAATTTGCTTTTGTTAATTTTTAAGTACCTCTTCAATCAATCAGAGAAGCCATAATATAATTAATTTTATTAGCTCATTTTTTATACAGAACATTAACTTTTGCTCTCTTTAGAGTTTTCTGCACAGTAATATTATTAAATTTTAATAGTTTTTTCCACATGCTTTATTTATTGACACGTGTTATTTTTGTCTTTAAAATAAATCTGCTTAAAATTGTGGTCTTTGGATGTTCTATTATTAAAATCAATGACCACTCATTTGCTGACATGTAAATGAATGAGCTATTTTTTCTGTTGATGTGACTGATGTGAGCATTGTCAGATCTAATTTGAATATTCATTGGCATTTTATGTAGAGTTATTATTGCAAGATCTTCACAAGTATTTTTCAAACAATATTGAATTTCATGGACAGTTTGATAATAAACAATGATTGGGGCCTTTTAAAATTCTGCAATGCCTGGAAAATAAGGTTTTATGTGCATAAATGGTTGTCAATGAAATTTTTAATTTGTTTTAATGTGTTATTTCTTCCCATGCCATTTGTATGTATTCAAGAAAAATTGTATCAATGGATCTATTCTATGCAAAAAAATTTCATTTAATTCTTAAAATTATGAAGCTTTTATATAATTTTAGCTTGGGGGCCTCTAAATTAAAACAATCAGAATGTGAAATGGAATCATCTTTTTGATGGGGCACAATACCTAAGCAGTAAAAGGAATATGAGTAATGCTTGATTTTAAAGATCACTGAATGTGCTTTGTTTCTGATATATTACTAGTCATTTTATTAACCACACTGTCGCTTAAATGGTATCATTGAAAACTTGGACATTTTTCACAAATTGCACTTGGGTGTAATTTTGTATGCCATGCAAATTTCAATGACTTAATTTTTAATTTTGAAGGAATAATTGTTAATTGTCTATTTACTAAAATGTTAGTTATGTCAGTTATAATAAACTCATTTTTTTAAAAAATTAGAGGCAGAGCATGAATGCAGAGCATGGAAACAGGCCAAGTTCCATTAAAACTGAGGAAAAGACAAAAAGGTAATACAAAGAAGGATGTATGTTAAAACGCTGATTACCTCATTTAAAAAAAAAAAACTATTAGAAAAAAATAAAAATTGTCATATTACTCTTACTGGTCATTTAAAACTAAAATGCATTTTGAGGATAGCTATCTCTAACAAATAAATCCACTAATATTTAATTAAATATAGATATATAAAATTAGAAATCTTACCAAATATCAAAAATAAAAATTTATTTTTAAAAATGTTGTTAGTAGACAAATGATCACAATATTAACATTTCCATACTACCAGTTCTTTTGATTTCTAAAATCTATACAATCAAAGATTTTGTTAAAAAATACATAGAATATTAAACTCTTAGTACTGCAATATATTAATGAATCACTCCCATAGTTGTTTTTTTCTTCTGCTATTTTAAATGTAAAAATAGTGTATATGATACAGATCAAAAAATTGAGTTGAAAGCATTTCAACTTTTAGCATCAATGTATGTTTTTATGTAGTTACATAAATTTTACAGTCTGAACTGTCCAAAAAATGGTACATTCATATTAATTTGATGTTACACCATATGATCTCTAGAAGCTTATAATCTTTGCCTCCTCTTTTCAAGTAAATATTTTTTAAAGCCACTTTTTATTTTGTATTTCCATTCCATCTCATAATGGTTATAACTTTCCAGTTCTCAAAGAAGTTGAAGCCAAATACCATGCCATAGTAGCTAAAGTTAGTGTTTTTGAAGTTACTCTTCATTTATCTAATGTTGGTCAGATAGTCAATGAAGTGGAACTGCAGAAAATTGTCCATTGGACATTGTGTATTTAAAATAGTGAACATATGTTTGTATTTTACTTTTCACTGTTAACTGTTATTCAGTGTTTTAGATTTTACCAAACAGGATACTTCAAAACAAAAGTGAAAAGCCATTCCATTTTTATTTATTCAATTTGCTTAATTTCTTCAGAGTTTCCAAAAATCCCTTTGAGGAAGCAAAGCATTTCCTTTTCCTATCTCACTCTACTGTAGTTAATATCTATAGTTTATGTAAAGAAAAACAAATCATGATTTGTTCAGTCAAAGCTTTTCACACTGTGGTGTACAGATAGAATAACAAATATTAAAGGGAGTCGTGTCTGTTTCCTGGTCCAAAATTGTATCATTCCCAAATTTTAAAACTAGTATGTATACTAGTAAATATATTTTTATCCTAAAGGCCACTAATGCATTTAACTAATGTTTATTGAAAACTATCTTGTACCAGTGCCCTTTTGTAGGCACTGAGATTACAGAGTGACCAAATCAAGCAAAATGACCCTGTTTCATAGAATTGACCTCATAGAGGCTTTTAAAAGACTCACAGTAAAGAAATAGTGATGTGTTATGCTGATAATTAAATTATTAATGTTATATATCATGACTGTGGCATCTTTATGTTAAGCAATAAGGAATTCTTTTCTGAGGATGTGACTTCTAAACTGTTATCTGAGAAGCATGACCAGTGATCAGAGATAATAGGTGAAGAGCAATTCTAAACAGAGGGAACAGTTAATGTGTAGAGTGTGAAGGATTTGAGGTCAGAGAGAACACTATTCTTGGTACACAGTAAATGAACAGAAGCAAAAATGAGACATGGCTAAGGAACAATTATGAGGTTACTGCAGTCCTTCAAACAAAAAAATGGTGGCTTTTGTTAAAGTGGAAGGAGCGAACATGGAGAGAAGTGGATGGGTTTTGGGTATATTTGAGACAGCTTACTTTTGGATTAGGTATAGGAATAAGAGGAAAAAGTCAAAGATTAATCCTGCATTTGGGGAATGTCAGGCTGTCAATAGTGCACAAGAAGCAGGTTTGGAATTTGACTTTAGGCAGGTAATACATAAGGTGTCTGTTAGATATTTAAATGGAGATATCAAGTAGATTATTATATATGAGAGGTCCACAGAGCAATCAGGGCTCCCGGGATATCAAGGTTTGTAAGTCACCAATATACAGTCAAGCACATTACAGTCAAGATTGATTGCCTCTACAACTGTGGTTCCAATAGTCTCTACCATATAGCCTAAGTGTGAAGTAGGCTACACCCTCTAGGTTTGTGTGATTACATTCTGTGACATTAGCACGGTGACAAAAATCACCTAATGATGCATTTCTCAGACTGTATCCCCATCAATAAACAACACATGACTAATATATAGGGTTTTTAAAGTTTTGATATCACCTAGGAAATGACTGTGAAGTTGAGAAGTAGGCCTGGATTGATATCTAGAACATTCCAATATTTAGAAGAATTGGGCAGAGAATTGGAAGCCAAGAGAGGACTCTGAGAAGTGTAAGATTAAAAAAAGAAATGCAATTGGTCATACAGAGTAAATTCTTTTAAGAAGTCAAAATTAGAACAAAGAAATAACTACTGGATTTGGCAACATGGAAATCATTAGTGACCTTAACAAGGGCACTTTCTATGAAGCAGTGAAGTCAAAGTCTGATTGAAATGAATTAAGATATTTTAGGAAAGTGGACTATCTATTATTTCTTTTCAAGAAGTTTTAACTAAAGCAAGAGAAATAGAGCAAGTAGTTGGAGGGAGATGTGGGGTCTAGAGGTATTGGGGGTATGTGTGTGCATTTTAGAGAAAGGATGGTAGAATATATTTATATACTCCTGAGAATGATTTGATAGAAAGGGAAAAGTCATTATCCTTAATGATAGAAAAGAACTTGAAAGATAGAAGGATTAGGATTCAAAGCATAAGTAGGAGGTTAGTTTTTGATAGGAGACAGACTCAAAAGGAGGGAAGGCAGAGTGTAACCCACGCAGAGGTTGGTAAATGTGTGGTAGAGGGTAAAGATGTTAATAATGGGAGTAGTTTTAGATTACCAAGATCAGGTAAAAGTCAGTCTGGGGAGTAGGAAAGAGAGATGTGTAAGTAGTTGGAAAGGGGGAAAAATGAATATGTGTGTGTGTATACGTGTGTGTGCATGTGTATGTAACACCCATTCAATGGGTATTTGTGTGTATGTAATACACCATAAGGAAAAGATCTATTGTATAAAATATTTTAAAGCCATTTTTACTAAGTATTTTTGAGATCTCTGATTTGGAAGACTGGAACTGAACTCTGTGCTTTCCAAGAACTCTGATAACAGAAGCCTCTTTTCCATAATGTAGCGATTAAGTGAGGACTTCTCCATGTAATGTTTTGTTATTTTTGTCTATTACAGAGTAAAAGACAGAAACATTTTGCAGCTATTCTGTTATAATCGTAGGTCTATGAAAATTAAAATTAGTTTATTCCTGAATATATGTATTATATATTCAAGCTGTCAATTTTCTCTTACACTATTCTGAAGGATATTGAACCCCATTTGCATTTTTTAAAAAGAAGACAAACAGGGCTCTAATCATTCCGTAAAACAGTATTTTTATTTAATTTTTGCTTTCTTATGAAAAACATTAGTACCATCTGTCATTTAGAAGAAACATATGGGCAATATGGTTACTTTGTTCACTGTGTCCTCCCTAATTTATATGAAGGATGTGATCTTTTTAATGTACTTAGGACTTTATTTCTGGATAGGCTTTATGTAATTCAATGTGTTGGAATTTATAGGTACATATTTATTCTTTGGATTTGATGTAAAATTATATTGTGAATAATGGAATGAGATTGTACTCCATTTTTTTGCTGTTTTAGCATAGTCCAAAATATAAAAATATATGTGCACATACAAATATGTATTTAATTAAACACATATTTAAATGGCCATGTCAAATATTAAATGGTAGATGACAGTTGCAGTGTATTCAAACTAAGGTACAGTTATAATAATCTTTGTAGCACAAATCCCAAAAATTGTATTAGTTAAAAACTAGTACATATATAAAATACCTAGACAATATTTGTCTAGGTTAGACATAACCCCTCACAAACCAATACTTGACTAATGAAAAACTGCAACTGAAAACTTATTTCTTTGCTATAAGTATGAATATGATTTTTAAATATCTCTTTGTAACCTGTCATAAAATTACTTATCATCAATTATGGATTGAGCACTGTACCCATTTACTCTTACAAAATGGGAAAAGATCTATTTGTGAGAATAAGGAGGTGCAGCACTATATATTTTTTCCCTACTTTGATATTATATCACAGTTTAGAATTTCAATATATGCCTTCCACTCAGGTTTCTTACCACAGACTATAATCTCCTTTTTGGTTTATCACAATATGGTAGAGAGATGAACACAGTAAAGGGTGTTAACAATTGAACTGTAATTCTACCTATTACCTACTTTACTATACTAGTGAAGTAGGCTAGACTTACTTGAAGGTGGTATTTTCATCTTATAAAAATCTGTAATATTATGATGTTCCATGTAAATTTTCATGTGTTGGCATGCTTACAAGTTAATAGTGTTATAGAATGTTCAGCTCTCAATGAGGGATGTGGTGAATTGCATTACATGTCATCTATCTATTTGCTGAAAGAATATGGTGTTTAGCAAAACTTCCTGCTGAGCAACATACTAAGATTTTTGTACAAAGTACAAATGACTAATTATTGTATTTTATTTTTCTATGATTTCCTAAGAGGCTTTATCAGGGTCTTACAGGTGGAGAAAGCCTGTTTATTAAAATATCTATTAACAAATAAAAGTTACAGTTCTGGTGGTTGAATTTGCGATTTTTGTATTGATGCATTTTAATAGAATTTTTTTAGTTTTTTAAATCCAGATGCTTTATACATATCTTAGTAATTTTGAATGCAAAATCAGCTAGTTTTTCAATTTTCAAACCTTCACTAAAGTCAAGACATAATTTCACACAAATCACTGAGTAACTGGTTTACACATTTTATAATAATTTTAATCTGGCAAAATATTTTGTGAGATTCAAATGAGTTGTTCATTGCAGAAGTAATACTGTACACAAATTGCAGATGATCAAAAAGTACACTAATGTCCAACTGTTCAAATAACTTTAAACCATCAATAATTCATTGCAAAAACTTTCAATTATGCATCAGTGATTTTTCTATATTCTTTTAAAAGTTTCTGATAAGAAAATACATTAAAAGTATCCTAAATTACCCAGCATGGTGTGATATTCATATCTCACTCATCACTTTTATCATTCTAGTACAGATCCAAAAGTAAAGATTCAAGAGCCAGTATAAAATTAAAACTGGTAATAAAGTAACTGAAATTTTATTCTCTTATACAGGTATCTTAACTAGTCCTCAGAAAATCATATACCATTTTTAAAGTTGCTTATACTCAAAATAAAGAAAGCCAAACTATCTTCTTAATTCAATGAGAGTAGAACAATTTTTCTTTTCAAAGATTTATTTATTTATTTATTTATTTATTTATTTATTTATTTATTTATTTAGACAAGCACTGGGTACAATTCACCAGAGCCAGAGCGGAGAGTAGAACAGGCAGACTGACAAAATACTCTGCTGAGGCATGGGCGGCAGGAGAGGTCTGCTCGCCACGTGGGACCCTCACCCTGATGCTGGGGATCAAACTGGCGCTGCAGGAGGCTGTGGGCAGCTTAGCAACCCAGCGCTCAACCGCTGCACCACTGGGGAGGCCCTAGAGTAGAACAATTTTTATGCAGAGTTTGAGAGCAGTGTCAACTGGCAAAGTTCCAAAACAACAAATTCAAATGTCAATATTTTTTTTAAGAATGAAATTGTCAAAATGGCACTTTCTAGATTAACTTTTATTACCACTGTTTCATCACTATTAATAAGCCATCAACTACACTTATCTGACTCCCTAAATTTTTTGTACAAAAATTATGTATCTGCCTAAATTTACTGAAAAGCTGGATATAAATCTCCCTATATTTACAATTTTCACAAAATATTTTGCACAATGAAAAAATAGAACTCACTCTAGTGGCAGAAAATATCAATTCCAAACAAGAAAAATCTGTCCACTAAAATTTTCTGGAAAATAATACTTCTGATTATGCCCAAGAAAAAAAAAAGTCAAATTGCAACAAGGAAATTAGCTTCCATCGAAGCTAATTTAAAATAACTCACAATGACCAGACACAGAAAAGTATTCAATGTATCCCTGTAAATGTATTGAGAGTCAGCAGTTTAAGAACCACCACACCTACTATATTCCAAATATATGTGTGTGTTTATTATCTATTAAATCCTCAAAAACACCAGATGAGAGAGTCTCTTTTGAAAGTAAGAAGCTAACACATAGAGAAGGACTCATTGGTTTGAGGCCACACAATAAAGGAGATTATTTTTCCATTCTCCATTTTTAGAAGGGCATTTGACAGTCAGTTCTTTGGATATGTAACTGTAAGGATTGTTGTTAGAATTTGCTTTTCAAAAGAGTCACTACCCCAAAACCATTCTTTTCATTGTAAAAATAACAACCACATTGAAAATTTGGGGAAAGAAAAAAAGAAAAAGCACTCCCCTTAATTATACACATACAAGCGCCTCCCTGACATCATTAGTTTTTAATATAATTCCTTCTAGTCTTTTTTTTTTTTCCCTCCCTCCTGGTCTATTTAACAGGCCAACTAACAGGGTAGTAAACATAACATTAGTTGGAGGAGATAAAAATCCCATAGGCATGGTTAACAAGAGAAATGAGAGATAAAGTCTCTCTGAAGAACGTTTAAGTCATGAACGCCATTCATATAGAGGTGTTAGGTAGGGTTAGGTAGCTTGAAAAATTGACAAAAATCCTAATCTTTAAAATTACTGACTCTCTAGTCTGTTCATTGAGAAGCATAGTAGTGAAAATGGGGAGAAACTTCTATGTCTAAATATTGTCAATTGGAAGATTATTTGTTACTGAAAGATCCCCAAGGCAATGCAAGGAGCTAACTTTAAAAGCTCGGACTATTCTTTCCCTGACCACCTGCCAATTTGATGAGGGGGAGTTGGACGAGGGGGCTGTAATCTAATCAGCCATTATGCTTCCTGGAAATCAAGTGGCTAAAAAGCCAGAGTACTGGCATATTTCCTTTGCCATTGATGCCTTTGACCTTTTTTTCTTTTTAAAAAAATATTTATTTGTATATATTTTACGTCATTGTTCAAATCATTTTTTTATTTTATATATTTTTACACAATGTATGCATTTTCATCTTGGTTATATTCCCCATACAATTCCCACCCCCCCTTATTTTGACCCTAATCCCTACTCCCCTCTCCCCCCACCAGTGTTTCTGGTTTAGAGTTGCTTGTTGATTTTAATTTTTACTTTATTATAATTAGTCTTTCTCCTGGTCCCTTTTTTTCTTTCTGGCTTATTTCGATGAACATGAGCCCTTCCAGCTCTATCCATGTTGCTGCAAACTGCATGTGTTTATCTTTTTTGATTGCTGAGTAATATTCCATTGTGTCTATATACCACACCTTTTTTAAAAAATATATATATTTATGTATACAAGAATTGGGGTACAGGCCAGAGGTGTGGGGGGGTGAGAGGATTCACCAGAGACAGAGTGGGGAACAGAACAGGAAGATTGACTGAAACACACTGCTGAGGGGACCAGCCAGCAAGTCAGGAGAGGTCTACTGAGTCATGTGGGTTTCTCCCTATCTGCTCAGGAATCGAACTCATGCTGCAGTGGCTGTGAATTGCTTCATAGGTTGCTTCTTAACTCTTGCGCCACCAGGGAGGCCCTGTACCACATCTTCTTGATCCAGTCATCTATTTTTGGGCATTTGGGTTGTTTCCATAGCTTAGCTATTGTAAATAGTGCTGCTATAAACATAGGGATGCAGGTGCCCTTTGAAATTAATGTTTCTGTGTCATTTGGGTAAATACCTAGGAGTGGAATTGATGGATCACATGGAAGCTCTATGTTTAGTAGGTCAAGAAATCTCCACACAGCTCTCCAAGGTGGTTGGACCAGTTTGCACTCCCACCAACAGTGTAGGAGAGTTCCTTTTTCTCCACATCCTCGCCAACATTTGTTGATGCCTTTGACTTTTTACACCAGTTCATCTCCTCTCCCCTTCTCCCTACCTATGCTTACAGTTCTACTTCTCCAGACTCTCAGACTCTGGGCCTATGAATCCGTAAGAGATTAGATGTGGAGGGTAAAGGGGGCAGCTCCGTGGCACAGCTTGCCCGACCGGGTTCAGTCAGGTCCTGCAGTTGCAGCTCCCACTTTGAGTCCCTACAAGGCAACAACACAGAGAGAATCCTCAACTCTCTGGGTGCAGCACCGAGGGTCCGCCGCTGGGACTTGACCTTCCCGAACTTAGCTTGCACAGGAACAGGAGAGAAGCCCGCCGGAAACGCGGGCGCCAAGCCCCTCCCGGCAGGCTGTGCGCGCGCCTACAACTCCCAGCATGCTCCACCGGGGACGGCGCGGCTCCGGGCCGGAAAGGGGTCAGTTCACACGCCACCCGCGCCCACACCGTCTTTAGCACTCCTTGGGGGTACCCCTGGCATTTTCCCGAAGCTCTTCAAGCCCAAAAGCAACAGCAGTGCGGCTAAATCGCTACCAGGGAGGCGTGGCTTCGTGGCCGGAAGAACCTGCGGTTGCCAAGGGAACGCCACGCGCCGAGGCGCCTACCCAGCCATTGATGCTCTGGCTGAGGCAGAGGCTGACAGTTCAACCAACTTGAAGAGAGGCGGCTTTGCTCAGGACCAGGGCTCCTTTCTGTGGAGAAGTAGAGCAGAAAACTGAGGCATCCCCGCACCCGGTTTCCATCCCAGAGACGGGTACGAGCGAGTGTGTCCTTTCCTGTTCTCATCAGCTCCGGGCCCGCGGGACTCAACACAAAGGCCAGGTATCTATCTTCCCCATCCCCAAAGAGCCAGCGCCGCCGCCCCCACGCCAGTTTTTTTTAGGATTGATCTTTCCCATGTTTTGCACACACGCGCACACACTGCACACAGTTGTTTCTAATATGTGGGAGCTGGACAAGAGAAGTGGACTTGCGAGGTGAGTACCGTAAAACTCATTACATTGGTTTGGGCGGGTTTTTGTTTGTTTGGGTTGAACACTGCCTAATTTGGGCCTCTTTATTTGATGTGTAAGAAGCGTGAGTGAATTTGCATCATCAAAAAACGGAAGCGGAATAAAAATGTGAAGTTGGAGTAGTCAGGATATGCAGTGGCTCATCTCACAAACATTTTGAAAGTTTGCGAAGTACCAGTCAGTGTTTTCTGTACCTGAGCACGTGTTCTCCATCCCCCTCTCTCTACTCGCACATTTAACCTCTCAAGTTTGGACATTATTTCTGAAAGCCAGTAGTTCTCACTAGTGACTGTGTATCAGAAACACTGCAGCTTTTTAAAATACACACTTGTGTCCATCTTCAAGAATAATAATTCAACAGTTGATTCTAGTGTGCAGCCTGGACTGAGAATCATGACTATTACTGTAGGAAGCTACAGAAAATTTTAATTGGATCTCACACTGTGCACTTAGAACATGGTAAATAAATGTTAAGTGGCATAAGCTATTATCTTTTATTTTGTTCATTCATGTATGCAAAAAGTAAACTTGCGGAAACTTATAATTACTAAGAAATAGAAAATTCATCGGTTATATGGTAGTTGTTTATAAAGCAACTTCAATAAATGTAGTTACACCTTTTATAGCAACTGACTTCTCTTTTAAATTGTATAGCCCAAAATATTTAAATAAACATTAGGTATTTGACAAGCTATGGATAAGAGTCAGAAAGTCACTAGACAAGGTGCTGTGATAAATGAATATTGAAGTATCAGATACATCTGAAAATTGATACTTTGTAATATATGCACATAGGGGGAAAATGTGCCACGTTGACATCTTTTTAAAAATCTGTTAAAACTGTATAGAATAAAAAAAATAAGATATAAGCCTTTATGTCATTTATTTAGTACAATAACAAATAGTAACAAATTTACTTTGAATTTAAATGGTCTCTGAAAATCAGTTCATGTTATCAGAAAGCTCGGTTTTATTCTACAAATGCGTAACCTTAAGATGTGATTTAAAGGAATAAATGGAGTGATATTTTAGTCTTGAACACAAGAAGAAAAGTTGAGTCAAGTAGCAAAATATAGAACCTGAGATGAATCCCATTCCTTGGGTAGGTTAACTGTGGCTCTGTTATATCCCACATGCTTTGGGGGTGGAATTCATTGGAATTCAGTTTTGAGAGTTGTATCCATAGTGATCCTGCAAGCAATCTGAACAAACTCAGCGATGCAGCCTCCTTTCATATGCAGTTGCCTTGGAAGCCTCTTATCATTTCACTTACTACGGCCTTACATCCTTCAAGATACACGTTGTATTGGGTGGCATGAAATAAAAAATACTGAAGGAGATGTATAATCGACTTCTGGAAACTTAGATGGAAATAAGGATATATCAGATTAGTATTTAAAGAACTGAAAATCATAGGAGAGTAACTTGGGAAATATTTGGAATACACATATACTGTGTTACTGCTGGTACTGTCCTTGCAGCAGCTGGTACTGTCCTGGCAAGGGGGTGGTGATCGCTCTTCTTTTGCCATGTAGTAACAATGTGGGGAATTGATGAACCCAAAGGAAACTCCCTTGGAAAGTTTCACTTGCAGAACTAAAGTCTAAATTTAAAAGTACCTTGCAAGGATATGAATAACTGTAAAACTACCAAATAGCAAGTGATGTGTCAGCAGGAATTTTATTTGACTTCGAAATATTTCTGACTTTGGATTGCTGATGGAGGTTTTCTTTTTCAAGTTTTCATTGGAAGGATTTTTTTTTTTTTTTTCAAAAAAAAAATTGATAAACAAACAAACACTCCCAGGGAAAATTAACAAAGAAACTTTTACATAATTTGAGAAAACTAAGCGAAAATCTAAAATCATAATGTTCTAAAGTTCCTGTAAAGGTAATACTTAACAGAATGTTTCAGATAATTTACAGTTTTAAGAAAACATATTTAGTAAGGTTTAATAAAATTATGCATCTGTATTTTATATATACCCTTATTCCCAAATAGATTTATGGTAACTTCCAAAGATTTATGTAAGAACCATAAGAAAATAGGGATAAATATGTCAGAATTCTTTTGTTTGTACTCATAGAAAACTCAACCTAAATTGGGTGTAATCAAGCAAATGTTATTGTAAAATATTACAATGATTTCAGAAAAAAATTTAGCCGAAGACTTAAAGGCTGAAGACAAAATCCTGTTTTGTTTTGTTTTTTCTGTTTTTCTAGTCTGTCTTCTACTTTCTATATTAGGCTTTCTAAGTTCAGCCTCTGTGAACTGCGTTCCCCAGATTTAGTTAGAGATTTCTGAAAGAAGCCGCAGTTCATGTATATTTTCAAGTAACACAAATGTCAGACTCAACGTAATACTAAGTTTAACCATGTTTTCTTCTTAAGTATTTTAAATTGCAATGAGAAAGGCACATCTATTTCAAGGACATCATTCTGCATTGCCCGGGATTATAAACTGCTAATCTACATTTCAGCTAAGGTTCCTTTCTAGTAATCAGCTTATAGTCTGTTTACTAAATGCAATGCAACATTGGCATGGTTTTTATAATATCTCTGTATGTCTTGATTATTTAATTTTTTGATACACTTGCTCATTTAGGTGCCTGTGAATAATATCTTTTTTTCCTGACTTGCAGCTAGTTTGCAAATATTTGAGTCACATCATGGGATTGCTAGACAGACTTTCAGGCTTGCTAGGTCTGAAGAAAAAGGAGGTTCATGTTTTGTGCCTTGGGTTGGATAATAGTGGCAAAACAACAATCATCAACAAACTTAAACCTTCAAATGTAAGTATTTTTGTTGGATTCTTTATGTATTTTCTGCTAGAAAATGTTATAAAAATTATTTTATTTGCCATTATAACTTAATATACTTTTGTTATAAAATTTTGTTAACTTTCTAGTACCTTAAAGTAGCATGAGTCAGGCCTACTTAGCAGTGTATTTCATGCAAGTATATAGATAAATCTTGATTATTCTTTTTCAAGTGTCTTCTTTTCCCTCCAAAGATTTTCACAAATTAGTCAAATTTCCTTTCACATAACATTGCCTTCTTTTTATGGAAGGAGTGAAACAAAGGGAAAGGTGAATCATTTTTATAATGCCTTTGGATAATTAGTTTTCCCCAAGAATGTGGTATGTTTATCAATAGAATTAAGCAAGAGAGATGACTTTATCACTTAAGTGATAAATATATGAACACAGTATTTAATAACTGAAAAATATATTAAAGCTGACTTTTTAATATATGATATATAATTAAAGTTAGATTCTGCTACAAATAAAAAAATCCTATGTAGCAGTGGACTAAAGACTCAGGCATCTTCTTTTTTTTCCTTTGTACCTATCCTTAGTGCCTGGTTTTCATCCTGAAAATACCCACATGGTCACCTTGATTAACTATGGGAAAAAAAACATACTATTAGGGGAAAATAACATCATATTAATGGAGTAGGTCTTCTAGCTAAATAAGTCCTCCTTAAAGAACTTACTCAGAAGACCCCCAATAGCTGACTTACATCTCACTGACTATCCTTATCTGAATATGAAGCTACATTTTTTTTTTTAAAGCAGAGCATATTGCTGCTACCAAAAGTAATAGGGTTCTATGAGTGTGAAAGAAAGGGAGAATGGATATTAGTTATATAACTAATATAGTTCGTAAGTACATGTATTTAGGTAAAAAAAATTAGTCAAATAAAAATGTTGAGTAAGAAAAATAACAGGCACATATAGATGAGGTAAAAACTAGGAATCTGTTACTCTTAAAAATCGAATGACTAGAGAGTGAGAAATACGCTGCTAAGTAAGCTAATTAAGCTTAATTATCTGTAAACATACTTCAGATTGGGTGAAATGAGAAATCTTACTGCTCCACTTTCTTTTGCAACAGCTTCAGTTTCATTTCTGTTCACCTGGAGCTTGGTTTGGAATTACAAAAATACCATTATTGCTTTTCTACATGGATGTGTTTGCTATGTAAAAACAACTATCTGCTACTGTATTTTTAGGGGAGACTTTGAGGCAGTCAGGATAAGAAAATGAAAATGAATTTGGAAAGTAATTTAGGTGTTTTAGAAGGGGTCCTTGACTGAGCTGGGATCAGCTGAGATGTGCCTGCTGAAGTTCGGCAGATGGAAAATAACGGCATTATTGAAAAAGTTGATATTGGAAGGTATGGCTTAATCTGGCCACAGGATTTTCTGACGCTCTTAAATTGAAATTTGCCTCCCAAAATTCCCAAGATCTCCTTCTCAAGGAAATATTCTCCTTTTCTGGTTTCACTGCATGGGTAAAAGCAAATAAGAATGCATGTGATGGCATATGGCTCCACCATTAGAAACATTATTAATAAATTAAGCAAATTATAGAAATTTATAGGGCTCTTTCAGCAAATGCCTTGCTGAAAATGTTGCAGGTCTTGTTTAATAGTAGTCTCACTTTGTAGTCAAACTATTGACTTAAAACTGGTGCTTCTCTGTGGGTTTCTATCGTGTATATCTATATGTGTGTGTGAGAGTATATATATATATATATATATATATATATATATATATTATTATTCTATTGAGCCTAATGTTGGTTTACAACACTGTTGGACTCATAGGTCAGATTCACACCTTTTCAGATGTATGTTACCATACCTGCCACCAAAACACCCTAAATCGTATACCATAGTCCATTGCTCCCCACCTTTTTCTCCTACTTCCTCCCTCTGGCCGCCTCAATTTTACAGTCAGATATCCAGAGTTTGTTTGGTTTAGTTTTGTCTGTTCCTTTGTTTTGTTTTACTTATTCCACAAAGGAGTAAAATCATCCAGTATTTGTCTTTCCTTCTAAATTAATGAATGAGGAGACATGAGGGGATGTTGTAACCTGATCACTCTTTTCAAGAATCTGGTCTTAACTGTCATTTCTTAGTGATATACTCTTTAAACACCTTTCTTTTAAATTTCCCAGTCTCCCCCCACATCACCCCCGCCCCATTCCACGGAATACATGCTGTCATTCTGGCACATCATCCAGTTTTATATTCTTACCTTGCATATTCAGTTGCTAATTTGTTTATTAAATTTACTCATTATGAATTTAAGTTCTGTAAGAGCACAGATCTTGTATTATTCAGAACTGAATCCCAAACACCTAGAATATTGGTATTTAAATATATTTTATGGCAAACAATTGATGGATGATTTTTTTTTTTTTATGGATGAGGAATGGTGACAGATGCACCAAGGATATCCCATTCAGCTGACCTAGTAAAACTCACCAAATAGGGTATCAAAAATCTTGCTCCATTCCTATTGATGTTTATCCCTGGACTCTCTCAAATGGTCCAACTCACTTAGGTAATATTCCCATAATATTTTCTATACTCTATACTTGCTCTCTACCGTTCTGTCCAATTTAGAGAATGATCATATGTACTTGTTCCTGGATAGAGCAGAGGGAGTTTAATGTTTGAAACTATTTGTGGAATTCTTTTGAGGAAAATCCCTCTTGAATCAGAGGAATTCTTGTTCTGTCTGATTAATTTGTAAAGGTTTTTTGTCTAATTATCTTCCATTAAAACTTTAGGGATGTGGGGGAAGAAAAGAAAGTTGTTTAACTGTTTCACTTTAAGTAAAATAGCAAGTTAAAAGGGATCTTCTCTGGCAACAGAGTTATAGAGAAGCGCAGTGATTATGTGATTGTGGAGAGTCTGGGCAAATGTTCTAATTACAATTCAGTGAAGACAAGGCTACTATCTTAAAGACGTTTTTTGAAATTTCTTTAAACTTCCTCGCTTTTTTATTGGTATGTTTTTCCTAATAATAATAACAGATTATTTTATCATGTGATTTCTACATGAAAACCCTCAAAATCAAAATATTGGGATATTAGGGGACAGCAAAAATAAGGAAACTCTCATTATAAAGTTCATTGTTCAGTGAAGGGAACCTTAGGTTTGAAGCAGGAATCTCAGTGCCAGGAAATAAATGGTAATATAAACCAAAAAAATTATAAGAATACTAGGTAGCTCACAGAATGTAAGAACAAATTGAATAAACAAACTTCAGAAGGGCAAAACCAGGGATGCTCTGGGGGCGAGAGTACTCCTGTAATAGCACATTACTCTTAAGGTGACCAAGATCCAGTGACTTCTCAGTCTGTTTTCCATTTGAACTTAAAATTTCTAGAAGCAGGGACTCCCCTAGTGGTGCAGGCAGTTGAGCACTGCACTGTGAAGCTGTCTGCAGCCTCTGCAGCACAGCTTCGATCCCGGCCAGCCGGCAAGGGTCCCACATGGCGCGGCAGACCTCTCCTGTCTCACCTGCTGCTCCCCTCAGCATTGTGTTTCGTCAGTCTGCCTGTTCTGTTCCCTGCTCTGTCTCTGGTGAATCCTCTCACCCTCCTGCACATCTGGCCTGTATCCCAGTTCTTGTATAAATAAATAAATCTTTAAAAAAATTTTTTCTAAAAGCAGACCACCTGAGTGAAGTTAATGATGTGAGGAAACAATTTTCCCTCTACAACTCCTGTTTTCATATAAAAGCAACAAGATGAACTCTTCTGAAGAGGGAAATTTTTTATCAAGTTACACTTGAAGCAGTATGGAGAAAATAGCTTTATGGCTGAAATCAGTAAGAGTATACTTATTTAATAGCAAACATCTGTTGATTATTTACTCTGGGCCATACACTGTGGAGTATTTGGTATCTGTTAACTCATTTAATTCTCATAACTTTCTGAATTAAGATTAGTAATACTATATTGCACATTTGAGAAAACTAAGGTTTAGAGAAGCTAAGTAACTTACATGAGGCAGCATATTAGAAATTAGGAGTAATTAGGAGACTTACAGCAATTCAAAGCAAGAAATGATAAGGGTTTAGACTGAGATAGAAACAATAACACTTAAAAAATGGTTGTATATAGAATGTAGAAAGGTAAGAGTCGATAATAACTCTTGGACATCTGGACTAGAAAGTAGATTTTTATTCAAAAGGTGAAACAGTTTTTATGATGAAATGTTAGAAGTCACCTTATGAATTAAGTTCCAATATAAAGCATTTTACTTGCCTTTGGGACTTGTCAGCAGGACTCCTAATGTTCTCCTGCCCCCTTGCAACCTCTTCACACAGAATTCCCTACCATGCCCTTCAAGACCTGCCTCTCTTACTTCCTTAGATAGAGTTCTTACCCTTACTCACTATACGTTAGACATGCAGTTCTTGTACTTTCCATGAGAGGAAAGTTCCTTCCTCCATGGAGTCACTGCACTGATCCCTCTAACTGGAATGTTCATTATTAAGATCTTGTCATGACCTTTCCCCTTTGTGATTTTCACTCCTGGTCAGATAGCACCTGTGAGACGCCTTTTATGAGCACTCTTCTCTGGTGCCCCAAGCCACCCCTCCCCTGCCCTGCTGTCTCCACCCCCCAGTTACCTCTCAGCGTACTTATCACTGCCTGAAGTTCTGTTCATTTGTTCCTTAGTTGTTCATTGCTGTTAACCTCCTCTAGCTTATAAACTCCATGAGAGCAAGGACCATGTATATTTGTCATTCGCCATCTAGACATGAAGACAGTTTATAGCAAATATAACTCAGTAATTATGTGTTGAAAGATTAGAACATCCTACATGTGAACTCAGGGTAACTTAGCAAATAAAATGTGAACCACGACACATACATTATGCAGATTCATAATTAGTGAACTTTTTTTTTTTTAATTAGATTTATTTATTTATTTATACAAGCACTGGGTACAGTCGGAAGCACGGGAGGGTGAGAGAATTCACCAGAGCCAGAGCGGGATGCAGAGCAGGCAGACTGACGAAGTACACTGCTGAGGGGAGCAGTGGGTGGCAGGAGAGGCCTGCATGCCATGTGGGACCCTCCCCTGGAGGCCGGGGAGCAGCCGGGGATCGAACCAGCGCTGCAGAGGCTGCAGGCAGCTTTGCAACCCAGCGCTCAACCACTGCGCCACCTGGGAGGCCCTATTAGTGAACTTTAAACTTGCACAAGAGATTAAGTCCCAGCACTATGAATCTATCCACAGCCACTGCAGCACAAGTTCAATCCCTGGCCAGCAGACCTCTCCTGTCTTGCCCTCTGCTCCTCTGAGTGTTTATTTCAGTAGATCTGCCTGTTCTGCTCCCCACTATGTCTCTGGTGGATCCTCTCACCCACCTGCTCCTCTGGGCTGCCCCCCAGCTTTTGTATGCATAAATAAATAAATCTTTAAAAAAAAGAATTTATACGTTTTAATTCCATTGCAGAAATTATAATTTTGTTTAATCCTTTGTCTCTTTAGTGGCAGGCTTTAGAATTGGAAAAATCTGAATGCTTTTATTTTTAAGAATGGAAAAATTCAGGACCTCCCCGGTGGCGCAGCGGTTGAGCGCTGGGTTGCTAAGCTGCCTGCAGCCTCTGCAGCGCCGGTTCAATTCCCGCTCCCCGGCCACCGGAGGAGGGACCCACATGGCGCGCAGACCTCTCCTGCCGCCCGCTGCTCCCCTCAGCAGTGTACTTCAGTCCTTCTGCCTGCTCTGCTCCCCACTCTGGCTCTGGTGAATTCTCTCACCCTCCCGCGCTTCCGACTGTACCCAGTGCTTGTGTGAATAAATAAATAAATAAATAAATAAATCTTAAAAAAAGAAAAAAAAAAGAATGGAAAAATTCATTTTTGTTAATTGCAAATTTCTAAGCTTTGTCTTTTTCCTTAAAGGCTCAATCTCAAGATATAGTTCCAACAATAGGATTCAGCATAGAGAAATTCAAATCATCCAGGTAATCTTTATTATACTTGTGACAAAGATTTGGAGTGAAGATGATAATATTTGATCTACCTAATTATTCCTCCCACTCTTAGAAAAAGTAATCTGTTGTTTTATGAACCTATAGGCATTAAAAATATTTGTACCACTAACTCAGGACTGTTTTTCACAATTTAGACTTAAGAAAATTCTTATAACCTCACTAGCAAAAAAAAAAAAACATATTTTTATATATCAGTTATGCAAAATGCTGTGTTCAATAAATTTATTTTATGGCACTTGAAAATAAAAATTAGCCAAAGTTGAATATTATATATATTCAAGGGTGTTTTCTTTGATTGAAAACAATCTAAAATTTTTTGTATAAGTTACACTTTAAGTTAGTAACTTACAATGTCATCTTTTTTGTTTTTTTGTAGTTTGTCTTTTACAGTGTTTGATATGTCAGGTCAAGGAAGATACAGAAATCTCTGGGAACACTACTATAAGTAAGTATGTTTGTGAATGTTAACTGATAGTTAACATTAACTGATGGTTCTATTTTGATAACAAAATATGATTAGAGGGCCTCACCTGGTGGTGCAGCAGTTGAGCGCTGGGCTGCGAAGCTCAGCCTCTGCAGCGCCCGTTCAATCCCTGGTCGCCAGTGAGGGTCCCACATGGCGCACAGACCTCTCATGCACAGCACTGTGCCGCTGCTCCCCTCAGCAGTGTATTTCGTCAGTCTGCCTGTTCTGTTCCCCGCTCTGGCTCTGGTGAATTCTCTCACTCTCCTGTGCTTCTGACTGTACTCATTGCTGGTATAAAATAAATAAATAAATCTTTAAAAAAAAAAAGATTAAAAATCCAAAATATTACATAAGCAGTTTGCAGTGTAAATTTTTCATATATGTAAGTACATGTCCTAATTTAAAAAAATAAAGGTACAGTCATATTCACTTTATTTCTCAAATGCTCAGGTCCTTCAAATTTTGTTTTTAATACCCTGTTTTACCCAACCTCTCTGGTTAATGTATTCATGCCTTAAAAATTAGCTTACAAGTCCCCTCTTCTGTGAAGTTTCACCATTTTGACCAGTTATTTTGCCCTCAGTGTTCACACAGTAATTTGTTCATTCATAGCTTTGTAATCATATTCATTACATCTTAAAATCATATACCATGGTTGCTTCCCTGATGAGAATATGAACTCCTCAAGCTCAGGGATTATTTCTTACTCAAATTATTTTTTTCAAGGCCTAGTATGATGCTGGACATACAGATAAGTAAATACTTATCTGAATAAATTTAGTTAAACTAGCAGTACAACTGTCTATATCAGTTTACCATTTATTTCACAAGTAATTCTAACCAAGATACTTCTCAGGGCCTTCCTGATGGCTTAGGGGTTAAGTCTCAGCACTATCACCTTGACAACCTGAGCTCGATCCCCAGCCAGGGAGCTAACCCACATATAGCCACAGCAGACCTCTCCTGTCTTGCCCTCTGCTCCCCACAGCAGTATATTTCAGTAAATCTTCCTGTTCTGCTCCCCATTCTGTCTGTGGTGAATCATCTCATCCCCCATACCTCTGGCTTATACCACAGTTCTTCTATGCAAAAATAAATAAATCTTAAAAAATAAAAGAGACAGTTTTTCAGCACATGTAGGTCAGATTCTTGATAATCACTTCAAATTAATATTTGTCCAGTTACTAGGATTCAGATGTGTTAAACTCTCTCAAGATTTACATTTGATGTTAAAGTTACTAATTAACATCCACTATTGCCAAGACTCCTTTATTTAAGCAGTGTAATTCACTTTTGGAGTCTGAACCTTGGAACAGTATTCATTGATTAAATATATTTTTGTCATTATGACCTGATCTTGAAATGATGTGTGGGGACTACCAAATCAGGCTTTAATTTTAATTGATAATTCTTTCCTGTCATATGGGGGAAAATGTATTTCCAGATGAACCAGAGAAGATTTATTCCAGATGTTCTTTTCAATGAATACTGTAATAGATATAAGGCCTATTTAAAACATATATAACAAGAGGAAATCTGAGAGAAAGAGAAGAGTGTCAAAAATTTGAGGGTCAGTGTTTGTGGTATCATGCATTAAATTCTCTAGGGAAATGAGAAGCTTTTACCTCTTTTTTTTAATGAAACCTGAATTTTCAATGCAATATTTTTTTAACTCCTTTTCCATTAGTTGGTAAACAATTCCTGTTTTTATTTATATATATATATAAATCCTTAAAAAAAGTTATATATAGTAGTAATATATATAATAATATAAAAAATAATATATATAATAATATATAAAGTATAATATATATGTAGTATATATATATGTAGTTACTTTTTTAAGAATTTATATATAGTTACTTTATATATGTGTATGGTTACCTTTTTTTTAAGGATTTATTTATTTGTGCATACAAAAACTGGGGTGTAGGCCAGAGGTGCGGGGGGTGAGAGGATTTGCCAGAGACAGAGTGGGGAACAGAACAGGCAGATATACTGAAATACCTGCTGAGGGGAGCAGTGGGTGAGTCAGGAGAGGTTTGCTGCACCATGTGGGTTAGCTCCCTAGCTGGGGATCAAATTCATGTAGTAGTGACTAGTAATAGCTTGATAGCACTGGCTTTAACCCCTCTGCCACCAGGGAGGCCTTAGTTACTTTTTTAAAAATAACATTTAATGGCTTTAAAAGGAATAAGAATATATAGAAAATATTACTTCAAAAAAAAAATTTGCTTTGATTTTTAAGTCCCTTTTTTTTCCCCCCCACAATCTCTGGAAGAAGTTAATGAATTCAGGAATATTTTAGATAAGTTGTACATAGAATGGTGAATATTGAGAAGTCTGCAGTAATAGTACATTTATTTCTGGTATTCTTTATAATTTTATGAATATGAAAGAACAAGTGCATTTTAATCTATTAGACTGAAAGAGGTTAAAAAGATTAATTAATTCTACTATTGGCAAAATGAACCACTCTTAGAATGGGATTATAACATTTTTCAGGGTAATTTATCAATATCTGTTAAAATGAAAAATGCTCATGCCCTCCAGCCAACCAACATTTTTACATTTTAAAACCTATCCTCTGACTAGGACTAGTGGGCAAAAATACACATAAAAGAATATGTTCAGCATGGTATATGATGACATTTTTATGTATCTTCTTTATATAAATAAAAATGTACTCTTAATATAAATATGTACTTAGTATATATATGTAAAGAAGAAAATGGTGAGTTCAATATTCATCAAACCATTCATAGCATTTATTTTTGGAATTGTAAGATTATAAGTCAAATTTGCTTTGGCACTTAATGGTTCTGTAATATTAATTATCTTTTGTATAGATTTTGCAAAATACTCATAAAATACAGCAAAGTGCAAAAATATAAGAAGTGTATATTTTAATGTTTGGAAAATATAGAAAAGAATATAAAAAATGTCTCCCATAAATCCCACTAAAAAATTTATCATTGTTAATCTTTTTGGTGTATTTCTCTTTAGAAATACATAAATAAATGTCATATAATTTGGAAAGGAGCCTTCTAAATTATATATAATGTACAGTTTTCTACCCTGCCTTTCAGTTAAAGGTAAATCAGCATATATATACAAAAAATGTAACTCTGCCTAATATTTTTTCATAATGCCTATACCAAAATTTGCTTTATCATTTCTCTATTTTTGGACATTTATGCTCTTCTCAGTTTTTGAAGATTATGAACAATTAACATCTCGCTGTTCATTGTTCATGGTTCCTTAGAATCAATTCCATAAATAAAATACTCTCTCCAACATGATTGGACATTTTAAAGTTTTCATGATAATCTGCATCCATTTTTTTACTGATAGGAGAAAGAAACATTGGAAACTTTCATTTCTATATTTATTTAATTCTAATATTAAATTTTAAAATATCAAGTTATGACTATAAGAAATGATTCACAAAAAGTATAATAAATATATGAAAACATTGAATTTTACTAGTAATAATTAAAAACAAACTGAAATAATATACTGTTTGAGTGATAAAAATTGAAAAAAATATATAACTGTGCCTTCAAGGGATAGAAAAAATGCTAGTAATGAAGGTAAAACTTGATAAAGCATTTCTGGAGAACACTTTGTCAAGGTTTACCTAAAGCTTTAAATTATATATGTCTTCCTAGAAAGATTTCTCCTAAGAGAAAAACCTTGAAGCATCAAGAAAATTAAAAAATGTAATTAGTAGGGAGTTTATCCCAAAAGTTTCCATACTAATTGAAATTGGAAATTTTAAAGACCCAGCAATAGAGGTTAGACACAGTTGATGGCACATCCATGTAATGGAATGCTTTATAACCATTAAAAGAAAAGTACAGAGACAGTCAGTGTTTTTTTGAAATGATATATAAGTGAATCTTTAAACCAGTTCTGTGACTGGTCATTAGCTTTAAAAAATCAAATAGAATAAAATAAAAGCTACTTGTGGGCCTCCCCGGTGGCGCAGTGGTTGAGCGCTGGGTTGCGAAGCTGCCCGCAGCCTCTGCAGTGCCAGTTCGATCCCTGGCTGCTCCCGGGCCACCGGAGGAGAGTCCCACATGGCGCGCAGACCTCTCCTGCCGCCCACTGCTCCCCTCAGCAGTGTACTTCGGTCCCTCTGCCTGCTCTGCTCCCCGCTCTGGCTCTGGTGAATTCTCTCACCCTCCCGCGCTTCTGACTGTACCCAGTGCTTGTATAAATAAATAATCTTTAAAAAAAATAAATAAAATAAAAGCCACTTGCAAGTTTGATTCAGGAAACTTACTACAAATATTTTGTCATATACTTATGTGCCTGTTACACTCAGTGCACATACTGTTTCTCACTATGGTCATGGTAGAAAATAGTTGAGAAACACTGGTATACAGCTTTAATGTTTCATATAAAAATAGTTCACATTATACTGCAAAAAAAATCAAAGAAATGTACACATATGTAAGAAAGGCAGGGTCTAAAACAGCAGGAGGCTGTTTAAATTCTGATGTAGATATTAAAATGTGAAGAGACACAAAGTGTCAAAATTGATTTATACCAAGATATTAATAGTGATCGTACCTATGTAATGGGATTATGATTTTCCTTGTAATCTTTCTAAATTATGAAATAACTTTAAAATCATTAAACTTACCATATTATTACCCAGATGAAAAGAGATTATTTTACATGAAATATGACTAATCGTTAAGATGGTAATCATTTGTATAAACTAATAAGAAATAGTATCAAAGACTATAACAATAAATGGATATTGGACATGAAGAGATAATACGTAGGTTGCGTAATGCAAATATAGTAAACATGGAAATACGTTTAGTTTTAATTTTTTTCATTCTTTGTATTATATAGAGAAGGACAAGCCATTATTTTTGTCATTGATAGTAGTGATAGATTAAGAATGGTGGTGGCCAAAGAAGAACTTGATACTCTTCTGAATCATCCAGGTATGTGTGTGTATGTGTCTGCCTGTCTGTGTGTGTGTGTGAGTGCGCGTGTGTGTATGTGTGTGTTTGTGTCTTTTTGTCTGGGATATCTGTACTTTAGATTATGTTTATAGATTATGTTTATATATGATGTTTTGTTCTTTGGTGTCATCAAAAACAATGACTACACTGTAATTATCTTGTATATAAAACTTAATTTTTAAAACAATAATTTTGCCGCATTCATTACATTTTTACCTACAGCACCATATAGTTTTTAAGTTTCAAAGTGTTTTGCAATATTTTCCAGGTCTCTGGCCTTTATTTTCCCCAAAGTATATGCTCAGATCTGAAGTATGTAGTTCATTGGTTTTGATAAGCGATTACACTCAGGTAATGGCATACCCCATCATGAAAGTTCTCTCATACCCCTTCCCGTTAACACCCTACACCTGGCGTCAGATTAATTTTGCCTGTTTTACAATTTTTGTAAAAAAAAAAAGGGGGGGAAAGTGGGCCTCTCCGGTGGCGCAGTGGTTGAGCGGTGGGTTGCAAAGCTGCCTGCAACCTCTGCAGCACCGGTTCGATCCCTGGCCACCGGCAAGGGTCCCACCACATGGCGCGAAGACCTCTCCTGCTGCCCAGTGCTCCCCTCAGCAGTGTACTTCGTCAGTCTGCCTGCTCTGCTCTCCCCTCTGGCTCTGGTGAATTCTCTCACCCTCCCGCGCTTCTGACTGTACCCAGTGCTTATGTAAATAAATTAAAAAAATTTTAAAAAGGAGGAAAGTATACACTTTTTTGGTCTTGATTTTTTTAGCATAATTTTTTGGCAATTACCCAAGTTGTGGTAATTTGTTTATTCTTTTTTTATTGCTATGTAGTAGTCTGTTATACAAGGTATTATACCAAGGTTTTTCTAGTCTCCTGTTTTCTTGCTTTTTTTTCTTCTTTGTTGTTCTATTTGGGTATTCTCCACCACTGTGCCTTCAAGCTCACTAATTTTCCATTACTTGCATTTGTCTACGGTCGAGGCCCTCTATTGTATTTTTGAATTCAGTTATAGTATTTTAAAAAAAATTTTTTTTTAAAGAGGCATGTATTTTTTTTTATTTATGATTTATTTATTTGTTTTGTTTTGTTTGTTTTGTTTATACATGCACTGGGTATAGTCAGAAGCGCGGGAGGGTGAGAGAATTCACCAGAGCCAGAGCGGGGAGCAGAGCAGGCAGAAGGACTGAAGTACACTGCTGGGGGGAGCAGCGGGCGGCAGGAGAGGTCTGCGCGCCATGTGGGACCCTCCTCCGGTGGCCGGGGAGCAGCTGGGGATCGAACCGGTGCCGCAGAGGTTGCGGGCAGCTTCGCAACCCAGCGCTCAACCGCTGTGCCACCGGGGAGGCCCTCAGTTATAATATTTTTTAGATTCATTAGTTCTAGTTGTAGTAGTCTCGTGTTTTCCCAATCTTTACTGTGTTCCTGTTTTGCTTTTTTTTTTTTTTTTTAATTCCGTGAGCATGGTTATAACAGTTACTTAAAATCTTCAGGCACATTCTACAGTTCTGCTGAAGTGAGACTTCTCTCAGGGTTTTTTTCTCCAGAATTCTTCTGTCTCTTCATACATAGGTTTTATGTGTTGTAATAGGGGGTTTCCTTTTCTTAATAGACAGTATACCCCTACCACAAAAAGCTAGAAATAATCCTAGGTTTTTCACCTAGGATCTTTAGATGTCTAAAGATTTCAGACCCCTGCCTCTGCACCTATTCAATCAAATAAGACACTGGTACCAGTAAAGAGTAATAGGTAGAAAAAACAAGGGTAGTAGGGCTCTGAAAGATCATTTCCAAAGGTCTAGTGCTGCCAGCACCCACGTTGTGTGTTAGGGATCCACCATGATCCCTTTCTGTAGGCCAGGCCCTATACCAAAACATCTGTCATATCAGTTTCCTGCCGCTCTCAACCACTACGCTATGACTGAGTACTAGATACAGTACCTGGTAAGGATAATAGTTGAGACTGGTCTGCCAACAAGGAATTGTTCTCTTTGATTTTTAAGTATGTGGCCTTTCCCTGGGGCACTTGCTCCTGTTATTAAGATTCAGGTGCTTAAGCTCTACTAATGAGAGCCTTCAGTTTTTCCTGTAGTTTTTCCCCTAGGTAAGGATAATTTCAACTATCACTCACAAGCTCAGGCTTCTAGTAGTCGCATCTTCTATGAGGAGACGCAAGGTCTGATTATCCCTGGGGATTTAGGAGTTTGGGCTCCAAATGTTCTATATTAGAACATCAGGCTTAAGACAGTAATCAGGGTTGGGGGTGGAGTGAGAGTTATCATCACTGCACCCTTACTACTGTAACTCTCCAGTAGTACACCCTCTGCCTTGCATACCAACTCTACACCCCCCTTTTATAGCATAGTGCTCCAAAGTCACTGCAATGTGGGCATCTGCCCCTGAGTTAATAGCAGCCAGCCCTCTCTTGTGTATTGCACTGCCCAGGTATCACTGCAAGCACAGTTGAAATAGTTTTTCTTGACCCTTTCTACTGCACCGCTACTCCAAGTATACAGTGGTTGTCCCATTTATCTCTCAGGGATTGTGATTTTTATGTGGTAGTTTGGTAGTGTGTGGAGGAGGATAGTCTGCATATCTACCTTCTATTTTGTTTGAAGTTTACCTCCTTTCTGGTGACAATAAACACAAAAGATGCAAACTTTTTGACCCTTTTGCAAATACTATTTTAGTAACTGCTTAATGAGCCCCAAACACACACATCTGTTTCCATCTTACTTTGTTTTATTTTTATTTTTTAGGTATTTTTTTAATTTACTTTTTTATATATGTATATTTTTATTTTTTACATCATTTTTCATTTTTAGACAATATTTGCTTCCCCCCACCCCTTCAGGTGTAGTCCCCATAAAGTTTCCTTCACCAATGCACCTGGGCACCATCACCTCAGTCCCCTCTGCTGCTCCCTTCCTCCCTCTGATCCCTCTCCCTCCTCGTCCCCTGCAGTATGTCTCTGATTTATACTTGTCCATTTTTGCTTTGTTGTGTTTTACACTGTTGTTATTTTTTTACACTGATGTCTTATTCGGTTCCCCTATATTCTTGCTATAAGTGAAACCATCCGGTATTTTTCTTTTTCCTTCTGACTTATTTCACTGAGCATAATTCCTTCTAGTTCCATCCACGTTGCTGCGAATGGCATGAGTTTATCTTTTTTGATGGCTGAATAATATTCCATTGTGTATATATATGCCACATCATCTTGATCCAGTCATCTATTTTTGGGCATTTGGATTGTTTCCAGGTTTTACCTATTGTAAATAGTGCTGCCATAAACATAAGTGAACAGGTGTTCTTTTGAATCACTGTTTTTGTGTCCTTTGGGTAAATCCCTAGTAGTGGAATTGCCAGGTCGTATGTAGCTCCATTTTTAGTAGACGGAAGAACCTCCACACAGTTTTCCATAGTGTTTGGACCAGTTTGCACTCCCACCAGCAATGTAGGCAAGTTCCTTTCCCACCACATTCTCGCCAACATTTGTCATTGCTTGTTTTTTTGATATGTGCCATTCTTACTAGTGTAAGGTGGTATCTCAATGTAGTTTTGATTTGCATTTCCCTGATTACAAGTGATGTTGAACATTTTTTCATATGCCTGTTGGCCATTTGCATTTCCTCTTTGGAGAAATGTCTTTTAAGTTCTTCTGCCCATTTCTTGACTGGATTGTTTATTTTGTTTTTGTTGAGTCCTGTGAGTTCTTTGCACATCTTTGTGATCAGTCCCTTATCATTTGACTGGAGTGCAAATATTTTTTCCCAATCCGTGGGGTGTCTCTCTGTTTTGGTTTGCTTTTCAGTTTGATGTAATCCCAGGTGTTTATCTTTTTTTTTTTTTTTTTTGTAAAATCAGCTCATTTATTTCATGCAAACAATCCCTTTGGCAACTGCAATTATTATTTTCTTTTTCATTTTATTGATTCTTTTTTTTAAATAATAAATTTTATTTTTATATTCCCCATACAATTGCAACCCCCCCATTCTGACCCCAATCCCTCCTCTCCCACCCCCCCCCTCAGGTGTTTATCTTTTCCTTGACTTTCTTTGCTTTGGTTGATGAATCTTTTAAAGATGTTATTGCAATGTATGTCTTGTAGTGTTTCACCTATATTTTCTTCTATATATTTCATGGTTTCAGGTTTTATGTCCAGTTCTTTTATCCATTTTGAGTTGATTTTTGTGCATGGTGAAAGGTAGTGGTCTAGTTTCTTTTCTTTTTTTTTTTTTTTTTTGCATGCGGTGGTCCAGTTTTCCTTTACTTTGTTTTATAGCTCCAATCACGGCCTCCCTGATGGCCTAGGGTTTAAGTCACAGTGCTATCACCTCTTTAGCCTGAGTGTGATTCCCAGCCAGGGAGGTAACCCACATGGCGCAGCAGACCTCTCCTGTCTCACCCACTGCTCCCCTCAGCAGTGTATTTCAGTAAATCCACCTGTTTTGCTCCCCACTCTCTGGTGAATCCTCTCACCCCCCCCACACACACCTCTGGCCTATACCCCAGTTCTGTGCAAAAAAAAAAAGAAAAAAGCAATAAATAAAAATTGATAATAGTGAGTATTTAAAAAAGAGGAAAAAAAGCTTCTACCTAAGGGCAGATAGTATTAGAAAGTTGTTTTTCTTCTTCATCACTCAAATACATACCTGACATTGTCTTTAAATTTTTATTTATGTGTGTTATAGGGTGAAATGATTAGAAAACAATTTTTGTGGATTTTGAGTTTAAGAATTTAGGAGGAAATGACCCCAATAGCTTCAAATTATGAAAATAATCATATTTTCTCTTTTAGATATTAAGCATCGCCGAATACCAATCTTATTCTTTGCAAACAAAATGGATCTTAGAGATGCAGTGACTTCTGTAAAAGTGTCTCAGTTGCTGTGTTTAGAGAACATCAAAGATAAACCATGGCATATCTGGTAAAGTTTTACATTTATTTTTTCTCATTCTGAAAAAATGTATCCAAACTTCATGGCTTTTCTTTTTTTTTAATGAGCTTAATTTATATGTGACCTAATATGGTAGGTTGTAAGCTAAGGATTTTATTTTATTAAACTGTGGCATTGCAGTAATTCATGAATATATAACTACTAAAATTTTATTGGAATTGTTTGGGAATAGGAAAATATAAGCAACTCTTTAAAAAGTAGCTTAAACAATTTGCTTATTCAGTTTCAACCACACCAGTTTCCTTTTGCACATTGAATCAGCAAACCACAATCCCATCCCAAGACATTTACAATTGTTATTCTCTTTGTCTAAACCATTCTCCAAAGTAATATTTCTGTTGCTGTTTCCCTTCCTTCAGAAGAGAGAGAATTTCCTCATAATTCTATAAAAATATGTCTTAACTGTCTCTTATTTTTTCTTTATTTTGCTTTATTTTTCTGTTAACCTGTAATGTCTTTTGTTCACTCTGTAAACCCTGGAATCATAATAAATACCTGATGTTTAATAGATGCATGAGAAATATTTGTTTAGAGGAAAATGGAAATACTGATATTGTTTGAACATACTAGTAAGTACGTGTCTTAAGTAGTGTCTGAAGTTTTTATATATTCTTTATTTGGAAAGCAATTTCTTACTAATATATTTAACTCCAAAGAAGTTAAAGAAGCAGCACAAGAATATGAAGCAAAAAGTAGAACTCAAAAAAGAACTTGAAGAGCTTTCCTTGGTGCTGAAAAAAATAGAATATAGTATGATGGAGGACTGTGGGTGCCTTGGTGGTGGATGTGAACATCTGAAAATGTGTGAACCTGTAACTATACCTCCAAAGTACAAATGGTGTTATATGCCAGCATTACCTCAATAAAAAACAGTAACTTTTTTTTTTTTTTTAAAGTAATAGTGTGGATAAGAGCTGGAGAAAGTCCTTGATACTTGTCAGTACACAGGACCTCTGGCATCTCTACCCAGGACTGAAACTCTGCCTACCTCAAGCACATCCCTCTTTCCTTGAGACATTTGGCAGTTATTAAGAAAGATGCAGGATTTCCAAAGGGGAAGGAGTTCTTCATTTGTATTACTTGTTTTTTACTATAAGTGTGTGGTAAAAATCTGTACATTGATCTTTCTTGATTTAAAGCATTGCAGTTACTGAATTTTGCACTTGATATGGATATTACATAATTTATTTTGAATAATTGTGCATCTCATACTGTTTGTTTCTGTCTTCCTTTTAAAAGAATTCTATGAGTCAAATTCTTACTCAGTACTCTAATTCCTTGGAAATAATTTCTCTTTTAATTAGAATCAAATTAACTCTTTTAGGTAATTTAGTATATTTTAAAATCATTTCTCAGTACACTGAAAGTTGCCCTAGTCCTTCAGAATCTTTATACCAATGGCTATTAAACAATTATCTTTTGAAAGGAAACAATTAGATCAGTAACATGAGGAATCCCATCAATCTGCATCTTTTAAAAAGATTAATACATAAAAATCCTCTATTTTATTATTTTAACTTAAAAACTTACTTCTGATTATTTAAAAAGTAGTATCTAAAAAAGTGTTTAAGTTACTTTCTTAAGAATAGAAGGACAGTGATAGGATCCTGTTTTATATATATTTACAAATCAGATACTTCATTCTCCCAATAACCATATCAGGCCAACAGTAATATTCTCCTGTTTTATATATGCTAAAACTGAAGACAATTATTAAATAACCTATCCATCTTCCTACAGCCAATAAAGATAAAACATTGATTGAAACCTACTGGGATTTTTTTATTTTACCAGTTTACCAAAGTTATAATTACAGACTTGTGCCACATAGATATCAAAACCCATTTCAAAATAAAGACATTGCATCCTATGGTTAAATTACAACCTAAGCCAAACAATTTTAGTAAATAAATGCTATTATGTGAGCCCCTTTAGGTCTGGGAAAAAATAGGACAGGCTCACTAGTTTCCTACCACTAGAAAAATAACGTATATATTTTCTTAATGTCATCCTGAATAATGTTCTTGATTAATAACATTTAGTTATACACTTTTCCAATGTCTGTTCAAATTATGAATCATTTTCTCATGTCTTGCTCCTGAGTGCTCAGATATTTCCTACTTATATTCAATTTCAGTGGTTAACCAGTTTTGCTCAGAAATGTATTATTACCAAAATATATTAAATTTCCATGTGACAAAATTTTCTTATAGTTCTGTAATGAAATGGATGTTTCTTTCAATTTTATTTCAGTGCTAGTGATGCTATAAAGGGAGAAGGATTGCAAGAAGGAGTAGACTGGCTTCAAGGTACATCACAAAATGCTATGCATCTTCAGCCTTTATTTCCTTTCCTTTCACATTTTTATTTTTCAATTTTTGTTACATCATTGCTTTTTTTCTTTTGTTTCCATTTATCTCTGCTGTCAGAAAAAACAATACAGTAAGTATCTAAGGCTCCATTTATTACTATTATATTTTTCTGAAAGATTTATTTAAATAAAGTGTTTTCATCTTTACAATCAATACACATATGCAACTCTTGAAAATATTTTAACTTATGTCAACAAATTTCTGTCACCTCTAGTAATAGAATCATATATGAAGTTTGGGGTCAATTTTAAGCCAACTTTCAATAACTAAAAATAAGTCTGAATAGTATATCTGTTAAAGATTCATGCTGTATGCCATTTATAGCTTCATTTATAAGTATTGTGTGATTATACAACTTTTAACACTCATTTTTAGTGTTATAAATACTGATATTCTGTTCATGTTTTATATATTTGCAATTCTATTTGTTATACATCAGAATAGCTATCATATGTCAGTACAGTCTATTAAATATAGTAAATTTAACTAAATTAAATATATCATTTTTCCTAATGTTACATTTTCTACTAAACCACAGGAATGACTTACAGCATAATGACCCACACAGAGCAATAGGTACGAATGAAACGAGGTCCTTCTTATTATAGGATCCTGAAGAGTTCAGGCAAAAAATTCCATATGTAAGCCAGACAGCTGGGAATTGTTCCTACTAGGAATCTCCCTGCCTTATAAAATAAATTCTAGTCATATCCTTGTGGCTATAAATTCTATTTTATTTTATTTCTTTTCATTTTATTTTATTTTATTTTATTTTGCTTAGAAGAACTAGGGTGTAGGCAGAGGTGCTGGGAGTGAAAGGATTCACCAGAGACAGTGGGGAGCAGAGCAGGTAGATTTACTGAAATACACTGATAAAGGGAACTGGGGGCTTGACAGGAGTGGTCTGCTGCACCATATGTGGGTCAGCTCCCTGGCCAGGGATGGAACTCAGGCCACTGAGACTTAACCCTGAGGCTACCACGGAGACTCTGTAAATTCTACTTTCTTCTACACTAACCTTTTAATGTCAAGTTTGTAGGTTTTCTTTTTTCTCTTCTGCATGTTGAAAACCACATAAGCAATAACGTCCATCATGCTGGATCTGAGAGTAGCCTACTTGCCCACACACAAGGAGGCTTAATATTTCCTTGGTTCAGAGAACTAAACTTGCATTTGATAGAGTGTTTCAGTTAACTGCAAGGACTATTGCATTTCTTTTGTAATTTTGTATTTATGTAATAGTAAATAGTTTACACTTGCTCCTGAGCAAGTGATGCCATTTACCATTAAACTGCAAAGAACATTCTAGTAATATTTTACAAGTTGAGATATTCTATTGAGAAATGGTAAGGACTAGTAAGATTTTTCTGTGAACCTGCCAATATTTTTCTGCAAATTTTTCAACTTTGAACTTAAAATGAAAGGTTAAATTAGCAGAAATTGAACTAGATACCTTTTTGTTCATCATGCTAGGATAAATTTCAGAGTTCTAGAAACAAAATGAAGAGGTATAAGTTCAGAACATCTTTTGCACTTAGATTTACCTATAAAAACCTTTGACTAATAAGTTAAGTCCAAGATAGAGCCTCATGTATTTACTATTAACTCTTTTGCAAAGTAAGCTTTGACCGTTTTTCAAATCCAAGAGATAGTTAAGATCATCAAAGTGTAAACTATTTACTATTACCCAGGAGATATGAACAAAGGTTTATTAGACTGCTAAAAAAATGGTCAAAGTTTCGGGACTGATTCCTTCTTAAAACAGATAGCTTCCAGAGGAATATTCCTGAGGAGATAACAGAATCATATTTTTAGCCCTGATTTCTCATTTTACAAGTGCTTACCATTGCTCACAGTGCAGATATAGTATGGATGAAAACTAGTAAAGCTTATGATAAAGTCATCTAAAATACATTACTTACTAAATATAGGTTGACAGTCATCTGGCTTTTCAGGTAACAACACTGTTGATTTACAACGCTTTATGATTTAAAGGTGTAGGATAATACCTTTCAGGTGTATGTTTACCATACCACAACCCTGTAATGGTTTTTGAATATTCTCTGGTTGTTTAGAAAATACTTCAGAGTCAACTTAGGGGTTCTTGTCTTTGGGCTGTTATGTATATATAGGTAGGTGGGTATCCACCAAGGCATCCATAGTCATTTGTGCCCCCTCCCCACTTTGTTTTCCTCTTTCCCCCTCCATTCTGGTAGACTCAGTTCTATAGTCATATTTCTAAGTTTTGTTATTGGTTTACTTTTATCTGACCCTGTGTTAAATGATACCAGCCAGTATTTATCCCTTTCCTCTGACTTATTTTGCTTGGCATAATCTCTTCTAGTTTCATCCATGTTGTTGCAAACATTAACCATTTACTTTTTTTATGGCAGTGTGTTATTCTATTGTGTACATATATCGCGTCTTCCTAATCCATTCATCTGTCTTTGGGCATTTAGTTGTTTCCTTAGGTTGGACACCATAGATAGCGCTGCAATGAATATAGGAGTGCATATATCCCTTCAAATTAGTGTTTTAGCATTCTTTGGGTGGATAGTAGGGTTATTGCTGGGTCATATGGATCAGTGTACATTCCCACCAATAGTGCTAAAGAGTCCCTTTTCTCCACATCCTCACCAACACTTGTGTTTCTGGTCTTTTTGATATGGGCCATTCTCATAGATGTGATATGGTACTCATAGTCCTTTTGATTTGCATTTCCCTGACAATTTCTTGTGATAGTTTCTTTCCCTGTGCAGAGCTTTTTGTGCAGAAGCTTTTTAGTTTGATATAGTTACAATCGTTTGTATTCTCTTTTGTTTCTCTTGCTGTTGGGAGATGAATCCACAAAGACATCACTAAATTCTATGTTGTGAAGTGTTCTACCTATGTTTTCTATGGTTTCTGGTCTTATATCAAAGTTTAAGCCACCTTGAATTAATTTTTGTATATGGTGTGAGAAAATGGTCTAGCTTCATTTTTCATGTGACTGGTTTTTCCAACACCATTTATTGAAGACTTTCCTTTCTCTAGTAAATGTATTCGTGATTCCTTTGTTGCATGTTAACCATCCAAGTAAGTGTGGGTTTATTTCTTGTCTCTCAGTTCTTCTCCATTGGTCTGTATGTCTGTTTTTTTCCTCATCTGGAATTTATGTTGTAGCTCCCTTTCCTTTTTTTGTTGGCTTTATTTTGCCTGTAAGAATGAGGCCACTAGGTGTCAGTAATGATCCAACATCAAAGTGCCACTTGCCAACTGTTCTTGCTACCTAATATTTGTCTTTTCTCCTCTTATCTCCCAATTTTTTTAAAGAGGAAAGGTTGGAAATATTTTTGCGAGTGTGTATTGCCATATTATCTTGTGTGACCTTTACAAAAATTTCTACAAATATGTAGTAATATCACCATTTTATGTGGACAGCATGGAATAGTAGTAAAAAACAGCTGAACTTTTAAGTCTAACATATTTATTCCACTAATTTATTATTAGCTGCAATCTCTTATCTTGTTAAGTCACTTTTAATATAATATTAAAATTTCCATAACTATTCAACTGTATATAGTAAATGTAATACTATATTATTAAAGTGTCTAGCATAAGAAAAAATTCAATACATGTTAAATTTACCCTTTTATCTAACTGTTCTATTTAATGGAGGAGTAAATTTAGTGCATCATTAAAACATGAACCTGTTTGCTTCTCAGTGAGGTCTTTTGTTTGTATTTCCCAGGTAATAATGAATAGTTTACAATTTGTTGATCCTGACTCTCCAGATTTCAAAAGCAGTCAGAATCTATTTTGCAAAATAAGTAACAGTTAATATAGGAGTCTAGTTTATACCTACTGTTAACTTTTACTAGCCAAAGCATTTTCCATAAATCTCTTCATTTTCCTTGTAGAATTCTTACATTACCTAGCATATTAAAAAAGAAGGCCTCTAGTTCATTTTAAATCAATTTACTCTTTATTTTAAAAGTTCAAGGTTGAACAATTGGGTACAAAAGATTAAATGATACATTTTGTGCCATCATTCCATTTACTTTTGTATTTTCCGTAACTACCTATCTATATAACAGCCCAAAGACAGGAACCCCTAAGTTGACTCTGAAGTATTTTTCAAACAACCAGAGAATATTCAAAAACCATTACAGAGGGGCCTCCCTGGTGACGCAGCGGGTTGAGCATAGCTCTGTGAAGCTGTCCGCAACCTCTGCAGCATGGATTCAATTCCTGGCTGGCCAGGGAGATTCCCACATGGTGTAGCAGACCTCTCCTGTCTCACCTGCTGCTCCCCTCAGCAGTGTCTTCGGTCCACCTGCCTGTTCTACTCTGTCTCTGGTGAATCCTCTCACCCTACTGTGCCTCTGACCTGTACCCCAGTTCTTGTATAAAAATAAATAAATCTTTTAAAAAAAAATTACAGAGGTATAAGTTTTTTTCTAACTCAGAAACTTTCAAATGAATTCTTACAAAAAGAAATTATCACACATGACTCATGTTTCATTTTATAACTTTATGCAGAAAAAGTAGATAATGCTTCCAGGTTTTAATAAACCTGGCATTTATAAACTGTGTGTATGTGGATTCCAGTGAAACACAGAGGGTTAAACATAGTTTCATTCCTCACATATCACTCACAGTAAAGAGACTTTTGTTTTAAGACATTAACCCAGAAGGGCAAAAAGAATAGGAGGGGCAAAAATGTCGACCAGATTTTAAAAAGATGGACATCTGATAAATGATGAATCACTTAATGGATCTGAGAAAGCTGAATCCTAACCCAGAACTGAGAAAAGCTGGAAAGCATGCTACTTTGCATGGCAGATCCTCAGAGGCTCAGCAATTGATTGGAAATAAGGATGAAGGTGGGTCTGAAAAGGGACAACAGAGTACAGCTGTCCCCCAAAAGGCAATTGCAGGTTCACTCTCCGCAGAGATTTGAACAAAGTATCTTTAGACTGGAGAGCAAAAGCAAGACAATATGTGATGCCACTGAACTGAAAATGAGGAATAGCTAAAAGCTTTTATTTATAATACGTTTCTGTCTGTCTTCCACTTATCCCAGAAAACAATGGCAGTACATAGGCAGGAGATGAGAACACTCATCTTTGAAGTATCAGACCAACCCAGTATTAATATTTGAGATTCCCAAGGAAATGACTTAGACAAATGTACTAGGGTGAAGATCGCATTTAACAAGCCTCATAAACATTTCCAAAGTCCAGTCAGCTTTATTGTTTTCCTTCTTGTATATGAGCAGATGTCAGGATCACCAGGCATTTGAGGACCAGGACATTATGAATTATGGAACATGAACAAACAAAAAAGGCAAGTTAGTGGAAATAGAATTTTTATGGAGAATATTTCAGAAAACTATTAAAGCATCTTCAAAGAGAAAAATTAAAAAAAGACATTCAGAAGCATGACTAAGATACTGCTTGAAAAGGAACAACAAACGCAAAGTTGTTGGGAAATTAAAATAGTAGAAGTGGGAAACTGAACTAAAAGAAAATAAACAGCCTCTCCAAAAAACGACGACTAATAAAAATTGTACAGAAAAGATAGAGTAAGTGTTCATGTTTAGGAGGCCTACTATCCTAATATTAGGAATTTCAGAAAGCGGTAACAGTGAAAATAGAAGGAAGTAAAACATTAAATAAATTATCAAACAGTATTTTTTAGAACTGAATGATGGGTTTTTAGTTGAAAGGCTTCTTGAGAGCCTAGTGTAGTAGGTGAAAATACTCCCACGCCGAGGCACATCATTAAAATTTAACCCTGAAAATGGAAGATTCTACAAGCTTCTTAAGAAGAAAAGAGGATTCATGTAAAGGATAAAGAAACAATAACATCACACTTCTTTTTTTTTTTTTTAATTTTTTTCCTTTCCTTTTTTTTAAAGATTTATTTATACAAGAACCGGGGTACAGGCCAGAGGTGAGAGGCCTCCCTGGTGAGAGGACTCACCAGAGACAGAGCAGGAAGCAGAACAGACTGACTGAAGTACACTGCTGAGGGGAGCAGTGGGTGAGACAGGAGAGGTCTGCTGCTCCATGTGGGTATCTCCGCAGCCAGCGGGGATAAAACTAGCACTGCAGAGGCTGCAGACAGCTTCACAGGAATGTCCTCAACATCACACTTCTTAACAGCAGCATTTGGAAGCTAAAAGATAATTAGGCAATGCCTGAGACAGTCTAAGAAGAAAAATAATGCAATCATTCTCAGTCAGTTATCCATGTTCTATCACCGTAGAAGCAAGCCATCTTTAGCCATGTAGTCTCAAGTATTTACTTTCTATACCTTTGACTGAGGTAGCTACTGAAAGGGTACTCCACAAAAACGAGATGAGGAAAATGAAGGATAATGAAACGGGAAAACCAACACAAGAAAGGGGAAGGAATCCCTAGGATGATAATGGAGATTCTGGAAAAATAATGAAAGCTCTCATAAGAAAATAGCTGCAGGCATAGAGAACAGGTTAGAGTTTTGGGAGACTAGGAGAAAATACTTTGAGAGGGTAAAATTGACAAACAGCATAATATACTTCAGAAAGGTTTGAACAGTGTGGAAGTAGTGGATTGGAAAAAAAAAAACTAAGCATACAGGTAGAGTTTAAGATAAAAATAATTATTGACTCCATGTGGGAAAAATATATATTAGAGGGAAAGAAAAGCAGTCAGGATTTATCAACTGTCTCAGTCGCAAATAGCACTTATATAATCATCATGTTGATAATTACTATATTAAGAGATTGGAAGTGTCCTATGCATTATGAAGGTTTCAGGGTAGCAGTGGAGGAGGGTGTGGGAGCTGAAACCTCTTGTTGCATTGAGGGAACTAATATTGCAAGAAGTAATAATAAAAGCATGTTCTTTTTTTATGAATTCCCTCTTAGGAATCCTTTTATATATATATATATATTTATTTATACAAGCACTGCGTACAGTCAGAAGCGCGGGAGGGTGAGAGAATTCACTAGAGCGGAGAGCAGAGCAGGCAGAAGGACTGAAGTACACTGCTGAGGGGAGCAGCGGGCGGCAGGAGAGGTCTGCGCGCCATGTGGGACCCTCACCCAGCGGCCGGGGATCAAACCGGCGTTGCAGAGGCTGCCTCGCAACCCAGCGCTCAACCGCTGCGCCACTGGGGAAGCCCAATAATAAAAGTATATTATTTAGATATAAGTGGCAATCACCTAAAAGGAAGTTGGATGCAGTTGCCTATGAAGAGAGAAAGAAGAGATGTCGCAAGAAAGAGACTACTTGTTTTCATACAGGCAACATAGATAGAAGTAGTTGTCTCTTAACTGTGCAGATACAGCTTCAACAAAAATAAAAACACTATAGAGTGAATTGTGCTTTAAAAAAAAAAAGGTGAATGCATAGATTTCAATCATATTCTCATAGACTTGTGTAGGATTGCTTTAGAAAATACCTTTTGCCTTGAAGAAACTGATAATTTTTGTTTGCTTTTTGTTATCAGATCAGATCCAGGCTGTGAAGACATGAAAAGATAATATTTGGAAACCTCATCAATTTTCAATTCAAAGGATATATTTAAGGCAAAATGAATATTTTATATTTTTTAAAAAATGTTTCTGCATCTCAGAGTACTTTATAATCTTCTGTTTGCATTTATGGTCTCTGAATGTGCTTTTTAAGAACATAGAACTTCAGGTATGCTAATCTGACCATTATATGAAAACTAAATTCTCAGAAGGGATCACCAAAATTATTAACTTGTTGGTACAAGTCTACACTTGATTGGAATTAAACATTTAGAAGTCCAAGTTGTAACCATCTCAATATCTTATCATGGTTTATGATACTTATGATATCTTAAATGGATTTTATTTTTTAAATAAAATAAATGGTATGACTTGCGGTATGATTATGCTCATGACAAAGAACTTTAAATATTTATAAAGGACCATGGTAATTAATATATATTAGATTTTTACTACTATATGTCACCACCAATAAAACATAAAATGTAATATACTAAATAGCGTGCTTTGTTTATGCTGAAAAGAATAATGCTATGTTAATATAGTATTTGGTGTTTTACTGTCAGGCATTTGTAAATTATCTGAGACCAAGTTAAGCTGAATTTATTTATCCAATGAATATGTATTGAACATTTCTACACATATACCAGTCTGACATTGTCCTAGGCAATGGTGATACCAGGTAAATAAGACATTCCTTATCCCTATTAAATAACTTAAAATTTAATGAGGAAGAATATCAGAACCTTGGCATATATGTTATTAATGTTATTTATTGGTTGAATGAAGATACTGCATTTACAGATTAAGAGGTATAAAAGTGAATTAATTTGTGATGCTTCAGTAATTATATAACTGACTTCTTGTTTCTGCCTTTAAAATGCCTCCAATTTACTATAGTACTTTATTAAAATAGGTTGTAACTCATTAAGTCATGTTTTTCCTAAGCATAAAATTGCTACATAAATGTTTAGAATTTCAGACATCTCAGGCATCTGCTCTATGCAACTTGTATTACTTCTTACAACTTAATTAAAGACCACTTGAAATTATAAACTGTAAATAGAAGCTTTCATCTTAAATTAATTACTGGAAAATAGTGTATCAAGCAATGGTGTCAATCTTGAAAAACATTGCATAGAATGAAAAACTATTATGTATACATCTTAAACATTTTAGCTGTGAAAATGATAACAAAATGCAAAAAGGTAAAGAATAAAAATGTATTATAATATCTGCAGTAGTATATTTCACAGAGATTTGAATTAAAATATTTTAAAGCTGCCATAAAAGTTCTGTAATCCAGTTTCTCAGAGTCCAGAAATCTCTGTGTTTTGAAATTTGCCAAATTGAAAGTTATCTAGAATATTCTAGTGGTCCAGCATTTTAACTAGCTTGACAGTCTCTCATAAATTGTTTTCATATGGCTACAGACTGAGATTCTCTTTAATCTGGTTACTTTAAATATAAAAAGGACATGAAGAAAACACTAAATTAACAAAAATCTGATATGCTATAACTATTTTAGGAGGATAGAGAAAGGGGTGTTTAAGTGAATTCAAATCCCTCATCTACCATAAGGTAAGAATAACAATCACTATCACTATATGATCACAATATTTTGAGCAAGCCATTACAAATATATTATTTTTGCCTCATTTAATCCTTATAATAACTTTATGTGGTAGATGCTATTATTTTTATTATACAGACAAGAAACTGAGACCTAAAAAAGTTACTTGCTAAATGTAACAGAACTAGTAAATGGTATTGGGATTCAGACCAATCTTTTTAAAATGGATGGTTCATAAGAAAAGCATATTATAGATACTAGAAATGTAGAGGTATTTGCTATAAGAATAACTAAAAGAATTGAAAAGACTCTTAACTGAGGAAAGAGACTAGGATGGAGGTGGGAGGAGATATTAAGATTATTCAAATTTCAAACTTTGAGCATAAATGACTTTGATAGAAACAATTCTTAAAGCTGTTGGTACTAAGTTAATTAGTATTCCACCAACTATGATAATGCATACCTATGTAAAGATTTAGAAGAAAAAGAAGTACTGACTTTTTCCTTTATTTCCATGATCTACAAATCTAGTTTATAGTCTGTAAACATCCTTTCCTACTCGACAGTGTCATGTAAAGTGTATGGAGAAGCTAGTTGGGCAACTGCAGTCACAGAATCCCATATAAGTATGTTTAAGCTGAAGTTACTGCATTCGTATTTAGCGTATTATTTGATTAAAATTTACTGCGTGAATCAAGATCAGTGTTTTTTCACAGTTAGGTATCAGTAGGTTATAAAGTTTAATTCATTAAGATCTAAATTTTAATATAATAACTCATAAAATATTCAAAACTATATCATCGTATGTTTTGCATTTTAATATTTATGTGTGGCCCTATTCAACCACAAAAGAGTTAAGTTTTCTAATTTTGTTTTTCTATCATAGGTTGTATGATTAAAATTATTGAGTCCTGATTGCTTAAAAATTTTTTCTTTTAGAATTTTGGCATACCTTGTTATGATTTCCATAAATATATGCAGTTAATATATACAGTTACTTTTGAGACTACTTAAGGCAATTATATTCTGCATATATTAAAATACTGCAGCATTTTTACTGACTTAGTACATGTTTGCTGCTTCCTGATTTCCTCTTAATTTAAAAAAGAACATCAATATTAAACATATTAAGCATAACGTCAATATTAAACATTAAAACAGGTTTTTCTGATTGTATAGCTGGAGAGAAATATCATCATGATTGAGAAATAGCTGTGTTTAAGTGAATGTTTCAAGTAATTTAGTTATTACATCTTTCCTTTAAGGATGTTCCTGCTGGGGCTTATGGGGACTGCCTCAGCACCATTGCTAACTCTTCCTTCTGATTACTTGATTGAAATGCTACACGTGGAAGCTTCATCAATATAGAGTGTTAAACTTTTTCTCTGGCAATTTAGAGTAGACCAAATTTTTCATTACTAAGTAATGCTTGAAGTCATCCAGGAATAGTAGGTATTGTGAAAATAAAATTTGGTGAGAAATATAGTAGTAATAATAAACATGGATGTAGCTTGTATCGTGTGCCTGGTATAGCTTGTATCGTGTGCCTGGTACTCTCTAAACACTTTGCATATATTTATTTAATCCTCATTGAAAACCCTATGAGGTAGATACTGTCATTATCTCTTATATAGATCAGGGGTCAGCACACTGCCAATCTGACTCCTGAATCCGTGTTCTTAAACTCTACTTGGTTTCTCAAAAAGCTAAAGATTATTCTAAAATGGAGTAGAAAATTTTGAAATTACATTTTCTTATATATCTTGCAACCTGGAAAATATATTATTCTTACCATACTTGGCAGTTTTTATTTTGTTTATTTTGGTTTCCTCTTGCAATTCTTAGATGTATCATCTCTTACCATTTCTGGGAACTTTATTGTCTCTTTGATAGAGTTATTAGTGCATTTTTAGTTGCTGGATTGTTGGTATTTTAAATACTGTCCACTAGTTGAATAAATTTAGTTTTTAGATTGACAAGATATCACTTATTATCATTAACCTCCATATTGTGAATAATTTCAATTATTCATACCAAGACATTTTAAGAACTAAGGTTTTCAAGAATTTATATCAGCGTTTCATCTCATCAGTCTTAAATTTTTTCTTTTCTAATATGAACTATATCTAACACAGGAAAGAAATTTTTAATTTGCAATGATATGTTTGTTGATTAAATGTCAGTGTTGCTCTCTATAAAGGCAAGAGGCAGTATTTTGCATAAGACAGTATTTGCATAAGACAGTAATCTATTCAACTGCATTCAGAAAATAGATCTTCAGATATAAGAAGCACAAATATTCATTGACAGAACTTATCTATGTGGAGAATGGGTATAAATTTTAAAATTTCTCTAAGGGCTGTTGTGAGAATCAAATGATATAATAAATGGCTATAGTAAGCTCTTAAGGACTTTAGAAAGTATTTTCCACAATTTCTTGTCATGTACTGCATTACAGTGGACTTAGAAGCATGCATGTTCAGCTGCCCTGTCAAATCAAATAACTTGAGAGGGCAGATTTTCTTATACTACTTTGTAATCACCTCTATTAAGTTCTAGCACAGTTCTTTATTTTATATACCTTAAAAATAATAGTTGGATGAGAAAAAATTAGTCTTGTTCTTTAAGTAATTCATTTATTTGAGGTAACGTTGGTTTACATCACTGTATTTTCATCACTGTTTCTGATTTAAACAGTGCCCCTTAGATAGGCATCATTGCCCTCCCTTCCAGAGCACCTGTTTCTCTTTATCGCGTACCATCGGGCTCCCTCCCCACTTTATCCCGACCCCACCATCCCTCTAGTGGTCTCAATTCTGCAGTAATTTCTAGACTTTGTTTTAGCTTAGTTCTGTCAGTTCCTTTGTTTTGTATTGTTATATTCCACATATGAGTGAAATTATCCAGTATTTGTCTTTTTGCTCTGGCTTATTTCACTTAGCATAATCCCCTCAACTTCCATCCATGTCATCGCAGATAGGAGGAACTCATCTTTTTTACATCTGTACCACATCTTCTTAGTCCAGTCATCTGTCGTTGGGCACTTAGGTTGTTTCCATAACTTGGGTATTGTAAATAGTGTTGCAGTAAACACCAGAGTGCATCTATTCCTTTAAATTGGTGTTTTTGTGTTCTTTGGGTAAATGCCAAGGAGTAGAATTACTGAATCAGCTGATATATCTATTTTTAATATTTTGAGAAATCCAAAAAAGGTGGGCAGATGAGCTAAATATGTACTTCTTTCTTAACAAAGGTGAGGATGATCCTGAGGCTTCCACTTCCATATTAAGTGGGCAACTTCTATCTTCCTATGAACAGGCTTTGTCCAACCAAGAATAACATTCAAGCAGCAACTATGTTAAGAAGGCTACAATTATATTTCTTTTACTAAAACAGCAGAATTACTGGCACCCTAAAGAAAACCTTATTTATGTTTAAGGATTATATAGTCCTCTAACTTAATTACAGCTTTATTTTAATTAGATTTATTTACAAAACTATCATACATTCTACTTCCTGGGAGCATACTGAGAAAGTGCTCATCTACATCTTAAGGTCACTTCTAACAAAATGAAAAATAATGGCAAGAATACCTTTCTCTAAAGAAAGGAAAGTTTGAGATTATTCAGTTAACTCATTTTTTCACCTCTTTTTCTCTGGCCCATTTCAAATTGCTTTTCAAAGAGCCAAAATAAATATAGACGCATCGACTAAGACAGTACTCTATTCAGCTGCATTAAAAAATATATATATTAGTGGTATGACTAAAAAAGGTAAATTCTAATTATTAAAGAGGAACCCAAATCTTATACTTACAGAAAATAATATGAGTGGGAGGTGCGGTAGTGCCATGGATAAAATTCTGATCTGGACCAACTTTCAGAAAAGTATAATTTCAGATTTCTTCCAATTCCTTGTAGCTTTCAGTAAGTCAATGGTTCTCTAGTAGTATTTTATCCAGTTGCCAGGGAACCAACATGAATAGAGGTAGTAACTTCCAGTCCCATCCTGAGACTTCCTGAAAGGGGAAGGGTTGGGGGAATGAAGGTTGACTCCATTCCAAGTATGAGTTAATAAATATTATCTAAATAATGAATCGTCCATAAAACCCCCAAAGGAGGGGTTTCACGATCTTCCAGGTTGACAAACTGGTGGCAATGTGAGGAGAAAGGTGCACTTGGAGAGGGTATGCATGCACTGTGCTTTTCCAAGTACCTTGTCCTATGCATTTATTAAATATGGCTGTTCCTGAGTTACATTCTTTGAAATAAATCACTGACCTATTGAGTAAAAAAGGTTTCGTTAATTCTGTGTGCTATTCTAGCAAATTAATCCAACCTGAGAAGAGGGGATCTGGGAATCTCTGGCTTCGAGTCAGTCTGTCAGAAGTGTAGGTAACAGCCTGGACTTGCATCTGGCACCTGAAATCTAAGGAAGGGGTCATGGGAAATTTTCCAGTCTGTAGCTGGTTGGTTAGAAGCCCAGTGGACAACCTGGACTTGCAACTGACATCTGAAATGGAGCATAGCCTTAGGAGACTGAGCCCTTAACCTGTAAAATCTAGTGCTTTCTTGGGGGCAGATAGTGTCATATTTGAACTGAATTTTCATATACCATGCTGTTGTGTGAGAACTGCTTGTAGGTGTGAATCAGTCTCCATGTTCACTTTGCCCCCTAAGTATATAATAGTAAATTTTGAAAAGACAAAGACAATTTCTAAACCATCCAGGTTAGGTGGGAAAATCAAACTTGCGTAAGAGTAAGTAATACAAACTAGGGTGGACTTCTTATCAGAAACTATCTATGCCTTAAAACAGTAGCGCATTATCTTTAAAATGTTGAAGATAAAAAAATGTTGATACAGAATTCTATAATAGCTACGAAAATTTTCTACCTGCACACAATCTTCACTATTATAAAAAATATTCTTCAGACTGACAGCCAATGCTACAAAAAAAGGAAATTAGTTTTCAGGAAGCAAGGAAAGCCAGTGAAAATGTAAATATTTTATCTTTATTTGAGTGAACATGAAAGACTTTTTCTTTAATATATTCAAAGTACAGGTGACTCTTTAAAGTAAAAAGCATAGCATAATTTTATGGGGTTATTATATATGTGGATGTAATAAAATGACGGCAACTGTAATATAACTGATAGGGGTATCATAAGACAACTAAACAGTTGCAAAACTACATTTTTATATACAGTGATACAATGTTAATTCAATTGGCAGTATAAATTAAGGATGGATTTTATAACCCCAAAACAATTATGATTTTTTAAATTGTATTATTTTTGTTGAGATTATGTTATATGTATATGATTTGAAGGTATATGATGGCATCTCTTCAGATGCATGTTATCGCACCACACCCACCACCAAAGCACCCAGAATCCTGTAGTCCATTGTCCATTGGTCCCCTTCCTCCTTTGCTCCCCTACTGCTCTGGTAGCCTCAGTTCTGCTGTCAGATTACTAGCTTTTGTTTTACCTTAGTTTTGTCTGTTCCTTTTGTTTTGTTTATATTCCACATATGAATGAAATCTTTTGCTATTTGTCTTTCTCCCTCAAACTCACTTTGCTTAGTATAATCCTTTTCATTTCTATCCATGTCACAAATGGCAAGAGTTCCTTTTTTTTATAGGTAGGTAGTATTCTTTCTCTCTTTCTCTCTCTCTCTCTCTGTGTGTGTGTGTGTGTATCACACATTTACCCATTCATCTGTTGCTGAGCACTTAGGTTGTTTCTACAACTTGGCTAATGTAAATCGTGCTGCTCTGAACAGAGGAGTACATACATGCCTTCGAATTAGTGTTTTTCTGTTCTTTGGATGGATAGATCTCCAAGAGTGGAATTGCTGGATCATATGGTGTATCTGCTTTTAATATTTTGAGAAACCTCCATACTATTTTCCATATGGACCATACTTGTATAAATTCCCAACAGTGTATGAGGGTTCCTTTCTCTCCACGTCCTCACAAACATTTCTTGTTTATAGTCTTTTTGTTATGTGTTGTCATCTAACAGGTGTGAGAAGATACCTCATGGTTTTGATTTGCTTTTCCCTGTTGGTAAGTGCTGAGGAACATATTTTATATGCCTGTTGGCCACCTGTAGGTTTTTCATGGGAGAACTATGTGTTTAACTCTTCTGTCCACTTTTTGATTGGGTTGGCTTTTGTCGAGTTTTGTGAGTTCTTTGTAGATCTGGTATGTTAGCCCCTTGTCAAATGTATGATGCACAAATATTTTTTCCAATTTGGTAGAGTGTCTTTTTATTTTAATAATGGCTTCTTTCACTGCACAGAAGCTTTTTAACTTTATATAGTCCTATTTGTTTGTTTTTGCTTTTGTTTCCCTTACTGTAAAACAATTATTTTTAAAATATAAAAAGTACATTTAAAAGATCAATCAATAAAAATGGTATTCATTGTGTGATCCAAGTTAACAACATCTATAAGGGGACAAATTGAAATCATGTACCACCAAGCATGAAAAAATTAGCATTAATTTTGTGAATTTTTTTTTCCCAAAATGCATAGCCTGAACCTAACCATAAAGAGGTGGATGTCCCCACCTCCTTCCTCCTACCTCCCCACCAAAAAATAGCCTATAATATTCAAAAGTATTATAGTCATGAAAGTCAGGGAAATACTCAGGACATTTTCCAGAATGAAGGAGATTAAAGGAACATGATAACTAAATGTGATATGTAATTCTGTACTGAATCACATTGGTATGAGGGACATTAATGAGACAAAACTTGAATGAAGTCTGAGGATAAGATGGTGAGACAGAGCAACAATTTCTTGACTTTAACAGATGCATTTTAATTAGGATTTTAAGTGTATGGTCATATTTGTTTTTTAAGCTTTATTTATTTATGATTACAAGAACTGGGGTACAGGCCAGAGGTGTGGAAGGTAAGAGGATTCACCAGAGACAGAGCAGGGAACAGAACGGGCAGATAGACTAAAGTACACTGCTGAGGGGAGCAGCAGGATAGTCAGGAGGGGTCTGCTGCGCCATGTGTGTAGCTCCGAGGCTGGGGATTGAGCTCGCGCCACAAACGCTGCAGACAGCTTCACAATGCTACTCTCAACCCCTTGCATCACCAGGGAGGCCCCAGAATGGTCATATTTGTGAAAGTTAAACATCAACGTATTTAAGGGTGATGGCATCATTTTTTCTTAGGTATTTTCTTTTTTTAATGTCTTACTATTTTTTTAAAACGTTTTAATTTTATATATTTTTACATCATTTTTCATTTTTGCACAATGTATGCATTTTCATCTTGGTTATAGTCCCCATACAATTCCTACCACCCTTGTTTTGACCCTACGCCCTTCTTCCCTCCCCCACCCCATGTGTCTCAGCTTTATGGTTGCTTGTTGATTTTGATTTTTACTTTATTACAATTAGTCTTTTTCCTGGTCCCTTACTTACGTTTTCTAAATCCCTGCCATGAGTGAGACCATCCGGTATTTTTCTTTTTCTTTCTGGCTTATTTCGCTGAGCATGATCCCTTCCAGCTCCATCCATGTTGCGGCATCATTTTGACAGAATACTTTTGAAAGCCTCAAGAAATAGGAGGTTCTTTATGGGATTTAGTGTCAAATAATTTTAAACAAGTTTGACCTTTAATAATATTTAAAATGTAGTAGTAATAGAGAGCAAATGGCAGAACTAGAATAGACGACAGTAGGTAATTTATTTCCCCAAAAGTCTGAATTTTACCATTAATTGAAAAATCAACTGTTTGAGTATGTTGATAATTGCAAACAGTAGAGGAAATGTGATTGTATTTTACTACACGAGTTACAAAATTATTTATATTTGTAGATATAACATTAGATAATATAGTACTACTTACAGTTTTTAGGCACAAGAACATTTTAACCACTAATCATAAAGAAGGACCACGTGCCTTTCTGGATTTCACAGTAGTAATACCAACCTGATAAAATTTAAATTCAAGTGAAAAGTTATGAGAAAGGCAATTTGTGTAAGAATGCCAAAGAGCTGTGAATTTGTTTGCTTCTTTTATATACTTGATTTTTGTCTTAAATTAGACATTTGGTTACTAGTAAGGAGACTTCAGCTTGACTTACTTGTTTAACCTGCCTCCAAGTAATTAGATGTTGTAAACTGAGATTATCTAGGTCACATAAGGATGAGGGCAGCAGTTTCTCTACTAGCATATTTCTTATACCTTGTCATTGTCATTGACTTTTAAATTATGCAATTATTTTCAAGAATGTAGCATAGAGTTCACTTAAAGGTGGTTTCATGGCAACATACCAAAGCCCTTGAATATCCTGGTATTACACATAGTATTTGGTGATTCACAATTCACAAAAAATATTTATTGAAATATTTCCTCACCAAAACAGACAACAAACATATTAATGATGTATCTATTGTTGGCCCAGTGTTGTGTGCGTTTCTATTGATAGCACTATGTGACTACTGTGCTATTTCAAATATCAACCTGTTGCTCTAGGTGTTTTAACGGGGTTCTGGTTTTGAAGACTTTCTGATGCTCGCTCCTGGGGCTGTGATTTGTGAACTCTAAGACTGAGCCCAGGTGCAGCCTGCCCAAGTGATACATTTAGGCACCTTCTTCCTTTTTCCATGTACATACTACCTACTGTTCATATTTACCACACTGTCTTGTGGTAGCTGTGGCTTGGTTGTTTCCATCTCTGAGATTTATCTTACTGAGAGTAGATCACAGTATGTATTCCATTCACCAAACATATGGCCAGGAAATATTCATTATTTACCAAATGGAATAGCTATGAAATAACCTTATAGATTGGGATATAATTTTTAAATATACATTCCTCCCTGACTTTCCTGATCACATTTAAAGAGGCTAATGCTAGAGGAATGAAAATGAATAGGTCAGTGATCTTCAAATTCCATCCAAATCTTTCAGAATTTTCCAATTTCTTGTTTTTGTTTTGTTTGATCTTCTGAAATGTGGACTGTTTAATAGCTTTTTTTAGGTTCAAACAAGTTTTGTATTCTTTGACTACTTCTTTAACTACTAAGGTGAGTTTTACCAATACCTACTTGTTAAGTTTTATTTAAAGATACATTTTTTTTGAAAACTAGATAGTTTATTTAAGCTATAGAAACCCCAGTATATATCTACAAAATTTCCTTAAGAGGTCAGAACAATTGAAAATCAGATAGCAGAACTTAAACTCATTTCTGTTTCCCTCAGGCTGCATGTGGTTGATACTTTTAGAGAGACAAATTATATACTGTAGTGTAGTCAGCTACTTCATTCGATGATGTAAATGATTGATCATATGAAGTGGAGTTCCTTTGGATTCAGATGGAAGTGGGATAATCCTTTTTTAGTTACTTAAAATTAATACCAACTGTGAGATTTTATTACAACAGTCTCTTCATTTAATTGTCAACTGGACTTGATAATTCAGAGTACTGTGTCAATATATTTACCTGTATGAGAAGCAAAGCAAATGACTTATAATGGAAATTGATTGTCCTAAGGGTGCTTATTTGGAGCTGACCCCTGTCTCCCTGTGTCTGTGCAGGTGTCTGCGCAGCAGAGGCAGCTCTCATCGCAGAGCTGCCCGCCTGCAACAACGAAGGCCTCTCTTTTAGCAAACCTGTCTCGAGGGCAGCTCTTTCTGCCCACTTGTGTCTGTGCAAGTGTCCCTTACTCTTCTCTACCTTTTATAATAAACCTGCCCTTTTGGATATAACTTTTAAAAAAGTGCTTTCTTGGGAACTTGAAAGAAAAGTAAAATGAAATATAGAAACGAATGAAATTTAAGAATGGTTGTTAACATGAAATCAATTATGAGAACTATTGTTTTACTTTGATATTTAAATCAAAATATTCCTATTGAAGGTTTATGAAAAATATATTTTGTTTTACATAGTGCTTGTGAAGTATCTAATCAAAACTGATCATAACAGGACAGCGTAAGAATTAATGTCTTCTGTTAGTCAAATAATGAATATCCTTTCCAGTAATTTTCAAAGTTAGAATAATCATGAAAATGTGTCTTAAGTATATTAAATAGTGCTGGTTGTCTTTCTATGTTGGTAATATGCAAAAATCAAAAACAAAAAACAAAACATTTAGATATCCTTAGCCTCATTCATGAAATATAAAAATGTGGAGTAATTTTCTTAGGGTGTAGTAAAGGACAAATCTAGAAAAGAAATCTTCTTGTCTTCTATTTTCCCCCTTTTTTGGGAAAATTGACTGAAAGAGATGAAGAATGCATTCCATTGTTCTGATAGATAATGATGGATGTATTTGACGAGGGTACTTTTGTTCATTATTTTAAAAATCACTTAAAATATAATTTGATGAATTTTTATATCTTTCAAAATGGAAGTGAGATCATTGAGATATATACTTGGCACCTTTCTAAAAAATAAAAATTATATTCACTAAGGTAACACTTGGTTTTAAGATTTATGGAATTGTCTAGTTACTATATTTAGCAATATTTTAAAATTAAGTTTTCTGGGAGTTAATGATACTATTATTTTGTAACAGGCATAGATAAGTGTGCCAAGTTTATATTCACTATATTCAGTACTTCATCATCACAAATTATAGCAAAGTGGATGGGCTTCCGTTCCGTCCTATGCAAAGAAAACTCATGTAAGAGAAAATAATACTAATCTCAATTTTAGATTAGGTAAAATCCCCATGTGAAAACTGTGATTCATCTTATATGACAGCATTGTATCTTTTCCAGCTGCTTGCTTTCTCTCACCAAAACATTTGCTCACAATAACAGCTGCCTCTATGCCTTGTTTTTAAACCATTTCCAACAAATCAAACTAGGAACAATGTGTCCACAGTAAGAGAACTCAGTCTTCTGGAACATGTATGTTCTAAAGCATCAACATAAGTAAAAAAGAAAGCCAATTCACAGGCCAATTACCTTTATACTCTCAAGTTCTGTTTCATGAAGTCCTAATGAAATTTATAATCAAAACTAAAACAGTGCAGTACAGAAATGTATGAATTTTATAGAACATGATTACTAAAAACTATATATCAGAAATGCATAATATAGTGCATAACTTATGTACTCAAATGAAATATTTTGGGAAAACGATATAGGAACTGAGTTTCTCATATAGTAACAAATTAGTCTGAGCTATCATATGTGTCATGCTTATGAAGCCACATTAATGAGTTAATAACTGACATGTGACTTTATATTTTAGATAACATTTGACTCAAAAGACAAATCAAAACTGAATTGGCATGAATAAGTATTTTGGAATGCATATTAGAATCTGTTTGCCAAAGAAATACTATTTATATACTTTTTAGAATATAATGATATGGTATAAACAAATGAAGCAAATATTACACTGTTTGAGAAGTCAATATACAATTGTTAATATTTTGGTAAAAAATTCATTTCTCTTTATAAGTGTCATCTTATCAAGGGAAGAAAAGAATAAATGCCATGTAGGTCAAGCTAACACATCTGAATTTGAGCATTAAAAAATGTGTGTTTGAAAAATTTGAATCGCCATATCCTGCACACAAAAACCAGACAAACAATACAATAAAATTTCATGCATCCCATGGACTCCGAATAACCAATTACTTAAAAATTTCACCATCTGCTCTCATTGAAGCAGCAAGACTGAGGCATTTTCTAGTGTTGCAAACCATGATAATCAGAATGTAACAGAATGAGAAATGCTAACATCCCCCCTCTTTTGCCCCTTCTTATTGCTGTGGTGGTTTTTAATGAAAACTTGAGTTATACAAACAAAGGAAAGGGGAGGATATCCCCCTGCCCCATCTCCTAATTGAGCTCTTATATCCAAGTAATAGCTTTTTGCTGCCCTGGGCAGCATGTCATTGCCTCATTTGGCCACGCACAGCTATTATTCTAGGAGGCAGCTCGTCAAGTATCCCAATCCATCTGCTCGCTTTTCATGGACTAGTGCTTTCCTTGATGTTGACAGCTGTCTTAATATTCCTGGGCCACCTGCTACATAGTAAGTACTGCAAAGATACATACAGAAGTTTATCCCTCTGGTGGACTTTTCAGAAAGAAAGCTTAGCACTCACTACACTCACATCCTTTTTAAAAAGTTTTGGAGGTCTACATTTTCAATGTATTCTTACGGTTATGCTTTGAGAATGGTAATTCTGGTAAAGGGGGAATTTCCAATTTTCTCATGTATCAAATAAGCTATTGAATTGCAGGTTTTTTGTGGAAGTCATTGTGATCAGAGGAGGTAGAATAGACGAGAGCATAGTCACAGCCTAAAATTTTCTAGACATGTATATATAATGTATATATAAAATATATATATGCCCATAGAAAGATTTTACCTGTTGTACCCTCTTTGTTCATGTTTCCACCAAAATTGCACCTTTAAGGTGGCACTAGATCTTATTCATCATTTTATCTCCAAAAATGAGCATGTATCTGACAGAGTGGACACTCAGGGACCGGTCCATATTTGGAGCTATCTGAGAATTTTTGCAATTTGGGGAACTCCTCTTTAAAGAAAAGTGATTAAAAAAAAAAAAAAAGAAAAGTTATTTTTAAAAATAGTAAAAGTTAAATACAAAGATGAATAAAAATAAATCATACAAATTACAAACATCAAAAGTCTAAGAAAACAGTCTTTTCCCATTAACTGCTGGTATTGTCTATAATACTTTTTTTAAAGATTTATTTATTTATGCATACAAGACAAGAGCTGGGGTACAGGCCAGCGGTGTGGGGAGATGAGAGAATTCACCAGAGACAGAGTAGGGAACAGAACAGGCAGATTGACCAAAGTACACTGCTGAGGGGAGCAGGGAGCGAGTCACGAGAGGTCTGCTGCGCCATGTGGGTTGCTCCCTGGCCTGCGAGGGATCGAACTCGTGCTGCAGTGGTTGCAGACAGCTTCATAGGTTGCATCTTAACCCCTTGCACCACCAGGGAGGACCCTTTTTTCCTATTTTTTAATATAATTTATTATATATTTTATATCATTGTTCATTTTGGTACAATTTTTTGGTTCATTTTTTAATAACCTTTCATATGACAATAATTTTCTATACATATAATTGAAAGAAAATTCAGTCTTTCCTTAATTTGGTTAAATATCTTTATTGATAGAAGGACTGTAAATATGCAAAACTTCTTCTGGTATTGCCCTACAAATAAGAATTCTATATATTGAATTCTATTTTACATGATTTTCATTTTTAAAAGTGTGGTATATTTAGTTATAAAACTATCTACTGCATTATTGGGCATATTACTGCTATTAAAGAAGTTGTATCAATTAGAAGGTATTCTTTTTCTTAAATTTTTGTTTTCAGTGCCAAGAATAATTTTCTGCAAATCCCCTTTTGGTGGTGCACATTTTAGATCTTGTTTCATCTCTCTCTGCTCCCCACATATTTTCATGGTCAAGGTCTTAAGATAACAGTTTATGTCTTGATAGGACTTCTGATCCTGCATCTTGATGTAATGCTTGGTGAATTACAATATGGACAAATTGGAATCTAAGCAATAAACTACTTTGGAAAGGCTGACAGCAACATACATATATCCCACTAAATCCAAACTAGATGTATTCCCAAGTCAAATTCTCAGCAGATCCCAAAATACCCCTAATGAAGGGCCCTGAGTTGTAGCTTCATCACTTTCACAATAAATACACTTCTACTCCATATATTCACAAATGTGTGTGGAACAACTGTGTGAATGAATGAAGACAAAACTGTGCTAAGGTAGCATCTCCAGATGCTCACAACTCTAAAATTAGACATTTTTACAAGACTTCCTAATGAAATCTTAGGATTTAGTATTTAGAAAATTGTTATTATGAGTGCAGAATATAAGAATATAGGATAACTTTAAAAAAAATCTAAATACTACAAAAGTAAATGAAAATTCAGGGGTGATTGTTTTATGATTTCAAACTAATTTTTCATGGACAAAGTTTGCTGTGATGAAGGCAGAACATTATTAGTATTTACAATCCATTGAAGTGTTTTATGCTATCATGGAGTCGAGATTATTATTAAATATTGACTGTTTCCTTCATAAGGTAGTTGCTTTTGTGAAAAATATATCATGGGCTTGTATTTGCCTATCTGTTCACTTTAGGAGCCCTTAATAATAACACTTTCATTATCTTTTACTTTTGCAAGTGGTCCATTAATAGAATTGTAGCTGAACAGTGGCATTATTTTTTTTTAAAGATTTATTTTATTTATACAAGAGCTGGGGTACAGGCCAGAGGCGCGGGGGGGTGAGAGGGTTCACCAGAGACAGAGTGAGGAACAGAACAGTCAAACAGACCAAAAGCACTGCTGAGGAAAGCAGCAGGCGAGGCAGGAGAGGTCTGCCCCACCATGTGGGTATTTCCCCAGCTGGCCAGGAATCGAACCCGCACTGCAGAGGCTACGGACAGCTCACAGCACTACACTCAACCCACTGCATTATTGGGGAGGCCCTGAACAGTGGCATTATTTACTAACACTACCACTACAAACACTAGAAAATCTCAACATTAAGGACTTTACATATGATTTTGATGCCTCCTCACTTATTGGGGATAGTGATTCTTGAAGAAATACCAAGAGTATCACATTTTTCTTGACAGTTCTTTTAAGAGAAATTCTTAAATGTTATTAAAAACATAATTCAGTAGTAAATCTTTCCCATCTGCTTTCATCCCCAGAAAAACTTCTGAACATTTTACCTTCTGAGTAGGCATTATGGTGCAAGGCCTACTTTCAACACGCAAAGTCCAAGACACACGTGGTAATCATTTAACTTCCTCTGAAAGATAAATTATTCACTGGGTCTGCTAACTGGAGGGAACAATTTACTTCATACTCTTTTTGATATTCTCTGGGCTTTGGTAAGTAGCCCTTTAATGGAGATTCTCCCCTAAAATTATAAGGTTAGAAGTAGGAGCATTGTTTTCATGTATTTATTTTAGCTCTTTCCTCTTCACAGAGGAGGAAAGATTTGCAAAAGATGAAGTGCTGGCTAATCTTGAGGTATAGTCTACACCTAGTTGAAAGCAACTGGGTAGATTTAACTTTAATGGTTAACTCAAGCCAAAACAAATTAGGGTGAGTGCCTAACTGCTGCAGTGCTTCTGGGAGGCAGTTGTGGGTTACAAGGATGGTAACAGCCATCAGCTGGTGCTGAAATGACCTGGGCCTTAAGACATCCAATCTATAAACAACCTGCTCTACCAGCACCCCAAAACTGAGGGGTCAGAGGATATTACTCCAAGCTAGGGGGTATTACACAAAGGCACTTTCCTTCCTTTCAAATCAAAACTGCCTTGGATATTTCATTTTTATCACATTTGTATTTTTTTTTTTTAGTAAACTATTATGCCGCATCACTTCTGATTTCTATACCCACTCAGGCAATATGGCTATAATGCAAACCAACAAATCAAAGCACGTGGGGTGGGCCTTGCTGGTGGTGTGGCGGGTTGAGCGCAGGGAGGTGAAGCTGTGCACAGCCTCTGCAGCACGGGTTCGATTCCCGCCCAGCCAGGGAGATTCCCACACGGCATGACAGACCTCTCCTGTCGCGCGTGCTGCTCCCCTCAGCAGTGTATTTAGGTCATCTGCCTGTTCAGCTCCCCTCTCTGTCTCTGGTAAATTCTCTCACCCTCCTTGGCCTCTGGCCTGTACCCCAGCTCTTGTATAAAAATAAATAAATCTTTAAAAAAAAAAAAAAACACCTGGGGTGAATGGGCTTTGTGTTTTCCCTACTAGCCAATAGAATATAGAAAACTAAAAATCCATAGTAATGTATGAATGAAATAAGCCAAACACAAAAAGGACACACACTACATGTTATCACTTACATGAATGAATCAAAAATAATCAAATCCATAGAAGCAGAGTGGAATGGTAGTTGCCAGAAGATGGGGGTTGGTGAAAGCAAGGAGGTATTTATTAGTCAAAGGTGTAAAATTTCAGTTATGCCACATGAAATAGTCATAGAGATTTACTGAGCAGCATAGTGTTTATACATAAAAACACTGTATTGTATATTTAAAATCTTGCTAGGAATACAGCTCTTATGTTAATAGCTCTTGTCACAAAATAATAGTGCAGAAGGATCTTTTTGGAGGGGGATAGATCTATTTCATAGATTGTGATGATGGTTTCATGAGTACATTTTTCAAGTTTTATACAATTATGTATAGTTTTATGTATGTTGATTTTTTTTAACCAAACATCGGTACTACAGTGTAGGGTAAGGTAAAAAGTATCAGGCTTTTCTGCCCTCCTGCCATTAGGATAGATGACGGAACCCTGTGGTCCCAAATGCATGCCTGATGGCGGGCACCTGGAGTAGGGTGTGGGCATAGGTAGATGGGATTCACCTGGGCTAAGACTGGGCTTTTAAGGGCGACGTCACGGGGACGCCAGCAGAAGCCAAGAAGAAGCCAAGAACAAGCAGAAACCTAAAGAAGAAGAGAAGCAGAGAAAACGCCAGAGAGCCCAGATAGAGTGAGGATTTGCTGGGGGCTGAGAGGACTGCCAGCCTCCCGGCCCACCAGCACCCCTGCCTGCCATATGCCTGGTAAGTCTAAATGAAAGACCTGCAAAAGCCACGGAGGACTCTGACTCCTCCTTTACCCGGTCTGCTGGATCAGAAAACCTGCTCAGTGCCCCATTCTTGCCCCTACATACAATCTGTAAACATTTTAAAGCAGATTTTCAGGACTCTGGTTTCTACATTTCAGTGACGTCTGTGTAACAACTACCACATAGTCAGCTTTTACAAGTTTGAATCACACTTGCTTTTGATCAGTGTCGCGGAGTAGTAACATAACTACGATGTGAAAAATTTAAAGCACTTCCGTGTTAGGAAAAGTTACTCCACATTCAAGCGAGTCCAACAAGAAATGAGTTGACAGGCCAGACAGGCACCTGTGGCTTCCCTTCGCTGCTGAGATTCAGCCTTGGGGCAACCTAATCTTTTGCAGTCCCGATGGAAACTGCTTTCAGAGTAGCTGTAAGTTGAAAAGGGGCCCAGAGTGCTCTGGTGCTGCATGCAGCTCACCAGGTATTTTCACAAACTTTAGTTAACAAACCTCTCCCCCAAGACGGAAAACCGTGCACTGATTGTAGGAGAGAAAACAAATCAGTAATAAAAAAGCAAGAACTGAGCGCAAACAGACTGCAACTTGAATCAGTTTGAGCGACAATCCCGGATTCCAGGAACTCGGGCAGAGCGTTCCCACCTCCGGGTCACGACCCTGCAACCCGGAGGACAGCAGCTGGGCTCCGGGCTGACCCGCGGCCTCAGGCTCCTCCCCGGGGCGGGCCCGCGGCCTCAGGCTCCTCCCCGGGGCGGGCCGGCGGGGGCGGGAGGAGGAGCCGCCGCGCCGCGCTTGGAGCCGCGCGCGGGGAGCGCGTCGCTCGGCGCCTCCCCGGCCCGGGATGGACTGAGCAGCGCCAGTGGCCCGCGCAGAGTCGGTCCTGCCCTCGCCGGGTCCCGCGGCGCCGGGCCGGGCTCTGGGCGCGGGACATCGCATCGCCTCGGCTCTTCTCCGAGCACAGCGCGGCGCGCAGCGGGCTGCAGGGGAGATGTCCGGCGCTCGCAGGAGGGGCGGCGCCCCTTGGCACAGTTTCTCCCGGTTCTTCGCTCCCCGAAGCCCTTCCCGGGACAAGGAAGAGGAAGAGGAGGAGAGGCCCAGCACCAGCCAGCCGTCCGCTCCGGCCCGGGCCGCTGCCAGGTGGGAGCCGTGGGGGGCGCGGGGGGCCCGGTGCCGACGCGCGGGTCGCGGGCTTTCGCCGGAGACCCGCTGTCGGACTCGGCCGCGCGCCGTTTGCCACTTTCTGTTCTTCCTCCATTGCTAAAGTTTCCTCCTCGCCGAGTTCCCGTGCCGCTCGTCTTGACTCGTGAAGTCTGGGTGAAGTGGGGGGCCCGCGGCGGGGCGCGCTCCCCTGCCCGCTCCGGGTGCGCGGGCGGGATCCGGCTCCGTCGCCACCGCGCGTCTGCTCCCCGCGTCCCGCGGCCCAGGCGAGGCCCCGGCGTCCTGTTGGCCGTGATGGGACAGTCGGGAGCCGGCCGCGTCGGGCGCTCAGCCGCGCAAAGGGGGCGCGATCCGAAAATGACCGGTGTGGGAAAGGTAATGCTTTGGAGCGCCACCCTCTCGGCTGGTATTTGACCGTCTTGTTTATGTTTCTTAAAATGATTTTTTTTTTTTTAACGAATTGCAATGCGGAGTTCCCAAGACCTTAAAATATGAAAACCTTGTTCGATTTATTTACCCCTGCGTGGACATTTAAAGCATGCTGCCCGCCCTTCCTTCCGTCTCTCCTCGGAATCATCTCCCTCAAAGTCCCGGGCAGATCCTAGAAACCCAGGACTGGAGCTGTCAGGGTTTCAGTAGTGCCCCGTGATCTTTTCTCCTTCCCCCACCTGCCGTAAAATCCATTACTTTAAAATGTCTCATTAAAATGCCGGTTCCTGAGACTTTTCATCCCTCCTGAAGGAAGGGAGAGTAGTCAGCGAAATGCAACTCGATCTTTTAAAGTTTGGATGGAGGCTTACTCTCCCTTCTCCAAACTGTGCTGGAGGAGTGAGTGTGTAACCCAAAAGATGGGGGGGAGGCGCCCCAGAAAGCTATGTTTACTTGGGATTTAAAAGACTTTGTGGAGGACTTCTAAGAAAAATGAGCAGGAAACAACTGTAACTGTGACTGTTGGCTTTAGTGCTCAGGTTTGTAATTTGAATCCAGTCGGTTATGTGCTCCTCAGTTTTTCCTACTTATGAAACATTTCCATCTGTTGATAAAGTACCCCATCTTTCCAAGAAAATGCCTACTGTAATTACTATAGTTCTCTGGGGAAGTTTATTGCCCCCACTGATAGGGGAGGATTTAAAATTCAGAGTTACACTGCAGTTAAAAATAGTTTTGAAGCCTGACAAGGCTCAACCAGAACGTCCTATCTGCTGGTGTGGGCAGATAGCCTGTGGTGCCTGCCATCTCTGTAGCACTAACAATCTTGGATAATATGGGAGCAGTATTTAAAAGAAATTACAAGTGGACTCAGGAAAGGTGGGAACCTTGAGTCAGTGTTAGAAAGGAGAAGGCGGACCAACTTCAGGTTTCTATCAGAATTGTCCTGAAATCATTACTGCTCTATTTTTGGCTTTTTAAGCACTTCTCACATCTGATTTCTTCTATGTGGAGCTAACCACTGTAGCAATTAGTCTCTTATCTGTCCAACACTTCTCTATTTTCATCATCTGCCAATAGGCACAGACTGTGACTTTTTGACAATGGAAATGTTAATTGTGCTTTTATGAGCACTAATTTTGTCCTCCTGTTTTTGGAACTTGCCACATGTGAAGGGAATAGCAGATAATCCTTTGTGTGGGTGTTTTGCAGTTTTAAATGAGCTTAAATCTTTCTTTTCAAGGATATGAACACACACAAAGCCTATATTGAAAGTTTAATGAAACATGGAAATGTTTAGTAGTTCCCAGTGTCCTAGTAACACAACACTGTGGTGTTAACAAGGTTGGAAACAGAATTGCAATTTGTCACTGTGATCTTATTTCAAAAATTAAAAGTATTTTTGAAGGCAGTAAGAAGTTAGCTTTAATGGGAGCAGGGTTCACTCTTAATACTGGTGATTTTAGGTATTTTGGTGTCCTCAGGCAGAACAGTGCTTGGTGTTACAGGGTTGTACAGATGACTGAGAAAGGAGTCCTTTCTCTAAAGGAAGCACTTGGAAAAATGTTATACTTGAATTTGGACAAACCTATATTATCAGTGTCTTTCTTCTTAAAAAAAAAAAAGTTAATGCCAAAGTCTAATAACTACTTTTTAGTCAGTGAACATGTCACTGAGCCTGTAACTTGGAGGCCTCATACATTAAGGATTAATGTCTGCATTCTGGTTTTTCTGTGTACTCAAAACGAAAGTCTCCCAGACTTACGTCTGTCTTTTCCTCTGAACTCCCAAAGTGGATTTGTGTGAATTTATGCATGTGCAATACAAACAGGCATAAATTCCTTAAGAATTTCTTAACAGTACCTTAAGGAGATAATTAAAAGATTAAACACAAAAACAAACACGATACTAGTGAGTCAAATTTGCAACATAATCCTGCCAACACTTTTTGGCTACTCAGAAAACAAGAATGGTACTGACTGACATAGTACCATAGGGTCTCTGTGGGCTACTTGTCTCTATACCACTCTCTATGGTGCTGTGATTTAGGTTTTCTCAGAATCATAGGAAAATCTTTGCTTCTATGGTGTACTAGAAGTTACTTGTGGTTTGGTGTAAAAACATTTATGTATTAGAGTTTGCTGCTGTTCAAATCTCATTAAACCTCAGCAATTAAAGACAGCCTGTTAGCTTCATCGCTTGCGTATTCAAGCTGAGGTGTGGGCACTCGAATCACCTTTCAGTACTTACAGCTGGGTGATCAGATCCAGGAAGTGCTTGTGTTAACTTATTTTAGATTGCAAAGAAATAAAACTGCAACTGAAGTTTTGATAGAAAACTTAGGAACACTGTGGATCTGAGTTTGAGAATCACTGCTGCAATGTTCAGCCCAATCTAAGAGCAAGTTAGGATCAGACTCATTAGAAATCATCATCAGAACAGAGAGGGCTCCTGGGTACAGTTGGCTTTATCTTTTGTAAGGCATTGGTGGAATCTCAGTAGGTACAGAACTTAACCAGGAAGACAGAAATAGGTAAGGGGTCTTCTAGGCTGAACAGTCCCGCAGGGCTTTTGGTCTGTTGGGGGAACATTACTTTAGTGGGACAGTGAAAGAGGCAGTAAGTTAGGTTGGAGCTGGATCATATCTCTAGACAGAGCGGCTCTCCGTTTAGAATTCAGAGAACTTTTACAAGTTTGTTAAACAGCTAATATTTGCTAAACATGAATTTTGGCGGTTACCTGCCTTCTAATTTTCTCTGCTTTGAGAAAAATGATTTCCTAGCTTTGTTTCTCTGCTCTATCAAAATGATGAACCTGTTTAAAATGACTTCCATGTGACATTTGCAATTCCAGGGGGCTAGAAAAGTGAGAACAGCATTTTTCCAGAGTTGACCGCACTCACTCCTGGGTTAGGTGCTTTTACTTGCAGCATCTCATTTAAACCTCACCCACCGTCTCGAAGGTTGGCGTATGTGGTGCCAGCAAGGCACAGAGCAGGTTTTTTGTGATCCAGGCAGATGGGTAAAGGAGGAGTCCTGGGGCCCTTGGTGGCTTTTTCATGCTTTTACTGATCTTCTACACCATTCGTAGTGAGGGAACCAGGTGGGGGTGGGGGGATGGGGCTAGGGGTGGACCTCCTAGCCCCGGGGGAATCTTCACTTTTTCTGGGCTCTTTGGAATTCTCTAGTGGTCTCTTCACTGTCTCTACTGCACCCCGCCACACGGGCCTCTGCCGCCACGTGTCCTGTGATGCCACCTTTGTACGCGCAGTCTCTCGGCTCAGGTGTACCCACTCACACACGCCCACACCACACTCCAGATGCCACCACCAGGCACGCGTGTAAGCCCACAGGTGTCGATCACTGATGCTAATGTCAGGAGGATGGAAAAAACCTGGTAACTTCCATTTATCCTACAGCACACTTGCCACCCTCTGACAACTGAGGAAACTGAGGGTGGTAGACACTGTTCGTATCATGGGCATAACAATTCTTTGTTGAGCTGGCCTGTCCTGTCCTTTGCAGGCCATTGGCATCATGACTGACGCACTAATTGCCAGTAGCACCCTCCAGTCACTCAGACCCAGTGGGTGGGAAGGACGGTGATACCATCCTAGTGGTGAATAGTTTACCCCAAGTCATGAGAGTAGTAAATTCCAGGAGTGAAATTTGAACGTAGGTCTCTCTAACTGACTCCAAAACTGTTTTTCTTCCTCTCCCACCCTCACCATCCTGGCCACCACCCTTCTGAACTATGATTCTTCAGAATATATTTGAATGTGTATGTCAGTTGAACCAGATATCACTTTATTCCAGAATGGGTGACATTGTGTCCTATTTAAGGAATCTTTTGGCTGTTACTTTGGCTCAACATAGAGTCACTGATAGAAGGTAAAAGACAATCACTAGACCCTAGTATAGGGGAGGGAGTGCTTATTCGTCTTGGTGTCTTATTCATCTTGGCATCCCCTTGATTCAGGTGAGTTGGTTGATGGAACATTAGGCGCTTACTGGTTTTCTGCTAGGGTTAGTGTACACCCATCCTCAAGGTGGGTTGTAACTCTCTCCAGATAGTGTTGGACCCTTGATTTAAAGTCTATGGAATATTTGCTTGCATCTTGGATGAGGGTGTTAAATGAGTAGAACTGAGATGCTAATTGGCCTTAGGCAGAAGATAAACTCATAACAAAATGAGTTTTCCCCTGATGATCAACATGAAAGCTGTTGGCCTTCAAGTTAAAGAGCTAGTGTTGACCACAACATTAGTTATGTAAGTCAAGAGCACATTATTCTGGATTTTTATGGTGTCTGTTTTCATTGATTTGAAAATACTCTAGAAAATAATTGGTAACTAGTTCATTTGAATAAGAGATACCTTTGTGGTGTTGAAGACCATATTAGCAGTTCATACTTGCTGTAATAAAGCAATATGAATGGAAAATTCTAGATGATTAGAAAATTTCCATCTTCAGGTATATGTGTTTTACAAGAATCAATCCCCCAGCTTAACAGAAAACACAAAACCTGCTACTCTTAGCAGTGTAGTAGAAAATATAGACTGTTTTAGGGTGTTGAACCCATACTTTATTTCAAGTAAGGTTTCTGTTGAGTTGATCAGGGCATCTTGCCAGATGCATAATGTAAGGTTCTGTTTCTACTCAGGGATGTCTTTGATAATTAACTCAACTGTACCCCTTCAGTGTACTAAGGTTGCAAGTATACCTCAGATTAGCCTGCAATAAATTTATATAATCAGACTTCTAACTTTATTGAAACAATGGTAACTTATTGGATGTGTTTTTTTTTTCCATCTCAGTGGAAAATAAGTAAAAAGGATAATAGCAACTGTTGTAAAGTAAGAGGAAAATAATATTCCCTTAAAACAAGGATATTTCATTTCCTAACCAGAGTTCTGATGAAATACACTGAAGTCCAGATATACCAGAAATGCTAACACAACTGATAGCAAGAAAACATAGGTCCATGTACGTTTACGCTCAGGAAAATAACGTGACTTATTTCTTGAAAAGAGAGCATCAACACAAAATAAAAGTTTAAGTCATTTATATTAAGTCTGTTTTTCTGTAAATTTGAGTGGCTGTTATGTGTCAAGTACAGTTCTAAGCATAGGGGGTACAAAGATGAATAAATGGGGTCTCCCCTGGTGGTGCCATGGTTGAGCGCTGGACTGTGAAGCTGCCTGCAGCCTCTGCAGCGCCAGTTCGATCCCCGACCACTGGCGAGGGTCCTACATGGCGCACAGACCATGGCCTACGCAAGTTTAGTGGTTGCAGTGTCTTAATCAGCAGAAAGGTAAAAAATAAAGCCCAGTTACATTAATAGTGTACTTATTGCTTAAGTGTGATTCATCCATACAATTATTATATAATTGTCAAAAATAATGAGACCACTTAAAATAATTTTAAAGGGTCTCCATTATATACTTTGAATTTTTTATTGAAGTAACATTTATTGGGGTTTATAACACTGTATGTGAGGCTGAGACTTAGAATTACACCTCCTTCAGATGCATGTTACTATACCACACCCAACACCACTCAGTCTTCCACTATAATGCTTTGTGCCCCTTCTTCATTGTGTTTTCCACTCTCCCCTTTTGTCACCTTAGTTTCACAGTCAGATTTCTAGGGCTTGTCATTCATTTGGTTTTGTCTGATCCTTTGTTTTGTTTCTCTATATTCCACATATAAGTAAAACCATGCAGTATTTTGCTTTCTCCTCTTTTTTTTTTTTTTTTGTGGGACCCTCTCCAGCGGCCCGGGAACGAACCGGCGCTGCAGAGGCTGCGGGCAGCCTCTCAGCCCAGCACTCAACCACTGCTTTCTCCTGCTTTCTCCTCTTGACTAATTTTCCTTAGCATTATCCCCTCCAGTTCTGTCAATGTTGTCATAAATGACAAGAGTTCATCTATTTTTAGTAACTGAGTCGTATTCAGAAGTTTTCTAATCTACTCCTCTGTCCTGGAGCACTTAGGTTCTTTTTATTACTTGGCTATCGTAAATAGCGCTGCAGTGGACGTATGTGTGTGTGTGTCCGTGTGTGTGTCCCTTCAAGTTAGTGTTTTTTCCGTTCTTTAGGTAGACACCTAGGAGTAGAATTGTTGGGTCATGAGGTAGATCTATTTTAAATATTTTGAGCAATCCCCATACTGTTTCTCATAGGGACATTCTCACCAACAGTGTGAAGAGGGTTCCTTTTTCTCCACACCTCCTTGTTCTGGTCTTTTTGATACAGGTCATTCTTAGAGGTATAAGATGGTTTTACATTGTGTTTTTGGTTTGCATTTCACTGACAATAAGTGATGATGGACATTTTTTTCATGTGCCTGTTGCTCATCTCTATGTCCTCTTTTTGTTGAGTTGTGTGAGTTCTTTATATGTCTTGAATTTCAGCCCTTTGTCAGATGTATGATGTGCAAATATTTTCTCTCATTCACGTAGGTGTCTTTTTGTGTTAGTGATAGTTTCTTCAGCCATGCAGAAGCCTTTCAGTTTGATATAGTCCCATATTTACTTTTGCATGAACACTTTAAATGTACTGATTGGGAAACAGCTCCAAAATGCATTAGGTAATAACTAAGTGCAAGATACTGTGTGCGCTCCCATTTATATATAAAAAGTGGGTTGGACAGAATGGTGGTTACCAAAAGGGAAGGTGGAGGGAGGGGATGGGTAGAGGGAATATATTGGTTGGTGGTAGATGCATTCTGGTAATACACAGTTGCTAAAGTGTGTTGTAAAGTGTTATCTCACTAGAAATGAATACATATATCCATGCATTCATACATGAAATAAAAGCTTTTCCCCAGTTTGCCTAGAAACATAATTTGGGATATGAAATAAGTCTTACTGGGGTTGTGTAATTACTTGTTATAAAGGGAAGACTGCATGAAGGGAAAAGGAACAAGAGTTCAGACACTGTGCTAGACAGTAAATGAGAGACGACATGGTCTTTGGCTCAAAGAGCGCATACAGTTTTGTGGGGACGGCAGACATAGCACAGATCTTTCTTCCCCTCTTAAAATAAGTACCACTGTGCCATAGGGGGCTCAAGGGGCATTTAACAGGTCTTAGACTATTCCTGAGACACTTTTCTTAACTAACACTGTTTTAGTCTTATTTTACGCTGTTTCTTCTGGCATTTCTGTGCATATATCAAAATACTGCCTTAGCGTTATTTCTTTTTTTTTTTTTATAGAGGCATGTTTTATTTATTTTGTTTTGTTCGTTTGTTTATTTTGTTTATACATGCACTGGGTACAGTCAGAAGTGCGGGAGGGCGAGAGAACTCACCAGAGCCAGAGCGGGGAGCAGAGCAGGCAGAAGGACTGAAGTACACTGCTGAGGGGAGCAGCGGGCGGCAGGAGAGGTCTGTGCGCCATGTGGGACCCTCCTCCGGTGGCCAGGGAGCAGCCGGGGATCGAACCGGCGCTGCAGAGGCCGCAGGCAGCCTCGCAACCCAACGCTCAACCGCTGCGCCACCGGGGAGGCCCAGCGTTATTTCTTGATTTATAAACTTGAGACAATTTCTAGTTATGGTAGATGAGGAAAGAACTATTTTGCACCTCCTTCTACTTCCTTTTACACATCCAGCCAAAATAATTTATATTTTTGTGATTAAATAAAAAATCAGTCTTTAAATTGAAATACAACTTTGGCTTCATTAAGACAGTGTGTTTTTAAATACCATGCCTTCTCTATGTTGTTCTTGATAAGTAATATAAATGGCAAAGCAGGAAATGTCAAGAAAATGCCTTTCACAAATACTGGCTTCATGTAATTGCCACATGATGCATGTGACAGTGCTCGGCATTACTCACTATTAAAATTTATACAAAGTGTGGATAATACCTTAGTGGAAATCCTCATTTTTTATTGCAACTTGCTGCTAATGACAAGGAATGAAATATTTTTAATTTGGCATTGTGATAACTGGGAGCAGATGAAGTGAGATTATAAACTCTTGAACGTTTTATTTTCTTGGTTGTCAGAGCGCTGAGAGCATACCCTGCCTGGGAGAGTGGCATTGTGCTTTATTATTCAAAGCTGAAAATGTGTACTGTCATATTTTGATTGTTTCATTGTTCTAGGTAGGCAGATAGGGATCTCACTTGGCAGTGTTGTATGTACTATGATACAAAGAAATTACCATTATGTAATAGTGGTGGTAGTATTCTGTTCTAAATTTATTGCTTGCATTTTTATACTAGCTTGTTTTTATTTGCTTTTTAAAATCAACTCTAATGCTTTGTCATTTTTCATAGTACAATAATATACCTTTTGTAAAACAGCTATGAAATTATACCCAGAATAAGCACGACTTGTAACCCTGCCGTTCAGAGACAAGCTCTATTCTTTCAGATCATTTCCTGTTTGCATGTCTACATGTGTGCATATTTCTATAGAAAGTAAAAGTTTCTCTTCGGGATTTTGAAACTTTTCTTTCCATTTAAAAATGGTGCTTTAACATTTCTCTACAATAGTACATGCATTTATACAAATTATAAAAATAATATAATATTCCTTATAAAAATCTTATGCCATCACTTACTTGTGTCAACTAAATACTCAATCTAGACTGAATATCTAAATGTGCCTCTGTTCACAGAGGACTTGCATTCTAATGGGAGAGGGCAGAAATCTCATGAATTATCTGGATTAGTATATAATGTGCTTTGAAGTAAAATAATTCAGGGTAAGGAAGTGGAACTTAATGAAAGTAATGAGTCTGGAGGAATGTGAAGATAGGATGATCCTGAAAGGCCTCTCTCGGGTAACATTTGAGCAAATCGGTAGATGATATTTGGGAGTAGGATGTGAGAAAATCTGAGGAAAGAACTTTCTCAGCAGATGAAACCGCCCATCCCAAGGTCCTAGAGCAGGTCTGTGTTGGCACAGATGCTGAGTGGGCAGAGGCAACAGGATGGAGGAGAGACTGGGCGTCAGTGACAAGGGTAAGAGTGCCAGGAGCCACAGGAGGTAGGAATAGTAAGGGGTGAAATGATGAAATTTACTTTTTGAAAGTGTTACTTGGACATGGGTTTGTCTCTGTGTGTGTGTGTGTGTGTGTGTGTGTGTGTATTTTCTCATTTACTATTCTATATGTTGTCTAGAAGGGTTTATAGAGGAGAAAGGATTTGAGTTGGAGGTGAGGTCAGCCTTGGTCCCGCTCAGGGAGCTTCAGGAAGGCACAGTCTTGCCTCTCCTTGGATCCCCAGTTCCCCTACTCAGATCAGTGTGTTGGATGGACATGGAGAGCTCTGCTTTAGAATGCAGCTAGAATACTATTTTGAGTTCATATTGCAGCAAGAAATTCAGGGTATTGATTCACATGAGGTGGGTCACGGATGCTCAGAATCTGGAGGATGTGGGGAGAATAGAGAAGTTACTAATTTCACATATAGACAGACAGCTCTCCAGACACCAGTCACATCGAGATCTGTATAGTCTGTGATTGAGCAGCTATTATGGGTCTTTTGGGGAGTGTGTGAAATGGGGGACAGGAAGTAAATCAGCTTTAAGGAATATACATAAATTAGAGGGCTGACATGAGGAAAGGAGTATCAGAGAATCTGAGATTGCAGAGAAACAGAGCTTCATAATAATGTCTGTTCCCTTTCCTTCCTTCTGAAATTTTTCCAGTTTTGAAAGGCAAATGCCAGATGTTTGAGCAAAATACATGCTGTTTGACTGCCTTAAAATTGCAGCTTTTAGTTACCTTTTAATTTGAAAGCCAGAAATAGTGCCATAACCACCTGTTTTATATTCTGTTAATGGTCATTAAAGAAATACAAGTACTGCTCTACTGCTGGCAGTCTCTGTTTATGAATGGACAGTTTTCCAGATGGTTGTTTGTAAATCGTAGGTGTAGGATTCTCTTTATTCCCATAGACGCCTGATTGGAAATGTTGGGTGGAGCTCCAGGCCAGTGCACAAAAGTCAGTTTAATCCATAATGTACGTGTAGTACAATTTTGAATAAAGAGAACTCCAGAGTTTGTCTCTAAGAAAAAAAAAAAAAAAAAAAAAACTCCATACTAGGGCAGATGGTCCCTAAAGGCATGAGCAGACCCTTCCCTGTATGAAGGACCCTAAGTGAGGGCTAAGAGGGTGGGATCTAAGAGACTAGAGAACAGGCCTGGAGGTGGCCTCAGAATCTTTGAAACAGGGAACAGTAGAGGTATCTGCCTCTTTGTTTTAATGCTCTGGTATTAATTTTGATTCTGAGTTGGTTTCTTGGCCATAGACCTTTGTTTTACCACGGCACCTCAAGGCTAGTCTACCTGTTTCTTTTTCCATTCGTCCTACTCTTGGAGGAGCATATGGAATTTTAGATCTGGCAGAAAGCTGGTCTGACTTCAAAAATTCAACTACAGAAAGTCACATTTCAACTAAGTGCACCTATTTTTTTTTTGAAGTACTTTTTGTCCCTGAAACAGGTTTATGTCGACTTTAAGATTTGGCAGAATATTTTACTAATAATAGTGGAAAGATTGGGTAGGTAATAAACCCCTTCTCGTTCTATATTGTTTTTTCATTTATTCCTCCAAGGTAAAAAGTCATAGCCGAGTGACTGAAGTGTGATTCGTTCAAGTTTCAAGAAAAGACTGCTTTTCAGATTCTGGCTGCTTCTGGGATTTCATTCTAGGTACAGGGTCAGGTGAACTCCAAGGTGAGGAGCAGTGTGTCAGGAAGAGAGGCCTAATGATGTTCTGATAGACTGGGAGATGTTGCTTGGCAAACCTGAGCTTCTGGAACTCGCAGAGTTTCATGTTAGAGGGGCTGGCGCTGAGGAAATGACCAAGTTTTGCCCTGATTCTCTTTCCCTGTCCTCAACTCCATTGTTGGTTCCTCTGCTGTAGACCAGCCCTGGTGCAGTGGGAGTAAACACGTAGAGTGGGAAGGCAGTTTCGGACAGCAGCAGGCTGAGTGGATTGCAGAAGGCGGCGAGGGGAAAGCCTCAGCAGAGGACCCTCGTGAAGAGTCCCCTGCGGGCAGTGGTTTGGGTGTCGGTTCAGAGGTAGCAGTCCCAAGTCAGGGGCTACCTTCTGCTCAGTGACCTCGTGTTTAGGAATGCTCAGAATTATTGACAGTGATGTCATCACCACAAAGGTTGCCTCTTTTCTGAAAATGCCAGGCAGTCATACTTTCCTGTATTGATAGAGAAGTGGGCCAGCCTCTGGAAAACAGTTATGGAAGTTGTATTCAATTCTTTAATATTTCCAGATCCTTCTGATACAGCCACAGTAACGATGTGTGAGAGAGAAGGCAGACTTAAGAGGCAATACCCAGCAGCTTTGCTCCAGGAGGCAGAGGAGGGAAGTGTTTCCCCCTCACTGTGTCTCCAGCCCTCTCTGAGTAAATGTACTGATACGTTGTCCCTGTATGCGTGTCTCTTGACCATCTAGGAAGTTGTTTTTACCACGTGAGGAAGTGACCTGGAAGAGGCCCAGCAGCAGTCCTGAGATTGTCTGGTTTGCACTGCAAGGAGGTTCCCCCCCCGCCTTGTTGGGTCCATACTGCACTTGCCATGCTGTGTGCTCTTTCGGGCAAAAGCTCTCCAGAGACGAGGAGCTCTGTTCGGCTCTGCTTGGCATCCATGTTGGAAAGGCTAATGTTCAGTGTGAGTGAGCTTTCTTAAATAATAACTTCCTCTTTAAATTAAACTTGATAACACCTTTAAGAAATATGAAATAGATATCCTTCTGGCCAGATCATTCTCTTCCTTCTACAGATCTCAGTTTTTAGTTTCTAAATATAGAATATTCTCAGATTCTAAATGTAGATAAGGCTCCCCCACCATTGTTTTTCAAGAATATGGTCAATAGGCTACTTGCATCAAAACAAGAGTGAGTCATGCTAAAAATGTGGATTGCTTGGCCCCATTCTAATTGGAATCCTTGACAACCTGGCGCAGAGATCAATTGCCCAGGTAATTGTGATACATCTAGATAGTGACTCTGAAGGAGTGAGTGGACCTTGTTTGGTGTGTTCACTGCTTACCCCTGGCATCAAGAACAGTGCCCAGCTCCTGAAGAGTGTGCACTATCTTTCTGATACTGAGTGAGGGAAGTGAGCAAATGAGTTCTTATGCAGTTTTCTGCTGTTAGCTGCTATGAGTTAGGGAATATTGTTAGAATTCACTAAGAATAAGAATATAAAATATTTTAAGATACAAGAAAGGGGCTTACCTCTGTAAATTATTGGATCTTTCTAAGTATGCTCCATTCTTTTCATGGCCCAGAGGTTTGTTTTATGTCAGCATGAAGTATATACTTAATGGCTGAATGTTGGATTGATTCTTTGTTTCCATGGCCTTAATATGTTGCTTCAAAAATGAGAGGTCTGTGTTACTTTGACCTTAATCTGGGCTATTCTGAAAGATTAATTTCCAACGTTCTGTTAGCTAAGTGGGAAGAAACTAGAAATGCAAGTAGACTTCTAACTACTTGTGATTGAGTCCCGCCCCTCACCCCCTGCCATAAGCGAAATGTGTGCTTTCTAAAAATACTGCTGTTGAAATATTCCTGGGTCCCAAAGGGGATTAAATTGTGAGAGAACAATAGGAGCAGATTGTCATCTTTCATAAGGTTTGAAATCATCTGAATTTGAACGTTTTTCTTCCCCTTGGAGGTTTAAGAATCTGAAAGAGCCTTTCCAGACCTTTTTAGTCTTGACTGGTTTTCTCTTCACAGGATTTAATTATTTGTTTATTAAGAGAAATTATTCCTTAGCCTAACTATTCATGTTTCATGGCTCAGGATCACAAGTCAGTGACAAACTTGGTGAAAGTCAAGCCAAAGAAATCCTTTCTGTTTAAAGATCACTTTACACTCTGAAAGATACCAGCCTTCCTCATCTTCTTGAAATCTTTCATGAAATCAGAATTTCTGTAGAAATCTGCAAATCCCTTCTTTCTTGATTCAGCACCAGAAAGCGGCCAGCCCCAGCATGCAGTGAATGCTGTGGAAGTATGACATGGTAGGCAATGCTCCTGAGGTCTCCACAAAGACCTGGAAGCGATTCTCTTCAGTAGGGATGTCCTGCCGCGCTGAAGGGAAATGGACAGTGCATGAAATGTGCCGTCTTTTCCTTAAAAAACAAAAATGAAGCTAACATTTAGGATCCAGTGTTTTGAGTATATTTATCAACACCGTTCTAATTTTTTGCATGTTTTGTTTTTAAATCCACCGAAAATGTCTTTCATTTTTGTTGGATAATTTGCTCACCCCAGTTCTACTCCTCTGTTTGTACATTTAGAGAAAGATTTCGAATGAGAGCCGGTGGTATACTCACTCTGGGAACTAACATACTACTTCATTTGGAAAAAAATACTAATGCATATAGTTGCATTGTTCCAAATGGAACAGTGTTTTCTGATGAAGATAGGCAAACAAAAATGAAGAACCTGTTTGATATTGGTTCTTTTTTAATTCATCTAACAAATAATAATTGAATGGTTTCACAGTGCCAGGCACAAGGCTAGGCTCTGGGATACAGACATGAATGGTTATAGTTTCTGAATTTAATTGGTTTGAATTCTAGTTAGACAAGTGGATAGTTATTATGGCAAAGGTCAGGAATGAGATTTCTGCATACAGTCAGAACTCAAAACACAGATTAAGCTAGAACTAAATTGTAAAGAATTAAAAATTGGAAAGGGTGGGAATGTTGCAGACAGAAGAAAGTGTTTTTGCTGACATGTGAACTTGGCATATTCTAAGAATGGATCATGAATAGCTTTCTATATGGATGCTAAGGACTCATAATTTTATTCGTCAACAGATGAAGATGTGCTAAAGGCTCCTTTTGAATGGGAGAATGTCATGATCAGATTAATGATGACTTTGAGGGGAAGAAGGGATTGAAGCAAAGCAATCCTAAAGATGCCAGAACCCAATTAAGAAAAGACTCTAATAATCTAAAAAGTGGGAAAGCTTTAAATGAAGCTGTGATTTTTATAGCTAAACCAAAAGTTTTAAATATGCTGTTTGCTTTAAAACTCAACACATTTTGAAATTTTGGTTTGGCAGTAAGAGTGATGAAACTTGAACATAGAATATAAGTTTCAGAAATTTCATAAAGCATGAAGTATCTCTTTTGGTGACCTCAGCTTTAAATTCTTCAAATGTTTGTTAAATGCAAAATGTTTTATGTGCTAAGACTATGGTGATGATTCACGGTGACTTGGTGGTGGGAATTTTACAGGGACTACACCTGAGAGGAGAGAGCAAACATTGTTCAAAAATTAACACTGATATAAAATATGTATATAAATAAATATTTAAAAAATGCTTTATGTGCTTACTTCACAATCACATTTTTCTGGCCTTTTGTGTGTGTTTATAGTGTGAAAGTTATTACAGCTACTTGAAAATACTGAATTCTGCTTTACTCCATGAACCTACAGTTGTTTTTTCTGCATAATTTTTCTATTGGAAAAGAAACTTTTACTATTTCATGAATATCTCATGAAAAAAAGACAATAAGACATAAAGTCCTATAAACTCTGAAGTTGAATTTCAGGAATCTTGAAAGAAGAACTAGGCAGCTAAAATTAAATCCTTGTTTAGATAATTCTTATGTAGATCGTAGATCGTAGATTGTAATATGCTTACAAAATATTCACAGCTACTATTAATCTTGATTATACTCCAAATTCATATAATATGTTCTTCTTACATGTTGCCAATCTTTCTTCTAATTTGAGCTTATGTAGACAAATATCAGTTGACAATTTATTCTTTAAAAAGCCTGCACTTTTGTGGCAGAAGTCTGGTAAAATAGGGAGGGAAAAGATAAGAATCCGCTTTTAAAAGAGCTACCATTTGAGACATTCTTATTTTATAGGTATGTGTATAGGTTACATTTGTGTATTATACAGTATTATTTTCAACTCTTGTCCCTAACTTTTTCCTACGAAATTCCCACGTTATTAAAGTTGTCTAGAATATGTCTTTGTCATGGTATTGACACTAGAAAATTTTACTTGAAGTCACTTTGTAACTATTTACATAACAAAATGTGTGGTGTTTTTTCCCCATACAACATGAGATGCTTGTGATCTCTAATATGTAATCACTTACTGTCCTGTTTTTAAAGTAATCTTTAAAGGCTTCCTGCTAAGAGTAGTCATCAGCCAATATTTGTAATTATAAGTTTATAACAACAGCTGTGAGAATCAAATTTTCTTTCCTCTATTTTCCAGTTTCATCAGGTGACCTCTCTTTAAGTCTCAGAACCTCATACTGAGATTGTTTCAGGGTCAACAACTGTTATTCAAAATAGAGACGCTGAGAGCATGTCCAGTTAGAAACATAACAAACACCAACATCACAGAGTTCACATACTCGTCTCCTTTACATGCTTGCTTTTCCTGCTGACATTTTAGAGATTTATTTATTTATACAAGCACTGGGTACAGTCAAAAGTACAGGAGGATGAGAGAATTCACCAGAGCGGGGAACAGAACAGGCAGGCTGATGAAGAAATACACTGCTGAGGGGAGCAGCGGGCAGCAGGAGAGGTCTGTTGTGCCATGTGGGACCCTCGCCGGTGGCCGGGGATCGAACCGGCGCCGCAGAGGCTGCAGGCAGCTTCACAGCCCAGCGCTCAACTGCTGTGCCACCAGGGGAGGCCCTCCTACTGACATTTTAAAGGCTTAAAAGCATGGCTATGTCTTGTTGGTTTGTGTGTTCCTGCATAGAGTCTGAGACTTAATGAAATTTTAATCCATTATATTTTCCAGGTGTTCATAATCTATCTTTCTGTCTTTCGACAAAGAAGGACAAAGGTCAAATTCTATACTGAGTCAAGCACATTCTTCATAATTTGGCATTTACTATCTTCTGATCTCATTCTCCTTATATCATGATTACCTCTGCTAGACACAAGTTCCTGTGCCTCCAGTCTTACATTAAAAATCAGAAAAAGCATGGTTTTCTAAAAAAAAAGGTCATATTCGGTATTATCTCCAGACTCTGGACCTCCTCTGTGGGGAGGTCCATTTGACCGAGCAGGCAGCTTCCCTGTTCCTTGTTTCCTCTGTTTGCCATAGCTTTTTGTTCATTCAGAAATGAAAACTTGTTCTTAAGGTTTGTTTTCCTGTATCCCCAATAGACTGAATTTTACAAAGTCCCTGTGCTACTTGTTCTTACTCATTCTTGAGAACAAGCACAATCCCAGTTATGATAATCTTAGGATAGAGCTATTCAGTTTGTCAGGATTAGGAAAGTATGAAAATAAGAAAACATATAAACATTGCAACAGAAGTATTTAGATCTACATGTATATTTGCCTTGTAGGCATATTATGACATCTTTAAGGCCACCTTAAAGGTATTCCCCACAAGACAGAAATGTCTATCTGAAAAATCAGATTCTTAAGGTGCCATTTGGTATACATTTGGGACTAAACCTCTATTTTGAGTATTTCCAGAATTCACTAGATGACACTATATGGTACAAAATTTTGCTAGGTAGAAAAGTTTTCCAAATAACACACAGCATAGATATTTAAAAAGGTTGACTGTGGTGACACTTAATGTAAATAAATGTAAATAAAATTAAAGTGTTGACATTTGGGATCACACTCTGGTGTACCTTTGTTCGGGTATGCCACGACTGTGATGCTGATTATCCATTATGGACTAAACTTCTGAAGCCTAGATGAGTATTTTTGAATGATTTTTTTCAAGCATAGAGATTAAAATCCACATGTGTTAGTGTAAACATTTTGTATATGAATCTGTTAACTGCAAATAAAGGACTTTTCAGTTTTTGCTTTATACCCATTAACTGTATGATTTTAGTAATTCTCTTAATTTCAAAAGAAACTGGTTTTTATTTTTCAGTGTTGAAAATGAGCCTGTGAGCACAAGTCAGAAAAAGGAAAATGTACTTTCATCAGAAGCTATAAAGGTACAGTTTTGAATTAATGTTACAACTTTATGTGGAAATCTAACCCCCTTATGTTGGACATTTGTGTCTCGGGGTGGGGAGGGGAGAAAGACTTCCAAGGAGAGGGATTTGGGAACATGGTGTTCCTAACCTAGCTTCCTAACCAACTATGGCATTTAATTTTTTTGTGCCTTAATATAAAATTTTTATTTATTGAGGCAAAGTGTTTTACACCATTCTATCTGCTTTGGGATTTATAGGTTTAAACCTCTATAGAATGTATGTTTTCACACCATGCCCACCACCAGCACCCCAATAATCCACCACCAAGATCCATTGGGCCACCTCCCTCCCATTCTGGTTGGCCCAGCTCTGCTGTCAGATGTCAAGAGTTTATTGTTGATTTGGTTTTGACTGAATCTTTATGTTTCTTATATTTCACATACAAATGAGGTCATCCTTTTGTGCCTTAATTTTATAATCTATTAACTGGATCACCTGACCTTCGTGGTCTCTTTTTTCCTAGGAAGTTCTTTGGTTGATGTCATGTTTCTCAAATGCTGCTGACCAGCAATAGCGCTTTGGGGAATAGAAGTTAATAACATGTTCTTACATGGCATTGCTCTGTGAAGGATACCTTTGTGGTCGGCTCACGTGAGAACTGGCTTTCTTTGCTGTATAGGGCAAGCATAGGAAGCATATAAATGGCAGACCTACTCACTTAGCTGTGTCATTAAAGATCTTTTAAAATCTAAAACTTGCAACATTTATTTTTACTCAAAAGTGATTTTTCTAGAAATTGGGTGTTGGTGTTGTTTGTGTGAGGCTGTGTATGTGATCAAATTTTGGTGACTGTTCACATTCAGAGTTTGGTCCCAGTCACTTTCTGTAACATGATTTTTGATAATCAAGGAGAAAGCTCCTGTGCTCCAGGGTAATACAGCTCAGTCAGTGGAGAACTTGAAAGTGATCTGAATTCTTTTGTAACTCAAAAGCATTAAGTTTGGTAAAGATAAACAATGTGTCAGCTATTTGGAGTAGACTTTATGCTTGCCGGGAAGTTTTTGGTTACTAATTCGATCTCCTTTCTGGTGACTGGTCAGTTCAGATCTTTTATTTCTCTTTCTTGGTGTGTCTAGCCAAAAGTTTGTCATTTTGCTTACCTTTTCAAAAACCAACTCTTGGTTGTGTTGACCTTTTCTTTTGTCTTTTTAATCTAATATTTCATTTATATCTACTCTGATCTTTGTTATTTCCTTGCTTCTACTAACTCTGGACTTCGCTTATTCTTGTTCTAGTTCCTTGAGGCATAAAGTCAGGTTGTTTGAAACTTCTCTTTTTTCAAACACAGGAACTGTTTGTTTACTTTGTCTGACGTGTACGCCGTACATTTATTACCAGCTACCCTCAACTCCAAAATCGGACACAGGAATGAGAAATAAAAATTCATTGCTCTTCTTAATAAATCATTATTAGTAACTTTCATTAAAAAATGTACAAACTTTGTTAAAAGTTTACCAAGGCTTTTAAATGATTTGGTTACAGATATTTATAATACTTATATTTAAAATTCTATGTTAACTGATAAAATGGAATATGATGTGAGGAAATGACTTGGCAAATGATTCCAAAAATCACCTGTAAACTTTCATAATCAGTAACAAACAGCAAAATGAGGTAGCCAAACTGTATTATTGGGGGAAAATAGCTTTCTAATGAAAGCCTAAAGATATTTGTGAAAAATATTCTCATGTGAGTTGGAAGATTTCATTCAAAATATTGTAAGAAGCCACAATTTAAGAATCATAGCAATCCACATTTCAGAGTATATAAAATCTAAATATCCTTTCACATTTTCCAGATTTTGCTCAAACAAAAAACCTCAGGCCAGGGTATCCTAATGAGATCTTCATACCATGAATTGGTATGAAGGCCATGAATTGTTTTTGTTTTTGTTTGGGAGGAAGAGATCCCCTGAAAAAAATTCAAAATTGATAATGCCCCAAACAATCCCTCCCCCCTCTTTTAAAGTTAAACTCTAATTGTGCTTGGAATCCCATATATAAACAGATTAAAAGCAAACCTTCACTGTTGATGGTGGGAATGAGTTGCCTTGAAGAATCTCACAGTTAGCCACTAGTCTCTGCCAACCATGACACCTCCTACAAATAGTTTTAAAATTACATGTGTGAAAAGGAAAGAACACAGCCTTTGGAATCAGATACATATGGGTTTAAGTCCCATGTGGTAGTTTGTAACCTTGAACAATTTGCTTAAAACTCTCTGAACTTTGGTTTGCTGGTCTGTGGTCTCCATGTTCAATCCTCATTTCAAAGAAGTATTTTAGATACCTTTGAAACATGTTCAGTAATGCATGATGCCTAACACAAAGTAGGCACTAGGGAAAACAGTTGCCTTCTTGCCATATAAAGTCTGATAAGAACTTAGAAATTACTCTTGCTTGAAAATACTGTTAATATTTTTCTAGATGAATAGTATAACTATCCGCTGTTAGAATCATTTCATTCACTATAACATTTGAAAAGCAATTATTCCATAAAGGGATACATATTGAATTCTGGCTAGAACTTACAATGTTCTCACCCCTTGATTGTTTAGATAAAGACTCAGTGCTATCTGGGTACCCAAAATAGAGATTGCACCTCTGCTGTATCGATGACCAAGAATCTATCAGTATTGCTGGTACCAGCCTAGGCCTTTGATAGATCTATATTCTTGGGTGTTGAATGTATATTGTAAGCTGTCTTATTTGATTTACAGCAGCTCCAACCTATCATACATAGATCTGAAATGGTCCATTTCTCCTTTGTGGTATGATAGAGCACTTTATCAAAATAGAAACTAAGTATGAAGGGTATTATACATAGTCTAGATTTTTATGAGTAAATTTATGTCCACAGGTTCCAAATATTGATCCAAAAATTTTAGAGGATCAAAAATTTTAGAGGACCAAAAAGCTCTCAGAGAATTAGTAACATTTATTACTCTAGCAGTTGTTTTCTTTGAAGAAGTCCTACGATATCAGTAAAAATGGCATTCCTCCCATGTTATGTCATCTTGTTCCTGTCTCTTCTCACATACACTTCTGCCCAGGTTGATTTGATTTCTGCCTACATCTCAATGTATAACAATGGTGACATCTATTTCTCCCGCCTGACTTGTCCTTGCTAATTATTTTAAGTCCTTTATCGTTAGATATGAGATTTGACATACTCAAAGTTAAATTTAATATATATATATGTATATATATATATATATTTTAAATTCCTGTCCAGCTGGAAGGTGCCACCAGTTACCCAGTCTTGACACCTGGGAGTGATTCTGCCTCTCCATTTTGTCTCCCTTTCCATATGCCAAGACCTGTCAACATCCCTTCCTCTTCACACCTATCAATACTGTATAGCACAGACTTTTCTTTTTTAGACTCAATTTTTACCCACATCTTTTTTTTTCTCTGATACATATAGTAGATGACTGTCTTGAGTTATGTATGGTTAAGGGCACTAATTTGATACAGTGCATGTAACCATATTCCTTTATCAGAAATTACATGGTTATTGGGCCTCCCCAGTGGCGCAGCAGTTGAGCACTGGGTTGTGAAGCTGCCCGCAGCCTCTGCAGCGCCAGTTCGATCCCTGGCAGCTCCCAGGCCACAGGAGGAGGGTCCCACATGGTGCGCAGACCTCTCCTGCCGCCCGCTGCTCCCCTCAGCAGTGTACTTCGGTGCTTCTGCCTGCTCTGCTCCCTGCTCTGGCTCTGGTGAATTCTCTCACCCTTCCGTGCTTCCAACTGTACCCAGTGCTTATATAAATAAATAAATAAATCTTAAAAAAAAAAGAAATTACATGGTTATTAAAACCTGCTATTCTATAGCATTTTTTAATTCAGCTTTTATCAACAATTTTTATTTTTATTTTATATATTTTTACATCCTTTTTCATTTTTGCATAATGTATGCATTTTCATCTTGGTTATATTCCCCATACAATTCCCACCCCCATGTATTTTGACCTGAATCTCTCCTCACCCCCCCCCCGTAGTGTGTCTCTGGTTTATAGTTGCTTGTTGATTTTGATTTTTACTTTATTATAATTAGTGTTTTCCTGGTTCCTTATTTAGGTTTTCTAAATTCCTGCTATGAGTGAGACCATCCAGTATTTTTCTTTTTATTTCTGGCTTATTTTGCTGAGCATGATCCCTTCCAGCTCCATCCATGTTGCTGCAAATTGCATGAGTTTATCTTTTTTGATTGCTGAGTAATATTCCATTGTGTCTATGTACCACATCTTCTTGAGTCCAGTCATCTATTTTTGGGCATTTGGGTTGTTTCCATAGCTTAGCTATTGTAAATAGTGCTGCTATAAACATAGGGGTGCAGGTGCCCTTTTGAATTAAAGATTCTGTGTCCTTTGGGTAAATACCTAGGAGTGGTTTTGCTGGATCATATGGAAGATCCATCTTTCTGCAGGTCATCCATGCTGTGCACAACATACTCAGAGCCTGAGGCTAGACAGGATGGCCAATCCACATGATTAAGACAGTAGAAGACAACTCACCTGACCTTCCCTGTGCCAGTCACCATGTTGTGACAGCACCTGCTAGAGGCTGCTCCAGGAGGTGACAAACTAGCGCTGGTTCGACTTGCAAGTAAGGTCTTATATATCAATAAGTAGGCGCCATAGACAGGGCTTTTGGTGTATCTTGTCATAGTCATGACAGATAGGTGTCTTAAGCATCTAGAATAGTATCTGGCGCATGATTATTTGTTGAATGAATACTTTAAAGTTTTCATTGACCTAATTGCTACTTGGTACATCTAATTTCAGCTTATTGTGGCATCCCTCAGGCACTCTCCTCCAAGTCTTGTCTATTTTGGGATCCCAAATTCCAGAGCCATTTGTCAGACCTTGTTCATTGTCTTCTCCACTTAAAGAATTGCACAAACTTTCGCCACTTCCTTACCACTTTACTTTGGAGGAAATGTCCATACTCCTCTCTAAGGCTAATGCTTCCCCATTACTAGAGGCATCAGAATCTTTTTCACCTTCTGCTTTTCTTTCTGGAACCTGTCACTATTCTCTTGTACAGCATTCACTCCCTTTCCAGCAGGTGTAGAACCAACCCACAAAAACCCTTTCTTTTGCCTTGGACCTTATCATTTTATGGACTATCATTTTATGCCTTTCCTTTTCCCTAGTTAAAAAACTAAAGTGTTCTCTTCAGTTACTGACTGTTCCATTTCCTTACCTCACACTTGCTGTGAAACACCTTGAGTTTGTGGTTGTGCTCACAAATTCCTGAGATGTTATGCCTTTCTCCTGCATTCCTAGGGTTTCTTTAGTCCTCATCCATCATTTATTAATTCAGCAAATATTTGAGCAGCTCTTATTAATGTCAGACACATTTCGAGGTGCTAGAGACACTGCAATGAATAAAAACAGGTAAATATCCCTGCATTTTTGTGTGTGTTTGTGTGTGTGTATGTGTGTGTGTGAGAGAGAGAGAGAGGCAACTACAAAAATTAAGCACAAAAAGGATATACACAGTTTCAGAGTGGAGGAGTTTACTATTTTAGATAAAGTGACTGAGGAAACTTTCAATGAACAGATGACTTTTAAGGAAAATTCTGAAGGAGGTAAAGGGAAGTGAGTCATATAACTATCTGGGGAAGAACATTCTAAGCAGAGCAAAGGGTAAATGTACAATTCCCAGGGCAGGAATATTTCTGATGTTTTTGAAGACCAGTGATGGCAGCTAGTCTTCACCTTTCTTGAACTCAGTGACATTTGGCATTTGTCCCCCTGTGGTATTAGAAATATTCTTCATCTTTTGCTTTGGGGGCTGTAACCTGGAAGGGATGACCGGTCTGCTTTTGGCTTTCTCTGTCCCTTTATTGACTTTTCTTCTTTGTGCCTGCCTTTTAATCTTCTTTCCCTAGAGGACTTTGTGTTACTCTCCCTTTCCCCTGTATGTACTGTGTGTTGCCAAATTGCATTCTTAGGTGATGCTTCTGACTGATTACTAGATATCTAAACCAGGGGAGCAAAAATTAAACAAGTTTAACATCTGAATTGTTACCTTACCCCTTCTCACCCCCACAGAAATCCCTTATCCTACTCCCCATTTATTTCCCATGTTCATTTTTGACTTAACAACTCAGACAGTTGCCCAATTTGGAAAACTTGTCATCTATGACTTTGTTACCCATCAGCCTCTACTTACTTTATGATTGGTCATCTTATCAACCTCATTCTCTATCCTCTGTGTCTGTCTCCTTCAGCAACACACACCTGCCATAATCAACTTGACACTATCTCTGTACATGCTATACTGTGTGTCTAGAATGCTCTTCTTACCCTTCAATCAAGCTCACGTTACCTTTGGAGTAGATTCTCCCCATCCCCAGTCACTGACTTACCTCTTAGAAGCTCCCACAGTGATGTAATGATGAGTATCTTGATAACTGTAAGTGCCTTGAAACCGTAGCTAAGTCTTACTAATCGGAGTACATAATGCTCTCCTGTATCTCCTTGTGTTGGGCACATAGCAAAGATAATAGATAGGTGAATGGATGAATTTGGACATAAGGTCCCTGAATTACAATATATTGACTGTGAAGAAAAATAATTTAAAATTCCTAAAAGACATCTAGTGTCATCAGTATCCTTTGTATATTAAAAGCAGAATAGTAAAAAATTTTAGAGTAACTGGAACTGTTTTGTTAGCATTTGTTTGAATTGAGTACTATCATGGCAGACAGTCCTGCTGCAGGCGACAAAGGCTCTAGTTTGTGGTAGCTTGAACTTCAGTGTTGTCTAGGCCAAGGACAGAGAGCAGCTGTTTTAGAAAAAAACATAAAATTTTTATTTCATAAATACAGAATTTATTGTCTTTGAATAGCAATGTTCCTGCTCGTTTTAATTTCTAAATTTAAATAGCTTTTTTTCTTGTTGAAGATATTTTAATTATTGACAGAAATGTCTCATAAGATTGTCAGGGGAAAAAAAGTAAGCAACTAAAGACAGTTTGGAAAACATGTCTGGGGGTGGGTGAATGTTCTTCAGTCAGCTTAAGATACAGGAATTCTGGCCCTCCCTGGTGGCACAAGGGGTTAAGTCTCAGCACTATGAAGCTATTGGCAGCTACTGCAGCACGCGTTCGATCCCCAGCCAGAGAGCTAACCCATAAGGCACAGCAGACTTCTCCTGTCTTGCCCGCTGCTCCCCTCAGCAGTGTATTTCAGTAGATCACCTGTTCTGCTCCCTACTCTTTTTCTGGTGAATCCTCTCACCCCACCCCCACACCTCTGACCTACACCCCAGCCCTGTATAAAAAATAAAATAAATCTTTAAAAATATATATAAAAAATTTTTTAAAAGGTTCAGCAATTCTTTATCCTTCAGCAAGAAACTAAAAATTGAGAGGAAGAAGAAACAACTTAAAAATTATAACAAATGTTTAAATTTGAAGATTTATTATTTCAGTAAAATGTATCTTGTTTAGAAAGTAACCTATTATACTTGAAAGATATTGTTGAGAAAAATAATAGAGGCAATGAAATAAATTATATTTTTGACAGAAATTATGTCTTGAGATTTTACTGATGTCATAAAGTATATATTCTCAAGTGTACCTGTGTAAAATAAGTGCTTCAATTTTATAAGACAATTTTGTAAATCTTTAAAACATTTAAAGAATATATGCTGTATTTTTTTTTTAAGATTTATTTATTTATACAAGCACTGGGTACAGTCAGAAGCACGAGAAGGTGAGAGGATTCACCAGAGACAGAGCGGGGAACAGAACAGGCAGACTGACGAAATACATTGCTGAGGGGAGCACTGAGCACAGCAGGAGAGGTCTGCGCCCCATGTAGGACCCTCGCTGGGGGCCGGGGATCGAATTGGCGCTGCAGAGGCTGTGGGCAGCTTCGCAGCCCAGAGCTCAACCACTGCTCCACCAAGGGAGGCCCTATATGATTAGCCTTTACTTGCCTTTCTTCAAGTAGCTATTCAGGATGAGCAGTTATTTTTCCTCACTACACAAGGGAAAAATCACTGCCCTGTTCCCATTACAGAATTTATTTATTTTGATTCAGAAAAGAGTATCATGGCTTGAAATTATAACAAATTAACTGGAGCAGTGAAAATTCAAGAAAAAATGTGTAACTTTCATACACATGAGCAATTTCAAAATGTCAACTAGCATATTCTTTTCTGCCAAACTGAAAGGCCATTTATGCTGCTGATACGAGGACAGGGTAGAACTAACTTGTAGTGTAGGCTTCCAAAATGAGCAGAAATCTGGATGGCTGAGGTGGAGATGAGTTGCAGTTGAACCCAGTAAAAGGTGAGATTTGAATGATTCTAGAAGGCTGGTGATATTCTAAATGTAGAGACTTCACAAGTTATATTAAGGTCCTAACACGTAGAAAAATATTATGTGTTTACTCAAATACACTGACACCTAAAGGTGGGAACAAACTTAAAATACTGTTTGCTTGAAATTAATTTTAAGCTAATGGCTTCAAAACATTTTCTCAACCTTCCATATGCTAGGTTTTATTAGCAATTAATGGAACTCTCCTTTAAACTGTTTTGAATTGGGATTAAAACATGGAGCAATGTAGACAAATGCCGTTATAATTAGGATGCTCTTGCTTTCTCAAAGATTCACTTCTTACCCAACTTTGTCATGTGAACCTACTGTGCCCGTAGGTGGTTTTACCTTGATGTCCTGATATTTTTCTGACTCACACTTGAGCTTTTATAAGGACGAGTGAGCATGTCATCTGACAGATAGGGTCAGATTTACATTCCTTTTACAAGTGGGTAAATGAGCATGTTTGGGAGGCAGGGTGAGTTGGCACATTAGAAGAGTGTGAGGTGGGGTGCCAGCTTGCTCTTTGATACAGAAGCACAGTCTGTCTTCACACAGCCCAGTATGGTTAGGTTGCTGTACCAATAACCTAGTTATGAGCAAGTAAAATGCACCTTTGGACTTGTTCAGCGCCTGCAAGAATTCTCAGTGCTGTCTACCATTTGCATGAATGCACATACCTTTTACCTTTTTAAAATCAGTGCTTCAATTTTTATAAGATATTTTTGTGAATCTTTAAAGCATTTAAAGAATATTTGTTGTATTTTAATGCCTTTTCAAGTGACTGTCCAGGATGAGCAATTATTTTTACTCACTAAAGAGGGAATAAATCACTATTTGTGTTAACATGAAGGATTCAGACTTCTCAGAATTGATGTTCCATGTTGCCGTCCTTGTCGCACTCTCTCTCTCTCTCTTTTTTTTTTTTTTTTTTTTTTGCTGCCCCTACCTCCTCTTCTTGAGAAACATTTTTATAAGTTGGAGTGTCCTGAGTCAAGAGTACCAAAATGATGAGGTCTGTTTAAGTGTTGTCTAGTGTACCAAAGTGTTTGAAAAACTGTCCATTACTCTTAATAATAAAGGCTAAATTTCAAAAAGAAAACATGAGGGTTTTGTTGATTGGTCCCTTTACATATCTCATCATACTTCTCTCCTTTCTCATTCTGTACCCTCTGCAGAATGTATGCCTCTAGTCATATTAAACTCCTTTAAAACTTCCATCTCATTAAGCAAAGAGTGCAGACGAGGGGGAGAGGGATGGAAAAAGGGAGAAAGCAACAGGAGAGGCGAGAGGGAGAGAGATAAACAAGCATCACACAGTCTCCTTTTAGGTCTTCTGAGGACACCTCCTCTAGGAAGCATCCCAGGTTACCTCCTCTGCTCTCACCAATGAATCTGGACTAGTGACTCCTGGTGTGGGTTCTGCCCAGTGCTGTACTTCTCCCTTACTGGCTTTAACTACATGGTTTTGTGCTGCCTGTGCTCTTGAGTAGATTGTGAACTGCCCAAGGGGACAGACTCATTCACCTTAACAGATGTTTCCCTGGCACCCCTACACACAGTGTCATGTAATAGGTTCTCAGTCTTTTTCAATAATGTTATTTTTTCAATAATGGTGCTTATTGTCCTCTATTTTGATTTCAAAGATTCCCCAAAGTGAAGACAGAAGAAACCATGCTGAGAAGCTAACCACTTCTCCAAAGCAGGAAGACCCCAAAAAGTCAAACGACCTTCCCAATTCCACCACTTCAGACATCAAGATAGGAGAAAGTGATCGCCAGCCAAAAGAGAGCTTTTTTCAGTTTCTTGGAAATTTATTCAATATCTCAGGAAAAACATCGCTTAGTGAAACTAAGCAGTCTTCTTCCAAAGATGATCAGGATAAAACTGAGAAAGATTTACAGAGTCCCAGTGACCATCATGGAGAAGACACCAAACAGGAGAGGGAGGTCTTGCGTGACTCCCTTGGAACCCAGGCACTTCCAGTGGAAGAACAAGAGTCCACTTCATCTGAATTCTCTGAAGCCTTTTCTTTGGATACAACACAAGACAGTGAACAAGAAATCAGTGATCTGCCAATGTAAGTTCAAAATTTACTTAACCAAAAATATTGAGCTATTGGATCTAACTTTTGAACTTTGAACTCTGTGGTTAATTGAGAGGGTTGGAAAAAAGTGTTCTGTAGTGTCTCTGCTACTGGGTAAAAAATTAGATGATTACGTATATCATGCCTGTCACCTAGGGCCTTTTAAGGTATTGTAGGGCTGGTACTGGTAGCTTTTAGGTGCTAACTTTGTCATAGTATAATATTTATTTCTAATTTGACTCCCTTAAAGATGTGAATTCTTCCTGTATTAAGGTAGTGTGTTTAGTGGCTACATTTTGGGAACAAAAATGGTCCTAAGGTTTGTATTAATACTTCTATTAATACTTTTAATAGTATTAAAATATTCTTTTAGTACTATTAATACTATTCTATTAATACATTTTTCTCTGTGAGATCCAATTAAAAAGGGTAACAAGAGTTACACTGATGATTTATAAAGCTTGCCTTATGAACGTTTTCACAGCTCTAAGAAACTGAAATGGTGCCCAAATTTAAGGAACATTTCATCACCTTTTTTTCTTCCTTTGATTAACAAATTAACTTATTTTTCTTTTATTCAGGTGAGCTAGAGGGAATATTTTCTACCCCAAAAATTTTTAGTAGTAGTTTTGAATCCACTAGATATCTTGCCTAGCAAAATGTATTCATTCATAACTAATAAGAATCAATTTTGTTGATTTTAACCTAACCTCTTCTTGAAAATTATTTTTAATTTAAGAGGTCATTAATATGATGTAGGTGATAACTTAGAACTCTGTCGTTCTTTGTCGTTTCAAAGTGTCTTCGTGTGTGGCTTTCAGTTAATTTCCTCATAGCAACCTTATGCTGTAGGCACAGACATCTCACATCTCACTGTTGTGAGAACTGAGGTCCGGGTGAGTTTTCCCATCAAGAGTTATGTGGTGAGGTTTTGCCCTACCAAATGTTAAATGTACTGCTAAATCTACAATAATTGAAACAGTGTCATGATCTAATATATCTGCTAGAAATTTAAATGTAATAAAATCGTCTAAAAATAGACTCATATGTTGGTGATTTGAACCACTGCTTACAGCATTATATATACTTGTGGAATGGAGGACTTGGGGTGTTGGTTAATAATTTGGGGAAAAAACCAAAAACTAGATACTTAGTCCATTTTTATATTAAAATTAATTGAAAGAATAACATGCTTCAAACACAAAAACTAAAAGTAGCTAAATGTGTATTATTTTAGTGATAAACTAAGTGTGATAATACTGGAGAGGCATCAGGAGAGAAGATCAGGAGGCTGGGTTACTGCCAATTTTCAAACTAACTTATTTTAACAAAATAAACAATGTTAAACAAATTGGTAAAGAGAAGACAGTATGAAAAAAAAGTCAGAAGATGCTTTTTGTTTGTTTATTTAGAGAAAAAGTTTATTGAGGAGAAAAAGAGCAGAAATAAAGTGGGACTCCCAGGCCATGAAACCATGCCAGGGAGGGCCAAGGAAGCCCAGAAGATGCTTTAACACATAAGCAGCTTAGACACTAACAATAGGAAAAATATGGACCATATAAATCATTCAAATAAAAGAAATATAAACTCGAGCAATGAAGAAAATGCAAACTAAGATAACTTTTAGGCTGTTGATATAGTAATAATAAATATTATACTCTGTGTCCCCCAGAGGTGATAGAACTGGTGTTTGTACACACTGCTGGGATTGAAGAGTATAAACTGGTGGGTCATTTCAGGGAAATACGGTATCCAGAAACTTAAAAAGTTTTATGGGGCTTCTGGTGGCCTAGGGGTTAAGTCTTAGCAATATCACCACTTTGGGCTGAGTTTACAAGGTCAGGGAGCTAACCCACATGGCACAGCAGACCTTTCCTGTCTCTCTTCCTGCTCCCCTCAGCAGTGTATTTCAGTAGATCCACTTGTTCAGCTCCTCACTCCGTCTCTGGTAAGGGTACCCCCTGCACCTCTGTCCTATACCGCAGTTTTAATTTTTTTCTATCTTTTAAATCTTTTAAAAGATAAATAAAGGTTCTATTAAACATTAATATAGGAACATATAACACAGAAAAGTGGTCTGAAGCAGTACTGTTTACAGTGTGCTCCTTGGATCAGCAGTATCTGTATCCCCAGGGTCTCATTAGAAATGCAAATGATTTGGTTCTTACCCACTGACTCAGACTCTCTGGGAATGGAGCCCAGCCAGCTTCCAACTATCATTCCTGGTGACTTTTTCTGTTCCAAAGTAATTTAAAATGGTGCAGATTTTGAGGCTGACATATGGGAGTTGGATGGAACTGAACGTTTGGACTTTTTATTCCTTGGCTTTGATTAGTAGCTCAGTTTTCTTTCTTTGTTACTGGACATGAGAAAAGTAGAAGAAGATTTTTATGCCTCTTATTAATAAAATCCTTGTTGTTAATAGAAAAATTGCTTTAAGGCAGTTGACTATAGCTGCCTCATTTCAAAATCATTTCAAAGATGATTTTGACCTACTAGGACCAGGGGACTAACTACCTCTTGGTAGAAATATAGGCTTCTCTTGCCTAGATCAGAAATCCTGTAGATTAGAATTACAGCTTTAGTAACTTGATTATTGTGCATTTGTTTAGTAATTATCATTTAAAAGTGAATACCAGTTCAATTCATAGTTTCCTTTGACGGTATGGTTAAGCGATGCTTATAATCAAGTCAACACTGTTTTTAAAATCTGGAGAAAATAATTTTAAAATCTATACTTTAAATATTAGAGTTTTAGTATTGGTTCTGTGACATGAATTTACTAAAAATGAGGGTATATTTAATTTTTTAAAAATTCAGATCTTGAGAATATTTCAAATATAAAATGTTATTTAAAACTAAGAGCCTCACAGCATGGCACTCAACCCGCTGCGCCACTAGGGAGGCCCTCTATGTTTAAGATTTCAGTCTCATACAATCATTTCCATCTTTTAAAATAAGGAAGTTAACTGAAGGCTTTAGATTATCTTATATAAAAATGCCTTTTTTTTAAAGATTTATTTATACATACAAGAACTGGGGTACAGGCCAGAATTGGGGGGTGGTGGTGAGAGGATTTACCAGAGACAGAGGGAACAGAACAGGCAGATTTGACTGAAATACACTGCTGAGGGAAGCAGTGGGTGAGTTAGGAGAGGTCTGCTGTGCCATGTGGGTATCTCCCTAGCCAGGGCTCAAACTTGTGCTGCAGTGGCTGCGGACAGCTTCATAGGTTGTGTCTTAACCCCTTGCGCCACCAGGGAGGCCCCCCCCTGGTGTTTTTCTTTATATCAGTAGGTCTTTGGTGACCAGGGTGCATTAAAAAGGGCCAGTAGCTTGATTTAAACAAGTTAATGAAATAACTTGTGCTGTTTAATGTTATCCATTAGTATAGTAACAAACATATTTACTGTGATGACTATTAATGTAGTTTTCAAAATTTGCACAAGTTACATTATTAATTATTTGGAGTGTGTTTTAAAAAGTCCATCAAAAGGCATTATAAATGATTTCATCTTCAGTTAAAAATAGCAAGCAATTTTATAATTGTTTTTATGTATAATTTACTATGCAGAGATCATTTTTAATATCCATAAAGCCTTTAAGAAAATCTTTTTGTTTGTTAGATGTTTTCTGTTGTCTCATAGGTCTAATATAATTTATATAGGAAGCTACTTTGTTGGGTAGAAATACTTTATTTTAACAGGTCATTACAAACTGTTCTGTGATTTTAAAAAAAAATGCACTTTATTTAAATAGAAAAGTTAAGTCTTCCCTATTATGAAAGCATTCTTAAACATGTAATTTGAAAGGAAATAAATGTAATGCTAAACAGGTAGCTTAATTAGTTTCCTAAACATGAATTCAATACTTTTGCTCTTAGGTTGTTACAATCATATGTTGTGCCTGTATGTTTCATAAACTCTCATATGATCAGTGTTTCTGTCTTGGGCTGAAATGCATAAAAACCTGTTTAGATTTTCAATAACACATGTGCATTTCCTTAAATATTTGAAATTTCTTTCTTACTATTGTTTGAATCATTTACTTTTAGTTATAGATAACCTGTAGATCCCATGCACAGCTACATTATATGTAAATTTATATTCCTTTTATCTGTTAAGCTTATGAAAAATGAAACTTTAAATTTTCTATCTTCAGTTTATTTTTAAAGGTATGTGTTTTGGCCTTTTTATTTACTGGGGAAAAACTTAAAATTTAAAGCACAGATTTATGTTCTTAGTAATTTTCAATTATGGTGACTCATCTGCAACCTCTGAAAGAATGATGAAGAAAATGGACTCTATTGGCATGACTAATCCTTTAAGAAGTGGGCGTGTAGTTCGTCAGTACCTGAAGGGACTAATTATAATACATGAAGCTAAGCTTGAAACTTTGATGTTCAGTGCTTTAAAGATGGTAATAGAATTGTTTAGGAGTTAAAATATGTATTTTAGTTACAAGCATATATAAAAATGCTATAGATTATCTAGAGAATTTTAAGCTACTTCATATAAATCAATATAATCATCTTTATTGAAAGTACTCAGAAAGCCCTAAAAATGTAAAACAAAGATTCCCCTCCCCAAGAGACAGACACACACACACACACACACACACACACACACGTGCTAAAACTACTGAAAGACGGTATTACAATGTGTTAATTTAATGGCTTTTTCTCTGTAGTCTATTTTAAATCAAAAGTTGTTGGACTGATGAGGGATAAAATGCATTAAGGTCTGTTTAGGAAAGGATTTCTAGTAAAATGATGTAAGTTTACTAGAAGAATGAAAATCTGATCCTTTTCTCTCATTTTCTATTTCTGTGGGTGTGATGTTTTTTGGTGTATGTATTTCATCAGAATTATTTTGGTCATCTTTGGGGGAGAAAACATTGCAGCCTGAAACTTTGAAAAAACATAAAAAACTTTGAAAGAAAAACCAAACATAGAGAAAAATTCAGACTTTCATTCTGAATTGTTCGTGTATTTTGATATGGGGACTCAGCAATTAATTTATCTTTTTCTCCTCTTGAATGTTTTCATAGAGACGTTACCTAATCTAACTTTTGTTTTATAACAGCCTTTGATCTAGCCTGAAACCCATGCAGCAGCTAAACCCATTTTTGCAGGACAAAGATTTTCTCTACATTTCTTTAGCTGCTTTATAATGGATAGTGAAACTAAATGATGTAACTTGGAATTTTTCACAATAGTGGTATGATAGGATTATAAATGTCAGCAATTATGGAGATTGAAATTAATTATTTCAGCTAAAATTCAAGAAATGTGTAAGGGGCACAGTTGATGGAGATTTTACATGTCAAAGGTGGTCTTAACTTTGGTTTATCCTTAGACAAATCTAGTATTAAAGTTAATTGCTTTAAAATTGGGGAGAAAATTGGGTCTCCCCTGGTGGCGCAGGTGGCTGAGCACCGCACTGTGAGACTGTCGCAGCCTCTGCAGCACCGGTTCGATCTGGTTCGATCCCTGCCTGCCTGTGAGGGTCCCACATGGTGCAGCAGACCTCTCCTGTCTCGCCCGCTGCTCCCCTCAGCAGTGTATTTCGTCAGTTTGCCTGTTCTGTTCCTCGCTCTGTCTCTGGTGAATATTCTCACCCTCCCGCACATCTGACCTGTACCCCGGTTCTTGTAAAAATAAATAAATCTTTAAAAAAAATTGGGGAGAAAATTCATTTTAGATAATGGATTTCTTAGTTATTCATATGGATCCTGGTGGTGATTTGTTAATTACATGTTTAATCTGAAAAAATTAAATAGAACATTTTTCTACCATACATGTTTATAGCCAGGACACTAAAATGTAACTGGACTTTAGAATTTAAGACCTTTTATAACAACCTACACTGTCTTAAATCTTAGCAAATCACTAATATTTAGAATCACTGCTTTACTTAATCATTTGTTTATTCATAAAAAGTTATTAAACATACACCATTTACCAAATCTTGTGTGGAGCACCTGAAAATACGAGATGACTAAGGCAACATTGCCTTCCCACCAGGTAGTGGGAAAATGCTTAAGTGCGTAAATCTTGATAGTGTAATGTGGCAAATGCTGTGTCTAGTATCCTTTTCACCCACAGATCAGAGGCTTAGCACCCAGTTCCAAAGTGGAAGTATCCTGAGTTAGGTTTGCATTAGAGAAAATTCGTAAACTGAGTCTTAAGGGATGTTAGTGTTTGTCTCTGGGGTTGCAGTTAAAGGGGAGAGAATGTTTGTAGAAAGAGCTTCAAGATAGCATGGCACGGTGTGAGAATTCCCAGAGGTAGATTCCTCAAGGGAAGTTGAATGCTGAGGGCATCAGGAACTTTATGCTGTGGATGCTCTATTTTTTCTAGAAATTCCTTTTGATTTCTTCATTTACCCAAGCCGTTTAATACTTGTTATACTAATCAATTTTTTTTTTTTTTTGTGGGACCCTTGCCGGTGGCCAGGGAGTAAACCAGTGCTGCAGAGGCTGCAGGCAGCCTCGCAGCCCAGCACTCAACTGCTGCACCACCAGGGAAAGCCCACTAATCAAATATTTTAACTGAATATTTTAAGAACTTAACCCAAGAGGGGATTTTTGAAGGCAACCGTGAGTTAATGCATATTTATCGAGTCAGGGCAAGACATTTTACCAGGTGTTTCTCTGTAAAACTCCATTTAGCGCCTCCCTGGTGGGCTAGGGATTAAATCACAGCACAGTCACTGCTGCAGCTGCATTCTAAGTTAAACCCAAACGGCACAGCAGACCTCTCCTGTCTCCCCCTCTGCTCCTGTGAGCAGTGTATTTCAGTAAATCTGCCTGTTCTGCTTCTCATTCTGTCTCTGGTGAATCCTCCCACAACCACCCCCTGCACCTCTGGCCTGCACCCCAGTTCTTCAGTGCATCCATAAATAAGTCTTTAAAAAAATAAATAATTAAACTCTCCATCTATGTGTTAAAATTCAAATTCACATCTATGGGAAGAAAGCTCGCCATATACTCTGATATGTTAGAGAAATCAATGTTATATCCATAAGCTTGTGTACCAGTATGAGGCACCAGTGCTGTGTGGTTTCTTCCACTTGGTCCTTTGAGAGTAGAACTAGAACTGAGCCTCTGAGTGGTCTGCCCACCTTATCTCCATGAATCTCGGTTAGAGAGATATTTATAAGCAGATTAGAGGCAACAGCTCAGAGGAGCTCAAACATTCTTGCTGTCTTGTTACCTCGCTACTTGTCACAACCTTATTGCTATTTTAGATAAATGATATTTAAAAGATTTAACTAAAGCTTTCTAGGACTTCCTTCCCAAATTAGCACATATTAAATAGTATTTGAAATACATACTTAATCAGTTTCTGGGAATACTGATGAGTGCTACTAATTATATTTTCTGATATTCTTCATGCTGTTTCTTTTGCAGACAAACAGATGATAAACTAGAGAGGCCTTCAGTAACATATGCAACCTATCGAGGCCCCAGACAAATTAAGAAATATTTGAAACAACAAACTTCATTAGAAATTGTGACTCCCTTGGATAGAGAAGATGAAAGTTCTGACTCTAGTACAAACACACATATTGGCCCCAGAAGTGAGAGAGAGACTGGGATAGTGCCAGTGTTGTCATCAGCTGGCACAGACACATCAGCGAAAGGACATCTGCTAGACCGCCCAGCGGAAGACTCTGATTGTTGCAGAATAAATCCCTATACAGAGGGCCATCAGACAAACAACCCAGAACTTCTGAATAATGCTGCTTCTAAAGAAATTTTAAATAAAAATGATTCTGAAGGACCTGAGAGAAATAGACTATCCCCTTCCTCTGTGATTCACTCCAGTTCTGCAGTTAGAGAATCTGACTCACAACATTTAAGTGGTGTACCAGTTTCTCAGACTGACAGAAATTTGAAATATTCAGCACTGTTTCCCGGAAGTAACAGCAGCATAGTTTCTTACAGTCCAGATTTTCAGAGAAAAGGAAAGGCTGACACTGCCCTGAAAGAAAAGAGCTTTGTGATGAGTGATGAGACATTGTTGCAAAGAGATGAGCATGTTGGACTTGAAAACCCTGATACTTCTGACTTCCCTTGTAGTAAATCTGATGAAAGTGACACTACCAAACAGGAAAGTACGGATTTGCCCAGTTCAAATAAATCAATTGGGCATGAAGGTCTGCACTTGTCAGAGAGTAAGTGTTCTGACAAGCAGACAGCAGATAACTCATCAACGCAGGCTGCCAATCACACCAGCACCACTGCCCCTCAGAGACATGCTGTGACAGACTCAGAACTTGTAAATGAAGGAAGTAGGTTGTCTGCCCAAGATTCAGAGAAAAATTTAGCTGTTACAGAAATCAGACAAGAAACAGAAACTGCCTCAATTTGTGAACCCACAGCTTCAAGTCAGGTAAAAGCAACAGGAGATAAACCTTTCTCTAAAGATATTGACCAGTTTGTAACAGAAGCCAAAAAGCTGGACTTTAGACCACATGGCAAAATGCCTCACAATATTAGACTAAATCAGAAGGACTTGGCCTCTGAAAAATGCATCAGTGAATCAGTTGTGACATGCTTAGAAAGTAAAAGAGCACCTGAACTGAATGTTCACCTTCATAGAAATCACATTTCAGAATCTCTTCCTGACTCTGAAAGTCATCAGCAAGCCAAAGTACTACCAGATGCCAGAACATCTGTTACCCATGACTGTAAAAAATCAAATCGCAATACTTCATCTCCTACCTTTTCTTCCGGCGCCGACATGCTGAGCAAGTTGGTTATTCCTGTTTTAAAGAATGAGGATTCCTCTGTGCTCATTAAAAGTGGAGATGTGGGCATTATTGGTATTGCCAAGCAGCCTAACAAATGTCAAGAAGAGAATGTGGGAAATCATGTTGAGGTTGCAAGCAGTCAGAGTCTTCCCACTTGCCTTCACCTTGAGCATGCATCTGCAATTCTTGAATCCAAAGAAGTTCTTCCTGATAGTGAAAACTGTCAGGTCCCACTAGATCTTGAAGCCATTAACACTCTCCTAACTGGAGTGGACTCAAGATTTGGGTCTGTAAGCCTCTCTAAAGATCACAGTGCCATCTCACCTCAAGATGCTAATAAAGCAGAGTCAGTGCTTTCAAAAACTGTATCAAGTAAGAGCACTGTAGAGAAGTCTGAGTCTCTTTCCTTAGGAACCCAAACTGGTAATGTTGCTACAATTTTATCAAAAGCTGAAATTGATGGTCAGAGCAGTATTCCTGTTGAGTCATGTTCTGAAAAGGAGAAAACAATAGCTCTCTCCAAGTTATCTGTTTCCCAAATAGAGCCCAGAGACATTTCTCAGGATAAAATTTCTTTTCCGTGCAGAATGACAGATGCGCCAGCCAAGTCAATTTTATCAGAATTAACTTCCCTAAAGGTTGAACAGGACAGAATTTTTCTGTTAATGGATCATAAGCAGATTCAAGAGAAATATTCAGATTCTGGCCTTATAGAGAATTGCCAAACTGAGGTTTCTCCTTCTGCTGCCAGCTATCAAGGTAAACATGAAACAGAAGTCATAGGTTATTCTCCTGATTTTCCTCAAAGTAATACATCTGAGATTTTACCTCCTGTTCATGATGAAAAAGTCACTAGTCAAATGGCCAAGAATTGTGAAGCCAGTGCTTGTCAATCTTCAGCTATTTGTGGGACTAAAGAAATTTCTGGTTTGTCAGAAATGACAGAACTCAGCTTATCTAATACTCCCCCCAAATTCCAAGAAACTGACAGCACAAAAGTAAATTCACCTTTTCTAGGTTCTGATATCAGTTTAGAAAGAAACACTTTTGCATCTGAAGAGTCAAGCTTTTTTAATATACCTTCTGTTCTGACATCAGAAAAGATAGCTTCATCTCACAGAGAGAAACAGCACACTCATTTAAGTTGTGGCTTTGATAGCCTGTCTTCCTGTAGGAACTCTGAAAAAGTTAGTTCACATACTCCCCCAAATAATTTTGGTCCTGTAAAAGTTACCAAAGCTGTCACACTTGAAGGTACCTCCTTAGCTAATCTGCTGAACACTAACAGCTCCTCTTTGGAATTTGAAATGTCTGTCCCAACAGGGGCAGAAGTGACCCTTTTGCAGGAACATTTTGGGAATCCTACTGAGAAGGTATCTCTTGATTTCCCAACTGCTGCCCAATTTGACAAGCCCAGTGCCGTGGAAGCAGTTGCTGGCGCTCCAGCGTCAGTTAACAGCTCAAGCCAGCAGTGTTCTGAAGCATCTGCTAAGTGTGTAGAAACAAGGACAACAGCACATGACCTCAGAAGTGGTTTACGTAAAAAGGCTGATACATTGACTGGTGAGATTTTTAATTCTGTCAGGAAAGAACTAAAATCCAAACTTACAGTTGGTACCTGCCAGGACCCTGTAGTCATAGACAGCATAATGAATCCAGGTACCCTGAAAGAAGACATCCTTGCGAAAAACCCATCAGAAATGACACTGACAGGGATCCAACTGACAGAGCATTTGGAAGAGCAGGACATGGACATACGCGAAGTCAAAGGGGAAGAAAAGACTAGTGTTTCACCTGCACTTGGTGAGAAGAGTCTCCGTTTTGATTCCGATAGAAAGAGTGTATCTTGTTTGTTAGAAGATCAAGCTAGGGAATTAGTCAATGAGATTATTTATTCAGTCCAAGAAAGTCTGACAAGTGATGCTTTTGAAGATACTAAGGCTACCTGGCATTCTGAACTTCAGGCTAAGACATCAAAAATTCTGAATAGTGATAGTGTTAAGCCATGTGATATGACAAGGAAATTCTTGGTCCCAGAACAGGCAGTAAATCAAAGCACATGTGAAATTAGTGAAAAACCATTGGGTAAATTCTTTTCTGTAAGTAACTTAGTTAGTGACACAGAGGCAATTAAAGGAAAAGAAGTTGTTCTCTATCAAAAATTCCCATTATCTGGAAATGGAGCTAGACAGTCTGATACTGTAAATTTGCAGGAAACACAGACTGTTTTACTAGCTGAAGATGAGTTAGATAATGAAATAAAAACACATTTATTTCTCAAAGAGGATAGTAGAGAGAAAATGGAAACAGAGTGTATGGATAATCACAGAACTGATACAGAGGATACGAGGACTCTTTTTTTCAATTTCAAATGGCCTCCATTTGCCAATGATGACCTCCATGTACCTGGGACATCCAAAAGCAGTTTGTCTGACAGCCATGTGTGTATATCTGATAAAAACTTGCCAGGTCACATCAATAAAGGCACACCCCTCGTAATGTCAGAAGTAGGGAAGGTGCACAAAAAGGATCCTGAAGTAAACATGGGGAAAATTGACCTTATACCTTCCATGTTAGAAATGGGAAAAGCAATCAGAAAGGATGCTGAACTGACTGTCGCAAAGACTGAGCCGACAACCGATGTTTTTAAAATGGGAGAAGCACACCAAAGGGATGTTGAGAGATATATTGAAAAAACTGAAGGGCTACCTGTTATTTTAGCAGTGGAGAAAGCTTGTAATATGAGGGATCATGAAGGAGATATTAGCAAAACTGATGTGATGCCTGTTATATCAGAGGCGAAAAATATCTATCAAAAAGACACGGAGGGACTTACTGGAAGGACTGAAGTACTATCTGTTACATTAGAAATGGACAGTATATACCAAAAGCATGCTGAAGGGGATGTTGGGAAGACCAGAGTAGCATCAGTTATGTCAGAAATGGAAAATATCCACCAAAAAGGTATTGAGGGAATTACTGAAAAGACTGTAATGACACCTATAACATTAGAAAGGGAAAATTTTTACCAAAAGGATGATGAAGAGGTTGTGGACAAGACGGAAAAGACTCCCATTATGTTGGAAGGGGCAAGTATCTGCCAAGAAGATTCTGAGGGAATCATGGGACAGAATGAAAGACCCATGTTAGAAATGGAAGACATTTGCCAAAAGTTCACTGAACAGGTTATTGGGAACACTGAAATGGTACCTGCTGTGTCAAAGTTGAAAGAAGCAAATACCAAGGTAGCACCTGCCTCCTTAGAAGTGGAAAAAGCCTTTGAGAGAGATGCTGGAGAGACAGTTGGAACAGTTGTGCCTATACCCTCTATGATAAAAATAGAAAGAACATCCCCCGAACATTCTGATGTGACTATTGGGAAACATGAGGCGGTAAACCTTGAGAAAACACATGAAACAGGCCTGGAATTGCCTGTTATACAAGCAGAGGGTATGTCTCCCATATTCCAAATGGAAAAAGCACCCCAAGTTTATGCTGACGAGAGTGTTGGAGAAATGGAAGAAGGGCCCATGGAAAAAAAGGAAGGCTTGATAGCTCACGACAGTAGACTTGCTTCCTATTTCAGGGGCTATGAATCACCTACATTAAGTAAGGATTATGAAGGTTATCCAGCCTTAACAATGCCAGATTGTCAACCTGAGGATACTAGAGAAAAGCCCCACAAAAACAAGTCTGTGGCTACAGTAGATAAGAGAGAGAAAGATCTAGACTTTGGTAGTGAAAAAGAATCCAACTTAGGGTTCACTTCTCAGGATGAACAAGAAAATTCTTCCTTTACTATATTATATGAAGAACCCCTTCAGGAGGAGGACAGGTGCACTTTCATGGAAGTAAGAAGAACCCACCCTCTCTCATTTCCCAATACAGCGCCTGAGGACATTCCGGTTTACACGTGTGAAAGATCTGAGAGTAGAACTGACCTCGTCCGTCATTTTGAAAAGGAAGGTAAATTAGGTGAAATGTTTGATAGTGATAATTCAGAAATGTTCTTGTCAGTAGAGGCCAAAAGATACAAAATTTATCCCTTAGCTCTGTCTCCCATTTATGAGGATGATAGCTCTCAGGAGGACGTCCTATCCAGTGAGGTCTCACCTGGTCATCACGGCTCCACGAAATCAAGAGAGAGTGCAAACCAGGCCTCTTCTGTTTTATCACTTCTGCAGTCAGTATCAGAGCGTTTAAAGATGAACTTTGATGATGACAGGCAGGAGGTAGGGGAGGAGGAGGAGGAAGAGGAGGAAGAAGCATTGCATGTAGGAAGTCTGAGAGAGAGACAGAGAGAAACTGTTACCTTCAAGCTGCCCGATCCCTCCATCCAACATAACCCTGATGATGATGAGGAAAGGACTGAAATTTCTAAAAATTCGTGTGTAATATCGAACGAACCTACTACCTCCAATCTACAAATTGGGCTGTGGTCAGAAAAGACCGCCTGTCTACAAAAATCTGACCTGACTTCGAAACTGCATTCTTCTTTAAAGAGTGCTTATCATCAGTATTTGCAGACTTCTAAAACCCATTCCTCTGAAAAAGGAGCTAGATTTGGTGGGGTTTTTCAGGAACCAGTGTCAAAATATTTCCGTGCTCAAGACAACTCAGGCAGATTAAACCTGTTCACAGAGGTAAGTGAACTGTTAACAAATGAAGTAGAGCTTTGGGTCATGAAGTGACCGGAAGTTTTATTAAGAAATCAATGTTTTGAAGTTGTGTAGTGACTTTTAAAAAATCATTATTTTTGGTTGAAGTGTATTATAGCTCATGTATTTTAGTTGGACCATTTGTTACTCTGAGCAAACAAAACTGCTTAAGAGTTTAAAAAGCATAGGGGAGCAGCAGAGTTCTTTATTAATACTTGTTTTTTGAACTAATTTAAGTGACAGTATTATGAAGGAAAATTCTGCTGAGCTTAGGTGTTGTGGAAATACTAATGTTTAAGAATATTTTAAATACTTAAGAAATTATGTATCTGCTTGACAACCTCTCACTATAGATGTTCAGGGTATTCATAAGAAGCAGGACAATGGAAAGCTTAATTCAAAGCATTAAAAACATACCTAGAAAATGTTTTGATACTGTTATATTTTTCTTTTTGACCTAGAAATATTTAAATATCTAATGTGTAATATTCATTGAATGTGGGACTTTGCTTTTTTGGTATTTCCGAGATCATGGAACTTTGTCTAGGATTTCCAAGGTGCAAGAATTAGTATTCTGAACAGCCTTAGTAGCAAATGGTAGTACTTGAATATCAACCAGTAGCCTTCAAGGCAAAGCTGTTCTGAAAGCAGTGATGGGATTTAAAGAAATGTTTCTTGAATGGTTTCCATTACCCACCAAATCACGTGAAACCTTTTTTTTTCCTGTATGAAGTTTACCAAGTTCTGTTTATCTAACCCTGTCTCCTGGTTACACACCCTGTGTTTCTACCATCATACTTTTTTCTCAAGGTGGTTCTTTTCCTGGAATTTTATTCTCCACCCCAACCTGCCACGCCTCACCTCCTTGTTGCTGCCATTCCCTTGACTTCTGTAACCTGGTATTTTCTTTGGATTTTACCTGTGGGTTTAACTTAGCCCCTCACTTAGAAGAATCATGCAAGTGTGATCCTCAGTTTCCCCTTTCTAAGCTATAAGCTCTCAGTGACAGAGACAACATAATGTTTTCCTTTATACATACCTTTAAATTCCTTGCACCTATGGTCCTTTAGTAAATACGAGATAAATAGATAAATTCGATTAGTGACTGCTAAGAAAGTGAACTGTTTATCTTTTTGTTAACCTTTCTGAAGGCTTAACTTGCTTCACTCTTGTTATTTCAGAATGTTGACAAGCAAACGCTGAGGTATAACCCAAGACCTGGAAAGGTAAACATAAGCTTCTTAGGTAGACTCAGATACAATGTGATAAGTAAGATTACTTTTAGGTTCTTTGGCGTTTAAATACTTTTAAGTGACTTCAAAAAAGGATTATTTAGCTCAAGGGTCTAGTTTACAAAGTAATGTTTGTTTTTATATATTAGAATATCGTGTTTTTTCTATTCTAGGACATTTTGGAATTTTAAATGCATTCTTAAAATTAGTTCTTGTGCCTTCTTACTGTATGTTGCAGATGGTTATCTATGATGTCGATGGAAGTAAATACAAACAAGAGATCTACTGTAATATTCCTGATGCTACATCATGGTCCTTTCCAAATGGGGTACTGATAAAAGTTGTAAGGGGCTGGTAAGAGCTCTCAAAATTTATAGCATTTTTTCCAAATTAAGTGTGTTTTTCTGCTGTTGATGCTTTTATATTTTCTATGGATTTTACGTTTCCTTTCCTTTGTTTTTTGATGGGATATTTTGAAACATTATTTGTGTTTTATAGCTTAATTGTTCTCTTTATTAACTGTGCCAAAGATACTGTTTTTAGTGCTAAAAGCCAGCAGTAGATAGCAAAACCTAATAAATACAATATAAACAATATCATTTTGTAACTGCATTACTAGCAGGACAGATTTGGCAAGTTGAATGGAAGGCTTCAGTTAAATGAAGCAAAGCTTTGAAAATGAGTTCAAAATTTGTGGGATGCTAAGGAATGTCAAGGCCACATACTTAAAGTCATTTGTATAACTGATATGTTCAAGAAGTGAAAGATTCTTTGTATAGTCTAAAAATGAGGGAAATCCACACTTATGAATTGCTGGACATGGTGGAGGCAGAATTTCTTTGTTGGTTTTCTGTAGTTACTCACTGATCAATTTTATGTTGTGACCATTGTGGTATAATGCCATCTTCAAGAAATGGAAATGTATCCAGTGACCAGAAAATTTGGGTGAAAGGGTAATTTGAAATTGTTATAAGATATGATAATTACATAAATATATAATTGTGTAGAAGGATCAATATAGTGCATTATACATGAAATAGGCATAGACTGGTAATATGTTCAGATAGTATTATACCCCCCAGTTGTACGCACTTTCATTCTTTCTTTTACTATACTTAAATTTGCATATGTCATTGTTTCAAATGTAGGATTGCAGGCTAGTAGTAGAAAATAACCCAGCTTAAAATTTTTAAGTAAATGGTCTGAGACAAAGTATCATTTGCTTATGCCTTATTTCTTAGAAAATTATTTACAACTCATCATTGCTTTTATATTTGTTCAGTTGGATTTTATATGAGAAACCACATTTCCAAGGTCAGAAATGTGTTTTAGAAGAAGGGGAAAAGGTGTTAACTCGTGATTGGATCCTTCAGAACAGAAAGCATCCACAAAGAAACTTTGTATTGGGCTCTGTCAAGCGTGTCTTAAAGGTGAAAGAACTATTGATTTTTTTGATTTTTTTTCTCTACATTTTGTTGTATTTGCCATATATACTAAAGCTGTACTATGGCCTAGTAATATTACTAAAAGATCACTAATATTTTTACTAATTTTATTGTCATTTTCACATTAATAATTTCTTACCTTTCAGATATAAAGTATTGGTATGAATGATAAAATATTACCTAAAATATAACATATAAAAAGCTAATAATATATACATATGTGTCTTTTTAATAATTGTGGGAGTACAAATATCCTTCAAAAAAGAGCCTGGATTTCCAAATATCTTTGTTTAATGTAGATTTCTACTCCTTAATGCAGTGCTCTGTGTGTGTGTTTGTGTGTGTGATGTCAGGTAAAATTAGAAAAGGAAGAATGAGAGGAAGGAAAGTTGCTGTGTTTTTATTTTCTGTTGAGAAAATATTATTTAATACTAAGATGAGGGCCTCTCCTGGTGGCGCAGCGGTTGAGCGCTGGGCTGTGAAGCTGCCCGCAGTCTCTGCAGCACCAGTTCGCTCCCTGGCTGCTCCCCGGCCACCTGATGAGGGTCCCGCATGGCGCGCAGACCTCTCCTGCCGCCCGCTGCTCCCCTCAGCAGTGTATTTCGTCCGCTGCCTGTTCTGCTCCCCGCTCTGGCTCTGGTGAATTCTCTCACCCTCCCGCGCTTCTGACTGTACCCAGTGCTTGTATAAATAAATAAATAAATCTTTAAAAAAAATAGTAAGATGAGGAAAAGTCTTCCTGTATATTTTGTGGGCAGTGCCGTGGTGGTTTACAGGAGAGGTGATAAGGACAGAGCTTAGATAAGGATAGAATTCTCCCATATTCTTGAGTTCTTTCAGAGGTAACATAAAATATGATTTAGTGCTGTTATTCCTGTGACTGTCGGTGGATATGTTTTTCAAGGTATGGGGATTTTGTGTATATGCTTAAAAATATAAATGGGGGTTTCATGATTTGGTGCACGATGTATAATTGTAGAGACATGTAAGTGAGACAAAATCACTCACTTCAGATTTCTTAAAGACTCAGAAGCAGCTGCGTCACATGACCATGGTCAACGTGCTCCGCTGGGCCCTGCAGGTGCATGGAAAAGAGCACCTTACCTGAAGAGGTGGAGGAGGCGGCACCTGATTAGAATCTTGAGAGAGTAAACAGGAGTTAGGCACGTGGGAGAGGTGAGGGCGTTCCTGGAAGTGCCATTTGTGTCAGACACAAGGTGAATGTCAGTGAGTTGCTGTAGTGCAAGATTGATGGCTCAGCATGGAGGGCAGGGTTTGTTTTCATTGAAAAATTTAACTTTGGGAAGTTCAACTCAGCAAGCAGCATTTTGAGCACTTGCTTTTTTAGCTAATTCACTAGAAATCCCTTGAAGTGAATAATTAGTTTGTGGGTGGAATGTTCAAAAGATCTAAATAACTTATGGTTCTGTCTTTCCTTGTGAATATCCGGCACCATGCCAGGCCTAGTGGGGAAAAAATGTAGAATTAGAGACTAGAGACAGCACCCTCCATGCCCCTTAAAAATCAAACAACAAAATCAAACAAAAAACTCAGTCTGTGGAGCATGGATATATGCACATTTGCTAACTGCTTAGACTAGATTATAAAAATGAATGTCATTCTTGCATTTTTTGCCTTTTTCTTATCGTTTGTTCTTGGAGTTTTTTAAATTGCAGTGTTTGTGCCCACATATCTTGAACAGCCTAACAGCTTAGTGTGAGGAAGGAAAATAGAACTATTGAGGATTGAATGGAAAAGGCATTAGCATTGTTATAAATATTTCACAAAGTAAGAACCAGGCTTCCTTTTTCCAACTTTGTCACAATTCTGCCTGTTGATAGCTTCGTTTTCATGGTGGTGGTTACCATTGCAAATTCATCTCTATTTATGTAAACTTTGTCTTGTTTCATCCTCTTAATTTTAGTTCCTCTGTGCTGCATAGTGCAAACTTTAAGTGTTCTTTAAAGATATGTTGCAGATGTCTTCACTGTTTTGTGAAAATACTTAGGTTAGGGTAGCAGTGTGGTTTATCTTAAGTCAAATGCTTTCCTTTTTTGATATAAAAGACATGAATAAAGCAAACATTAATATATCAAACTTACTGTGTTTACTATACATTTAACATCTTTTAAAGGAATGATATTTTTCATAAGATCAGAAGTGCCCTAACTAATGAGCTGAGAAGAGAGATTGTCAGAGGCTGATCTTACATAGTTGGAGACAAGTAGATTTTCTAAGTGGTTTTTTTAACTGCAATTCGTTCCTACCCTTTTTCTATCCCACTGCCTTGTCTCCATCCCTACTAATTGCTTTAATAGTCTATGCTTATAAATTTCACCAAGATGTATTTGTAAAGTATGTCATGGCTAGAAAAGCCTTGGGAGGAAGCCATATAAACTCTCCTTTACCAAGAATAAACTGTTTATTGTTGCTAGGTTACTATAAAGTGTCCTTCAGTTGCTAGTGTTTGACTGCTTTTGTCCACCAAGAATTATGCAAGTCTTGAAAAAGATGAAGAATAACCACCATCAAGAAAGTAGATCTTAATAAATGAAATCTTTCTCAATCAACTAGAGAAAAAATTGGGCCTCTAGTAAAGATAGTTGAGAACATAGGCATTCTTATTGATGTTTATTTTCCATTATTTAGCCATCATTATGTTTTTGCCATTATGCTATTTCCTTCTGTGTTATAGTAGACTTCAATGCTTCTTAGTTTTTCCCATCTAAAGTACGCCACCCAAACATTGTTTGTATAATACAATGCAGAGGAAGCTTGTTTGTGTGAGACACTCAGTTATGTATTCTGTTACTGTTCCTCAGATCCCTAGGGGAACATTAATATGGCAGTATTTTAAATAGTGTTACTAGAACTCTATTATTAATAGCAAACAAAAGAGACGAAGATGATTGACAGGTGGCTGTTCTGGATGGACATTTCTGGTTTTGAAATGAATCATTAGAATGAAATATATTTCTATACTCTGAAAGACGTGCTTTTTCACTGTATTACATTTTAAAATTTTCTGAAAATAAGATGTATCAATGTGCTTGCTTTTACTTTTAATAGACTGATTAGTAATGATTAATAAGAGAACTGGATTTGGGGAAAGGTTAAAAGTCAGAAATTTGGAGTTTTGAAAATGCAAGTTTTGATTATAATAATGGAAAGCATATTGTTCAGCCTAATGGATATCATCTTTGACTTTCACTGCATTCACCTATTTCATTAGAGTGTTAAATTTTTCAGTATGCTACATGAAACTTATGCTACTGAAACTTGACTTGTGTGATAAACACACTATTACTAGATAGGTTGTGTGTGCAGACAAGCATGTCTGTCATTTTTGGAGAAGGGAAAAATAATTTCTTTCTGTTGCATTGATTCTCTTAGCTATTTTTTTGAGTTAGAACTTAACTATTCAAGTATATTCATTAGAATACAGAGAATTACCTACCTTTAGTTGCAATGAGGGAATCATTTACAAAGTTTACAGAGCCCATAAGAGGACTTGGAGATAGTACAGAGCCCAGTATGAATAAAGAGATGTGGGGGAACTATAGCTGTGTCAATCAGTAGGTTGGTGCCAAATTATTGAAATGCAAACACGAGTATAAATTTGATGTACTTGGATCTTAAGCTAAGTTGCATCACAAAGAAAACTCTGTTGTAACAAGCCCAGTTGTGTAAAGAGCAGCTAGTACCTGACTGGTGATATCGACCCATAGTAAGTCTTAGCCTTGATAAAGGGCCTTGACAGTAGGGATCGGAGATATTCACAGGTGAGATTTTAAAGGAAGTGTGACTGGGCATGGTGACAATGGATGTGTGATTGAGTATGGAGTCAAATTCCATAATGACTTTGTTTAATATAATTTGTATTGAAGAAAAATAGAATTCTACAAGTAGGAAAACAGATTTCCTTTACCCTCACCTCTAATTCCTACTTCTTTTGTCAATGTGAACTATTTAACATAATGAGGGGTGGCTAGTGCCTCTGTTATTTATTTTTTATGTCCCCTGTGAGGTCAACTTTTGTTTAATTCCCTCCCTATGGCTTTGTTATACTTCTGAGAAGGAAGGCTTGCAGATTTTTGGCACTCGTAGTTGGTAACTTTGAACATTCCTTCATAGAACAAGACTTTAAATAGCAAGCACAAAGAATTGGGGTAGTCCTTTTTTAATTAATATTTTAATATTGATATTCAATATTTAATATTTCTAGAAGACAGAAAAATTTACTTTGTGCTAAGTTTGATTGTGATTAAATTTAATGTTTATTAACAAAAGATGTCAGTAATATTTGTCATCAGTGTAACTTTCAGAAAACTTTAAAGAGCTGGTAGAGAGGAACAGTATTCCATTTAAGTTGTTTCTGTGAAGAAATTTGACTAAACAAGGAGAATAATTGTAACTGCACATACTGGGTGCTGTGACTACTAGACCGTGTATGTCTGTAGATGATTTCAGGATCTTTTTTTTTTTTTTTCAGGATTGCAGCATTCCAGAGATAGTACTTTGTGCACAATCTGATTCAGCTTGTTGTCCTATCTACATCCAGCGAGCAGTTCCCAATGTGGAAGAGCTGAATATCCCCAAATCTGTGTCCTTCACTGTGAATTCTGGAGTGTATGTATCAGTTTCTCTTTACTATAAAGAGTTTACTAACTTGATGGCCACTAAGTTAATTTTTTGTCATATTTCAGTAGGTAACATGCATATTTCTGAAGTTTTATAAACTTCACTTACACTCTTGTATACCCGAGAGAAACTGTTAACAGGGATTAAAACAGATTTTTTCTTCGGTTCTAATTAAGGCTCCAGTTAAGGGGAAGATACAGAATTATCAGACATAGTTCTTGATAGATACATCCATCGTCTTTTCATCACCAAATTTAGGTACCGAGAAATAAAAACATGTCCATGGTCTAAAATTCTGAACTTGAAATGTTTGTAGATTGTTTCAATCTACTAGTTATTGAGTACCTCCACGGTGCCTGGAATATAGTGCCTTTTGTTTATTACTCCTCTATTCCTGCACAGCAGGTATAACTACTCTCATAAGTAAGGAAATTATGTGATTTGTCCCTGACTACCAGCTGCTAAGCATGGATTTGATACAAGGCCTTTCTGATTCCACAGACAGTTATCCTCTGGGACTGTGGGACTGAACTCAGTCTTGATTCAGTCTCAGATGGGCTCAAATCACACGTTCTTTACTGCCTGGTTCATCATGGATCCTTTCACTGCTTCATCTCTTCCACTGTTTTCATCTGCTCTGACGATGGCTGGTATAGAATTTTGGGGTCAATGTAGGACATCTTTCTTTATCACTCCAAGTCATGTACTAGAACTCCTGGGCAAACCTACCTAATTATTGATCCTATCAGTGAGAAATGTCTGTAATTATCAAGCTTGCCTGAAAACAAGGAGAATTTTTACAGAATCTTATTTTAAATACTGTTCCTGAGGTAGCTAATAGAATTGACATGGATTCTAAAAATGTGGGTTAAGATGCAAAATGTGGGCCTCCCCGGTGGCGCAGCGGTTGGGCGCTGGGTTGCGAAGCTGCCCGCAGCCTCTGCAGCGCCGGTTCAATCCCCGGCTGCTCCCCGGCCACCGGAGGAGGGTCCCACATGGCACGCAGATCTTTCCTGCCGCCCGCTGCTCCCCTCAGCAGTGTACTTCGGTCCTTCTGCCTGCTCTGCTCCCCGCTCTGGCTCTGGTGAATTCTCTCACCCTCCCGCGCTTCTGACTGTACCCAGTGCTTGTATAAATAAATAAAAATAAATCTTTAAAAAAAAAAAAAGATGCAAAATGCCTGGTGGAACCCCTATCTCTGATCATCTCAGTTTAAAAAAGGATGGAGTGATATGGGATGGCTTTGATTTTTCAGTCATACTATTTGAATTGAAGGTGTCGTACATCTTTTAAATACTGGCAAAGTCTAAGGAAAGTATTGCTTCATACTTGGAAAACCTAATGAATAGGATAGATAATGTTTGAATGTAAGTACTTCATTATTTATGAAGGATTTATAGGATTATAGGATAAACAGTGTTTAAACATGAGTACTTACTGACTTAACTCTTATTGATACTGTCTGACAAAGTCACTTTGAATGTGTTTTACTAATTTGGTAATGTAATTCTGTGAAGGATTTTTTTATGCAGTACATTTTACTTTTCTACAGAACCGGAGTGAAATATACTTATTCTTAACCCTCATTTCTTATCTAGTTGGCTTGCCTACCCAGATACTAATTTTAAGGGGCAAGCTACAATTTTGGAGGAAGACCATGGACTTTTTGAGATTTCTGCAGCAGAAATGAAATCATTGCATCCTCTTCAAATAGTAAGTAAATTTAAGAAGAAACATTTGCTAAGTACCCATGAATCCAAAATTAAATCACTGGTGACTGCTCATGGATCTCAGTCTTGCAAAGTGAAGATGTATGCTGTTAATCAGCACATTGTTGATACGTTATTTCTTTATGTTGCAGAGAATATCTGTGAAACCAGTTTAATGTTTTCTAAGAAGACAAATGTCTGAATTCACTTTGTGTAATACATGCAGTTTCCTTATAAGTGTTATCCTGATAAAAAATTTTGAATATATAATAAAGTTCTGAATTAGTTTTGATACTTGCTAGAAAATTACTTGTAGTATGCTATACTCTTCCATTGCAGTAATGAATGATAAATTACACATTAAATAATGAATGATAAATTACACATTAATAATAAATGGGTAGTTCTGTCAATGGATGCTTTCTTATACATAATAATTTTCTGTAATATTTTTTTTGCCAACAATTTAGGAATCAAACTATTCAACTAAATGTTAGGTATGTGAGAAATAATTTTTGGTTGTTCTGTGACTTTAAAAAATTTTAAAAACAAAGAAAACTAAGAAATTTTAAGAAATACACAATGTGGAATAATATTAGAAGGAAGGGAATTAAAGGATTAAGATTTTTGTGAAGAGGGGATTACTTTTATGCTTCACAAGTACCAACACAGTAATCAAAGTACCAAGAGAGTAATCAAAGTACCAGCACAGTAATCAAAGATGCAAACAGGCCTATGTTTAACTAGGTTATAGCACCTCCACAGACGCAAAAATGTATTGATATATAACAACTGCTGTCTCTAATTCAGAAAGCACATGCAAATATAGAGAATTGTATTAATAGTACTAAGTGGTTTAGAAATACACTCTGCCAAATGATATTTTTTTCAGTCGCTATAACATTGATTTACACTGTCTACCATTTAGAAGAATAGGCTCATTCCCTTCAGATGAATGTTACCGCCCCCACACCCACCACCAAGGTTCCCATACTCCTACCACAGTCCATAGAATCTGCTCGCAACCCCCCTCTTCCTTTTGGGACACTGTACAGAAGGATAACACGTGCTTAAGAACTAAAGCTCAGTTTCCTTTTTTAGAGTGGTTATAATCTGGAAGCAGTCTTCTTAACCTCTTTCCCAACTGCAGTGATGTAGGACATTTTGACTTGATTTTTGACTCCTATAAAATTCTGTACTTACACAGGTGAACTGGTGGTGGGAATTTCACGGGAACTATAACTGAGATGAGAAAGCATACACTGTACAAAAATGAAGAATGATGTAAAATAGTATATATAATAAAATAAATTTTTTTTTAAATTCAAATAATTTCTTCTTATTTACTGCAACTTAAAGTTGGCTGGTCTGTAAATCCTTACTAATAAGATTTTTATTGAACCTACATATGTCACTTAGTTACTTTCAAATGTTCACATGTCTAATGTTAAAATTTCTTATTTTAAGGGTGGATTGAAAGTGGAAATGCCTATGAACTTAAAGGTAAGTCATCAAACTGAATTTTGTGACAGTAGTGATTTGCGTATTAATGTTTAAGTACTTCTTTTAACTGGAAAAAATATGAATATGCTGGTAATTCCTTGCTAATGGATGTTAGGGTGCTAGAAATTGATTGTACGAAATAATTGCTGAGTGCCCAGGCTGTGAGTGGGGAGTGGGGTCAGTGTGCAAAGGTGACATTGGCAACCAGGCAAACTGAGTGAGCACCTACTAACAAGGGAGAAAGGTGGTAGGTTTGATTTTTGTTCATTCAGGAGTGATATTTTGGAAGAACATCCAGCATGACTGGAAAGGAGTATAAGTCGCTCCTGTCAGATGTTTGTTTGTTTGTAAATGGAAGTATCTGAAGGCAACAACAGAAGCAATGAAAACTCAGGGTGGGGAGGAGGAAGTGTTAGTGACAATATGATTAAGTATATTTTGGGAAAGAAACAGAAATGGAAATTTAAACTACACATATAAATAGGAAGAAAACCAACAAAGTAATCAAAGATGGAAATAGGCCTATGTTTAACTAGGTTGTAGCACCTCCAGGGACACAAGCAAGACAACTCTGCCAACCCTCCCATTTCTGTGCTTCCTAATTTATGGAATTTACTACCATTATCTCAGTCACATAGATGGAGCTTTGTTGTTGTTTTTAATTTACGGAGTGTATCCGTCTAATGTGTTAGCCTCCACCCTTCCCACTGCAGCTGCCTTTCCCTCTGCTCTCTTGAAAGGTGGTTAGCATTGGAGAGTTCTGGGAAGGGGAGGCTCAATTCTGGTTCACAAAGAAAAATCATTTTCTTGGAGAGTGCCAGATACAAATGAATTAGAGAACAGCTTAAGGCAAAAGAGCCCACTGTGTTGGATAGAATCAAGGGCCAAAGTGTTTGAATTAGACCTATCTGACTTTTTAACCTTGGTTGGAAAAAACAATTTGTATCTGAGTTTACTGGCAGAGATGCTATTTTGGTGTGGGATGTGACCAAACTTTTTTAAAGCTCCCAGGTGATTCTAGCATGCAGCCAAGCTTTTGAACCAGTGATCTAATAGATGCTGATTGAGCTGTGACACTCTCTAAGAGGCTCCTGTTTGCTGAATCAGAACCTAAGGTGCCACAGGCTAGGTCTTCTTGGACATTTGCAGTTGATGGGTTGGAATAGCTGTCATAGTCATAATGTTCAAGTTTTATGTGTTATCAAATAATTTCTTATTTAATCTCAGGGTGTTTGGCATGTATAGCATGTTTCAGACACAAATTAAACTCCATGACTTCAGCAGGGCACTCTGAAAATTTAATATGTAGCAAACATCAGGAAGTGATGGTTTTCACTCTGAACAATGTTACCACTTTCAGAAATAAGCAATCTCCAACTTGCTGGTTCAGTGTGTTTAAGTGCAAGGTCTTAATTTGCCAAGGTCAGAGATCTAGTTGTGCCAAGTTATGCTATTAACCATGAATAGAACCAGGTGATAGAGTATGGATAAATTAGCGCTGTTTTCACTGTTACAGCTTCCACTTAACAAAAGGCAGGGTGTACTTCAGAAGTAAAGAGATTCAAAATGGTAGAAAAATACCCAGTCCAAGTTTGAAGTAAATGAAATGCTAGAAATGTTTCCTGCTGCCCTTACGTAGCCACCCCCATCTGAATCAAATTTGAAATAAAAATGGCATCTTTTTCCAATAACTTTTTATTTTATGGAAGTTGTATATTTAAATTTAAGAATGTACTTACCCATTTTTTCCTCAATGAATAGTAACGATCATATATATATTTTCTCAAATCAACAGGTAATTTATCATTATGCCCTGGAGCCACAAAAAAGTCTTTTTGTCTCATAGGGGAAATTCAGTAATATGAGTTAGACCTCTGTTAAATTCTAAATAGAGTGATAAACTAAGACCGATTCAAGGACCACTTACAAAATAGCTTATCCTGTGAGATGCTGCTAGGGTTTGGGTAACCAGAACAATTTAATCTTGAGTATATTAACATGAAACATATAAGATATTTTACATTTATCATGATAGCTCACATAGTCCTTGTGAATGAGTAAATGTGTTACATTATAAATATATATTTATGAAAAATGTGGACAGTGTTCCTTATTCATGCCTACTTAGTGTCATTTAAGTAAGTCCATATGTATCTATTCTAAAATAAAGTTTAAGTGATTTTCTTTCATTTTTTTAGGTTATTATTTATGAAAAACCTCACTTCCATGGACAGGCAAGAGAGTTTAGTGAACATATAGATTCTGTCCCTAATTTTCTAAAAAATGAATTGGACTTTCGTGGAATTGGATCAATTCGTGTCATCGGTGGAGTGTGAGTGTTATATTTTCAGTATTTGACTTAGAAATCTGTTTCTGAAGATCAGCACAAAAAAAATGTGCTAAGCAGAGCAAAAACAACATGCCTTAATCTGAAAATATGCATCCCTCTGTAATATAGGCAACAAAAAATAGTAGATGCCAGTGGCTTTCTGGGAACTCTTGTTATTAGAGACTTTGAGGTAGATCAAATGTAAAGAACTTTAAAACTTCACTCTTCTAAACAATTGCAAGATGAGAATTGCAAGATAAAATTATTTTTCTTCACAGATTATGAATATGAATGAGAACCCCAGTTTATCCTCTGAGCCTCAGTTGAGCTTAGTTGACATTCTGTGCTGAGCACACTGTCAGTGAACCCTCACTCATTGAAGTAGCTGATGGATGTTTCCAAAGACAAGTTTGGGGAGGAGAATAGGCAGATCTACCAAAATACACTGTTAAGGGGAGCAGCAGGCGAGACAGGTGAGGTCTGCTGCGCCATATGTGGGTTAGCTCCCTGGCTGGGGCTAGAACTCAGGCAATGCCAGTGATAGCACTGAGACTTAACCCACAGGGCACTGGGGAGGCCCCACCGAAGACAAGATTTTTGCCAGTGGTTACTCTCTGGCCTGAACTGCTTTTGAGGAAGCCCCCTAATAGTTCCTGAATAGAAACCTAAGTATAACCATAATTGCTACTATTTCAGTTTGAATCAGCAGTTATTGGGGCAGGAACCCCAGAAAATCTGTGACCAGACTAGGGTGCACCTCTCTTTGTATTTGTGGCAGGTAAAGTCATGAAGAAGATTCCTTGTAAATCACTTGCCTTCATCAACATGGTGCCGAAATCCCTCCAGAAACATTGATAGTTTCTCTGTTTTGTTGGTTTATTTGGAATATTCATTTTCATTTAAGCATTCGCATCTCTTGATATTTGCAACAGTACCACATAACCTGTTTGTGCTAGCCAGCAACTAAAATATTTCATTAATGACAGTTAAATGACCTGTCGAAGATCACTTAAGAGTCGATCTACATTTAGAGACATGGACTTCACAGTTCTGGCAATAAATCAAGTGATGGCCATACCAGCCAAAATGGAAATATAAGTGATGTAGTGTGCTAGGTAGTATGGGTATCACTGGCATATCCATGCTTCATCTGACATGTTGATAATATTTAATTCCTTATCCTTAATTTAAAAATGTATTGAAGGTTTGAAGTACAAGTATGTTTTGGATAAGCACATCTATTTTCCTTTATATTTAGTTGCATTCTTCTTTGATCTATGAACACACCTGCTTTTTGCTAATCCTGCTAAAAATATTTTTGTTTTTTCTTCCGTCTGGGATGTGAATTTTTTTTCCATTAAGAAGATTGTGATTTGCATTATTATTTTCTAATTTCCTTTGCAATTATTTTATAAAATTCTCAAGCAAATGTCTTATAATACAACATAACAAACTTCAATTTTTTTATATGACAACTGCAAGAGAAAAATGTGCTGTTCCCATTTAAGATGAACAGCTAACTTCATTTTCACTATTTCTACCATTTTCCAGTTCTGCTTTATCAATAGGTAATTCCCTAATTGAGGAATCTGAGGAAAGGAATTTTTCTCAGATAACATGTATTTAAAAAAAAAAAAAAATGGGCCTCCCCAGTGGCGCAGCGGTTGAGTGCTGGGTTGCGAAGCTGCCCGCAGCCTCAGCAGCACCGGTTCAATCCCTGGCTGCTCCCCGGCCACCGGAGGAGGGTCCCACATGGTGCGTAGACCTCTCCTGCCATGCCCGCTGCTCCCCTCAGCAGTGTACTTCGGTCCTTCTGCCTGATCTGTTCCCCGCTCTGGCTCTGGTGAATTCTCTCACCCTCCCGCGCTTCTGACTGTACCAGTGCATGTATAAACAAAACAAACAAACAAACAAATAAATAAAAACATGCCTCAATAAATAAATAAATAAATAAATAAATAAATAAATGAAAAAAAATCCCAAATGTGTATATAAGTTGAATTTCAATCAAAATTTAATCTGACAGAAAAACTGGGCAGAACATTTTTGAACTGACAGGTCGTAATTTGCTAATATTTCCTTTAGTATTAGGATCTTCCGTACCTTTTTTTCCTTTTTCCCCATTGAGGTATATGTTTTGAGTAGCCACATTGACATTAGAGAAAACTTAAATTTTGTGACAAAGCTTTTAAGTTCTATCTTTATATACTAGTTAAAGAATGAAAGGTTTCTTTTCCTATTACATATGTACTAAGATGTATAAAATATATATATCTCAATCACATAGGTCCTCCTCCCCTTGCAATATGCTTACCTACACAGAAAACGAGAAGGAATTTCATGATTACTGAGCAACAGTTGTTACTTTGTACCCTATCAAAACAATTCTTTGGAATATTTTTTCTTTCCTCACAACTATAGTAAGGAGGGGGAATGGGGAAATAGTAGTCAGTGCTCCCAGGCTAGTTTTTGTCAAGCTTCCCAATTCAGAAGTCCCCACTTCTGGAGCTTGAAATGGTCACCTTCGAAATGGTCCCTTGAGCTCAGCCCGGAAGGAGAGAGCCATGTCCAACCATGCACTGATGCGGACCAGAGTAGGTCGGCACGAACTTGGAGCCATCTTCACCCACCCATACTGCATCAGAAACTGTGAATTGCTTTATAAAGTTAGGTTTCATGGAGGAAATTCCTAACTAATGATGTTTTATCTATGTCTTGTGCTGACAGTTTTAGATTAGAAGTGAAGAGACCTGTGTCCCTGGAAAGTGCTCCACCCCAGAGCTTCTCGTTTCCATTATCATCACTGATGCAGTGGTGGGAGCTACATCTCCCATCCATCTCCCATGAGACTCTGTTACATGTAGGTCACCCGGTCTAATAGCAGCTCAGTCAGATTTCCCAGTTGCTCTTTGCTAAAACCCACCTGTATCGTGGTTTATATCTGAAGCCCGATGAGAGATTCCTTTGGTCTAAACCCTGAACCAATGTTTACTATAGTAATCATTGTGTGCTTCCCCAGGATTTAGTAAAGTAAGAATAATCTGTGGGATTCATTGTAGATTTGCAACTTTTTTTATTGACTACTTGTGAATTCCACTGTTTTTTACTTGGCAAGCTGTTCTCAGACCATATTGAGATGTGGTATCAGGTCATAGCACAAACATTTAACAAGTGTTGCTCTGTTGCAATTCTACAACAGTTAACCTTTTGTTGGAAAAAGCCACCACACTATAAAAGTGATTGATCTGTGAAGCATACACCATTTGTCTGTCTTTGGAAATGGTAGCAAAACAAATGTGTTGCTTTTTAAAACGTTGTAATGTGCAACTAGGTGCTTTATTATGACTTTCTTTCTTGACTGAAGTTTTATTGATGGCTCAATTGATGTCCTCTATATTTCTAGGTGGGTTGCCTATGAGAAAGAACATTTTAAAGGCCAGCAGTTCTTGCTTGAAGAAGGAGATTTTGAAGACAGTAGTGCCTGCGGGGCATTAAGTGGTCCCATCTTGTCTTTCCGGTACTTACAAGCTGTGAGTTAGCTTCCTTTTTAATTTTCTATCTGTATTATCTTTCCATGAAAACGGAATATGTCCTCTGATACAACATAAAATGTTATAAAAATGTCTCTTAATACCTCAGAGCACTAAACTGAACTGCTTATGTGACTACCTGTTTTTCTTAAACTGCTGTGATTGCTATGGAATAGTGACATATACTTTTAATCGATTGATTTCATGATCATATATCATTCCAGGTACCAGAGATACCATACCAAGGGCCCATCTTTGCGTTAGTGGGGAAGGTAGTACTTAGGTTATTGTTTGATTTGGTTAGGATTCTATTAAGCAGAAAGTACTTAGGGTACCCAGAAAAAAGGTTAGTTATTTGCACTTGGAGCTAAAATGTAAAGATGAGGGCCTCCCCTGGTGGCTCAGCGGTTGAGCGCTGGGCTGCGAAGCTGCCCGCAGCCTCTGCAATGCCGGTTCAGTCCCCCACCGGAGAGGGTCCCACATGGTGCGCAGACCTCTCCTGCCATGCCCGCTGCTCCCCTCAGCAGTGTATCATCAGTCTGCCTATGCTGTTTTCCGCTCTGGCTCTGGTGAATTTTCTCACCCTCCCGCGCTTCTGACTGTACCCAGTGCTTGTATAAATAAATCAATATTAACAAAAAAAAAAGTAAAGATGACACCTATGCTGAAATTTCATGTTCAAAAGTTGGCCAAAGGGAAAAATTCCAGGATAAGGTGAAGGAAAGAGATTGGTGTTATTTTAGAAAGAGATTAACATATATAAAGGCAAGGATAAAAGCCAGCAATTCTCAGCTGATGGTGACTTCATCCCTTCAGATACATTCCAAAGTGTCTGGAACCTTTGATTTGTCATAAATTGGGGGCTTGGGGTGCTACTGAGATACAGTGCAGAGAGTGATACTGCTAACACCTACAATGCACAGGAGAACCCCCACTATGCCCCTATCAACAAATCGTGAGGCCCAAATAGTGCTCAGGTTGAGAAACTCGTGTAAGTGAAAATGGTCTGTTTGGGAAATGCAGGTAAGTTAGCATATTGGGAGAAATTTGGAAAGATGAGTCGAAAACCAGATAATGAAGGGCCTTATTTGCCATATTGAGCAGTTCTGAATTTTTTTTTTTTCTTGACCTTAAGCCATTGATGGATTTTTAGAGATGTACCTGATTAGATCAGAAGTTCAGAAAGCTCTTTTTTGGTGACTGGTATCAAGAAATTTGGCATGGGATAAAGGAAGTAAGTCTGGAGTCAAGAGGCCCAGAATGTTGGAGGACTTCAGGTAGATGCTGAGGAAGGCACAGAGGGGAGCACATAGATTGAACAAGTTCTGTAGGAGATCAAGGTTTATCAAATGTTGCTTGTTTTTCTAACAAGCTCTGAAGACTTTTGAATATGTTTAGAGAGCCAAGTTTTCACATGATTCAGCAGTACATTGGCAATCTCTTTACAAGGTAGTTTTTACCCTTATAAACTCTAAAACTATCTGGCATGGCCTCTAAAGCCCTTCTTTGAGGGATTGATAATGAAATACGGCTGTTTTTGGGTCATGTAGACCTTGGATGATCCAGGGGTGTGTGCTCTGTCTGACCCTTTAGGTTTCTGTTTGTTGGGGCCAGCAGTGGCATGTTGCAACCTCCTCACCTATCAGGTAGGAGGATCTGGAAAGGGAGAAGCAGCTCAGAGAACAAGGGAGCGTTTTTTTTTTTTCCATGAATAAGCCTCATCAATAAGAAAGTGAGTGGGAAATCAATTCTATGTGAAAGAAATACAGGACAGTCCACTGAAGATTGAGCACTGACTTTGCTCACACAGTAGATAGCTTTTGAAGTATTTTAGTGCATGATTCTAATATAGCAGGGCCAAGGTCCCGTCTCCCTGGCCGCTCCTGACTTGACCACTAAAAGGCAAGCATGACAAAACGAGATCATCTTCATATTTTTTTCCATTGTGGCTGAATGCAGTGAGAAAATTAAGGTCACAATTCACAACATCTCCACCTAATATTAAATATTTTCCCTCCTTATTTAAAGAAGCTGAATTGAGCAGAAGCATTGTTTATCATAGACATGTTTAACAATGTATGTGGCAGTATCTTCCAAAGAAGACTGTGTGACTAAAATAAACCAAAACCCAAGTTATACGTTGAAATCTCTCAATGGTAGGAAATATGAAAAGGTATAAATACTGTAATGATACAGCTAAATGATTAGGAGTTATTTGATACAGACTGTACACCATAATATATGCTGGCAAAATTGGTGTATTTTGGCATGTCAATTATAGCTGTGTGTAGGTTTCATGCATTTGCAAAAATAACAGTTTTTACTTAAGTAAAAATGCTTTTCGAGAAAATTTTCTGTTGTCTTTAAGTTAGGTTTATTGAAAAGTAAAAGGATTAGTTGTTAACAAAGTTGTGATCTTTATTATATAATCCTAACATTTGTCAAGGATTTACTAATGATTTTACAAATATGCTTGTTCCTAATATTCATAAAAAGGAAGTAGAACTCGTTTCCAACTTCTTACTGACAAGGGTCTCAGGTACAGAGGCTGAAAATCTAAGTTTCGGAGTGTAGATCTGTGCTTTGAGGAGCAAGGCAGTTTAAGTCTAGAACCCTTGTCATATTGTCCATTTTTCCATTGTTCCAGAATGTTAGACTATAAGAGAACTGTCACAGTGGAAAACAGGATCTCATTCAACCAAAAGCTTATTTAGCATTTCATTTGTAATCATAAATATGTAGTTACATTACAGACCAGCACACATATACAATAGATATTTCCATCTTTTCAGACTAGTTATAAGTTCATGTTCCCCAAAATATTTTCAGGTAAAATATATTTTAAAAATATGCACATATTTAGATATCTCAGAATTTGAGAAATTTGTATATTATGAGAAGACTTTAAAAACTTGGTTATCGGGGGCCTCCCCGGTGGCACAGTGGCTGACTACTGGGCTGTGAAGCTGCCCGCAGCCTCTGCAGCACAGGTTCGATCCCCGGCCACCGGGTGAGGGTCCCACATGGAGTGCAGACCTCTCCTCCCGCCTGCTGCTCCCCTCAGCAATGTATATCATCAGTCTGCCTGCTCTGCTCTCCCCTCTGGCTCTAGTGAATTCTCTCACCCTCCCGTGCTTCTGACTGTAGCCAGTGCTTGTATAAATAAATTAAAAAAAAAAAAAAAACAAAAAACTTGGTTATCATGTTATACTAGAAATATTTTCTGTTCTTTAGACATAGCATATAGTTGGGAAGGAGTTCTTTAAAAAAAAAAAAAACACCACTTTGTGAGGCATGATTGATGTGTAAAAGCAGTACATATTTAATGTCTAAGCTCAATGAGTTTGGGATAGTTATACAGCCCCAAAACCAATACCTCCATCAAGGCCGCAGACACCTCCATCACCTCCCAATGTTTCCTAACTTTCTCCCTTTATTGCTGTTGTTACTGCTACTTTTATTTTGTGATAAGAAACAATAGCAAAGTCATCCCTCTGTAGAAATCTTAAACATATAATAGAGTATTGCTACGTATGGAATTTAAAGCTCTGTCACAAGCTACATGAGTTAACAAGCAGACAGGATGTGAGAAATCTCTTCCCCATATAGACTCTCAGATCTCTCTAACCTGGAAAGAGTGAAATTTAAAATCTAAGTTAAAGAAATATAAAATAAACAAGAGGACAGAGAGAAAAATTGCCTAATGCAATTTTGTAATGCCCAGGCTCCAGTACACAGAACGTTCTGGAACTACTAAGAACAAATCCTAAGTATGTTCCTTCAGGATCCTGTGATATGTGTTATGGAGGACTTCGGAAAGAACAACCAGAAATGTGCTCTTAAATCCAAATGATTCAGACAGACATACTGATTTGGAGTTGATTATTTTTTACAAAGTAGACTACAAGGGCTGTTTAGACTCCAGGGATTAAAGAAGGAATTTTTATCCCTTCACTAAAATTTCCTTGGTATGCTAGCTAGCTTTTCTCAGTTTTATGCTAACTTAACTTTTAGATTTGCTTTTGCTAGACCTCTGAAACCAGATGGCATACCTACGAGGCCAGAATTGATGAATACACCAGGTCTCCATTGAGGCCTCATATTAACGTTGCTCACTGACCGTTGTAGAACAAAAACTCCAGAATCTGATCAGCTAAGGGGTTGAATGGAATTTTAAAATAATGTAATTACTGAGACTTGTCTTTCATCCCGAAGTGACTGCCCATAGATTTTGCTCTAACAATGGAGAGTCCTGTATCTGAGGCTATATTAAGCTATCTGGAATTTTCAATGGATTGAGGTATTTTTAAAATACAATACTGACAACCTATTAACTTCATGGAGCTTACCCTAGACATGATACTTAATCCCTGTTGTGATCACCTCCTGAAAAGGCAGTTAAAAGGTTTTGAGGTACCCACCCCCCACTTTTTCATATTTTATACTATGCTTTGTAGTCTCTGGAGATTTTTTCCAGGTGGTTGGAATTGGCTCAGAGATAGCACTCTGCCCAGCACGGACAACATAGCAATAGATGGCAGCCTGTCAACTGGATCAAATATTGTATATTTGGTAGGTTTGCATAAATATTGCAGAGAAGGTCAAAACCAGGAGAGTGACTCAAAAGGGTACTTAGAAAATGACGGAAGGCAAAAGCAGCTATAAAGCAGAAAAACATGAATAAACAAAAGAAGATGGGAAGAAGAGAGCAGTGCTACTTGGGAGACTCCCATGGCCCTTGGCCAAGTCTCTGGAATAGTAGACAGAGAAGGAAAGACATAAACTCAAGCCATGTGAGTAAATTTATTTGTGAATGGTATGTTGCCAGCACTTGTACTTGGCAGTGGGCCCTGTGACAAAGGATCCCTCCTCTCCTCAGCTCCAGGCTGCATTGTTGCCAGGTGGCCTGTGCCTCTAGCCTGCATCCCAGCTCACCCTCGTTGCTGCTACCACTCCCCCACAGCCCACACACTGGGATTTGTATAAATCATTGCTCAAACAAAACACAACACATCATAACACAAGTGACTTCTTAACGAGAGGGTGCAAACACAGCACACATGCACATATCTGTATTTGTCTTTCCGTCTTTGTCCAATCTTAAAATAACATTGTGCTCCATGGTGTATTTCAGCTTGTCCCTGCTCCCCCAATTCTACAACCCGAAGAAAAGTAGAGAACAGGTAGTTGTGGGGCCAGAAGAAATAAAGTAGCCAGATTGGGAGGGTGAGGTCTGTGTAAGGAAAGCTGCTGAGGCCCTTCCTGCCATGCTGAGTTCTGCCTTAGTTGGGGCTTTACACGCCAGTTTCTGACCAGGCCCCCTGCAGCCCTCACCATAACATCATATGTCCTCACAGCTGCCTTGAGCTGGTTACACACTTAGATGTCGAAAGAAACAGAGGTGTGCCCAGGTTCGTGGGTGTTGGGAGTTGATATTGTCAACATAACCAGGTTTGTTGATGTGTCATCCAGCCTGTAAACATCATTTTTCAGTCAGGTGGCTCATCCTGAGGACGTTAAGGCAAATCATTTATGGTTATTAGAGCTCAGCTGAAAAAAGGGCAGGTATATATTTATGTCTCTATAGCTCTATAGCTAACTAGCTGCATGTGGGTGTGCACATGCATGTTTGTATATACATATGCACGTCTGTATACATAAACACATCTATACGATAGGTCCTCAAATAGAAGTGATCTCATCCAGTATTGTTTTTTGATGTTGATGAGAAGAATCTTTGCCAATGTTGAATGATGAAGGTCATTATTTGAGGACCTGCTTTTGTTGTTATACCTCATTTCTCTTCAAGTCCTCGTCTCCAAGAACCTTTTAGCAATGTTAACTGAGGACTTCTGTGTGTGCATATATACATCTATTATGCATGCACCTATACACATGTATGTATGTAAAATTAGAGTTAAAAAGGGAGCTCAAAAGATAATAAGTGTATGTTTTTTTTAAAACAGTGTTATGTTAAGGGATCAGTATGGTGAGAATGATGAAGAATCAATCTACCCAGCCCCCATATTTTAAGAACTGTGTGTAAGTGATGAAAGTGGTTGTATTCTCAGGTTCCAAAGGAGTAATTGAAACAAAATTCAGATTATTTCATAATAAAATTTTAGGTGAAAAATCTTTACCTTTTATCCTGAAGTTCAAATAAAATTTGATATCGTGTCAATAATGTAAAATTCCTTAAAAGTTGTAAGTAGTAAGTGCAAGAGAATGTTTTAAAAATCTATTTTCTTTCTATCCTTTGTTTCTTTTGGACAGTTTTGCTTGTTTATGAGATGAATGTTTGCCCTAGAGGTCTTCAATTCTTAGATTATAATCATAATATATTTAAAAGTGAAGAAAATTAATGTGGAGACTTACAGAAGTTGATAGTATTTTCCATAGTCTAAGAATTGTTTTAAAAACAATGTAGTGTAGAAAGGAAAGAAGAGTTGTTTTTTTTTTTTTTCATTTTTAATGTGTTCTTTATCTTCCAATTAAAATCCACATTATGAAAATTTGGAAAATATGTAGGGCAAAATTGCTCAACGTCCCTCGACCCAAGGATTATTCTTTTTTTTTCTTTCATGAAAAATTACAAATCAGTTGTCCTTCTTTCATCCTTACATTTATATCTGAGTGATTAAAGAGCTTAGGGTAAATAAATGTGAACTCATAGTCATTCTCTGCCTTCAGTGGTTGTGTTACCACTGGCAAAGTACTCTATTTCCTTAGATGTAAAATGGGAATGATTATTAATGTAGTCTCATCCAGTGGCTCTTTGGAAGTAAAGTGTGTAAAGCTCTTGGCCAGTAGTAAGAATAGAATTAATTCTCAACGGTTAGTCATTAAAAATTCTTAATTATGTTTATTCCTTCACATGGTAGGTGCATAAAGGTTTATCTTAAACATCTTTTGAATAATTACATTAGTTAAAGCTTTCCATTGTTATAAATAATGCATCTTTGAATATAAATTCATCATTATCTAGTTTTAGAAAACTTTTTAACTTAAAGGATTTTTTTCCTAAAGGTTTATTTATGCATACAAGAAATGGGGTACAGGCCAGAGGTGCAGGAGGGTGAGAGGATTCACCAGAGACAGTGGGGAGCAGAGCAGGTGGATTTACTGAAATATACTGTCGAGGGGAGCAGCAGGCGAGACAGGAGAGGTCTGCTGCACCACATGGGCCACCTCCCTGGCTGGGGATTGATTCATAGTCCTGAGACTTAACCCCTTGCACCACCAGGGAAGCCCCCTTAAAGGGAATTTCAAGACTGTAAATAATGTTAGTCTTGTAAATGTATTTGTTAATTATTTTCTAAAATAGCTGCCCAATTTATATTTCCATCAGCAGTGTTCCTTGACAAAATTGGATATTAATATTCTTATTAATCTAAAACGTGAAAACCATAGTTATTAAGTTTAAATTTTAATGTCTTTTTACTAATGAAATTAGACGTTTGCTTATTTGTTGTTAATGTTGTTGTTTGTGAATTGTCTCTGCCTTGCTGATTTATCAAGTTGGGTCTTAAAGAGTTTTTAAAATATTGTCTAACTATAAATTTTAAAAATTTCCTCTTACTTTGATTTTTTTTAATAAGTGATTTTTTGTCAAACAAATTTTATCTGTTACGTTACAATTACCCTCATAAATTCCTTTCCCACCCTACCTATAGTGCATTGTCTACATTTTTTCTCATGTAGCTTGCTTTCTTTTGCACAAATGAGACTTTTTACTTTCCTTTACAATTAGTGTTATAAATGATAGCATATAAGTCCCCACAATATACTAACTGCTGAATAGTTTCCATATGTATGAGTTAAAGTAAAATTCAGGCTTATTTTTTTTATTTAATTAGGAGTGCTGACAATTAAAATTGTTTTCTGTGTCACGTAAAATTCATCCTGTAGTTATTTGTGTGAAAATTATCCCACAAGTATGTGAAAATTGTGCTTAGATGTAATAGCAATCTATAAAGCAAAATGCATATATTTTTCCTAAGCTTTCCTCTTCCTCTTTTTAGAATTTTATAGAATCTTCTGTCACGCTGTTTGAATCTGACCTAGAAAGTGGGAAGTTTATTGATGTTACAAATCAGGAAATTTCTGACTTAGAAGAAATTGGTTTTGGCAGTGAAACAGGATCCATTCACGTTAAAAGTGGAGTGTAAGTTGTTTCCCACTCTGACAACCTTGAGAGATTCTTTGGAGTAAAAGCTTTGATTGCTCTGGTCTGTATCACTGCAGTTCTTTTTTTGTTTTTCTCTCTTATAGATGGGTTGCCTACCAGCAGAAGTTCTTCTGTGGAGAACAGTACATTTTAGAGAAAGGGAAATACAAGTGCTTTTTTGATTGGGGAGGTTCAAACAATATAATCATGTCAATACGACCTATCCAGCTGGTGAGTGAAGTATGAACATAACCAGTACCTGCAGGATATAATGACATACGATTGAGTATGTGGAGGAAAGCAGGCTCTCTTAAAAGTGGAGTTTTTGGGTTAGGTATGTGTGTATATGTAGAAAATGTAGTCACATATGAATTTCTATAGACTCCATAGAGAGCTAGCCTGTGAGATGAGATGGCCTGTGATTTCACTGATTTATTCATCCAGCAGCATCTATTTAGTGCCTCTGATATGTCAGACACTGCACGGATCACTGATGAGTAAAGCTACCCTGATGGGCCTCAGTCTCTTAGAGGAGATAAGACTTAGGAGCAATTAACAGTAGTATGATTCGTGAGAAAATGAAACATGTAGGAGTTGCAGGGGTGGGAGGTAGGGGAGGGAGCACTCTGGCCTGGGGGTAGGCACCATGCCACAGAAGAGGCCCATTGAGTGATAACCTAAGGAAGGTATAAGGGCAACTTTGCCAGGACATCCCACAATGAGGAAATAATCTTTTGTGCGAAGTCACAAAGATGTGAAAGTGCAGCTAGAGTGGGTAACGACAGTCACTGCAGAACTCAGGAAGGATACCCAGGAGGTGGCAGTGGGCGAGGGAGTGGCAAGTGCAGACTCTAGCATTCTAGTGAGCAAGCATTGGGCACATTTTTCTTTCAAAATAAATGGATAACAAATAGTAAAAGTATTGTAAGAAAATTCAGGAGGTTAGCTGAAAATCATAAGCCACTTCAAGAAATCTAGTCAGTTGGTCAGATATTTTTTTTCTATCTTCAAAACTTATTAAAAGACAGCTTAGATGTGTGATCACAATTTTTAATACGTTTTAATTTTTTTCAGGAACCACTTGGGATAAATGAGCCCCCACATTTGGTATGTTTAAAAAGTAACCTTGCAATTATTTGTTTATTTTGTAGTTTGCAATTTACTTCTTAGTACCTTGAGAGCACTTTGTAGCCATTTTCTCAGATTTTTCTCTTTCCCTCAGATAACCCTGCTGTGTCTGTGTTTGGTAGTTTATATTACACTTGGTACCCAGGAGCAGAAATTACCTATCTCAGTTATTGGTTGTACTTGCCTGAGTTTGTCACATGCTAGACCTCTCAGCTCTCACTTTGGGGTCATTTTGCGTCTCTGCCAGGCTTTTTTCCTACTGCCTATCTGTTCGTCAGTGCTATGTTCTTGCTCGGCACAGTGCCTTAGCTGTCTTTGGAGGAGCAAACTTAACCATGAAAAATGATGGCCTTAGCAAGCTCATTATGTAAATGTATTTCTAATACTGAAATCAAATATTTTGTGAAAGCACTAGTAAATTGCAGCCCAGTTTCCTTTTTTTTTTTTTTTTTTTGTGTTTTTTTGTTGTTTAGTTTTAGTAATTTATTTCTAGCTTGTTAATGAGTTGAAGTATGAACAATACTCGGGAGCCTAATGTTTGTTACCCATTAAGGACTAGGAATTGTGCTTATTTATTTGGTGCTTCTAGTGATTCTGAAGGTCAGCATTAATCCCATTTACAGATGAGAACACAGAGACTTTGAACTTCTGTTTCACAAACCTAGAAGTAACAAAACAGGCATTTTGAATCTGATTTGACTTAACTAGCCCACAAAACAAAGATGAGAGGAGCAGCACAACCGTAGAAGGGATGAGAGCCATTGCTGCTTCTGTCTCATTTAAAATAACAGATTTGGAATATGTTCTGTCAAAGAGCCAAATATAGAGATAATTTTAAATATTTGACATTTGCTACCTTTACAGAATGCTAAAACTTCTGAGTGATTGTTTTTCATGTTTGTGTCAGTGAATATGCATTACAATTCAGCTTACTCTTAACCATATTTCTGTTCACAAATCTTTCAGTTTTTATTATTTTCTGATTAGCTCAGGCCTGTTGGGAACAATTCCTGTCTGAATATAATTGAGTTGCATTTAGAAACACTTCCTGCCAGATTTTTATTTTGAATCTTTGAAAACTCCCAAAAGTGTGGACCTTTAAAATACTTTTTCATAGAATCAGTATAACATGAGGAAAGAGTCAAACACAGGGATACAAACCAGGCACTTTCTGGGTTTTAAAAATGCAGCTAAAAAGTCACATTATTTAAAGCTCTGCTTCCTTCCCTCCTAAGTCCTTGGTGGTGGTGGTTTTTGTTTTGTTTGTTTTGTTTTTTTTAATGGACTTCCTTATTTGGAGCAGATTACTTGGGGGATTTCTTTTTAGTATTTCCAGTCCAACTTGAAGAAAAAGGAAGCAGCAGCAGAACACGCCCAGTGAAATTGGCCCCACTTCATTTTTCTGGATATGCTCCAGCCTTGTGAAATAAGCTTTTCTGACAGGTATATGATAGCTGGATATTTGGTAACAGGCAGACAAAGCCTCCTTGATTTACCCAGTATCAACACTCTTCTTATTTCCTTTGGGCCAAATTTTCAGAACGTTTAGCTTGTTTTTACTTACCCAAATAAAAACAGAGGGATCTTGGCTGACACTCTACTTCCATTCAGTAACTAGAAAGTGTTTTTTTCCTTCACAAGTAGCTGTGATAGTAAGATTAACAATTCAGATGCTGTATTCAGATGTGGGGTGTGGTAGTTATTCTCTTTTGCCTGAGGATGAAGAAGGGGAAGTTATATCTCAGAGTTCAAGTCAGAGAGGGAATATTTTTATGTTGGTGATTTTGAAGGCACCTTAACCTGAGAAAATCCAGATAGTGTATGGGTGTAGAGACTCATATCCATCATCAGATGTAGGCTAATAAAAATACTGTTGTTATGAAGCATGTTGTGATGCGATATGTCATATTTGAGCACAGAACACCTCATTTCTCTAAGATTGTTTTTATTACTATGACTGAAGATTAATCACCAAGTCTAATTGCAAACTCAACATATACTGGATCCATTATAGAAATTTTTCATAATTAGCAGATGACTTTTTTGTTTTCCCAGACCAAAAAAAAGATTGTGGATTCTATTCATGTTATCATTATCTTTCCTCTTATCAAGTCCTGAATTTCAGAAATCTCACTAGATTAAATCTGATCAAGTAAAATCTTATAAAATTTCACTTAAAGTGAGTTTAGTTTCCAGGCGGGGGTGGGGGGGGTGGGGGGGAGCTATCATGGAGCCCCATTGTCTAGAGAGTCTCACCACTTTCCCCCTTTGACCCTACCATGATCATTTGTTTCCTTGCATCTTTTCTAAGCCTATTTGCATATGTAACTAGAAGTGTGGGTTTCTTTCAGTAATGATCCCCTGTTTTAGTTTATAAATTATTCTAGTTGAGAAAAGCAACTGGATATGTCCTTGGATTAGATAATTTGGCTACAGTGAATGTTAAAGTGATTACAACTGTGGTTGCTGTTAATCATGCCTGGGGAATAGAAAAGCAAATTTTAGTCAAATACTAGTACAACTAAAGAACAGTAGAGAAAAATACTTCTTTGTGGTACTATAACCAGAACATCTTTATAAAATCCAAAGGCTAGAAATACTCAGGAGGTACTTACTCATGTGAGTCATGAAATTCTTCTGTGAGTGATCAGGGAAGTAAAATTACTGTAAAAAATGCATTCAACAGGAGAAGTAAATGCTGCTACAAGATGAGACTGCGTGATGCAGAGAACAGACACTGTTGTCTATCTGTCAGCGCTGTGTGAGGGAGGCGGAGGGCTGCAGAAAGCCTTTTTAATACTGGATGGAAAGTTTCTCATTGAAATTACTCTGCATTGAAGAAAATAAAATTACACTAAAAATTCTGTTATTGTGGAATAAATTGAGCTCTGCTTCTCAGTAAGACCTCAATAACTAAGCACTTGAATTTTTAGTTTGTCTTATAATATTTTTAGTTTGACCTATTATATTTACTTAGGCCTATCATAAATGAAAAGTACAGAGTAAAAAATCATTTCTGAAAAATCTTATAAAATGGTTATAATTTCTCTGTCAAAGGAAAAGAAGATAATGTATGTGAATCGACATCTTGCAAACCATTGGTACACTGTTTCTTTTGCTTCCATACAGCTCCGGCTGGGGAGCAAGTAGAGATTGAGGCATATTTAGATGTTGTAGAGGGATGGGATAAACTCTTCCCTTGTTTATCTGACTGAGTTGTTTTTATGTATTTATTCTCCATACATCTGGACAGGAAACAAGTTCTGAGGAAGACTCAGGTCTTAATTTCATCAAGGTATTCTCAATTTCTCCAGAGTAGGAACACAATTTAATTATTAGAATTAGTAAACGCAGTGTTGGATTCTGTATGCACCCTCATCAGAACATTATTTTGAGAATTGTGCAAAGCATTTGTAAGGTAGTCAAAGTGAGGTGTTACTTTCCTAAGGTTGATCAGATTTGAGGTGAACCATGTACCATATCTTATTTTGGTAGTGAAAACAAATCTGTAGTATCATCATGCCTGATTTTTCAGTTTGGATAAAGAATATTTCAGCCCTCAGCCCTTTGAATCAAAAAGATACTTTATGTGTGTCTATGAATTTAAAATAATGTTTTTTGGTATGAAAACTGAGATTACAAGTGAGTGGTAGATACTACACATACATCATCTGAAATATGCCTAACTTGTCAGTTGTTTAAGATTTGACAATTCATTGCTTTATGGTGAGATCTTGAAGTATATCTTAAGTTCAACAATATAAAAATAATACAGCAAACTGGGAACACAAGTAGTGAACAAGACAGCTGGGAATCTCTGTTCTCGTATGGCTTTTCTGATTCATACTGTGAATTAAGATAATATTGGCACATAGGAGAAAGTACTTTTTTTTTTTTTGCAAGTTAAATGTTGTTTGCTTTTTAGCATCATTTTTATAAACCTTTAAGTTAAAAGTTAAGTGAAAAATGGCTAACCAGAATATGGGCTCTTATCAAGGAATTCAGTGGCAGTTTGCCTGGATATGGAGAATTATTCTTACTCAGGGAATTGTTCCAGTGGTCTCTCTGGCTTTGGACTTCCTTTCCCTAATTGTCCTCTGTTTCCACCAAAGTGCTGTCATAGAAACTTGTGAGATGATTACTCCTCAAGGCAAGGAGTCCCTTGGTGTTTTAATGCTCCAAATTCAGCCTGGTTTCACTCTAAGGAGTCATGTCATGCAAGCCAGTGTCGGGCGGGGGGGCTCTCTCACCTCTCTGGTTTTGGCTAATCTTTGATATCAAACCAGCGAGGTGAGAACAGAATGAGATAGCCAAGAAACAATTCCTCAGAACTCAGAGACTGTCAAGCCTCTCAAAGGACCCTTGGGAAGATGAAGAAGGTGAACATCAGCTGCTTGAAGAGGCTTTGTTCTCTGTGACCAGCATGAACAGGAGACAGGGTGATGCTGTGGATGGTTCATTATGATGCATCCTTAGTGCCAACGCAGGCCTATCAGTACTGGGTGGACTTAGGGGCCATGTTATTTCAAGGCTCCAGTGTATTATGAAATATTTATAGGGCTCATTAATTTTTCCCTATGTACTGTAGATCCAAAGCCACTAACATTGCAGATTTTTATATCTCTGGCCTAAAGGGAATTATTGAGATTGCATGGATTTTTCTTGACAAAAAGGATTAAAATAGAAATACAATTGTATGTAAATGTAAGCTGTGCATTTAAGGTATTTTTATCAGTCAAAAAACTGAAGCCTATAAGCTGAAATACATGAGAGACCTCTTCCTTTTCACCATAAATCTTGCACTAATCCCATCATCATTATCTCCACCACCTGCTCCTGTGCTCTCACAGGCGTGCTCTGCTCACCGACAGGAATGCTCTTACGTGCTCGCCGCCTCCTTTTCATTAGCTGTGGGGCAGGAAGAATTGGGGAGAGCAAAGCCTCACCAACCACACCTCAAACTAATCCAAACTGCCTTCCTGTTCAGAGCTAAATTGCCTTTTTTTTTTTTTCCTACCCATCTCAGCACTGGAGACAATAATTGTTTGATACAGTGGACATGGCCACATTTTAGTGATTTAGAGAATTGTTTTCTGGGTCTCTGTGCCCAGAATATTATGCAAGAAATAGATGAAAATGGTAAATAAATGGTGATATTCCTGGAAACAAGTAAATAATGTGAGTTTAAGGAGACTGTCATCCTTAGTGTAGATTCATTTGTTTTAGGAAAAAACAGTAATATTTTGCTTAACTTTTTGTAAGGACATGAAGCTTAAAGCTTTTATTTCCTTTGGGGGATGATGTGAAACAATTTTCTGTTTTCTGTTTAATTGTTGTGTTGTTCTTGTAGCTCAAAGCATTCAATAAGCCAGGCTTCCAAGGTGAATGTGTAGATTTTACAAAAGAAGTTTCTGATTTGACTTCATTCACACCATCTTCTTTTAAAGTTCTTCGGGGTTGGTAAGTACTTATTGAGTATTTTTTACTGTTTGTAATAACTGCTTTTTAATTTACTGAAATTTGTCTCACATTATTTTTAATTATACAGTAAAGTTTTAATTTTAAATTATTGGTCAATGGCTAAAGCCCAATTTATATTAAGAGCCACTGGTACGATGCAGTGAGACAGAATGTAGATTAACCAACTTTAGGAGCATTTTGGTGATACTCTGTCTTGCTGTTTATCTTAGATGATTTCCTAAGTATTTTTATTTGTAATGTATGTTTTTTGTAAAACATAATAGAATGCTATTTTAAAAAGTAGCATTTTGTACAGATAATACATAGTATTCCTAAGTTTAAAAAAATATTTAGAAAGTATTTTGTACTCCTATTCCACAGATGAGGATCGCTGATTCAGAGTTAGGGTTTCCCAAGATGATACATTAAATATCAGACTCAGGACTCTTTTGGTTGGTGTTTAAATCCTACATTCTTGCAACTACAGCAACATACTAGATCTTTCTCATATGTGTATGAAACTTTATGAGATTTTCAAGACTAATACGCATTTCTGTGTTTTTTTAAATTATGCTAAAATATACATAAATAAAATTGCCATCTTAACCATTTTCATATGTATCATTCAGTGGCATCTCTAAGTATCAAATATCTACCTAAAATCACTTCCTTTTTCAAGATTTCTTGGATGTCATTCTCCTTTCTCTCTGGAACCAGTACAAACTAGGATTCCTGTTTAACACTTTAAGGATTCCATTCCCCTAGTTACATCCATTGTCTACCACAAACCAGTCACAGCTCAATTATTTGTCTCAAAATCCAGTTCAATATTTTGAATTATTTGTCTCAAAATCCAGTTCAATAGCCTACTTTAAGTCCCGTGGTCAGGCATTCTCTAATACCAGTTGGATCACGTTCAAACTTCTCCTTTCCCAGGATTTCCCATCAACTGGTCTCATTTGCCATAATGCATTCTCCATTGCGTTCTTACTCTTTCCCGTCCTCCCCTCTTCTAGCATTGATGCTACTATAAATTTTATGCTCTACCCTGTAGTCCAGAGGTCAGCAGACATTTTCTATAAAGGCCAAGTAATGACTATTTTGGCAGTGAGAAAGAAATATATATACCAAGGACCTAAAATAATTTTATTACTAGTATTTGGCTGTGGGTTTCTTCCCCACTATGGTAAATTATTTTGCAAGGTATATTTTCATTTTCTTATAAAGTATTGAGATTTTTCTAGAGGAAAATGTTTTTTTTCCGAACACTGATGTTTAAGACATATTAGTCACATATGTATCACTTTATGTAAGAAATAATGCCTTTTACTTATACATAGATTATATATCTAATAAATGTTTATTCATATATAAGTATGTGTATTTATGTCTAAGTAATTTAAATATTTAAAATATATATTTTATTTATATATAGTTTTTTATTAGAATATTTAATGAAAGAATACCAAAAGTACCATGATGATTGCTTAAGAAAACTGAAATACTTGAGAGATTTAGATTTGAGTCTAGTTCCACCACTTCCTAGCTCTGTATCCTTGAACAAATTGGATCATCTCTCTAAACCTGTTACCTCATCTATAAAGGAGTATCCAGATAGTAATATTTCTCAAAGGCTTCTAATAAGGACTAAATAAATAATTCACATGAAGGGTTTAATTCCATGCCAGAAGTATTTGATAAATGTTGGCTTTAAAATGCTTATTACCTAGAAATCATGACAGTAAGTTATAATGTCACAAAGCATTTCTGTGATCATTCAGAGTTAATTTGGTCTAGCTACAGTACAGCTTCGGTGATCTTAAAGTAATGGAACTGGAACTTAAACACACCAAAATTGAAATGGTAACAGCAAATTCATTTGTCCTCTGGACTCCTCCTTTTTAATTGGCATGTCTTAACTAAATTTTTGGTGAATGCTGTATAGAAGAAAATTCACTGTCAGATTCTAGACAGTTCATTTCTTTTCTAGAATCTCCATTTAGGGCCTCCCTGGTGGCGCAAGGGGTTGAGCACCGCACTATAAAGCAATCCACAGCCTCTGCAGTGCAAGTTCCATCCCCAGCCGGCCAGGGAGGAACCCACATGGTGCAGCAGACCTCTCCTGTCTCGCCTGCTGCTCCCCTCAGCAGTGTGTTTCAGTCAGTCTGCCTGTTTTCTTACCCACTCTGTCTCTGGTGATGGATCCTCTCACACACACCTCCAATCTCTGGCCTGTACCCCAGTTCTTGTATGCATAAATAATCTTTTTTAAAAAATTTAAAAAAAATAAAATCTCCATTAACTGTCAGGTGTGCAGGTAACAGATTGTATATACCATTGTGTCACTTTAGTCTTCACTTCTGTGTTCGCCTTGACTGAATGCAAGCTTGTCAATCCTTAGTTTTGTTGCCTATAAAAATAAGACCATGCTTCTACCTCATAAAATTACTGAGATCACAGTAAAATAACATGTGAAGTACCGAGCCTGTGTTTGGCTTGTGGGGAGAGCAGTCAGTAAATTAGAGGGGTAGCTATTTCTTTTTAAAGTGATGCTGGGCGTTTCCTGCTACCCTAGATCCCACAGCATGTTGGGGAGCCTACATGGACAGTGATGCAGTTTTAACTGAGTAGCTCACTGCTTGTTTTTCTAGCTGGCTTCTGTATTATCAAGAGGGCATTTCTGATAATCAGTGTGTATTAGAAGAAGGCCTCTATGCTGATCTTACTTCCTGTGGCTGCCCAACATCTAGAGTCACATCCCTCAAGCCCATTGACTACGTAAGTACTTTGCTGAATGCACAGCTGTAAGATTTTTCTTGTCCAGTTTAATTACCATGAGTGATTATTGTGAAGTTGGGGGAAATAATACAAAGGAAAATGGAAAAATTTGAATGATTTACTTGTGTGTTGTAAAACAAATTCATTCTTGAAATCCAAGCAAAATGTAAGATTGAATTTTTTTTTTTTCTTTGAGCAGGAATGGTGAAACTCAGGAACCAGAGTAGCACAGGCCTGAGCTTAAATTAAATCCCAATTTGATAATTTGGTTAAAGTTTGGGTGACATTTCAAATTTACTTAGTTTCCTCTTTCATTAAAAAAATAATAGCACTTTACAAAAGCTACTGGGATATTAAATGAGAAGATGCTTATAAAATGCCCAGTACCTGGTGAGCACTCATAAATGTTAGCTATTAGGGTCACAGTCATAATTGTAATAGCTGCTTTATAAAATAAGAACTTGATCACTTTATTATTCTTTTGCATAAATCATATGACAATTGTCTGCTAGTCAGTTACAATGCTATCTAAGGCAAGGACCACCATTGGTATTGATTTCAAACCTTATTTGGGGGAAACTAGGGTTTTCCTGCCTGTTGCATGTGTAATTGTCTGGGGTGCCTTGGAGGCAGATATTATAGTGTAAATGGCTTCTTTCCATCAGATTTACTCAGAATTTTAAATGTGAGAAAAACAGTATCACTGGGCCTCCCCGGTGGCGCAGCAGTTGAGCGCTGGGTTGCGAAGCTGCCCACAGCCTCTGCAGCACCGGTTCGATCCCCAGCTGCTCCCCGGCCACCAGAGGAGGGTCCCACATGGCGCACAGACCTCTCCTGCCGCCCGCTGTGCCCCTCAGCAGTGTACTTCAGTCCTTCTGCCTGCTCTGCTTCCTGTTCTGGCTCTGGTGAATTCTCTCACTCTCCCGCGCTTCTAACTGTACCCAGTGCTTGTATAAATAAATAAATCTTTAGAAACAAACAAAAAAAACAGTATCACTACCTGGGGCATCAGCGTTGGGTTTCCAGTTATTAGGCCTATATAGAGGAAGTGGTGAGAATCCGGAATATTTTCAGGATGTCTAGTTAGTTATAATGATACCATAGGGGCACATTTGGTCACAGCTGAGATTCATACAGAGGTGGTTTGGAGATAGGAGTGACTCAGATCTTTTAGCCAGAGCTCACTCCAGGGATGACAGCCATACTCAGGGTCTTTGATTCCAACCTAAGCCATGTAGTTTTATTTCACTAGACATTCCTGGAGAGAGTATTCTTGGTATCATGCTAATAATAGAGTTTTGGCTGAGAAACAAGGACAGAAATAGAGTTCTTGGTCTCATTCATTGACCTCTTAAACACCAACTTGGAAATACTAAGTGGCTACCAATGCCACCCCTCTGTTGGGAGAAAGATAGGTTAAAAAAAAAAAACAAAAAACTGAGTGTGGTCCAGTCAATCTCTCCAAGTATTATTAAGGCTGAAACAGGAACTGGAAAGTAGTTTGCATTTACTGGGGAGGGAATTTCCTTAGCAACTTTTAGTGGTCAAACCAGCATATATAGGTACTTGGTTTTAACTCTAAAAGCAAAATACATAGTTCTAAATGATGACAATACCATCTTGAAAGGCTTTGCAGGACTCCTGACTCACTGAGCTAAGCAAGTAAATGTCTGTGGAGGCATTTTACAAACACAGTAAAACATTAATGAGTACTGAAGTATCGTGAGTACTGAATAGTAGTTTTTTTATGTCTGTGATTCAAAAATGATTCTGTATTCAACCCAGGAAATGTTTCTGTCCAATTAAATTGACTTATATATGAGCTAATCCTTTGAATTAGCTTTTATTAGTTAAAATTGCAGAAATTTGAGCATGTTGTTTGTAGTTGGCATTCCTTATTCCTTGACATGTTGTGATTAAGTGCTTAAGGGTCATTGTGGTATAATACTAAGGAATCTTAAGATTTCATTTTCATACAATATCCGCATGTTTTGCAAATGAGTTTCCTCCAGGCTGATTTCTCTGTGCAGATATAGGTTACATTCCAGAGGTTGATGGATACATAAATTTATAGTTATTCTACAGGGAAAGGAAAGGAGCTAAAAGCATAGTTTATTGTTCTGCTTCTCACTAATGTGACCTTGGGCAAAACAATTTATTGGAAGCTCAGTTAATTCAGCCATTCTTTAGAAATTGCCAGAAACAGGTGTTTTCAAATCTTTGATAGCCTCCAGTTTTGGTGCATATAAGTACCCTGGGCATATTTTTCTGACTGGAAATGAAAAAGACTGTATCCAACCTTAGGACTCACATAGACTAAGAAAATAAGGTAGTATATTAGTTTTCAATTAGTTCCTGCCATTTAAGTGCCCAGCCAGTGGGATATTTAAGTAAAATATTTCCAGCATTTATCTAGAATTTGGGGGGGAGGGAGGGAGAAGGTGGAACCTTTTTCTACTATGTTTCTATGGGTGAAGTCTGTTCATTGCTTTTACAGTATCTCCATGGTGGTTTGGCATGAATGTTTAGCCTCCTTTGAAGTCATATTTCAATCCTGGCAGTAACAAGTAGCAAAGCAAAAGAAACATAGCAAAAGACTGTTGAAAAACTTCAAATGAAATTATGTTGTGATGACATAAACGATCTTAAGAGGTAGAATAAGAATTGGCAAGACAATGATTTATTCTGTACAAGAGTACTGAATAAGGGGCACAACTATAAATAGAAGACTGTAAATACTTCCACAGAATGAAAGGAAGCAATAAGTTTATATAGTGTAGAAGAGTTCTTTTACAATAAACTTTTCACTGAATCCATGTTCATTCAATAATTGTATTAACTATTGTGTGTACATTTTGAAAATGAAGGCAAAGAAAAACTCACAGTAAACATCAACTTCCTAATGAGACATTTGAAGCATTTCCTTTCATTTTTTTAAATTATGTTTATTGAGGTACAGTTGGTTTACATAGTTGCATCTTTGGAAGCATTTCCTTTTTAAAATCAGGCAGAAGGCAAGGGTCTGCTATCTCAACTTCTATTCAGTATTAAGTATTACTGATTAAGTAGTAAGTAGTTCTAGCCATTTTAATAAGATTAAAATCAAAACAGGTATAAAGAAACAAAATTGTCAGGAACACTTACAGATAAATTATAGGGTAAATAGGAATTTTTTAAAGTTGCTAGATATAATTAACAAACTCTACAATACTTTGAATAAATCTAACACAAGGCAAGTGAATCTTTTATAGTGAAAATTATAAAAACTTTATTGGAGAAGAAAAAAGATGGAGACATATAATCTTACTAAGTGAAAAAGACTCTAATTGTAAAGAAGTGGTCTTCCACAAATTAATACAATTTGAGGCAAAATACAATTTTCTTTGACCTTTTTTTAGGGCCTTAGGGTGGGGTGGGAAAATATGACCAACTTAGCCTAAAACTAATTTGGGAAAAATCAAGGTCCAGAATTGGCAAGATAATTTTTTAAATAGGCAGGCTCACTTCTTCCACCAAATATATATAGTTTTATTCAGCAGTAATAATGAAGACCACAGGTACTGGTTCAAGGAGAAACAAATACAACAGTGCAATAGTATAGCATAAAAACTGACCTTTCAGGTTGGAAAAGCCATGACGTAGTTTTTCTGTTTTTCAAGCAAAAATGCGTCATGACTTTTCCTACAACTCCAATATATAGCTGATGGAATTTGGAAGGTGACAGAAATAGCATTACAATGAATGAGGCTATTAGGAACTATTAGAGAAATGGTTGAGGTTGTTGGCTTTTTACATGGAAAAAATTAGACTCTTGTTTCATTCTAAATGAATAAGTTCCAGATGGGTTAGTGGCAACCTAATGTGAAAACAAACTAAGAAGTAGAAGAAAATAGAGCAAACTATCCCAATGCGACTGAAAATAGTATGGATAAACAGAAACCATACTAGCCAGTAATAAAAAGGTAAAAGGCCAAGCTATTTTGTTACAACAAATTAATACAAACTTAGTGGCTTAAAACAACAAAAGTATCTTACAGTTTTGGAGGTCAGAAGTCTGAAATGGGTCTAACTTGGAAAAGTGCTTGGCAGAAAGCTTTCCTGACTAAAAAGGAGAAGAAATGGAGGGAGGGAGGATTACCAAACTTCAAACTATACTATAAAACCATAATGATTAAAACAGCATGGTGCTGGAACAAAAACAGACACAGACCACTGGAATAGAATTGAGAGCCCAGAGATAAAACCTGATAAGCTCAAACCGATAAAGCTTCCTCATATCCCATGCTGCCAGCTGTCACTCAAGCATAGAAAGTTTCTCATACAAACTGTTTAAAATCTTACCATTCCTGCTAGTCGGGGCTCAGTCTTTGGGAGCTATCCCCTAAGCCTGCAGGTGTGTTGAATAAACCTTTCTATCTCTCCATCTCTCTGAGTGCCTTCTGGTTTCTCCGAAAAATTGCCATTAAACAGTTGTAGCAAAACAACTTCAGTCTATCACCTCAAGGCAAAGCTAGAATATATTTATAGCCCTTATAAAGAACTCTTTCAAATTAATTGTGAGGGAAAAAGGTTGTTTTTTTTTTAAAGACTTATTTATGCATACGAGAACTGGGGTGTAAGCTAAAGGTGTGGGAGATGAGAGGATTCACCAGACGGAGTGGGGAGAACAGGCGGGTCTACTGAAATACACTGCTGAGGGGAGCAGCGGGCAAGGCAGGAGAGGTCTATTGTACCATGTGGCTAGTTCCCTGGCCAGGGATCGAACTTGTGCTGCAGTGGCTGCCAATAGCATCATAGCACTGTGTCTTAAACCCTGCACCACCAGGGAGCCCCGAGAAAAAAAGGTTTTTAATTTTAGAAGTTTGCTTTTTCAGCAGAGGATATAAATGCCGTTCACAGAAGGGAGAAAAATAGCTATAAGGCCATACCTCACTAGTGATCAAGTAAATTAAACCAAGATTAAACCAAGAATTAGATAATATTGCATTACTTTCGATACAAACATTGAAAATGTGACAGCACCAAGGTTTGGTTCATTGAGAGAACTTGAGGATTCAGAGAAGTGGAATTATTCATACACAGTTAACAGAAGGAGTGTCAGTTACATTGGGACCGGGGGAGTAATATACTTGTTGCAGCACTGATGAGTGAAACAAGCTTTATAACTCATTAGTATAAGAAAAAACGCAATACGGTAGTTACAGTGAGTGAAGATGAGCTGTATGTATTACTAAAGGATTTTATGCTAAGATACATTTCTGTGAAATTTAAAAGCCAAAGGACACGTAATGATAGTAAAGTATAAAAACATGAGCAAAGATTCACAACAACCTCAGTGCGGTGGCTACTTCTAGATATAGGGGTGTGTTCAAATTCAGGTGGACTGTATTATTTATAAAATTTCTTTCAAGTACAGTAAAATGTATTGCTTTGGGGAGTTGGGTACATATTCATCTATATATTATTTCATCCTTTTGAAATGTATCATAACTCTTAAAAAAGGAAAAAAATTAAAAGACCAGTTAGAAAGATAGTTAACTTCTGACCATAGTTAACTTTATTAACTTTATTTTTGTTGTTGTTTTTAGCCATGGTTTATTTAATGGTGATGGGGGTAAGTGATATTGTTGGATTGGGGTGTACAGTACCACTGTTCTCCGTGGCTGATGGCTAGAGAGGTTCAGAATAAAAGTATGTTATCTTTAGAACTAACCAATTACCATAATCCTGAGGCACTGTCAACACCTTTTCCATATAAGCAGTGTTTTGAAACACAAAGAACTAGACAGTGCCAAAGTACAAGTCTGTACAGTTGTTAAAATGTCAAAAGTTAGCTACTTAGATTTAAAACTTTTATCCAATTATACAGATGTGTTTATCCAATTATATAGAAGATGTGTTGATGGGAATGTCTGCTAGCAGAGTGTTTGCACTGGCTTCTCAGAGCTTCAAAGTCAGATCATGAGCATATCTGCTAAGCCGGCCGGGTAGGTGAGAACAGGGGTGGAAGATACCACCCAGCTGAGCGAGAGGAAGTCAGGTGCTCCATGTCCACCGCTCAGAAAGAGTCTGCGTTATAAAATCGCTGGTACTTAGGACATTTTGGAACCCTGGTATAGGCGTAAAGAATGTAACTTCAAGGGCCATATTGTGTAGACTCATTTTAGCAGTCCCGCTCACTGTGCCAGACCCATGACTTGATACTTTACCTGTAAAATAGGGGTGATAATAGCACCCAGGTCAAAGGGATAAATGGGTGAATACAATTCTATAATCCCTAATCTGTTTGGGGCTTTAGGATTTACACATTTTGAACAGTAATATGGTTTGTTTATGGCCTATTAAAAAAAATCTTCAGAAGGGTCCAGGCAGGACCCACTAATTCACTAATTAAACACGCTCATATTTCTATAGCAAAACATATTCATAGCTACATAAATTGAATAACTTTAGTAAATATTCAGGTCAGATTTTGTTAACAAAGTTGACTTAGGACAAAAACTTGGGTTTAGGGATTTTTGGATTTCAAATTATAAATAATGGATTGTAGATGGTTGCATATGTACATATACATACACATATATGTGTGTCTGACACAAAGTTTTATACATGTTAGCTACTGCCATTACTGCCATTTAAAACATAAGTTGATAGCATGATTTAATTGAGCTATTTTATTCCCCTTAATATTTCTGGAATTATGCATAGATATTCTGAAAAATTAGAAAGTTTGATGAGAAATGCTTGAAACACTTTTTGTTAAAAGAATTTGGTATTTGTTCTCATTGAAAAAAAAATATAAGTTGATAGGATGAGAAGCAAGGAGTCTTTTTTCTTTTTTTTCCTTTTTTTAAAGAATTTTTTATTTTTATACAAGACCTGGGGTACAGGTCAGTGGCACAGGAGGGTGAGAGGATTCACCAGAGACAGCAGGGAGCAGAACAGGCAGGCAACAGAAATACACTGCTGAGGGGAGCAGCGGGAGAGATAGCAGAGGTCTGCTGCGCCATGTGGGTATCTCCCTGGCTGGCTGGGAATTGAATCCATGCTGCAGAGGCTACAGACAGCTTCACAGTGCTGCGCCAAGATTTTTTTCTTATTGTAAGTTTAATTATCCAATTTGTTCAAATTTTCTTTTTCTTAATCACATTCTCCTTTTAGAAACTCTGCGTGGCTTAGACTTGATCCAGCAGGAATGTCCTGTTACCTTAGAAGAGCCTTGACCCCAAATGCCTGGCTGTCTTCTAAGTTAATGTGGACTGAGGCAAGACATTTGTAGAGTTCAAATTGTAATTAAATTCCGGTAGTTTTTCTGTTCTCCTTGGAAAGTTCTGATCACATTATCATCTTCAATTTGGAAGACTATTGATAGTTTTTAGCTCCTTAATTCCATGTTTGGAAAATATATCTGAATAGTATAGGTAAGATATTCTACAGCACTCCTTATTTCTGAATGATTACCTGTTAACCGCTTTCACCATCCTGCTTTCATTATCAATTGTTTACCCATATAATCTCCCTAACCTCTGAGTAGATTTATAAATCAAACATGTTTTTAAATTTACCTGTGTTTAAGACTATTAAAATAATTTAAATAGAGAAAAATGACATTAAATATATGGCAGGTCTCTAGGGTAAATAACATCAAACTTAGTAATAATAAATGTTCTCAAATTAAAAGTTTGATAGACCGGACCACATGATGTCAGCCCATTATTGTCGGTGGAACATGGGCTATTTCTCTGCATGAGTCATATTTCTTATTTGATGCTGTTTGTTTACGTTCTTTTCCCATTTACATGCTGGGTTTCTCAGCACCTGTGTACTGACCCTTACTTGTCAAGATAGTCTCTCATTTTTCTACTATCTTTTTCTCTGTCCCCTTGCATATTCATTTTGAAAAGTTTTTGTGATCCTCTCCATCAATCTTTTCATTGGTCCCTTGAGGTAAATCCCTAGATGCAATGTCCTCCTTGAATTCTCCTTGAATCTGAGAGTGAATTTGTTGGAATTTGAATAAGGGCAACCTTTTAAAAAATGTCTTTGTCAAGTGTCTTCAACAAGGAAAAGTGTACACTGCTCCTGTTTTTGTTAGAATAATGATTAGCATTTAAGTTAGTGTAATAGTAAACTTTTAATTTCTTTTTCCTCTGGAATTTGAAAGTTACATCAAGTCAACATTAAATGCCTTAAGCGTGGCTGTCACTCACCACAGCACTTTACTGGGAAGAATGTTGCTGGGAGTTGACTGTGGGCCTGTCCAGGCTCCTGGCTTGTCTGCCTGCCTTGCTATTTAGTCACCTAGCAGCTAGATGTGTAAAGAAGTAAGCGGAAATGCTTCTTTTGAAAAGCTTGAGGGTGAAAATGCTGGGGAAACGTCCAGCAATAAAGTCAATGGCTCATCTGTGGATTTTGTTTACCCCTTCATTTCTGCAACCAGTTTCAGTGAGTAATTTAGTGTTTGCTGTTGGCTACATTTCTAACCTAAGTGGTTCTGGACTCTGCTAAAGAAATTTCTTCTGTAACCTGTTGGGATGCTGCCAATTTTTTTTTTTTTTTTTTGCAGGTAGCAGGAGAGGTGCCTAATCTCGCCTGTAGACACTCAGTGACTAGAGATGAATTCCTAAATCTGGCACAGTCACTAGCATTTACTGAAGGAAAATGAATGCTCTAGGTAGCCCTTGCACCTGTTAGCATAGCGTCTGAGGGCACAGTGATGGCTACATTTTTTCCAGCTTCCTCCTGTCCTTAAACCTGCACTAGTACCTTAGCATCCCACATTACTTAAAGTTAAATAAATTAAAATGACACAACGCAAATTCAGTCCCTTGATCACACAAGCCATGTTTCAAAAAGTGCTCAGCAGGTGCATGAGCAGTGCAGATATGCATTTCTGCCACTGTAGAAATTTCTATTGGCCAGCACTGCACACCTTCCCTGATCAGCAGGTAACCTTTACCAAAGAGAGAACATTACACATTCACCTTTTTAAAATACCCAGAAGTTTCTCGGCATTCTTTCTGTCTTTCCTTTTATTTCAGCAAAATCATGGTTTATCCTTTTCAAAGTAATTCTTCCACTCACAGACTAGTTGCAGTTGGAGGTTCCGCACTGTGGGAAACAGTGACTCACTTTTCTGACCATCCCTCGCATCTCCCGTCATTCAGCTTTTCCCAGCTCTGCTTTCCTGTTTCCTGCGCTGCTCCCCGCGCTCTCTATGGCAACAGCATGCTCGCAGCCCAGCCCATTGCCCGCCTGCTCGTCACCAGGCTCTCCTCAAGAGAGCTGTCCTGATTAGATTCTTGGCTGACAGGAGGGATGGGAGGGTGAGGATTTTTTTTTTTTTTGTCATTTCTGTAATAGAATCACTTTGTAACTACAATATTTGTTGTTAAATTTGACATTTCATTGTGTGAATTTAACGTTACAGTATTACTTTCAAACATCTACTGCAATGTGATTGCGCAGCAGTCTGTCATTACATCACTACGAAGCAGTATCGTCTACACTCTGTACATTACTTCTCTGTAGCTTAGCTACCGTTGACGCTGATAACCTTCCATTGCCATCAGTCCGTGTTTTCCCCCACCTGCTATCCTTTGGTAACCTATTATTTCACTGTTGTTTTGGGGTTTTTTACAAGTTTATCTTTTTCAGTTGCCACATCTAAGTGATACCATACAGTACCTGTCTGTGTCTGACTTATGTAATTTAGTCTGCCATCCTCAAGGTGCGTCCACGTTGTCACAAATGGCAGGCTGTTCTGTCTCACGGCTGAATACTCCTCCTTTGTGCATAGGCGCCGTCTTTTTTATCCATTCATCAGCATTTGGGCTGTTTGCTTATCCTGACTATTGTGAATAATGTGGCAGTAAACATTGGTGTACAGACACCTACTACTTACTTTTTATGCAGAAATCCCCTGGCCCTGTGCATTCTGGCTTAATTTTTGTTACATTAAAAATACTTTATTCTACCTCCTAGGAATGTTTTAAGAGCCTAGTGCTATAAAATCTTGATTCTCAGTGACTGCCCCTGAACCTCCTGTGAAATGAGATGCCATTCCGGTCTGTGTTTACTGTTGCCAGCCAAAATCATCAGTAGGACTGAAATAGGTTTTACAGCAAGCACAACATGATTGTAACGTGATTGCAACCCAGTGTCTGTTTTTATTATGAAGATTGCTTTTTTGATTATTTCAATTTACAAAGATGTGACTAAAAATGATCACTAGACTAATCTTACCAGTGCAGTTTTGACTGTACATCTTTAGCGGTGAACAGCAGTAAACTATGCATTTGAGAATACAGTGGCTCTGGGTATATCCTGTGTCATGACTGAAATCACTCAGGTCTGGCTACCCTCTGTGGTGATGCTGTCTCTCTCTCTCTCTCTCTCTTTGGGCTGCTAGGTTTTTGAAGAACCCTCCATCAGCCTTTTTGCTTTGGAACATTGTGAGGGAAGAGAGTTACATCTAGAAGAGGCTGTGAACTCTGTTTTGAACAAGGACCTGCACTTCTACACCCAGTCTGTGTGGGTGAAAAGTGGACTGTAAGTACAGGAGGCTTCCCTGGTGTTGCCACCTGCTTTTTATTCTCCCATCGCTGCTGGTTTTTTTGGTCTGATGGCGCTTTTACTGTTTCTCTTTTCATGTGAGTTTCTGTTTAAATGAGACAAGACTGGGGGCCACGTCCAGCATGCAGTAGTGTGCAAGGGGGTGCCATGTGTTCAGAGCATGTGGCAGAGGTCAGCCACATGACTGGAACCAGTTGAGCCCACTTTCCACATAGGGGAAACCTAACGAAACCATTGAGACCTGTTGCCTGCTTAAGACAAGTGACTATTAGTGTTTCATTGTATTCTGATTTTGTTTATTCTAGACCTGCTTGCTCAGGGTGCTCACTTTCATGCAGAGTATCCTGGCTGGTCTAGCCTGCCTCTCCGTGTTGCTGTTCATTTAGTCGGGGTGGATTCAGGTTATGTGGGGCCTGCACTTTAACAAGCTGGGGAGACCACTTGAAAAAGATGAAAAATGATGTCAAGTGTGAAGGTGCATATTGAAGTTGCACAACTGCAGAAGTGGTCACAGGCCTGCATGTGAGGACCCTAAAGTTGAAGTGGTGATGCTTCTAGATGGTCTGTGTGTCAGGCTCTGAAGAGTGGAATCTCAGCCTGTACGGTTGGTGGTTCAGTGTCAAGCCAATTAAAAGAACACATAGCTTTTGGTAATTAATACAAAGATTACTGTTTTTATTTCTCATGACAAATTATATGATAATCAATTTGCCTGACTAGGGATAATGAGAAAGCCAAGAATAGAAATTGATTTGAAAATTAAGCCAACTATTAAAATAAGTGGCTTGTTTTACTTTTTTTTCCACTCTTCTGTTTTCTTCTTTTTTAAAAGGATTTATTTATTTATTTATTTATACAAGCACTGGGTACAGTCAGAAGCGCGGGAGGGTGAGAGAATTCACCAGAGCCAGAGCGGGGAGCAGAGCAGGCAGAAGGACCGAAGCACACTGCTGAGGGGAGCAGCGGGTGTGGCAGGAGAGGTCTGTCATGCCATGTGGGACCCTCACCGGTGGCCGGGGATCAAATAGGCGCCGCAGAGGCTGCGCTCAACCACTCAACCGCTGAACCTCTGCGCCACCAGGGGAGGCCCAAGTGGCTTCTGTTTTATTTACAAGTATTGTGGTTTAAATATTCTTCAGAAAGGCATTGCACATGGCTTGGTGTTTACGAACTATAAATTGATCTCTGTAAGCAGAAAAATCCTCTTTCAGTATATTTACCACTTAATTAAACCTGTTCAAAGTGAATTCTACATCCCTGTGATACATGACTTGTTATAGCATTCTTACCCATTTCTTTACATTCTTAAGTAGAAATGATAGTTATTGACTCATCTCTGAAAATTTATTTCATTCTTTTAAAGAAACCAGTGCCATTTTACCTTGACATTTCCTTAGTTTATTATCTACCTGCGCTCACGGTCCTGGACTAATAGAATTGGTCCAGATAAGTAGTGAAGGCTGTTTGAAGTTTCCTCGGCTACAGATGGCTCAAAGGATACTATTGAGTGCCCGGTCAGCTACCCTCAGTGCCAAGGCTCATTTGCTTGTGTTTGTTCTCCCTCCCCCCAGCTCATTATTCCCGATCTCTGAGGTGTGATGGTAATGAAGGTCATGCTTTAAGGCACATTCCACGCAGCTTTTCAACTGTGGAATTCATTTAGATCAATATAGATTGAGGTATAGTTTATTAAAATCTTCCCTACATTTTATAACGGAATCTTCCTTGCCTAAAGAATCTGCAAAGCTGCTGAGGTGGGTAAGTCTCTCCAGGGTCATGCTGTCCTGATGCTACATCAATCTAGTGGCATAAATCTGCACAGGCAGGAAGGGGTAGGAGGAAAGCGTTCATCCATCTCGTTCCATTTCCCAATTTGGGCAAACCCAATCTTGTTTTGGGGGGACAGGGTGCTTTGAACCAAGCCAGGTCACCACCTTGTTTTTCAGCGGTACTTTCAGAAAACATGATTATGATGACCGTGAGCTCTGCCGAGGCTTTTGGATCCCCTAGGTGCTTCCAGCTTACCCTCCACAGCCAGCCGGCCTTATAGCCACCGAACTGGCATGCCACTGAAAGTGGTGGCAAATCTTTTCTGAAAAGGACCAGCTGGTCTTTTCATTTTGTTAGCCATCCTGTCGCAACTTCAATTTGTCATTACTATAAAAAACAGCCCACGTCAATCCTGAAAGGGATGGATGTGACCTTGTTCCATTAAGTCCTGAGACTTCCAACTCACCTGAGGGCCCCGCACACTCTGTAACTGGCTAGAGTTGAAGGCTGCCAGGGTACTGAGAAGTATATGTGAAGGAGCCGGGCCTTGAAATAAGAGAAAGGTTGGAGATTTTTATGAATAATTTTAATTTGTCCTCAGTGGCCTTGGTGAAGTTGCAGATGGAAGTATCTGGAGAGGCCCAGATGAGGAGCCTGAGTGGGAAAGACAACTAGTGTTTTTCAACTGGGGAACAGAGTTGGGGTGGGGGGAGGGGAAGGCGGGGCAAGAATGCTGGTCTGCCTTTGAATATAAACTGGTGTGAAAAAGATTTAATGTATCAAAGAACTTTTCAGCAGAAGCCTTGTGTTTTGAAAGTCAGGAAACCAGAATCATGATTGGAATCTAAATCTGAGCCCCGGTCTACTGGGTTCTCTAGTCATCCCTGAGTTTTCTGTTAAAAAAAAAATAGAACTATATCGCTTCTCGGCCTTTTGGCTAAGATCAAGTGTAAAAAAAATAGAACTATACATTTTTTTACTCAAAAATCTCAAAGCTAGGTTTTGCAACCCCCCCCCCCCGCATTATATGTACTAAAGCTGGTATACATCATTGTATGTTTTTAGGGGTTATAAGGTTCAAAACTCCACAACTGCATGTTTTCACAATGGCCACCACCAGAGGCCCAATAATCCTCCACCGTGCTCCATCGGTCCCCGACTTCCCCGCTTCCAGCACCTCAGTTTTGCGGCAGATATCAAGGATGTGTTAATGGTCAAACCTAAGCGTTTTTATTTTTTTTATTTCCTTACATAGTTGCAGTCCCAGAGTGCTCCCATGTCACCGTGAACCATCACCATATTCCCTTGTGCTCCCGCCTGTTTTGACTTCCCTCAATCCCCCTAAACCTAAGCGTTTTTTAAAGAATCCTGTACTGTATCACATTAGAAGTTTCTGATTAGAGATTGCATTTTGTTTTTACATATCCTACTTTTTTCTTCCCTGCTGTCATGCAGCTGGATTGCTTATGAGGGATCCAATTTCTTGGGAAGACAAATTCTACTTGAGGCTAATGAGATCCCAAACTGGTCAGCATTCAGTGGATGGAAAACCATTGGTTCTCTCCGACCTATGAAGCAGGTAAGGAGTAAAGGGCCACAGGATCCAAAACAGCTCTATTTTCTAGTAGAAATGTCATAAGCCACAGCTTCCGAAACACTGATGGTTTGGTTTGGTTTGCCATTTGTACTATGGGGGAACCAGATTAGGACAGAGAATCTTGAAAGATTTTATCCAGTTCATAAAATTGTACCTAAGGTCCACACTGGATTTTAGCTTTGAGTCCAAAGTCTTCTGACCTTATGACTTTCCATGAAAAAAACTATTGTAAGTTCTCTGGAAAGCAAAGGAAAGTAATGAAGTCTGAGATGGTATTAGCTTTACTTCCTAAGTGTTTGGATTTCCCCCCTGCTTACATCATACCCATAATGGATCCTGACAGTTCAGTTAAAATAGTATTTATCACACTCCTACTACTTGTCAGTCATCAGCAGCTTCGACTGCTCTTAGGATACAACCTGAAGTCTTTAGTCTGGCCTGTGTGAGCTGCTCCTGCTTCTCCAGCCTCTGCTCTCACCAGTTTCCTTTCCACCTGGCCGTGCACCAAGTACTGTCCTGCTTAGGCTCTTGATAGACTCTGCCCTGGCTAGGCGGTTCTTTCCTTGTTCTGGCTGGTCTAGTTCTTTCTTAACCCTCTTATCCAACTTAACTGTCAGGTCCTCAAAGATGCCTCTTTCATCCTCTCTCCATCTAAATTATAAATTAGACCTGGTTCTTCCGGGCTCCACTGCAAGGCCTGGGAAAGCAGGGGCTGTATTTTGTCTCCTGCGCCTTCACAATGTCTGGCATGTTGTAGGGGCTCAGGGACTATTTATTTGAAGAAACGAATGTGTAAGTAGATAAATGGTCAGTGTTATGCTTAAGGGTCTTATTAGGCCGTCACATGATTTCTTCCTCGTTGACGCTTACATTTTTTGTTGGGAAAAATAAGATCAACTGAAAGCAGAAACAAAATGCCAAACAAAGTGTCACCAGCAAAAAGCCACAGGCAATGCCTTGGTCAGAGAAGGAGTGGTGGGCGGCGAGGCTGTTCAGGTCAGGGATACGCCATTTGCAATTCTCTCTAATCCCTTACAAAGATGTTTTCACTCGATTTCAGCCAGACTTAAGGTAGGCCTTAATAGTCTCTTTTTACAGCTAGAAAAAGAAGCCTCAGAGAAATAAAGCAAGTTGGCAAAATCATCCAAGTGACAGAACCAGATTTTGAATCCCAGTCTGTTATGCTGTAAAATCTTTGTTCTTAAGCCACCGTACCCTGCTTTCCTCCAAAATAAGATGAACATTGACACTCATCTTTCAGATGCTGAGCTAAGTGTAGCACAGTGACTCTACCAGCACTTAGAAATGCCGAGGTCCTGACATTCAGCTATGGCACGTGGTGTGCTGAATAGATGGGCGCCAACACAAATGCGCCTGATTGGCCTTGTTGCCCTGTACACACACGCTGTCTCGCGTCTGGTTCTGTTGGTTCAAATCTTAGCTCTGCCACTTGTAGCAGTACTCCTGCAGGTGAGCCACTGCATTTCGTGGCACCTCAAGTTCGCTCACTGATGAGCAATGACATGTTGCTTATTTCTCTGTATCACTGTAAGGGTTAAATAATGTATGTAAAGGGCCCAACACAACATCTAGCTGGCATCAGGGTCCCCTAAGAGAACCCGAGATGCTCCTCTGCCAAATACTGAGTATCGGCGAGCTGACTGTGCACAGGTGGGGTGGTGGAGCATTTTGTATCTCCATATTTTGCTTCTTCCTCGCTCCCGTCATCTGGGATGACAGGTCGAGGTGGGGATTCAGTTTAGTTCTCTCTACTAGTGCTCAGTTCTCTTGTTAGAAATTTTAGAAGTCACGTTGGATGCCAAGAATCCTATTCTCATTTCTGAAAGGTGATTTCTTGCTGGGCAAGGATGTCCCTGCCTGTTGTTCAGTGTGCTGAGATAGTTACTGCATCCTCTCTAACAATGAACATTGTTATTGTTGCATTGTGCTTTAGAGAACTGCCTGATTCTTATTTTAGTTAAATATTTAATTTCAAAATATCTTAGTAGTAGCGTTCCTTGTTTATTTCGACCACAGCTTTGAAACCCAGCAAAAGATTTCTAGGTTTCTGACAGTATTATGGGTCATATTTCCCTTCTGATAAGGCTGTTGGTACTTATCATATTCTAGTTTAGAAACTTAAGAATTAAAATGTGATCTTCTTTGAGGCTGGGAATTAGGAAGTCACTAAGTCACTTAAAAATGTGTATCAGTGTTTTTAAGTATAATTACAGAGGAGTTGGCATGCAAGTGATAATAAGGGTAATTAGTACCTCACTTGAGTTGATTTAAAAACTGTGATGTTTGGTCCTAACATGATTGAACCTCTGTCCTCTATGAAGGTTACACGTGTTTTCTTACATGTTCAAGGTAAGGAAATTGTAATGATACACTGAAGCCTCAAAAAAATAATGATAGTTGTGGGAGACCAAGCCAAATTACAGAAATTTAAGTATATCACTGTTGCATTATGAATGTGGAAGTCATGGTCTGAAACATTAGAACATTTGCCAAGAATTCTTTTTGACATACTTTAAGTATCAGAGAAAATGTGTTCAGTTTGCTTAAATGTTCCATGTCTATTTCCTTACCATGGCAATAATTTAACAAAATTCAACTGACTTCATGTTGATATAAGTTTTAAAACAGTAAGAAAACTGCTAGTGGTCTTAACCATGGTCTCCTTTTGTGTTTGAGTGAAAGTTGCCTAACTAACCAATCATTCCTCATTACTTAGCAGGATTCACTGGGGTGGCCACACTTGATAGGTGGGAATGTCGGGTGTCCTGTCACATTAAGATTGGAGGCCTGAGACCCAGGGCTTAGAGATTGGTTTCCATGGAGCCTCAGTCATGTGCTGTTTGATAAACTTACTTCACATCGCCACCTCTGAAGTTAGTCTTCTATTCCTGGTGTAGTGCACTACAGCCTCCTGGCTAAGATGAGAGTTTGGGTGCAGAGAGACTGGGTTAACCTTATTTATAAAATTAGGGTCATAATCTACTTAAAATGAAGTTCTGGTTAATTCTCAGACTACAATGGTCCAGAAACCCTTTAGCACACTGCTTAACATATAGTAAGCTTTCAGTAAATACTAGCTTTTATCAGTAGAGGTAAGTAGATTTAGTATTTTATTTTACAACTTCCAGTATGATATTCCAGGACCAGGGGATTGAAATTATTCACCACCCCCTGCCAGACTGAGTTCCAGTGACTCAAAATACCTTTTAACCTTTCAAAAAAGGATGTTTTTCAGAACAGTATAATACTGACTGTAAGGCTTAAAGCTTTGTCTACATTGGCCTAAGGACTGGTCAATAGAAAAATATTTATTTATACATATTTGCTAAAGGCAGTGAGTGAAACTGACAAGTAAACTAAATTTCGTCACCTCTCAAGTCCTCTCCAAGCTTTCCTTTGGAAACTTTTCCAGAGTCAAAAGTTTTTTTTCTGTTTCTCCCTGCCAGCCTGCAGTGTACATTAGAATAAAGAACCGAGCCCAGGATGAGTATCTGACTGTTACTGGAAACGTTGCTGACACCAGGGCAACATCTGTGTGCATTTCTCCCTACAGTGGGAAGAACAATCAGATCTGGTACTACTGCCGAGGACTCTTTAAATCCAAGGTAACCAACCACACTATACTCGCTTTGGAAACCAGAATCTTGCCAAATCTAATGTAATGGCATGATAAAATAAGTACTGATACGTGTATTACTAAAGTATGTAAGTTAAATTGATTTAGAGAATTTGATTTAGAAAATCCAGTTTTTAAGAACTGAGTCACATACTACAAATATGCACAAATGATTTTTAAAAACCAGCAATAAGTCATTGGATCTAGATGGGCCATGTACTTTTGTGCTACCTTTTTTGTTTCTATACTGGCCCATATAAAGTCATGTCTGTCTTATTCCAAATCTTCTCATTTTTAAAATGTACAACGAAGTAGAAGAAACTGGAGAAAGTTTTAAGTATCTCCATTATGTTTGATGTCCTGGGGGAACAGAACACCAATTTAAAAAAAATTAAGCCATGTATCACCCATGGATCATCTACCTTGTTCCTCACACCTCAAAAATGAAAAGCATTTATAGTAATTTATTATCTCAATGTAGCAAGTCACTCAATGTTTTTAGAAGGAAATCAAGCTCACCCAAACACATCTAAGCAAACAGGGATTTAACATTTAGTTCATTGAACATCTGTTGTCTGATGCAGATTTCCTTTAAAAAAACAAATACCTCTATTTCAGTCAAACTTCTGTATCATCTCCTTCCCACTGCCATTAAGGAAGATTTAAAAAAGGTTATCACACTTCAAACACAGTACTTACTGCTAGTTTGTTTCTTAATCCTTTCCAGGCCAGTGACACATGTCTCGATGTGATTGGTGGCCGGGACACACCTGGGGCTAAAGTGGCCCTGTGGACTGAGCATGGGCAGTGCAGGCAGAAGTGGAGACTGAACAGAAACGGAACCATCAGCTCTTATCTCAGTGATCAACTGGTCCTTGATGTTAAAGGTAGGCCTGTGATGAAACCCAGTGTTCTGTGTCCCAGACACCATCCAAAATGCCAAACCTCCCTCTCCCACGTGAAAGAAATTCTTATATACGAGAACTATAATTATGCTTAGAAAAAAGTTAAGTCATTTTGGAAAGCAAAGCAATTATGGAACAAGCAGAAAAAAAGGTCAAAGGTTACTCTTTAAGGTCTCTGTTCATTAGTACAGTTGTACAACTTCCATTGGCTGCATGATCTTTCAGAACAATTCTAACCTTGAAGAAATCAACTACCATAAAATGTCTGTTTTTTAGAAGCATCTGTAACTTTGTGTTGTGAATTGCTATAGTCCTTAAAAGTCCTCAGTTAAAATTTACGGTAGGTATCACTGAACCTTGTTTTTGAAGTTAACAGCGCTGGGGCCAGCATTATTCACGGCTGTTGCTTTAATTGGCTTTAGTCATAGCCACTGCTGGTGAAGAGACAAAAAAACTGTACCTGTCATTCAGCCAGAACTGTCAGCGCTTTGTTCCTGAGAAGCACACTGCTTATGCAATCATCTGTTATACCTCCCAGTTTTTCAATCTGAGATGAATAATTGCTAAGTCTATTTAAACTCAGTTTCCCACTTCAGAACACTTCATAAATGACTTAGTAATCTACACAAACAGTAGGCTGAACAAAAGCTGGTGAACACTGGAAGTAGTTAACAATGACCTTTTCTTTTGCAACTTCTGTTTTAGGAGGAAATTATTATGACAAGACTCATGTAATTGTAAATCAGCCCCTGGAAGGAGAAGACACACAGAAATGGGACATTGAAATATTATGAGAATCCATAATCTCCCTAGAAAGAGCAGAGGAGGGAACCTTGTGTTTCATGGGAAGGAAGCCTCTTGTCCTCATACTCCTGGATCACAGAGCGGAATGAACTTTTGCTCCAGGACTGTCGCTCTTAACCATGGTAAAAGCTCAAAATACTCTTGCCAGTTATTTATCCACTGTCCCTATGAAGATTGCATTACGATTTCTGGGAGAAAGGTTCTATTCCTGCCGGATCTCCAGTTTTGGTGAGCAAGTTTCCTGAGGCCATTTTCCTTCTATCCATCAAACGTGAATCCTATTCCTATAGCCATTATAGGACATTGGTGACACTGTCATAGTTCTTAATATCCTAGTAGATGCAAGACACAGGGAAATAAAAATTCCTTACAAGTCATACTTTTTCAAAAAGATGAACGATTTCTTAGCAATATCTGAAAACATCTTAATAAATGTTCCTATAAGTTACTGTATTAAACCTCAAAGGTTCTCTATTAAGGCTTTTTGTAAATGAAGCACCGAAATACTCATACTTGTAGCTGACCCCAGGAGGGAGCTGAGTTTTGTTAGGGAAAAGGCTCTGTGGTCATTGTTTGCTCGGACCTTCGAACTAGAAAAGCACAAATAACCTGAGGCTATCCTAATACTCTAATCAACAAAACCATTCTGGGCAATAAGAATTCTACCTGGTGCTGAGATTCCATCTTACATTTTTCCAGCTGTGCTCTCAAAAAGTATTTTTATAAAGATTGTTTCTGATATAAGAATAGTCAAGTTATTCTTTATCCGCCTGAAGGGAGATTTCAAAAGTTCAAGTGAAGTATTTGAGGCTTGCCCATAGTAGTGAAAGTGGAAAAATGATAGAAAACTCAGGTTTTCTTAAAGCAAAATCAAGTAGGATAGCATCTTTGACTCAGTTTCAAGTAATCACCACCATAACTATATAATTCACAAGCATTTCTCCCTCCTGAGTTGGTTTTAAACATATTTAGGCAACTGATCCTTTACCCTCCAACTTTTGCCAAAAAATTTGTTCTATTTTTATATAAAATGATTAAATTCCCCAGTGATAGTTTTAAAATTATCAACCTATATGCACTTTAGAATGTAAAATAACATTGAACTGTTTAAACTCAAAGACCCATTATCTTGAGTATTTTTTATAGCAACTTGGTCTTTCCATGTAAATACTGGGTTTTTCCCCCTTCAGTCTCAGGCGCCTTTGTCTTTCTTCAAGCGGAATCTGTCAAACTCCCTTAGGCCCATAGATGCAAGTGCCTCTCATTAATGTGGCAGTATTATTTAATGGAATGGGCTTGTGTATACAACAAAGGTATGTATATTTTTATTGTAAAAAAAAAAAAGTAAATTTTTTTCTTCATGTCAATTGTTTGAAGAGCCTCACCACCTCTACAGTTTTAAAGAAATTGCTTCTCCCAAAGATAAAAATCCAGGTTAACATCCTTTAAATTTAAATGATACATTTATTGGAGTTGTGCCTTTTCTACCACACTGGACTAAATAAATAAACTTGTAAAAAGTAGTTTTGTCACTTTCTGGGTTACTTAGTCCACCTAGCCAATACTCACCTAAGGAAAGTTTGTGTTGACTTAAGCCTATATATGAAATGTTAGGCACTAGATCACTTGGATTAAACATTCTGTCCAGAGGGCTAATACCAGGCTTTCCTTTTCCTCGTCTGAAGTAAGTTTCAGGTCCTTGACAGAAATAGCTGAAGTGTTCCAAATCTGTTTCAGTGCATCCATATGTGATAAAGAGAAGCGAAGTCCATGAGACTGAAAAAGAAAAAAAACGAATCAAATCCTATTTAATGTGGCACTTTCATAGAGGTTGCCAATGAAACGTCAAAACTTCAGTGATTACACCTTTCCCACAAGATTACAGGTCCCAGCTAGCATCCTTTTGGTGCATGTATATCACTCCCATTCAAGGGCTGTCAGTTGCGTGAAATGTTAAATCCACACTGCAGTCATAAAAAAGGACATTACCCATAAATCAAAGGGAAGACATTTGTTTAGACTGGAACAAACCTCTGTTTCCTCATTTCCCATCATGTGCATCTCTCTCCTATTCTTCAAGGAATGGTAGACGTAAACCATCTTTTCTCGAGTCCCATCCTTTTTAAAAAAAGGGCTAAGGTAAGATTAAGTCATCAAAACAACACTGAGGGCTTTGTTACTAGGATGATTTTACAAAGCGTATATAGAAACCTATTGGCAAAAACATTACGCCGGTGTATAGTTGCACAATATATAATTTTGTATGTGGTAAATAATTTTGAAGGCAAAACAGTACACCTGATTTAATCATACCTGGTTTTGGGGGGTTTTTTGGCAGCAAAAAACCCCCGACATTCCTCTTCAGAAAACATCAACTATGTGATCCTGATTGTGTCAACCAGACAATTCCTAAATAAGAGTCAAACACTGGCTGTTCAGAATAACTAGCCCCTGATGGCAAAAACAACCTGATTATAGAGACATGGGTGCCCCCAACCTCCTGAAGGGTTTTATTTAAAGTTAAAATCTCTAAGTTTTCTAGTTAATTCTAGGATCAGTTAGCCAGTTTGGGCACTGTTATACTAGGTGGTAAGGTATATACAGAAAACTCAGATTTTCTTTATATAGCGTTGCATGTGTAAGGATGGGGAGCAAAGATTAGACAGAAGGGAGGTTCTGTAGGATAATTGGTCTGCACTCCACTGCCAAATAAGCAGGGAAACTTGGACCTAGAACAGTGAGATATGGACATCACCTGATCTAAAGCCATGGAATGAAGTGAGAAGGGTGGGCTTTATGATGCAAATACCTGAGAGAGGAAAACTCTTCCCGTCTGGATACTCACAGATGGATCCTGGTCCGGCCCCAGGGTGAGGATGATGTGGTCTTTGAACTGCAGTCTCACTGTGCTGTCCAGTCTTGGTAACTGTCCAGCTAGAAAACCCAGACAGAAAGTCAGTCTTTAAGAGAGGATACCAGCAGACCCCAACTTGTTTGCAGGTAAATCCAAATGTGGGGCATTCTCTCCAACTCAAGTGTTAGCTAAATCTTGACATTTATGGTGATATTCAAGGATAGAGAACATCCCTCTAAAGCTCATTCTGCTGATAAGTATATCAGACAATACCATCAAAGAAAAGTAGCTATCAATACAGGGGACAAGGTGCCTTCTGCAGGTAACTCACCTCTATCTGCTGTTTGCTCTAGATGTGGACACTGGAACAAAGATAGTTCAACCTGTACCATTCCGCTAATTGCGTGACCATAGCAACTTTGTCTGTGTAGGTCACACAGAGTGTACATAAAGGTCCAGAAAATGATACTCTTTTCCAAGCTGGGTTTAGCTTACTGAAAAAGCAGCCCCTCCAGACAGAGTAGTCTTGCTGGGGAAAATATACTTAGGGAGCATAATGGCTAAGGCAAGGAAAACCTTTTAGATAAGAGGGCCATAAGCTGATACTCAGAAAAAACTGTTTTGCTAGAGATTAAAATATGTACTGGCGAAAACGTGCTGTTTCCAATTAAGGAAACCAATACAAACTCTCAATATACTCCCAAGATACTAAAAACTGTACAGTATCAATGTTAGAAAGGACCTTCCAGATTTTTTTAGTGGATCCTCAAATGGTGATAGCTTTCCTAAAAGTTGGTAAATATACTCTCATTCAACCCTAATAAAAGCAGTCTGAGTGGCCTAGGACTCATAACTGTGTGTGTTCTCCTATTAAACACAATTTCATAGAACACCACATTAAACAAGGCTTCTGTTTCTGTAAGACATCAAGACAAAAACAAGATCACTTCATAATCTTACCAGAACTCAGGAAAAAACAGGAACATCTCTCCTGGCTAATCTTTGCCGTCTATAGCCTCATTTCATCCCTCCTTGCTAGTAGTTAAGATTTAGAGAAGAGCCAGTCAAGGACTCCCTCCTATGTCCTGAAAGTATCCAAATCTATAGCAAAGTCTAACTTCCTTGAAGCCTCATGAAAATCGCCCTTTCACTTTACTGAGAGGCCCACAGTTCCCAATGGGGTATGGTCTTTCCTGTAGCGATGTCAACAGACCACTTCTGACTATTTACAAGCGTGGTTTCTGAAACAGGACTCTGTCACCACCATTCATTCTGCAGCATAGTAGGGAATGTGCAGTCTAAACCTGTCACAAACCATCTAGGACTTGGGAAAGGTCAGTGACAACCTTAGGCATTCTTGTATTTTACCCATCCCTGAGTTAATTCCATTTTTATGCTCATACTTTCCATGTGCCCAATGAGGAAACCCATCCAGCAAAGCCTCAGAATAGTCCGTGTCAGCCTCTAGCTATGTGGAAAAAAACCACAATCTCCACCTGGTGTTAAAAGCTCTGCTCCATTTCCTCCATGGTAAGGCGGGAGTCTGTTCACAATGAAATCCTTCTTCATGTCCGCAGAAAGCAGTTCTTTGGTGCCCTCCAGCCGGTCTGCAAGCATCCTCAGAAAACCACTTAATCTTCTTGTTGCAACAGTTGTGGTTTCTGCCTGCTACAAACACAGAAGTGAGTTCCGGCCCAGATTCCAACAGAACTTACTCCTCAGGCCCCAGGCCCCAGACTAGAGTGTAGCGATGAGAGCCAGTGCAGGAGCAGATCCAGTGCGCCCAGGGCAGGAAGAGTGGGGTCTTTAAAACAACAGCCCACTATTTCCTTGTCACCACTGTTCATCTTAAGTTGCCTGTTTGCAAAAAATTAAAAATAAAAAGGGTATCCCTGGAACAAACAGCATAGTGTCAGTTCTGAGTTTGGAAAAGCAAGTCACTGTCCCAAGGTGCCCACTTCAGACAACGAAAGCAAACTTGGTCCAACTCTGCTAATTCACTCATTTCATAGTCAGCTAAACAGTGCTTACTGCTTGCTTGCTGGTCAAAGGTAAAAATCCCAAGATGGGCAGAAAAAGCCAGCATCTCCCTCCAGTAATCTCATTATGCCGAATCTCCAATTCTTCAGGCTACATTAGTCATTCAATCATTTAGTAAGCAAACATCCCACAACGCTGCTCCTGTCCGCATGAAACACAGAAAGAGCTGTGTACGCAACGTAATGCGCAGCAGCACTCTGTCCTGCAAACCATGCAGCTGTGCAGGTCTGCACAGGAGAGGACAGCCTGGCTTGGGGAAGAAGGACCCTGGGTCCCTACAAAGTGGGCCACAGCTTCAGGGGGCCTGTGCTGTGGCTATTCCCCACCTTCCCAACTGCCTTTCCTACTCACCATGAGCAACTGCCGGGGTATGCCGGCCCGTAACTCCACGTCTTCCTTCGCCGTATCAAACACAAGCCCCGAGACGGTGTCCAGAAGGAAATCTCCCCATGAACTGGAACATATACAGAAAGCAAGCAGTGAACACATACAAAATACTACCAGCAAAGCCAAAAGCTACAAATTGCGTGTCAACTCTGCAGCCTGGGCATTCTGAGAAGAATTTGACATTATTAACCATTAAAAACTTAAACCTTCATCAATCACAGAGCATCCCCCCCCACCCCATTCCAGACACTCGTGCGGGAAGTGAGAAGCAGGGCTTCATGCATGATTTCCCTTAAAATTAAAGGTGCCAGAGAATAAATTGTGCACTGTCATAAAGAGGGAGTTAATGGGATCATTTTTGATGTTTTCAATGTATCAAGTGTATGAGAACTTGGTGAGAAATTTTAAGTCAATCATCATAGGACCTAAAAAAAATTTATGTGCTACAAGTCCAAAAGTAATATGCTTCAGGTAACCAGAGTGCAGGATGTGTAATAATCAAAACTGTTAAACATTACACTTTCCTCTGTCACTTACAAAAGGGGGGCACTGTTCCTCAAGTAAAATAGCCAACATCAACAATTTCCACACAACTGATTACGCACCTTACTAAACTTGAGCATGTCTTTACTGCAGTAGAAGGTAGAAGCCAGTAGCCGAAAACAGCATCTAGGTATGAGCATCAGTGTTCAATTACCTTTGCTTTCTCGGGGCGTTTACAACAGGCTCACTCCTAAATGTGTGCCAATGTGGGGCGGACACTGGAGCTGTTCTCTTTAAACATGTGTTAGCTATTAAAAATTCTGCTCTGTGACCAATGGATTCCAACTGCCAGCTATGCGCAAGATGGAAACTCACAGTATGGCTTTTGTTTCTCAGTAAGCAAAATGAACATTTTGATGCTTCCCTCCTGGAAAAGTAGCAAAGGAGGACAAAAGTCACCTGAGAGAAACTTTCCCAAGACATCCAATACCTGGCTGCCTCACCATTCTGCACCTTAACATCACACACAACCTCCCATCTTTGACTGAACTTCAACACGGAGGACACGTGCAGATCTCTCAGCAGCATCCAACATGCACTGTCTCTGCGGGGTCACAGGTGGAAATCATTCATGCAGCACTAGCTCAAAGAGGAAATTAACTGCAGGTAAAAGAGCTTCACACACATTTACGAATCAGAATAGCTCTTGGAGCTCTCCAAAATTTGGAAATAACACCTCGAGGGGTGCATGTTAGTCAAACCACCAATCAACCTGCTGCTGTCCCACAGGGCAGGCCCCAAATTCCAACAATGCTACCCTTAGAGGTATGAGAAAAAGCCCAGAGCCCGACCTTGCCACGATGCCTTAAGGAACACCAGGACCAAGGCACAGGGCATCTCCAGGCTGCAATGGTCCTCAAGTTACAGCTACCCTGTCAGAGCTCTAGCACTACAGACAAAGGCACAGGACAGAGTCTGTCTGACACTAATCAGTCATGGTGCCCACCCACAGCCAGGCAACTTCTGTTAACCTGGCAGCTCTACCACAGCCCACCAGATCCTCAACTCTTGGGACTGGGGACAACTGTTCAGTCAGGTCCTTAGGGAAGCAAAAGCCAAGAGGTTCAATGAAATGAGGAATGTAAGAGAACTAATGAGGGCTCATGATAAGTCACCGTTATGAATAAATAGAAGATGAGAAAGTAAAATGATTATTAGAAAACTGATTATTAGAAAACAAACTGGTGGCAGCAAGAGAAATGAAAAAGAGAATTGGGGACTGAGGGAGGAGCTGAGAAGTGTTAATGTGATCGTTCATGGGGAGAGAACAATGTGGCTGCCAAGCTCCGCATGCAAGAACTGTGTCAGATCCAGAACTACAAGATTCATCCCCGTAGCCAGGCCCTTCTCTAGTTCCTAAACTGACTTCCCAACTACCCCTGCTGTTCCTGAATGAGGCTCAGTGACTTTCTGTTCCTTGCTATAGGAGTTACTAGTTACTAGCCACAGTGACAAGGCATTTCTCATGAAGGAAATCTAACACAAGCTTTGGCCTTCTACTTGTGAGCAAAGAGCAGTAACTTCAGACCACGTTCCAGCTAGATTGTCCAGTAAACCTCTGAAGCTCAGGGGTTACTGTCACATGGGAAAGCCAGATAAGGAAGCAGAGAATCGCTTACTACATGCTTTGCAAGTAATAGCTTGGAAAGTAGGAGGGGATTTGCTGTCCCTTGGACTGGAATGGCCTCTCCTATTCTGACCTTCTGACCTTCCTCCACTTACTCACCCTTTAAGTCTCACTCAGGTTGGGTGTCACTTTCGAAACCTTCCCAGACTCCCCAGCTTAGCTAAGTGCATTCCTCTGTGCGCTGAGAGTCTCCTCCTAGTGCAATAAAACCTACGACAGGATTTACCACATTGGTAATAACTATTTACCTGACAATCTTCCCTCCTACCCCCACTCCCAGAGTGTAAGTTCACAGGGAGCCAATGCGGTACAATGCTTGCATTTCCAACAATTAATGACTAGTATTTTTAATGGAATTTGCATTAGCAAGGACACTGCTACTGTAAAAGGGCGCTGCCGCCAGGTGCTGACATGAGGAGGCACCCTAGAAAATAATTTTAATTACAATTGTTTTTCAGCACATATGCTTTTAGGTCTCACTGTTCCAGAATGCCTTTCTACCTGAATTTTGTGAACTGTTAAATGTGGAAAACCTAACACAGACCAAGAGGTTTCAGTGTATATGGAGCTTGTTTCGAGTGATAAAAATATTCTGGACACGGTGGTGAAAGTTACAGTATAAATGCAATTTATGGTTAAAGTGGCACATTTTGTTATGTACAATTTCACAATAAAATTTTTAAAAAATAATGTGGAAGACGATGAGCCCAGAGTGGCATCACTGTCTCACAGCCAACACCCTCAACTTCAGTCCGCTTTCCAAACTGTGGGAGCCTTTATTTGGGCAACTCTCAGTGTTCCACAGTCAGGCTCAGAATGCTCCTAAGAGGAAGCCCAGAAGCACCCCAGGACACTAAAGGATATGAAGTCAGCAGAGGAGCCTGAACCCACGTGGGAGCAGCAGCAGAATGGGGCCCTGGCCACCCCTTCTTTAATGAGGCCACCGTGAACCACAGCTCAACGGCTAGGCTGGGAAGCAGAATGCTCACGTGTTCTGGTAGGTGCTGATGGTCACATGCGTGGAGTGGGCCAGCCCCGGAGGAGTGTCCGCTTGATGGATGGTCCCTCTGGGAAAGTAGAGCAAGTCACCTGGCTAAAGGAAGAAAAAGAAGGGGTAAGGGAGTCAATGAGGAGTCTATTCTCTCAGTCTCTATGTTTTAAAGAGACAAATATAGGCTTTAAGTTTCAGTTCTCCTTTCTAGAAACCTCTATGTAGTGATTCAAGAAGCTGTCTGTGTGCCGGGCGCCTGTGGTATCCAGCTAGTCTAGTTTCACTGACTGAGCCTCTCACTGTGAACCCCATTCCTGAAGAGGCTTTTAGTACCTGAAGTCACTGCTTTATTCACAAGACGAGACCAGACTCACCTGAAACTACCCTGTCTGACCAGGCAGGTGACATCCTGTGCCAGGGAAGCCTGCTACCCCCCTTTCCATGCTTCAAGGGTCAAGAGTAGGGCTCCAGCAAATTACTGAGCACCCTATGGCCTCAATTTTCTACATTTTTATAGATATAATCCTATATCTCATAGGATTATTCTGAGGATTAAAGATGCAATAATGGGCTGTTGGTCACAGTGCTAAATTATTTCACCTGCCAGTTCCCACCCCCAACAGTGTGTGACCGCTTCCAGACAGGGTCGATATTGATCTTGTGCATCCAGAGCCTAAACTACCCAAGCAGCTACTGTACAAAAGAGGCTCCGTATATGTTTGACTAGATGAAAAGCCATGTAACCCTTCACCGGAACCTAAAAAGCAGACATAACCCAGATGAGGTGAGCCTCTTCTCTCCAAGCAGTGCACAAAAGTCACACCTGCCCTGAGCTATAGCATCTTAGCCTCAACCAGACGGGAAGCATCCTATATAGTGAACACACAGAGGAGAGGGAACCCAGAGAGCCACCTCCCCCCGCAGCCACAGGAAGAAGCTGGCTCACTGGTTAAAAGCACAGGCCCTACAAAGAAATTTCAGATTAAAAACCTAAGAAAATAAGCCCGGGGTTGGGCGGGTAGGGACCACAGAGGGAATGAAAATGGAAATGGGCAGGCAGGGCCACGTTAAGAATTACTTGTTCTGGGCCTCCCCGGTGGCACAGCAGTTGAGCGCTGGGTTGCAAAGGTGCCCGCAGCTTCTGCAGTGCCGGTTCGATCCCCGGCAGCCGGGTAAGGGTCCCACATGGCGCGCAGACCTCTCCTGCCGCCCGCTGCTCCCCTCAGCAGTGTACTTCGGTCTTTCTACCTGCTCTGCTCTTCCCTCTGGCTCTGAGGGTGAATTCTCTCACCCTCCCGCGCTTCTGACTCTACCCAGTGCTTGTATAAATAAATAAATAAATCTAAAAAAAAAAAAAAAAAAAAAAAAAAAAGAATTACTTGTTCTGCTATCCAGGTCCACTAGCGGCCCCTTGCGCTGCTAGGTGACATTTCAGGAGAAACTTTAGGAAATGAGCGAGCCAGCCACATGACAACCTGGAAAGGATTCCAGGCTTCAGGGGAGCAAGTGCAGGGTCTTGAAGCTGGACGTGCCAGGCAGGTGTGAGAGATGGGGAGGGCTGTGCGGCTACAGGGTAGTGAGTGAGGAGGAAGCGGCAGGAGGGGAAGTGAGAAGGCAGCAGAGGGCCCAGATTGCAGGACCTTCGGGACTGTGTAGAGACTTTGGCTTTTATATGAATTTAAGAGAATGTCACTGGAGGCCTGGGTAAAGGTTTCATGGGATCACAGAAGGATTATTTGGTTGTTATACCAGAATGAATGTAAAAAGAATATATACTAAATAGGTGGCTTTCCTATAAACCAGAGTCCATTGGGGTTTTGTGGTGAACAAGCAGAAGAATGGTGAGACCTTTACAGGGAGGAGGAGGCGGGACATGGGAGTGTGGTTTGCAGAATATTAAATTTGTGATATCTTTTAGCTTTTCAGTAGAGACATTAAGTAGGCAGCTGGATCTATGACTAGTTTATAGACATGAACTAGAGGCATAAAACAGCATTTAAAATGCATCCACTTAAAACCATAGAAGTAGATAAGAGGTTCAGGGCCTCCCCAGTGGAGCAGTGGGTTGAGTGCTGCGCTGTGAAGCTGTTCGCAGCCTCTGCAGCATGGGTTCAATTCTGGGCCGGGCAGGAAAAGACCCACATGGCGCCACAGACCTCTCCTGCCTCGCCCACTGCTCCCCTCAGCAGTGTATTTGGTCCGTCTCCCTGTTCCGTTCCCTGCTCCCTCTGGTGAATTCTCTCACCCTCCTGCACCTCTGACTGTATTCCAGTTCTCATATAAATAAATCTTTAAAAAAAAATAAGAGGTTCAGAAAATGAGCTCTGGCACCCTAACTTTTAGAAATGGAAAAACCGACTGAGGACAATGCAGCAAAATAAACGAACAGGAACAGTGAGTAAGGTGTAAAGAGAATCAAGAGAGAGTGGCATCCTGGGAGCCCAGGAAGAGGCAGAAACCAGCCTTGGTGTCAGCTGCTGCTGCAGGCAGGCTAAGACCAAGAGTGGGCGCTGAGCACTGTGCTGATGATGTGGAGAGTGGCTCTGGAGGGACGGTGGGGGTGAGCCTGCTGGAAGAGGGTTCTGAGAGCAGAGAAAGAGAGGAAGACAGGGCATTGTGGCAGGGTCTCCAAAGATATCTGCCTCCTAATCTGGCATCTGTGCATATTTAGGTTACATGAACAAGGTGAATTAGGTTGTAAATGGAATTACGGTGATAGGGAAATTAATCTTGAATATCCAGGTAGGTCAACTGCAACCACAAGCTCCTTAAAAATGGAAGAGGGTAAGAGAAAAGAGAACCAGAGAATATCAGGGTGAGAAAGAGCACGCTTCATGCTGCTAGCTGTGGAGGAGGAGGGTCATGAGCCAAGGTAAACAGGCGGCCTCTAGAAGTTGGAAAAGACAAGGAAATGGATTCTACCCTAGAGCCTTTAGAAGCAACACTGTCCAGCTGACACACCTGATTTCGGCCAAGTGAAACCCCTTTTGAATTTGTGACCTGCTGAGAACTAGGAGATGTGTGTTGTTTTCAGGCACTGGGTTTGCACTAAATAACAGCAACAGGAAAACTAATACAGACAGACATGTCTTTCACTAATTTCACTGTAAATTTCAAAGTAATCTTTTTCATCCCTTACAACCTAGAAGGTAAACATTATGATCTCCATTTTAATAAAAAGAAACTAAGGGGGCCTCCCTGGTGGCGCAAGGAGTCAAGTCTCAGCACTCTGAAGCACTCTGCAGCCACTGCAGCACAAGTTCGATCCCTGGCCAGGAAGCTACCCACATGGCACAGCAGACCTCTCATCTCGCCCACTGCTCCCCTCAGTGTATTTCAGTCAATCCACATGTTCTGATCCCCGCTCTGTCTCTGGTGAATCCTCTCACACACACACACACACACCCACACACCTTTGGCCTACACCCCAGCTCTTATATGCATAAAATAAAAAATAAAATGAAATAACTAAGACTTAGATAAGTCTCTTGACCAAGGACAAGCATCTCTTAAGTGACAGCAGCTAAATTCAAAATCAGGTCTGCCAGCCCCCAAGTCACAGGATGGAATGTTTCTACTATAGGGAAGGTTTTCACCCAAGATTCCAAGTTGGGCAGGATACCTAGCCACACAGGCTGCAACTGGAGTAGAGAGGAAGAGAGGTGAAAGGGGCTGCAAGCCTCTTACTGTAGCTCCCACCTCACTGCCTCCCCCAGGGTGCCTAAGCTTTTCTATTTCACATAGTGAACACTTACACAGGGAATTCATTTAAAAAGTCCCAATTAAAACTCACACATATAGACATACAACTTGAGAAACTATACACTATACAATGCTGTCTCTCTCCTTCCAGGAGATTCAGAACTTCTTTTAATGAACTGTGGTGAGGATGGACATAGTTGACAGGTACTGCTCCATCTCCCCCAAGATCCCTCCTCTACACTGGAAGACCCAATGAAGCCTGACCTTCAAACAGTCAGTCTGGGTAACTTAGCTCTGGCTAAGCCTTGGCTTAGTCTTCAGCATAAAAATAATCAACCAGAGGGCCTCCCCAGTGGCACAGCGGTTGAGCGCTGGGTTGCGAAGCTGCCCGCAACCTCTGCAGTGCCGGTTCGATCCCCAGCTGCTCCCCGGCCACCGGAGGAGGGTCCCGCATGGCGCGCAGACTTCTCCTGCAGCCCGCTGCTCCCCTCAGCAGTGTACTTCGGTCCTTCTGCCTGCTCTGTTCCCCGCTCTGGCTCTGGTGAATTCTCTCGCCCTCCCGCGCTTCTGACTGTACCCAGTGCTTGTATAAATAAATAAATAAATCTTTAAAAAAAAATGTTTGAAAAAAAAAAAATCAACCAGAGCCTAAATAAACATGCTTCACCTTGGGTATAGGTTGGCCAACTTTCTGTAAAAAGCCAGTTAGTGAATATTCGTGACGTGTGAACCACATTGTCTCTGGCAGCTCACAGACACTGCCATTGTAATGTGACTGCAGCCCTAGACAGTACATAAAGAGTCTGTGTTCCAACAAACTTTATTTGCAAAATAGGCAGCAAGTCAGATGTTTGATGCATAGGTCATAGTTTGCTGACAAGAGCACAAAAAAATGAAGGCAGCAGCACCTCTATTGTTGTATTTAAGTCTCCAAAAATATAAGTGCCCACTCATCTCACTCAGGGAGATTGCGTCCCTCAGCTATTAGCAGGCAGGCAAAGATTTTAAAATCAAGAAAGGCACACATTCCAGTGAGTAACAATTCCCAACAAATTCTTTAAGACATGAGAAATACAATAACAACTACTATATGGAGGATGTGTGTCACACTGGTAGAATCTTTGGAATGGTTTGAATGGTACAGAAGAAAATTAAATTTGTGCTTTTTAGGAAAAGGTATACATTGAATTGTGGAGCAATTCTTTTTTCTCAACAATCTCACTTGCTGGGGATTGGCTATGATCTCGTCCAGACTTTCTCATCAGCATGATGCCCACTAACCAGCACTTGACCAAGCCACCTGGCTTCCTCGAGGAGGAGGCAAATGCCTTCATAATTACCAGGGGAAAAGGAGGAGAGTACAGAGAAAATGCACTGCATAACCGCAGCAAAATGGGTCAAGTTGAAATTTTACTGAGGGAAAAAAAAAAGCTCAGTAGTCCCTGGCTATGCTCTGGCTAAGCAACCTGCACTCTAGTGCTGACCATGCTGTAGGATATGACAAAAGCTGCCCAAGGTCACTTCCACTTTTACTCTAGAAAAAGTAGCCAGGGCCTCCCCAGTGGCACAGCGGGTTGAGCACAGCGCTGTGAAGCTGTCCACAGACTCTGCAACACGGGTTTAATTCCCCGCCAGCCAGGGAGATTCCCACACGGTGCAGCAGACCTCTCCTGTCACACCCGCTGCTCCCCTCAGCAGTGTATTTCGGTCCTTCTGCCTGTTCTGCTCCCTGCTATGTCTCTGGTGAATTCTCTCACCCTCCCGTGCCTCTGGCTTGTACCCCAGTGCTTGTATAAATAAATGAATCTTTAAAAAATAAAAAAGAAAAGAAGCTTTAAAAAACAAAAATCAGCAGCCACTAAATTCATAATTCATTCCTGTTGAAACTGGATTACATCTGGAGAGAGTTACTGGGAAAATGAACTTAATACTTCCTCAGCTCACTTTATAAGTAAAAACTACCAAGTCTCCTTCAGAAGCCCCATGTGCTGGCTGACTAGAATGACAGCCACCCTGCCTGTCTCCTGAATACATTCCCATGAGGACCATTACACCAACACTAAATCCAAAACCTGGACTTGTCTCAGGAGAGGCACCCACAATCACAGTTCCTGTACCTTCAACGTGAACTCGTGTGTCGGTCTCCCAATCCTGTCCTCGGCCTCCACGTTGTACTCTCGCGCCAGGGGCACGGTGGGGTGATAGAGGCGCCAATGTTTCTCTCCCTCCAGCTGCAGAATGAAAACCTATAATCACAGGACCAGAGTATCAGAGAGCTTCCAACAACTCATGGCCAAAGCGCTTCTAGAATACTAGCCCTCTAAGGATTAGACAAATTACAAGTTGCAGGTAAAAAAATAAAAATGAAAGATTCGAGATGCATTTCACACCACACATATAAAAGTAGCCACTACCAGTTTTCTCTTTTAAAAGCAGGTAACCACCAGCCCTGATAATGGAAGGTTATTCATAATTTTCATCTTCGTAAAGCCTTGTTGTGTTCATTATACCCTACTGTATACCCCACTATCTCATTCCTTCAAATCTTCTGTTATAAACCCATAATCTCTACTCCAAAGTCAACTTCAGATATTAATGTCTAAAATCCTGAACATAACCCCGGCAGGAAAGAAAATTCCAGTTTTTTATTCTTCATTCAAAGATATTTTAATGCTTTGTTAAAAATATTCTCAAACATTTTATTTTTTGGAAAATGTACTCTCAAAGGGGAAAAAAGTTTTTTTACTACTTACTGTTCATATCTTGTATTGGTACAAAAATAAAACTATAAACCACCTAAGTCAAAGAGTTAACTTTTTTTGGCAGCCACATGAGTGTGAAATCAACATCTGTCACAGTGCCAGTGTTTAAGTGAAACCATGACCTTCATCCAAGCTGCCCCAAGATTTTCACAAATTAAAAAAATACCTATTTGGGGCAGCTACAAAGAAAGGGACAAAATGAAAGCAGATTTAAGGATGTGTGACATTACCTTATTAAAGACCGTACGTTACCAAATTAAGGAAAAAGTCAATCACACTTTCCGTAATAAATTTAAAAAATACCTGTTTCACAGGAATGTGTGGTTGTTTGTATTAGTAAGATTGGAAACAATCTCTCCCTTAGAAAAGCAGCAGGAAACCAGTTTGGTGGATTAATTTTGGCCCAACATTCAGATGAGGTCAAGATCTCCAGAGACCATAAAGAGTAGACAGAGACCTGGCCCAAGAGTTCAACTGAACCCTGACAACTACACTAACGGGTCTCGCAGCAACTCCTTTCCCAGGGTGAGCAAGTTTCTTACCTCCACATCATCATAATGGGGTGGCAGGCCCTGAGATCCTGCAGGGGTTATGTATACATTAGAGCCAACCAAGGAGCCAAAGTAGCATTCTAGCTTCTCCTGGATCCTCCAAAGCTCATCCTTTAAAAGAAAAAAGTGGGGAGAGAGGTGTGAAAATATATTAGAAATAAAAGAATATGTTCTTATTCACTTAGCAAGTCTTTATTGCACAGCTATTACATTGCAGATACTAGGAATTCAGCAGTAAAAAAGCCAACACCTCTGCCTTCAAGAATTTTCCATTTTAGAAAAAGGATGTGGGCAGAAACAAAAAGAGACTGGCAATGCAGGCAATCTTTGGGATTCCTGAAGGATTTTAAGCAGGACAACACAAGAACCAATTTACATTTAAAAGCTCACTCTAGGCCTCCCTGGCAGAGCAAGGGTTAAGCATTGCACTATGAAGTGATCTGCAGCCTCTGCAGTACCAGTTGGATCCCTGGCCAGCCAGGGAGAAACCACATGGCAAAGCAGACCTCTCCTGACTTGCCTGCTGCTCCCCTCAGCAGTGTAGTTTGGTCAATCTGCATATTCTGTTCCCCATTCTGTCTCTGGTGAATCCTCTCACCCCCCCACACCTCTGACTTGTACCCCAGCTCTTGTATGCATAAATAAATCTTTAAAAAAAAAAAAAGTAAAAGCTCACTCTAGCTATTGTATGAGGAATGGATTGTAGAAAAGCAAAAAAAAAAAAAAAAATCAGTAGGGAAAAGTTTATAAGGCAGCAGCCCAGGGGAGAAATGGCCAAGGTGCTGGGAGAGGGGAGAAGTAGCAAAGTCGAGATGCACCCTGGAAGCAACACTGATAGGACTTGTGAAGGGCTAAGTAAGAAAGATGACAATGAAAAGAGTAAAAAGAAATATACAACTTGGTTTTTGACTTGGGAAATTAGCTCCTAATTTCATTTATTAAAATGGCAAAGACTTGCTAAAGAATAAAATTTTCAAGAGGGAGAAAGAAGAGATATACATTAGAAATGTTGAGTTTGAGCTACTACGATTCCCATGTGGAGATTTCCTTTGGGAACTGCCTGCACAAAATTGGTATTTAAAGCAATGTAAAGATGGCAACATAGAGCATTTCTTACTTTACTCCCCGCACAAAAGGAACAGTTAACTATTAAGGAACTATTAAGAGAATCCTATAGAAATATCAGGCATATTTTTTAATCACAATGATGTGATAATACAAATTATCCAAATGAATAAAGTTATCAGAACCTATGGGATGCAGCAAAAGCAGTACTAAGAGGAAAGTTTAGAACAACACTGTTTATAATAGCTAAGAGTTGGAAACAACCTAAGTGCCCAGCAACATATTGGATAAAGAAGATGTGGCAATATATACACAATAGAATATTACTCAGCTATTAAAAAAAAAAAAAGATGAGATCCTACTATGTGCAACAAGGATGACTTTAGAAGGTATTATGCCTAGTGATATAAGTCAGATGACGAAAGACAAACACTATGATTTCACTCACTCACACAAACATATACAAATGAACTAAAACAAAAATAAAATTTTACACTGTAACACCAAATTAATGCTTACCAGAAGGGAAGGGATGGGTAAATCAGATGAAAGAGTCAATTGTATGATGATGGAATTAACACTTTTAGTGGTACACTTAGTATAGCATTTACAGATGACTTATAACGCTATAAATTATTAACCTATATGTTATAAATCAATGTTGCTTCCATTTATAAAAAGCAAAAGCAACAGGAGTAATGATAAACTGGGAAGTGGGTACTGACAGGAGGAGGAACGGGCTGAGTCAGGCTCCCTCTCTCCAGCAATAAACAACTGGTCAGACTGTCTAGTCAGACTAAGAGGCCAAAAGAGGAGCCATATGTTCCTGCAAGAAAGAAATCTGACTTTTCCAAGGTAGATGACAAGAGGGAAGAGAATAATAAGGTCACATAGGTATTAGCACTTTCTAGTGCTGGACACTGTTTCTAAGTGCTTTATGTACATTAATTATGTAGCCTTCCAACAACCTACCCCTTAAAATAGGCACAGATGAGGAAATTAAGACACAAGAACACACAGATAATAAGTGATGGAGCCAGAATTCAAATCCAGGTAGCTTGGCTCCAGAGTTGATAAGTTTAAATGCAAATCTACTGCCTCTTTATGGAATTATCTTAAAATCACTTGCAGAGGCCATTGAAGAAGCCAAAGTTTCAAGCATGTGAATGTACAGAACCTGGCACATAAAAGACACCAATACACATTTAAAGTATTTGCTGACTAAATGTCCACAGTTGTGGAGTCAATTTTACCATTAGACTGAAAAAGAACTTACAGTATTAAAAATATCAAATGGGATACAACTGGGATACAACTGGGTCAGCATTTGAATGGGAGACATCTTTGTATAATTCTCTGCAGATTTTAGGGCTTCTACTAAATACAGAAAGAATAATTTTATGACATCTGAATGGTTCCAGTTAACAGAGCTCCCAAATGGTCTGCTACCAAGGAGGGGCCAGCAGGACCTGGCTCTATAGTCATACTTACACAGTGAGTAGAACCTCTAAAAGACCAGGGCTCCTCTCTCAGATGACCTAAGAGGTGTCTCAGGACCCTATGAGTAACTTTATGGCTCCCAACTCAGGCAGATGGGTGTGTAACTGATGCGGATATGCTTCCTTTGTTCTTAAAGTTCACAGAAAACTATCAACTATACAATTTTTCCATTTTCCTGGACCAATCTGCCAGGTGTGGCCTACTAGAAAGAGGTCTGGAGTCAGACAGCCCCAGTCGAAGTTGTAGTTACAAGCCTGGTGACTTCAGCTTCTTCATTTATAAAATAAAGTCTCCTCTACTAAGATTGTGGGGAACAGCCAAAAGAGCTTATCTCAAAAACTATTTAAATTACAAAGCAGGTGACAAATGTTATTGCTATATCAATGCTGACAGGAACAAACAAGGCTCCAAAAATATGTCTTCTCCTTTACCTCATGACACCCAACTATGTGTAGAGGTGCCCGGAAAAATGAAAAAGGGAACGCAGCCTCTCTCCTGGTTAGGTACAACCTCCTCTCTGCTGAACTACCCCACAATCAAAACTGAATGCTATGGATAAGACAATATACATACCTACAGAAAGGCAAAAACAAACATGTCAAAAGCCCTACATCTAAATTATATCTTTCAAAGTATTTTAGGAAAATTCCTTATATTTGGAGTCAGAAGACATCTAAAAAAAATTAGTCCTTAGTTATAGAAAAGTCACATCTGTGAAATTCAGTTTCCTTAAATGTAAAATGGAGAGCACAGTAACTACCATAATTATTTTAAGTGTTTGTAGATACTTCAAACTGAACACATGTGTAAGTATTTGGTAAATTCACTGGGACTTCTGACATATGAATTAACCAAAGCAGGTGGGAAACAACTTTTATCTCTAGTTACCTCCTCCCTCACCTGCAGACTACTAGAATAAGCTGTGCATGTTCAGAGACACAAGAGGCGGTTTAATTGTCTCAACCTGACTAGTGATAACTCCCTTAGACTTTCTATCCTGATAGTAATATGCTGATTTGTAAACAAACACACAATATTAACCCTCCTAATATAATTTTTAGAACCCAGTCTCTAGTGTAAGATTAGCTCATTCATCTTATGGCTCTTTCCAATACTTGTGGTGAAAAGAGAAAAAAACGGTGCATCTTTTCTGCTTTAATAAACCTGGCCAAAGAGCTCAATCAACAAGGCAGGGTTACAGAAATGACATTCACAGACACCAAGTAACTTTCCTCAGGTCTGTGACCAAATCACTTATTATCAACTTCACTGATCTTTTGTGTTCATAGTCATGAGACTGCTAAATTTTCTAGCCAGAAAGAGTCAAGAACTTGTTTTCAAGGAAAAACACCGTGGAATCCCTATTTATAAATTCCTGTTGGGGGTAGGGCCAAAGAGTTGGCATTCTAGGAACATTTCAACTTCTGATTAATCGAGATGGAGTATCTGGAAAATCTCAAGACTATACTTCATTCAGAGCACAGACAGATTCAGGATCTTTAGCAAAGAAAGACAAAGACCAGATGAGGCCTAATGGGATCTAACAAGGCAACCGTCCAATGCAGTCACGGGAAACACTGCAAATGACAGTATCTCAGGAGCGACCAACAGCCAGAATTTACTACCTTCAATATGAAACCTCATAAACCCCTCTCCTCCTCTCATGCTAACATTTTAATTCAGTCATGGGTCACAGAAGGGCTTTTCTGAATCTGGATAAAATTTTATCTAAAATTCAAAACAGGACTCAACAAGCCCTGGGCCACCGTCATGTAAAAATTTCAAACCTCTGTAAAAGATTAGTTCATCCTCAGTCCACATTTTATAAATGTAGAGACTGAGTACAGAGGAGGAAAATTATATCTCAAATGTTAATCACTAATGTAGAAAAAAATACGCCAATCTTTCAGACTTGCAAATCAAAGCTATTCTCTACCTATGACTACCTCCACAGGAACAGTTTCAGGGCCTTGTCCCTCAATATCACCCACATGTCTATTGAAAGACTATGAAGTCTTTTTCTTGAACAGGCACCTGGCATGATCTGGTCATAGCTCTTAAGTCTCTACTTGGAGTAGGCAGTAAAGGGAGGTAACTTCAAGAAGAAAATGATCATCTTGATGCTATTCTGTCTTATAATGATGGAACAAACCAAACAGATATATTTACCATATATCAAAACATAAACCAGCCCAAAGAACATGTTCCTGGAGGTTAATGCTTGCTAATAAACTTTACAGACTGGCAATATAATTATAGTTTTTGCAGCTCAATGGTACTTGTATCTATCCTGAGTTGGAGATTCTAAGTGTAGCAAAAAGATAACAGAATCACCTACGATGGAGCGTCTTGAGAGGAAACAGGTGGTACCTCTTCCCAAGCTGGCAGGAGGGTAATTATTAAGCCACAGGTTCATTCCTGAGCTAAGCTGTGGCCAAATGTTAGCATTTTTTGCTTGGGAGGGGGGTGGGGGAGTAGGAGGGATGTGTGTGCACGCGTGTGTCCCTTGCTGGTGGCTGGGGAAGGAACCGGCGCTGCAGAGGCTGCAGACAGCCTTGCAGCCCGGAGCTCAACCGCTGCGCCACCAGGGGAGGCCCCAAATGTTACCATTTTAATACAAGTGAGGATTCTTCATTGGGGAGAACCTGTTACCTTAAATCTCTGCGGTTGGTGAAACTGAATTGTTGCCCTTTTCTGATCAAAATCTTTTCTCAGCTGAAGAAAGTGCACTTTGCCATCTTTATTTAAAACCTTCTTCTTCCCATTGACACACCGGCAGACATTTATATCTCTTCCATAGTACATACCCCGGCTGCACAGACTCTTCAGATCTGATAGCCTGAACAGTGACTGGTAGTATGTGGCCAGTGCAGGATCATGTCTCTGAATGAGAAGGGGCTTCTGCTCCCAAAACTCCTTGAAAAAAGTCTCTGTCTTGATGGGTGAGATCAAACTTTCAAACAACCCATTGGGGCTGTCAAAGTTTAAAGTGAAAGCTTCACCAGCTGCCTCTACCTTCACCTGTTTGCAGGGAACAGGCCCCTCTTCCTTCCCATTCCCTGCAGCCTTCCCTTTCTTTGGCATCATTCTGTCTTCAAGACAAGGCAAGGAGGACCTGCAAACCTGCCGAAAGAACACAACACATGTGGTTAGGTTTACTAAGAGTGCCAGTGTTGGTTAGCAAATCATGTACATACAATGTGCGTGAACATTCGCCTTCATGAGAACTGTCTGTAAGTCAATGATATTTCCGCCAGGATAGGATACAGCCTTAAGATAATACCATTTGTTCTAAGATGCTTCAACCTCAAACACTATTCGCGTAAAGTAAAACACATTTTTGTTGTGCACAGCCCTAAGCTGTGGAATTAATTATCCATTTATAAGAAGGGATAATTATCCAAATTATTCAAGAACTTCAGCTGTTCCGAGTTACAATTTCAGCCTGTGGCCACTGATATAGCAAAATCAAAAACCTTGATTTTGGCTTCATTTAGTACTAGGTCCCAAATCTAATTATATGTATTCTGAGTTACAAACCCTTGATGGAGAATTACCATCAAATGCCCAACACAGCACCACCTGGTGCTCAGGAGGGCAATCAAAGGGCCCTGGACCAGTGGTAGCATCAGGTGGTTGGAGCACAAAGCTGCCTGCTCCCAAATCTCTGCCTCAATCTCACTTCCAGATTTCAGTTTATGCTGAAAATTGACATTTTTATCAACCATCTCATTAAAAAAACAGAGGGCTGAAAATTGAAGGCTAAACATAGTTACATATCAAGTCTTTAAAAATGTACAACTAGGGCCTCCCCGGTGGCGCAGCGGTTGAGCGCTGGGTTGCAAAGCTGCCCGCAGCCTCTGCAGCGCCGGTTCGATCCCCGGCCGCCAGGCGAGGGTCCCACATGGCGAGCAGACCTCTCCTGCCGCCCGCTGCTCCCCTCAGCAGTGTACTTCGTCAGTCTGTCTGTTCTACTCTCCGCTCTGGTGAATTCTCTCACCCTCCCACGCCTCTGACTGTACCCAGTGCTTGTATAAATAAATAAATAAATCTTTAAAAAAAAAAAGTACAACTATTATATACAAAGAACTCACACGACTCAACAAAAAAAGGTAAACAATCCAGAATTTGACATTTTTCCAAAAAGGAAATGCAAATGGCCAACAGGCATATGAAAAAATGTTCAACATCCCTTATCATCAGGGAAATGCAAATCAAAACCACACTGAGATACCACCTGTAAGGGGCAGGACTGGGCACAGTGCAGATTTTCTGATCCCATGCAGACCGGGTAAAGGAGGAGTCAGAGTCCTCAGTGGTTTTTGCAGGTCTTTTATTGGGGTTCACCAGGCATATGGCAGGCAGGGGTGCTGGCTGGGGGGCTGGGAGGCTGGCAGGCCTCCCAGCCCTCAGCAAGTCTTTACTCTATCTGGGCTCTCTGGCGTTGGTTCTGCTGCTTCTCGGCTTCTCTTTCGGCTTCGGCTTCTACTGCTGCTTTCTCCTGCTGCTACTGGCGTCCCCGTGACGCCGCCCTTAAAAGCACAATCTTAGCCCAGCTGAATCCCATCTACCTATGCCCACACCCTATTCCAGGTGCCCGCCATCAGGCATGCATTCAGGACAAGGATCCATCATCTATCCTGATGGCGGAAGGGCAGAAAAGCCTGATATTTTCTTTACCCTACACCACCTTACACCAGTAAGAATGGCACATATCAAAAAAAACAAGCAACAACAACAAATGTTGGCGAGGATGTGGTGAAAAAGGAACTCTCCTACATTGCTGGTGGGAGTGCAAACTGGCCCAAACACTATGCAAAGCTGTCAGGAGGTTCCTCAGTCTACTAAAAATGGAGTTACCATATGACCCAGCAATTCCACTCCTAGGGATCTACCCAAAGGACACAAAACACTGATTCAAAAGAACACCTGTACCCCAGTTTATTGCAGCACTATTTATAATAGGTAAAACCTGGAAACCACCCAAATGCCCAAAAATTGGTGACTGGATTAAAATGTGGTATATATACATAATGGAATACCATTCCGCAATCAAAAAAGATAAACTAATGCCATTTGCAGCAACATGGATGGAGCTAGAAGGAATTATGCTCAGTGTAATAAGCCAGAAGGAAAAAGAAAAATATCGAATGGTTTCACTTATAAGAGGAATATAGGAGAACCAAATAAGACATCAGGGGAAAAAAACCAACAATACAAAACACAACAAAACCAACAATTATAAACCAGAAACATACTGCAGGGGAGGGAGAGGGATCAAAAGGAAGGAGGGAGGGGGCAGAGGGGAATGTGGTGATGGGGCCTGGGTGCACTGGTGAAGGAAATTCTATGGGGATTACACCTGGGGTGGGGGGAGCAAACTTTGTTTTAAAAAGTAAAAAATACATAAAGAAAATTTTTAAAAAAGGTACAACTTTTTAACTAAGACATAAGAAAATACCAACATTATCAACCTATAACAGCAAGTCGTCAACTTCAGTGTATACATATCACCTGGGCAGCTACATTTAAGATGGGGCTTGAGATTCTGACTAACAAGCCTGCAAGCAATGCTGCTGCTGTTGGTCCATAGTCCACACTTATGTAGCAAGGTAAGGACATATGCAAGCATGGCCAAGCCTTTCTCAGAACAACCTCAAAATCACTTTATAATGCAGGTGTCCTTCATCTGACCCTCAGAAATGGTAATTCAAATTGTATGAATTTCTTGAAACAAAATTCTATCTTAAATAACTTTTTTCCTTCTGAAAGGGGGACAGGGAGAATTGCTTTCACCAAATTCCTAAAGTCATCTGTCTCCAAAAACGGTGAAGAATTACGACTGTGCTTATAAAAAGCAACTTCCCCAAGACCAGTATTTTATTTATGTTATTGTTTTCTACTTTATTGGGTTATCAGAATTGAAAACAATACAGTGATAAAAGGCTTCTTTTCTGCCCCACCAGACAGGCATTCCTATCTCCTTTACATTTCTGATGGAAAAGAGCATCACTAGGAAGGTAACACTCTGAACTGTTAACCTCCTGGTGATGGCAAAAGCAAGCTGGCATCAACCTGTTACAAGGATAACCTGCGGACCCTTGGACACGCCCCCTTCTACTCCCATGTAACTCTGGATAAACACCCCTGCCCTCTGCCAAAAAACAGGGCAGTACTTGTCTACTGGCCCGCCTCAGTTTGTAGACAAATAAAATTATTGAATACCTTCCTTCTCAAGCTGTTTCCTTTTATTGGCCAAGGGAAAAGGAAACTGGCATTCGGTAACAGAAATGGAAGGTGGAAAGCATGCACCCAGGAGCAACGTGTCACACACTGCAACAACTAATTCATAAACATTGAGACTGCATCACAGATGTAAAGTGAACAAATTAGGAAGTGGAAACATCAAAACACAAAACTCTAAAGGCCTCATTTTTTAGTATCTAAATTTTGTATCCACAAATAGCTCAGTTCCATCAAAAGATGCCATACAAAATGCTGGTAGTGAAACACCGCCTGTGGAGGAAAACCAATACAAACCGATACTAAAAGTTTTCACTGGAGAGGTAAAGGTGTAAACTTAGAAATAAACTTTAGTGTTTTAGGGTACGTCATCAATGAGACTTCTAAAAAATGCTTTCTATTTAAATTACTAGATCAACTTAATTTCTCAACTAAAAAAAATCAAGGCTTCCATGAGACAAAGTATAGCTACTCTTTAAAACCTAGAAATACTGTAGAAAGACTGGCTCAGAAGGTTGGCATCATTAAACGTACTTATAACGAAAAAGTAATTTAAATTTTCAAGGAGATATGAACAGACAGATTCAGCAAAGGCAATTCTTATGCAGCAGTTATGCTATCCTTTGAAAGACCAGCTTGTAGTTGACTTCTGGGAACTTAAATTTCAGGAGGGTTCCTACCACCAGTAACTTATAAGAGCAACTCACTGTCCTACATTGTACAAAGCCATTATACTGAACTCCTGCTTTCCTTCTGGAAATTCTGATACACCTCAGGCAGAGTGTGCCTATGTGACCCTGGGCATTAGCTAATGAGCTTCCTAGGTTAGCAATTCCATGTTTTCACAACTAGTTGCTGGAACAATTAAGTGCCTGGCCTCCTTTTACTGTAATAAATCACCTGTGAGTCTTAATTGACCAAACCTGGGACTGGTCTTGGGGATCACCTGATACACTGCTCATATTTACTTTTGAAAACAAAATATTAGACTGGCTCAGAATGCTGGCATCATTAAATGTACTTATAAAGAAAAAGTAATTTAAATTTTCAGTCATACATCTCTTATCCCTCACAATATGTCAGTTTAAGGAATGTGTGAAGGCCTGTTTTCTTGAAACACAATATATATACATATAAGTACATTCACCAGAACCTATGGCTAAGTGTGCAAAATACTTAACCAGAAATAAAGCATTTTTCCAATCACTAACAAAACAACACCAATACTACAAAACAAGTGCATTTGTTAAAATACAAATTTCACTTGTTGTACTGCCAAATGTTACACCACTTACTGTTCTCTACGTTCGCACTGAAATGATTCGTGGCTCAGTTAACTGGAACCTAGCTTAGAGGTTACTGGGCAAATTCACTATTTCTCTGATCATCACACTACCCATTTTGTAAGACAACCATTCCTTAAGAACTTTTGGAGAATGGGCGACCAAATACACTAAACATACTAAAGTTGTAAAATTTATCACAATTTCAGACACAGTAAAAATAAAAAGCGTGTTTTAGACTCATACAAATACAGTAAACAAGAAAATATGATATCAAGAAAGAACAGCCAACACAAGTTTGCCTAACTTCACAGACCACCCAAACAGAAATTAGAGCAAATGTTTTTAAATGGGAGATATAAATATTCCAGTAACTATTTTTATACACTGTTTCCAATGTAAGCTGCAACTAGCATTAAAAAGCAAAAAGATTAAGTCAAAAGATTCCACAGCTCATATTTTAGTTACTGCTCAGAGAACTTTGAAGGATTAAAACTCTACATGAAAATCAACATTGGAATCCATTCTATGGCCAGCAAATGTAGCACAGCCTTTATATTTTTAAGTGTGTAACCTTTTCTTCTGTAGTAAAACTTACAATTCAGTCACACCTGACTCTTGAGAGGACAACCATCTGAATATTCCCAGGGCCTGGGATGGGCTGTGGCACATAGAAAGTCCTCATGAAATGTCTGCTGGCTGAATTGTTTCCCTTTTACATCTTTTTGTATTAATTTTAGGGGGAAAAACTCTCAAAAGCCTTATACAAGAGTTGGGGGAAAACAAATGGTTCATTTAATGGGGATTGATCTTTCGAATGCAGCTGCTTTCTTGGGCATTTAATAGTAGTGTCACAGCTAAAAGACTCAGACATCAGGTAAAAATTACCAACCAGAGAAGGGAGGGAGGTGTGCTTGCCGTTCTAAACTGCGAAGCAGTGTTCTTCCATCAGGAACCCTTGTCTACACAAATTTTTGGGTCTGAATGAATTAACACTTCTGGTAGCTGGGGTTCAGAAACCTGCACTAACATACTTAAGTCCCCCATATGAATTTTATTCCCAACAACAGAGGGCAACCGTCAAACTCAACTAAATATACACTTTAAACAACTGACAAAAATTGTTGCCTGTAACAAGGTGCCTAGGCTGACGTAAATAAAACATCTGGTTCACAGAAATATTTATCACTTCAGAGAGGACTAACTGGCATCCTGCGGCTAATGCTCTGATTGGCATTATCTTTTTAATTCTATTTTAGAAAGAAAATGGACTAGATCTCATGACTGTATTTTAGTGACCATGACTTTGCAATGGACGAGACCCGAGAGGCGCCAACGGAAGCAGCTGGGTAAATCAGGTTGTTCCCATTTAAAGACCAGGCCAGTGAAATCAACGCCTGCGCCTAATTTACAACCAATGGCAGAATCGGATGCAGATGACAGTCCCTGGTCCACACTTCTGAAAACACACCGAACCAACCGGTGGTATTAACCTGTTGGACAACCCAACCGTGCGGCAGACGGTTCTAGAAATAGTTATTGCCCAGTGAATGAACCAGTCCGCAAAAATCCAATTTTCAAGTCACGCTAGGAGAGAGTAAAGAGGCGCAGCCCGGCTTAGGGCGCCCGGGCTGTCAAGCCGGCCTCGCAGCCCCGACCCGACGCGCGGGGAGCAGAGCGCACGTGGCGGCCGCGCTCCCAACCAGCCGCCGCGGCCCAGGCCCGCCCCGTCCTGCCAGACGAACCTCCAAACTTTCCTGGCGCGCCTCCCCGGTTCCGAGACCCCCGGCCAAGCAAGCGCGCTCCTCTGGTGCCCAGGCCTTTCGCGCCCCGGCCCGGGGCCAGCAGCGCCAGGCCCGGCGCGTCCGCCTCACCCGCGTGCCGGGGCGCGCCCCGGGTCCCGTCGCCAGCAGCGCCCGCGGGCTGGCTCGGCCGTCCCGAGGCCCCGGCGGCAGCCCACCCCGCCAGCCCGCGCTCGAGCTCCGGGGAGAAGGCCCCGAGCCCCGCCACCCCAGGCGCCGAGAGGCGGGTCAGACACCCCCACTCACCGGTTCGGCCTGTTGCGCGCGGCCGGGAGCCCACGCGGCGGCCGCCGGGCTGGGGGCGGGACGGCGTGCGCACGCCGCGGGGCGGGGCGCAGGGGGCAAAGCACAGCGGGGCGGGGCGCGGCGGGGCGGGCGCGAGCGGGCGGAGCAAGGAGGGCAGGAGCGGAGGGGTGGGGCGCGGGTGGGAGGAGCACAGAAGGCCAGGCGCGGAGGGGTGGGGCACTGCGGGGAGGTGGGGCGCCCCGGTTTGGCGCCCGCCCCCTAGTCGCCTGGAGTCGGAGGTTAAGGGGCGCTTCCTGCTCCGGGATGCTGAAGGAGGTTCTGTGTCCACGGCTGCATGTTTCTTTCTTCGGATAAATGAACTTTTTTTGTTTTTCTGGCATTTTCTTTATAAGGGGAGGCAGGAGGAGCATCTGGATTTGGGGAAGTCATCTGCTGCAACCCTACTGCTTACATGAATGAGGAAACTGAGGCCCGGAGAAGGGAAGCAAGCTGCCCAAGTTTAGGGAACTGGTGGTCCATGCTATGTCATCGTTTTTTCATCCACTCTCTATGCTGTGCTGTGCTGCTTTGCAATTTGTATCGTGTTGCCCCCAGAGAGAATCCTGGTTTAAAAGGATACTGGAAGTTCTTTGTGACTATGGTTATAGAAGCAAAGAAAAAAAGCATTTACTTAAGTAATTGAGGCCTAAGATTTTCTCCTTTTGACTCATAGTCTGAATGTTAGCTCTGGAAAGGCTCTAGATCTAACCAGCGGTCAGGGGAACAACAGCACACCCCTGCCCTGGCCTGCCTTAGACAGCCGGAGGACCCAAAGGAAATCTTTCATTCTGTCAAGCTGATTGAGAACAGGAGCTGTTTCTGATGGCCCAGTGCAGTAAACACATGAGCATATGAAACAATTACACCCATGTGATATTTGCCTAAAACTAACAATAGTAAGCCTTGAATTGAGTTCTTCTTGTCTGTCAGGCACCATGATAGATGTTTCATAGACTGCTCACCTTTTCCTCGCCACATTACCTCCATTTTAAGCTGGAGAAACTGAGTCAGGAGAAATTAAGGAACGTGCACAAAGTCACAGCTAGAAGGAAAAGAAACAAGATTGGAGCCAAACCCAGCAAGTCAACTATTTGTTCTTTTTCACTGTTATCTGCCTCCCACTAGAACGACAAAGCTTCCTATCAGATTCTAGTCAGAGAAAGTCGGTGTTCAATTCAAATTTAGCCCTTTTAGAAGAGACTACTAAAAAAAAATCTTTGGGGCCTCCCTGGTGGCAAGGCGTTAAGATGCAACCCATGGGGCCTCCCCGGTGGCGCAGCGGTTGAGCGCTGGGTTGTGAAGCTGCCTACAGCCTCTACAGCGCCTGTTCGATCCTCTGCCGCCCCAAATGGCGCATAGACCTCTCCTGCCGCCCGCTGCTCCCCTCAGCAGTGTACTTCGGTCCTTCTGCCTGCTCTGCTCCCCGCTCTGGCTCTGGTGAATTCTCTCACCCTCCCGTGCTTCTGACTGTACCCAGTGCTTGTATGTATGTATGTATGTATGTATGTATGTATGTATGTATAAATAAATAAATAAATCTTAAAAAAAAAGATGCAACCCATGAAGCTATCCACAGCTACTGCAGCACCAGTTCCATCCCCAGCCAGGGAGCTACCCACATGGTGCAGCAGGCCTCTCTTGTCTCACCTGCTGTTCTCTTTAGTATTGTATTTCAGTCAGTCTGCCTGTTCTGTTCCCTGCTCTGTCTCTGGTGAATCCTCTTACCCCCCCAACACACCTCTGGCCTGTACCCCAGTTCTTGTATGCATAAATAAATAAATCTTTAAAAAAAAAATCTTTCCATGATACCGGCAATATACTTCACTCTTTATTTTTTACTTCAAAATATCTACTAGAGACAATGTAAAACAGTATTGGTATTATAGTCAGCCTGGCTTATAGCAGGGTCCTTAACTTAGCATGATTGGCATTTTTGACTGATTATTGTTGTCAGGCCTGTTCTGTACATCCTAGACTGTCATGAGCATTCCTGGTCTCTACCCATTAAACACCAAGAATGCCCACACTTCTAGTTGTAGCAACTTAAAGTGTCTCTAGACATTAATCAAATATCTCCTGAGGGAAACCATTGCTTTAGAGGTGACTTCTACCCCAGCTTTTAACCTTACACTATATTATAGTTAGATATTACCACTTAGTACCACCAGGGGTGGAAGGTAGCCTAGGGGGTTGGGAAAGCAATGTCCAGAAGCCAACTCACAGTGTGCAAAAGGCAGAATCAACATGACAAGCTACAACAACAAGTTCTGTTGTTCCAACAGACTTAACAAAACAAATTCAAAGATTATATTAAAACTTTCAAGATGGCAACTGCTGAGCATTAAACCACATGGGCATTGCCCTAGGTGACCACATTGGTTGCATTTCATGAAGCTGGTCTATCTGGTGCCCAGAGGACATCACAAACCAAGAAAGCTGAAATATATATCATTGAAGTAAGAAGATATTTGCCAATTATTTTTCTAATCCTCCCCATCCATTCATTGGACGGTGAGATAGAGGTATGTTCTTTAAAAGCAGATTTTACCTTCTTCCTAGGACAATGTCTTCAGTACAGGGTTTCGGCCTGAGCTGGGGAAAGGAGGTCAACCTGGGCTTTATATATGAAAATGAGTATTATTATAATGAGTGGTTAGTATATATATATTTATGAATATATGTGCTTGTTCTTTGGGGGGGTTTGGGGTTTTTTTTGTTTTTGTTTTTGTTTTTGTTTTTTTTTGTTTAGAGAAAGAAAAAGTTTATTGAGGAAAAAAGGAACAGAAATAAAATGGGACTCCCAGGCCAGGAAACCAGGCAAGGGAGGGGTAAGGAAGCCCTGTGCTTGTTGATTGGTTAATATTCAAAAAGCTGTGGGATCTACCTGAGATGCCAACAAGTGGGAGATAGTGAATAGGCAAAACTTAGAGCATATTTGACAGTGATTGCTGAAAAATGAAGTCATTTCTATTTGTACAACCACAAAGTAGGATTGTTTCACATAAAATATGGTTCAGCAATACGCTACATGGATAAGCCACATTAACCAAAATAGAATGCACCAGAAATTCTATCAGTACATTCACTGAAAAAAAGTGAGACTGTCCATGATAGACTCAAAGTGAATCTAATAACTTGAATAATTTGAAATGAGGTGATTATTTCAGTCACACTGGTTTATTATATTGATTACTTGGTGACTGCCATGTAATTAATTCCTTTGATTGCCCAAAGACACACAACACACTCTTTTGTGCAAATGAGTAATAACCATCTGATTAACATTAATCCAGACTGGGATATCATTCAAAATAATTAAATATAATTAATTCTATATTCAAATTCAAATCTTCCCCCAAGACATATGCCACAGGACTTTAAGGAGTTCATTTTCTGGATTAACCACATATATTTAGCTTCCACCCTTGTCTTCCTTATGACTTATTTTTTCTCTCCTATCTTTAATTCAAATTATTTTTATAAATCACATTAAATTACTAGAGCTCATTTTCATAAAACCTTTTATTTATCTTCTGTCTGCCTAAAGTGCAGATTTACTTAAAAGCTGTTTAACAGGTCCTGAGGGTCCTTGCACATTGATGCACCATCTAATTTAAATATGACCTCACGGCCTCCCTGTTGGCACACGGGGTTAAGTCTCAGCACTATGAAGGTATTTGCAGCCATTGCAGCATGAGTTCAATCCCTGGCCAGGGAGCTATCCTACATGGCGCAGCAGACCTCTCCTGTCTCACCCACTGCTCCACTCAGCAGTGTATTTCAGTTGGTCTGCCTGTTTTCCTTTCTGGTAAATCCTCTCATCCCCTTGCCACCCCCCCTATCTCTAGCCTACACCCCAGTTCTTTTTTTTTTTTAAGATTTATTTTTATTTATTTATACAAGCACTGGGTACAGTCAGAAGCACGGGAGGGTGAGAGAATTTACCAGAGCCAGAGCGGGGAGCAGAGCAGGCAGACTGAAGTACACTGCTGAGGGGAGCAGCGGGCAGCAGGAGAGGTCTGCGCACCATGTGGGACCCTCCTCTGGTGGCCTGGGAGCAGCTGGGGATTGAACCGGCGCTGCAGAGGCTGCGGGCAGCTTCGCAACCCAGCGCTCAACCGCTGCACCACCGGGGAGGCCCTACACCCCAGTTCTTGTGTGCATAAATGAATAAAATAAAATCTTTAAAATAAATAAATAAATATGACCTCACCAAGATACAACCTAGTTAACAAAATATATTTTAAGTTATTTGTGTGATTGCTCTAAAAATGTATTTGATGTGTGGGTTTGTGTTTATAACACATTTTTAAAGTGCAAAGCACTTGAGACACATGCATTAATGCTCTCTGAAGAGGTAAGTGGAAGCAAGCACTTCCTTTTTTAGGCTGCCTGTTCAGTTAACTAGTCTTAGAAATACTAGAACCTACAAGTCACTTTTCAAAATACATAGGTTTGTATATCAAACTCCAGAAAGTCTTATTACTACACAATAGATTTAAAAATAATCACTGGGCCTCCCCTGGTGGCGCAGCGGTTAAGCGCTGGGCTGCGAGGCTGTCCGCAGCCTCTGCAGCGCTGGTTCATTCCCCGACCACCAGTGAGGGTCCCACAAAAAAAAATAATAATAATAATAAATAAATAAAATAAAAATAATCATTAATGACATTGTAATGCCCTCTACTTTTGATTGCCTGAGGCAAGTAATCAAATTGCAGCACAATTTTGTAGGAAGCCTTTGAAGCGATCTTGTAGAAAATATAATTCTATAATTCTATAGTGAATTGTATTGGTCTGTATTCTGTAATTCAGTAATGAATTGTATTGATTCTAGGATTAAAAGTAATATCTCATCATTCAAATGACCTAGTTAGTAAAATCTAGTTCAATATTCCCTTCAACAAATTATTAATATATTGAAAAGACATCTATTGTAGTTTCTCCCAGTGGCCAGGCATCTCTGTTCCACACTTGACCCTATTATTGGTCAGAAAGCACAACACAGCAGTGAATAAAAGTAGAAGAACAGCAGACACTGTTGAACATCATTTGAGCCTCAATGCTCCCAGAAAGAAGCACAAGCTGAGAAATCCCCCCACTAATTCATATTTTGAAAAATGATCACCCTGTTCTCATGTACTCTGAGATAAGACCTACTTTTCTAGATAATGACTGCCTTGATTACCTGCTTCTTTGGATTTCCTTGACCCTTTCCTTTTCTTTGAAATACTTAAAGCAATGTTTACAAGGGAAAAAAATAGGTGGCTCCATTCTATAAATGAGGTAGTTGGAGTGGAACTGACTGCTTTCCCTAAGGCCCTGCCAAGAAATAACAGCAGCACCAGGTACAGAATTATAGTTGAAATAGCAATTTCCTTGCCATTGTTTCTGTTGCTTCTTTGAAGACTTTGATTAATCTTATTGGAATTTTGACCTTAATAATGTGTATAGAGTTAGGTGCAATTCCCTTTGCCATTAATCTCCTTGTTAAAAAAAAAGTTATGTGCCTCTGTGTGTGTGTGTGTGTGTGTGTGTGTGTGTGCGCGCGCGCGCGCACGCACACGCGCTTGTGTGTGGTTTGAATGGGTTTATAAATGGCACAATACAAAATGATATAGTCTGCTCATGAAAACTAACCACCTGCAAGGATTAAGATAATATATCTTAAATTAATGATTATGTAGCAATTCATATGCAAATATTTGCAATCTCAGTTAACTCTCCCCCTTACAAAGATGTGGTACCAATTACAATCATGGGAGGAAGCAGATTTTCAGTAAATAGAACTGCTTTAATATAGTATTTGATACATTGTGGAAACTTATTTATATAAAGGGAATGCCAGTGCATCGATTGATCTATCTCTGTATCTGCCCATCTATGAATGAAAGTTCTACTTTGTGGAAAAATAAACTAAAAACAAATTTTCTTCAATTACAGTAATGTACACCCTGGAGCCTGAATGAATCTGACATGGCAGAGTCTAGTGGCAAACAGATTACTTACAAAGATAACATGTTGAAATTTGAATACAGCTAAAAATTTGGTTTCCAAAATAATTTTATTTCTAAATACTCTTTATGTTGTATATTACAACCCACTATAATAACACACAATAGGTCACAAAGCAAAAGTTCCACAGGAGAAGATGGGTTAAGTAAAATTTAGTGTACCTATTTGGTGGTACACCTATTGCTCTGCAACCAAACAAACAAATAAATAAATAAATACATAAAATTTAACATTTCAAAAAAAAAAACCAAAATGAAAAAGTTGTTTATAATTCAGACAAGAAAACCTGACTGCAAATGGCATAATTTATACACATTACCAAATATAATTAAGTTCAATAAGTCAGGGACTATGTCTAACTTTGCTTAATGTATCCCCAGTACAAGGTTTGACACAACACGTGTTTAAACTAATAAAAAAATTATGCACAAAATGATTCTGTCAGAAAAACATACATTACACATAGAAAAACTAAGAATATACATTAAAACGTTAACTAATTCTGAATGGATGTTTGCCATTGGGCATTTTTAATTTTAAAAATGAAATAGTACTTTTTATAACTAGAAAAAAAATGGTTAAAATATATCTTTCCTTTGGTTTTCCACAGCAGTTCCTATAAAATAGCCCATTTCTATATTCAGGCAGTTTAGAGCTGACTCTTTTTTTTTTTTTTTTAATCTTAGAAAGCATATTTCTGAAATGCTCAAATTTTATCCAAGCTTATCCCTCAGTGGACAATCACGCACGGTTGGTTCTGGATTGTGATCAGCAAATGAAGTGAAAATCAAAGTGAGGTAGCTGTTACATGCTGTCCATAACTCATATATTTCCCAAGTAACTGTGATTTCCGTTCTTCTTGAAATAATAACCAAACCAGAAATCTTGTTGCTTGTTAGTAAAAATGAGTGAACAGGAATAGCAAGGTCTTTACATGAACAGTCTTCACAAGATTTGAGAAGAAAACTGGTTAAAGCTGGGAGCTCATTCTGAATAATTCCCTTGAGCAGTAAACATATTTTAGACATTTATTACTGGAGAGCACAATGCCTACATTTCTAGACATTAACAAAAGTTACGTCTGATTGGCCAGCAATAGTGCATTAATGATCCTCAGGAGGAATGCTAAGCGTATGTGTGGTATGATGGAGACCTAATCTTCTCGCTACATTGCCAAACATGTTCAGCAATGCGTTTGATTTAAAATGTGAAATGAATATGCCCAGGGGAAGCATTAGATAGCCGAATGTTATAGTTCAAAGTAGAAGAAAATCAGTAATGTCTGAAGAACTAGAGCTGGAAGAAGGTAACAGTACAGATTTGTTCTGTTTGTTAGTAGATTTGTCTGTTCTTCTACATCAATTACAAACAGGGTATGTCCAAATCAGGAATGTGAACTCAGCTGGAGTATTTTGCCTAATAATAGCTATAAATTCTCAAAATAAATAAATAAACCAAAGAAGTTAACCTGTATTTTGAAAATATAATTCTATGGAAATACATTCCTTTTAAGTCAAGCTCAAATAGTACTAAGTAGTTTAAAATTTTACATGGTTTATCTACAGTTAAATTGACAAGGATTTTTAAAAAAATTATATTAGCTCAATTTTGGGCAGTTTCCTAGAAAAATATAATCCTTGGAAAGTTTTGAAGAATTGGAAAAGTTGTATTAAGAAAATAGAACGAAGTATCCAGAATAAGCCTGCCTTAAGGGACGTCATAATAGAGAAAGAATTTGCCTTTAAATCTTTTGCACCCAAGAGGTAAAGAAGTTTCAAGAAACCCATGTCATTGACAACAGAGAACCAAAACCAGTATCACCAGTAAACAAGCAAAGATATTTGTCTCTTCACCTAACATAAAATAACTCAAATCTTTTTGGTTCACTTTATGGTGAAATAAATGGAAATATACTGAAAGTTAATGTACCAATTAATTTGTGTTCCTTATTTCAATGCCAGAAATAAAAATATGAAGGGAAATACTTCATACTTTCTACCAAAACTTAACTCTAAATGGAGACTTTTCCACAAAATACTCAACACAAAAGCATGCACACTACCAATTACAAATTGAATGCTGATCACTGGAGGTTCTTCTTTTTTCTTTTTTTTAAATATTTTTTTATTTATGCATACAAGAGCTGGGGTGCAGGCCAGAAGTGCGGGGGGTGAGAGGATTCACCAGAGACAGAGTGGAGAACACAGAACAGGCAGATTGACCAAAGTACACTGCTGAGGGGCACAGCGGGTGAGTCAAGAGTAGTTTGCTGCACCATGTCGGTAGCTCCTTGGCCGGCTGGGGATTGGAACTCAGTGCTGCAGAGGCTGTGGACAGACTCACAGGTTGTGTCTTAACTCATTTTGCCACCAGGGAGGCCCCACTGGAGGTTTTTCTACTCAACATTTACTTAAAACACACTTGGCCTGCTTTACTGGGTTCAGCCAAAGTTACTAATGATTACTATGGGATACACAAATTTTATTCAGTTTTCTACTCATGTCTGGGAACATCTTCAGTTGTTTATAAATTGGGAGTTCACATGCCTTTGTAGATATTCTTTTCCTGCTTTTTGTATTCCCTTTTCATAACTAAGATAGCACAGTGTACCAAATTTTTAACGTGTTACATTTATTATTTATTATTGCTACCTGCTCACAGTTCCTGCTAGGCTGTGCACTCACTGAGGACAGGAATGCTATTTTGCATTCCCTCTTTAGTTTATGACACTTAACAAAGTTCCCGGTACATGTGGATGGTAAATAAACATCTGTTGAATAAAGTAACTAATTAAATAGTTCCTGAAAAGTTATGAAAGCTGTGCCTCACCTGCAAAATACAAGATGCTATTATTGAAGACTGAAGGATTGAAGTGTTAATTTAACATTAGGTTGGAAAGACTGTAGATTTTCTTTGTATACCTTGGATTCAATATCATAAAACTTGATACTGAAATTAGATAAAAGACTTGATTGAAAAGCAGAGAGGGAGGTTCTCATGGGAATCTCAGCGATGTGAGTGTCATGGTTCCACCTTGACAGAGATGCTCTTCCTTAAGAGGGTTCAGCTCTGTTAGGTAATCTGGCTCTAAGACAGCACTAAGGAACAAACTTTCCTTGAATTATTGTCATGTCCAAATTTATTCCTTAGTTAAATACAAAACATTTACATTTAGAAAGTAAAGAGAGTTTAGGTAAAGTAGCTACAAAGCCCTTCCTATGGAAATTGTTTTTCAATAATATGCAAGCCTACGACACTTAGCCAGTAAAAATTCTTCAAGGAACTAAATTCTTTCCTAAATGTAAATCAGAAAACTTTCAAATCTTCTGTAGGTCAGAAGAGGTGACAGCCTACCTACCACTTCAGATAGCTATCTTGTAACTTCTTAGCACAAGAAGTTGTTACTTATAATATGTTTTGACTCCAAACAAGTTTTATACATGAGGAATTCTTCTTCATATATATATACCCAAGTAAAACAAATTAAATAGAATATACACAGTGGGAAATAATATCCTTGAATAGGTATCAATGTCATGATTGTTCTCCAGAATAATTCTACCAACATGTCTTCCTAGGGACTTTCTTCTCTTTATGCAAGACAAATCTGTACTAGGGCTGCTGTGCATTGCCCTTGAATGGAATCCTCTTCTGAGTGGGTAGACAAGGAATTCTGGCCCTTGTCAATCTCACTGTCATGGTAACAGCCATCAAAGGCCATGACTTGAACTGCATCAATATTGTACATCGCACAAACCTGACAGAAAGATTTTTGTTATGAAGTCATGAATGTGTTTTTATGAATAGGAATTAAAATAAAAATCTAATCAAATTTTTAAAAACTAGTTCCAGTAATTTCTAAAAATATTTTGCTTGCTTTAAAGAATAGAATTCTTTTTTGTCTTTGGTATCTGATTAAAAGTCATTTTAATAATAAGTGGGAAAGATTTTAGAGATTTACTTTTAATAGGAATTTAGAGAGGCTCGTAATTATTCCCAAAGGGATATCTGCGCTTGATACAAATAAATGTTATGTAACTGTAGTATCAATATTTTCTAATTAAGTCCTGGCCTAGTAGACTGCCATGTTCAATGTGTGTTTTCCCAGAAGTGAAAAGTTTCAGGCTTTTCCTTTTGCTTCTGAGTAGTATGAATTATTTGCCATAAGTCTGTGAGTTGAAATTGAACATAACTTATCAGAAGAACAATATAAGTCAACTGGATTTGCTTTTCAATATATTTTTCCTCTTTAGAAAAAACATAGCAGTATGCCCAGTCACTGTGTTTTTTTAATCCAAAAAGCAGAACGATATCATCTGGTGATCCACTTATGCTTAAATTTAGGGTTGGAGTGTGGGAGAAGGAAATGATTTTAGATGCTCTTTTAAAATGCAAACTGGCCAAGCCTTACCATTTTTTCTGAAAATGGTACCTGTAAATGATGCCACCATAGCCCAACTAAACAACATGAAATTGGCTTTTTTTGTTTGATTTTTTGGAAGGGAGAACTCATGGATGCTTTCTGGCTGCAGGGTCTGACTGAATTTAAACTATTTTTCTCTAAGATTTTACTCTGTGGAAGATAGCAGCTCTCGCCAGTACAGTGCTATGTCTAGGGAGTAACTATTACTAATTGCATTCTGAGAAAAGAGAATCACTTCTCAATCTGCAGAGAAGTTTAGAAATGAACAAATATGAACAGGTTACCTCTAGATGAAATTATTCAGAATTCAAATTGGGGACTGCAGAGTAAATGCTGCAAAAAGGATGTTTGGTTCATAGTAATTAAAAAAACTAATATTTTACTTAATTCTAAAGACATAGAAACTATTTTGTGATTCCAGTGAGCTAACGAAGGACCCAAATTCTATTTAGGTTGTGTCTTTTTGTTTTATTTGTAGAAGCTATCCATAATAAAATGTAATTGGATAAAGTAAACATAAAAGCAGACCAAGACAGAATAACTTCAAATAGCCAATAACATTAATAATATATTCAACTGGTTTGAGGTTAGAATAAACATGCACAGTCTCTTCAGTGGTTTCCCTTGCTACTCAGAACACTGCTAGTCACCCAGGGGACACCACTTTATCATAACAAAAATGGCATTAGTGTGTTAAAGAAGACAGCTTCTTTAAAGAGCAAGGGTACCTTTTGTTTCTCCATTATAAAAATTTAGAACTATCTACATATTAATTAAATAAATTTACCACTAGGATGCCAATTAAAAATAAAAACTAATTTTTAAAAAGAACTATGCTTTGGTACTATGCTTTTGGTATACAGAAAGGTTGTATACAGCATCAAGTGAAGAAAAATTCAAGTAGTATAGACAAACAAAAAAACCCAAGGACATCAAAATTCTTCCCTTCTTCAAGCATTTTTCTGTCACCTTTCACTTCACAGATTATCTGAATCATTGCTATTCATTGTGTGAGCTATGGATCAGCAATACCTGGAGCTTATTAGAAAAAGCCTGTTAGAAAAATGGTCCTCAGGTCTCACTCCAGCCCTACTGATTGAAAGTTGTAAGAAACCCATGTGGTGCTTATGTATCCACTGCAACCTACCAGTGTAAACACTTCTAGTGTTCTCACACCTGTACAGCAGTTGCTGTGGGTGTGTATGTGACATGGACACATATTCATTTATAGCCAACCAAATAAACTGAAAAATCTACAATAAATCAAGATCAGTTCCTATTAGAGCTTTGACTCAAATGATAAAAAAGAATGAAGATGGCATACAGGAGATCTGAAATGCAGTTGCAGCTCTGATGGCTTGACTCTTTGGCAAATTAGATTCACTAAAACTTTGCTTCTCTATTTTAAAACAGAGATAATCTTTGCAAGGCTTACCTCAGGGAACTGAGATGAGGGTTCAGTGCAGAAGAGGATATAAAAACACTCTGAAAAGTATGGAGTATTCTACTAGAAGTGTAAAAAACAGTAAATAATATTTTGGGTGTATATAAATGCTCATTTAAGAATTTCTTAAACCAATGTGAATATATCTCATTGAAATTACACGTATATGTGTATATATGTTGTATATGTCATATACATATATGGCCTCTTAAGTGTAGACTAGCAAACATGAATTAATTTGAATAATTTGATCAGTAGGTATCTGAAGTCCAGTATCTTATGTCAGTTCTCACCACAGAGCACCCAAACCTTTGTGAAATGAAGCAAGTAGAAGCCAATCCATATTTGTTAAGCAATGCCACAAGAAACCTGCTAACATTTAGAGCCCAGAGACACCATATTCCCAATATACTGTCCGGGAGAAACCTCCCTTTATGTGCTACCACTCTCCTGAATGACAAGAAGGAAAAAATAAATCCTACCTCTTGGTGGCTAAAAACAGGTTCATTTCTTGATTAAGGGACACAGTCTTTGGAATTAGGGAGACCCAAAATTAAACCCTGATTCCTCTTGAGCTCTGTGACCTTGGCCACGTTATTACCCATAGGCTCCTTTCTGTAAAATGAGGGTGACAAAGTACTGAGCTCTCAGGAATACTTTGAGAATTGAATGACATAATATTTGTTAGGTAGTTAGCACAATGCCAATACATAATAAATTCTCATTAAATGTTAGCTATTAATTGTTATCACTATCATCCACTTGAAAGGTGTGGTTTGCATATCAACCCTTTCTATTCAAGAGGTAAAGTCAGCAGAAAGGGGCATACTGAGAGAAATTCTTCATACCAAAAAACTCCTGGCAAAGGTAAACAAGGACAATGATTGGAAACCAGCTAGCAAGGAGCAGAGACTAAATTTCAATTTGTGTTGTCACCATCCCGTGACTTAATACAAGAAGAGGGTTGTAGTGTAGTGTAAGAGACTCTTTTCCCATTTCAAATGGGATCTGATAGTCAAAGTAAGGCAGTACCTTCTCTCTCTTCTTAAACTATTTCCAGTCTCCCATTGAGGTGGGGTAGTTCACCACTGCCTACTCAATGACCGACGGAACACAAAGACACAAACACAAAGAGCTGACCCATAGGTACACGTCCGCAGCTGTGATGCAGGATACCTGGTGCATGGAGGCACTCACACCAGAGATCACTGTGGACATGGGCAGCACCGTGGTAATGATTGCTGCCATATGAGAATAGGGACCAGCACAGTGACATAACCATTCAGTCCTGTATTACACAATGGGATGCATTTCCACAACAAAGCAGGAGGAGAATCCCTGCTTGCTAACCTAGTACACATCTTGCATTTAAGCAAGAAGTTCTCATTGGAGTTCTCTTTCCACTCCTTTTTCTTGCCCCCACTCTCACTGTCCATAACATTTCCTTCCTAGCATCTGAAGACCTCAGGGGCAGACATGTCTTGAAGAACCAGTGCTTCCTGTTCTCAGATAGGCCCAGAAAGGTAAAATTTATTCAGTTTTTAAAAAATCCTCCTGAGAAATAAATTCCCAGACCATTTCCATTAACCTTCCCCAGCATTTCACAAATTGCACTGTTAAGGACCTGTCTTTGTGTCCATCTTTAATATTTCATTCACGGGAAGGCTATTTCTCCCTTAGTAGCATTAAAGATTGCCATTCTCCATATTCTTCTTTCATATCAAATTCTTAAAACCTTTCATTGTTGCTCTTACTTTGCTTCTTGTTACTGAAACAACAATTCAATTGCGATCTGAATGGCAGTGCAGTAATGGAGCCTCAGCTCAGTGTAAATATTTACTGAGCAACTGAAATGCCAGTTAATTTTTTCACTTATCTTCGCCTTCCCACCTTCCCTTCCTTTTCCTTTCCTTTTCCTTCTCTTCCTGCCTTTTTAATGCTCTGGCATGAGCATTGAAGGTAATGAGATCAGGGTTCTAGGAGACAATGGAGAAAGAAGTGACTCCAAGATTTCCTTAATAAAATGCTGGCCTTGGGGAGAGCTGTTCTGTGTCTACACTAATTTCTCAGAGGGATACTACAAGATTACTGCCTGAGGGAAAGTATAGTATTGTAAATATTAGAAATGTACACTGACTGGCATGGTTTTATTTCTTAAATTCCCACCAGGGAGGTGCAAATGGAATCCTTAATGATTTTTATAAGTTGTGAGGACATTTTAATGTCAACAGACAGAGCACTGAACAGCAGGAAGAGCACTGTGATTCACTCCTAAATGTACAGACACAGCATGTGGACAGCTTTTACCAACACATTTCTACCCTTTCTATAGTAATTCTGCCAGCTTCTCAACCAAGGGAGGCCCATATCAAAGGCAGTGACAACTCAATTTCAAATGAAGTTTTTCCTTTTGTCTAATGTAGACCAACACAAGTTGACAATTTGACAATCACCAGGGGAGTGCCTGAAATCTCACCTACACACTTATGGAAACTCCAGAATAAGAAATTTAAATGTTATTCCAGCTCTCACCACCCCAAAGGCCACTCTTTCAGGGTCCCTGCTTTCTCCCAACAACCGTAATATTAACAATCTGCGTGCCAGAGGATGCTGTTTGCATTCCTTGCTACATAAACATGGAGATATAGAATTTTTATTAATGTTACAGGTGTATGTGAAGCTGAGGCCAAGATTATTAAATAAAACTTGCTTGAATTTATTGAACGTTTACTCCCTGCAGATCTAGGAAAATATTATTGCTGTATGTTATAGAAAAGAAATATGAAATGAGAGTGGCTAACTATTCAGCCTAAGTTTTGTCAAGAGCAGGACTGAAATATTTTTCTCTGAATACAAAACCCATACCTTTCACAGATTAACCTGCTGCCACTCATGCTAGACCTATAAGGAGATTTCCTGTTTTTTAGATATAAATCAATCTGTATATATGGTGTATCTCTGAGACAAAATACTATAAAATTCAGTATAGGATTATTTCAGGAAGTGTGAAGGTATCTGTGCTTTTCAACAGGTCAAAATTCTCATTGGCTTCAAGAATTCATTGGTAAAACAGAATGACTCCTGAACTAACATTTATTTAGTTTACCTTATTAGTACCAAAAATTTTAAATGTCTTTTCTTGATGGTTTTTTTAAGATATGGCAGATAGAACTTGATTTTTTTCAATAGAGGGTAATATGGTGCTTAGTGGACAAAACAAGGGATTAGAATGAACACAAAGTTTATGTGCCAGCCAAATAGGCCTCGTCGTGTATTTTAAATTGATGACTTTTGGTCCAATGAAAGGGAATTGCATTATCTATTTTTGGTAGGAGCCAACAAACTATCAGTCATTTTCCTTAAGAGGGTGCTTCGTAAAATTAATTTACTGTAGTTGTACTAAGATTTCCCCTGCTTAAAGTGGGTGCTTAGTAATACTAATTTACTATAGTTGTACTAAGATTTGCCCTGTTTAAAGTGATCAATAGAAATAGAGTGGGGAAGAGGGTTTGTTGAGTACAGGAAATAAAGGATGAAAAAACTGTAACACTGTAGTTCTCTTTATTTAAGGAAGGAGTTGGGGGAGAGGGACACTTTTGATTTGTATATTCTTTTTTTACATAAATCTACTAATGGATGGGGGAGAGTGACTGCAAAAAGCACAGGATTTCAGGGGTGACTTAAATGTACTTCAGCATTCTCCACTCAGCTCTTAATGGCTGTCATTTTCATAATGTAAGTGCTGAACATTCAGCTTCAGGAATTCAACTGAAATTTAGATTTAGATACTGAATGCCTCTTCATTTTGTCTCAAGGACTGGAAATGTGTCTTTAGTCAACTGTTTGGGTCTCCACAGCCCCACTATTGTACTGAGGTCAGGGCACAGAAGCTCTGATGTGAAGCAACAGCCACAATAATTTAATTATTCAGTCAGATGGGTTTTTTTTCCCTTGAAGATATTCAAATCTCAAATGCCTATAGATTGAAGCTTTTAATAGGGGAGAGAGGTGAACAAATTATTAATATTAATCACCATTTATGCCTTTCAAATGATCTTTTGAAGTATGCATATAATTTGTGAACATTAACTTAAAAATCAACCTTTCAGGAATGAATTGTGTGATCATTAAAATGAGTGTAAATCACTTATAACAATCTTCCCTCTAGTTAAAGTGTTACAGACGAAGGAATGAAATCACTAGAAATAAGGGTGAGGGCGTGCTCCCCCTAACCAGCCAAGAAGACTCTTGGGTTCTTACTAAGTAACATGTTATCTAAATGCTTAGCTTGGCACCTTCTACTTTGTAAGAGCTCAATAACTTCAATGTGGTTCTTAAATGGTTCTCATAAATTAGGATGTGTTACAGGGGATTAGAAAATGCTAGATGAGTAAATAATCACATCTGCGTGGTGACTTAATGAAGCTCCCTATGTCTCTCTACCTGAAATTCTCTTACCAATGAAAGTGTCACAATATCTGAAGTTCCACTGTGACTGATTGTGATTTGGCATTTAAATTAAATCCTAAATTTTAATTAGCAGTCCCATTTCTACGTTCAGCCATATTCCCAAGAAGCAGGCTATTAAGGCACCAACAGCATATTGTAAATTAGTGTGAAGGTTATTTTGTGACCTCGGGGTTTGTCATGTAAAACAAAATGGAATTGGGCAAAGGATGGGGAGGTTTCCTAAGGGGAAAAAAATAGGTTTGTAAAGTGAGACTGATTATGGTTCATAATTCCACCCTCTCTCCTTATTATCATCCAGCTGCCTGTCAGTCACTGCACCCTTCATACCTAAAGTTTGGGTTGCCAAGGAAAGTGCTGAATTACAGTTTGCCACTGAGGCTGTCAGCATAAAATACTTGAACCTGAGTGCACATCTCTAGTTATCCCTACTAAACTACACCTGTCTTTTCCTCTTATCACCCCTTTTGATTTTCCTCCTTGACCTTTTCCCCATATTAACTTTTCACAAAGATATGGAAAGATTTACCCAAGGAAACTCCTGCAGGAACAGCTCATTGGTCAATCCAAAACGAAACCCATAAGAGCATTACCATGAACATAGCTGGGAAACAGGTTGCAATATGAAGAAGAAAATATGTCTCGTTAGCACAAAATTGATGAAAAGCCTGTTGTACCAACCTATGAGAAAAAGCCAAAATTTTCATTCGAACAGGTTTCCTCATAGAAAAGTCACATTCAGTAAAATGACTGCTTCTTGGACTCCAAGTTCTTTGGGAAAAATGACACTTAACACTCTTACTTGCATTTACAGGACCTGGGTCTGGTGCTTGCTGAGTAGTTGTGGAACTAACTGAAGTATGCTTAATTATGTGACACAAACATCGTCCTTAAATTCCATGCTTGCAATTCAGGAATGAATGGTAATGATATTTTGTGAGCTGGCCTTTAGTGACTTTTCTCCAAAATGTATTGTGCTTACAGTGTTTCTGCAAGTCTTTAGTATGTCACTAATGACTGCATGAAAGGCAAAAAGCTACCTGTTAGTTATAACAAGCAGCCAACTGAAGTATTTTATCTGAAGGAAAGGATTCACAGTAGGTACTAGCTCACTGGATTCTAAGTTGGGATCAGACAGCAAAGGATTCAAAGACAAGGAAAAGGAATATCTATAAATTATTTTTATTTCAAAATTTCACAGGCAATATTAATTTATCAGTGATAAATCTGCAAAAAAGGGACCAAATGATGTTTCTTTGCTTCTTACTGGAATATATGCATCTAATACTTAGTTCTTTGAAGTGATTCAAAAGCAACAATTTTGGTCCCATCTGCACACATCTTTTGCGCAGGTTTGTTTTTTTCCCCCATTGGCTATAAGGAAGTTTAAGGCAATTTTGGGTGTCATCTGTAGGATTTCTCTGTGTGCGACTCTTTAATAACTACATGCTGTATTCTATATATTACCTTACTCTTGTTTTTTAATTTTCTTTCTCATACATTTCTAATTCATATTATCTTGCTTTATTTCATAATCACTGCGTTGCCAATTGTATTAAGTCTTTACTAAAATAAGACGAATGAAAATGCAATGAATAAAAATGAAAATACATCTTTTATGAGTCAGTGGTAAGATTATTTTTCTATAATAAATTCAATTTATTTTGAGACAAAATTATTCAAAACATAGAGACTACTGGCTAAAAAATATCAAATAAAAGCATAGGTGTTGTTAGAGAGTGCTTTTACTAGTCTCAATGTAACTTTTCAGGAAACGGACGATGGCAAACCCATTACAAGGATCAGGTAAATATTTAGGCATTTGGACTAAGGTATATACCTAATATTCTATGTAAACTCTGCTCCAGGTATTCGATTCTCAATTAGGCACTGATTACCTTTCTTTTCATCACCTATTCTGAGGTCCTCCCTCACTATCAGTTAATATAAGTTTTAGGAATTACTCAACATTTTCATTGCCAAGAGTAGTGGGAGATACTTCACATATTTCATTCTAAAGTCAAATAAACATTATTTTTAGGCTACTTAGTAGTTGTATTACCTATGCGTAGGGTAAGTTTTTCCACCCGCCTGCCATCAGATTTTTCCACCGCCTGCCATTAGATTAAATGCATGCCTGATGACGGACACCTGGAGTAGGGTGTGGGCTGCATGGGTGGGTACACCTGGGCTGAGAGACTGAGCTTATAAGGGCAGCATCACGGGGACACCAGCAGAGCAAAAGACCAGAAGAGAAGAGGCAGAGAAGCAGAGGCCACCAGAGAGCCCAGAAAGAGTGAAGACTTGGTGGGGGCTGGGAGTCCATCCAGCCAGACTTTGCCTTCCTGTACCCCTGCCTGCCATGTACCTGGTAAATCCCAATAAAAGCCTGCAAAAAGCCACTGAGGGCTCCAGGACTCCTCCTTTACCCCATCTGCTTGGATCAGAGATCTTGCACTGTGCCCTTCCTGCTACTATGCTATGTCACAGCCTACTTTATTTTAACGCTTCTTTTATAACTGTCTTTGTTATGAATACAGATTGATGTGCACTGCTGTATGTGTACTCTTCACTAAAGATTTTTGAGTGGCCTTCATTTTATAAATATTTTCTTTATTTCTTCCTTCTCTACCTCTCTCCATCTTTCACTCCCTCACTTTCTTGCCACCAACTCAACTTTTAAATCAGCATAACCTGTATAGGTTTCAAGCATAGGTTTCTCACCTTAGCAACTGCATATATCATCCCATGCCCTTCATCAAATGCCCAGTCACCATCCATCACCCACCAGTCAACAGCCCTCCTTTTTATTGTGTGTAATAGAGAATTTTGAATATGTCTACAGACTGGAATAATGGTATCTCTGATGTTATAGCTTCCTATAATTATTGTGAGATTAAAAATAAGGAAAAGCTGTGAAGGTACTTCATAAAGGAAAACATTGTTAGTGTATATGGTTTTACCTTTTCAAGAAGGTTTTTACATCTGGAGACTGTCCCCTTCAAAGGTTAATGCTAAATCTCAGTCTGTATTGAAAAGAACAAGATAATGCTGCTAGTGAAAATGGTGATGATGATGGTGATGAAGATGATATAGTTACTAGATAATATTTATTGAGCACTTATCATATGGCAGACATTATTCTGAGTTACTTAAATGTATTAAATCATGTATCCTTACAATCCTGAGAGATTGAGAGTTATGAAACCAATTTAAAGACGAGGGAATTGAGGTTTAGAGAGATTAAGATAGGTGCCCAAGGTCACATTGTTAATAAGTAGTAGAGCCAGAATTTGAACTTGAGCATTCTTTCTTCAGAAAGAGTTCTTTAAACCATTATAAAATGCTGCAATAAAGAATAATTGTTCAATGCATCCCATGGGGGCAGGAGTCATTTCTTTCTCCTTTATAAATCTCTAATATATGAGTTTGAGGGGACACTGAAAGGGATGAGAGAGCAGAAGTCCTCACCTGCTTGTTAAAATTGCCAAGAAAAAAAGGTGAGAATCTGGTGGTTCAGCTACAAAATGGAAATTAAGATTCTATTCTGGCTCTTGTAACCAGACCAGAAGTATAGATTTTTCTGTACAACTGATTTGGTATTAGTGGTTATGGCGATATTTATAATGGTAGGAATGAAGAAAAAAATACTAAAACTTTTTGGATAAAGTCTTTAAAACCAAAACAAAGGGAGACCCACTGAAAAATTCCCTGAGCAGACAAAACAGTTTAGTCACACCAACAAAGCTTTATTTAGCTTATTTTGCCAGACTAACTTGACCAGGTTCATTTCTTATTGATGCATTCAAACGACATAAGCAAAAAAAACCATTTACCAATTTTTTTTTTCATTTACCAATGTTGCTATTAGGTGACCAGTGGTCAATTCCTATTATTTAGGAGATATCTAAAATTATAAGGAATCACTGTGAAGAACAAACAGTGACTGCCCTCCTCACCCCCACCCACTGTGTAAGCTGCTGTTAGCAAAATGCCCCTAAGCCTCATTCCATGACTTGGTTAAGTGTTCTCTGTCTTTTTGGTCAGTGGACAATAATGTTTTACCTATTACTACTTTAGTGATTCATTGGTTTTATGGTGGCTATTTTGACAAAGCTAATGTATATAAGGGGGACACTAATATGAGAAAAACACTTGCATTTGGCTTTCAGGGGACCATGCTTAATAATCATAGCTAATGTGAGGCAGAATTACCACTTCTTGTGAACCAAAATAAATTTCTAAAATCTTATCTTTCTTAAACCTAAGAAATGGTTGAATGAATCCAGACATGATTATTAACATGTTATTTATTTATTTTTTTTTTTTTTAAACAGCGGATTATTTATTTATTTATTTATTTATTTATTATTTATTTATTTATACATGCACTGGGTACAGTCAGAAGCGCGGGTGGGTGAGAGAATTCACCAGAGCCAGAGCGGGGAGCAGAGCAGGCAGAAGGACCGAAGGACACTGCTGAGGGGAGCAGCGGGCGGCAGGAGAGGTCTGCGCGCCATGTGGGACCCTCCTCCGGTGGCCGGGGAGCAGCCGGGGATCGAACCTGCGCCGCAGAGGCCGCGGGCAGCTTCGCAACCCAGTGCTCAACCACTGCGCCACCGGGGAGGCCTTAACATGTTATTTAAATATGACTATCGAAGTGCTTTACTCTTGTGCTTTTAAAATAACCTTAGTGCCCATTTTAACCATTCTTATTTAAAATGTTCATATGGGAGCCAATTAAAAGTATAGAAATGTTGAAATAAAATTAAAAATCTCCCAAATCTATATGCAGTTCTCAAAGGTATCTATTGTTAACCTTCATATATGTGTTATATATATGTATATATATATATGTAATAGATAATAGAGAAATTACTTCTGTAACTTGGCTTTTTAAAATTTTAATTTATTATGGATAACTATCTCATGCAACACAAACCATGTATATTTAAAATTATTTTTTCCATTTTTCTTAGAAACCAAATGTAATCATATTGAATATTAATAACTTTTAGTTTATTTAAAAAATCTTAAAAGCATCCCTCTGAGTAATTTTTTCAATGCAGTATTTTGTTTGCCTTTAGACAGATTAAAATATGACCATAAGAAGATAAAAATCAACTAGAGTTGAGCTTGCATGGCAGGGCTCAAAAAGTCTGACAAGCACAAGTAAAGAGATAGTCATGCCAATGGAATGGCTAATTAGTGAAGCTGTAATTTGGAAGTGAAATTTAACTAATTCTTTTCAAGAAGACAGCTGATAGGGGCCTCCCCGGTGGCGCAGCGGTTGAGCGCTGGGTTGCGAAGCTGCCCGCGGCCTCTGCGGCTCTGGTTCTATCCCCGGCTGCTCCCTGGCCACTGGAGGAGGGTCCCACATGGTGTGCAGACCTCTCCTGCCGCCCGCTGCTCCCCTCAGCAGTGTACTTCGGTCCTTTTGCCTGCTCTGCTCCCCGCTCTGGCTCTGGTGAATTCTCTCGCCCTCCCGCGCTTCTGACTGTACCCAGTGCATGTATAAACCAAACAAACAAACAAATAATAAATAAATAAATAAATAAGACATGCCTCTAGAAAATTAAAAAAAAAAAAAAAGAAGACAGCTGATATATATCAATGGATGTATATTAATGTATACACTTGTGTTTCAAAATCTAAAGAAATTTCAGATTTTGCCATTGCTATAATTAAGATATGTTCTATATATTCTTGCAGGAAATAATAGTTTGGGATTCCTATGCTTGTTATGTATCTCATCTTAATGTCATCACACACTGCAAAGTCCTGTTCACAATTTATCAAGTGCAAAAGCTATTTCATCTTAACAATAGTAAAGTGAAAAAACTGTAAAGTATACTTTAAATGTAAATTACAATGCAATCATTATAAAAGTATATTATGAAAGTATAATGTAAGTATATAATTATAAAATGTAATTACTTTAATTATATTTATGTTTTAAAAAATAAATTATACTCTAATATGTATTATTGTTCATTACATGTATTCCTTTGCTTAAATATTAATCTAATTTATGATGAAGAGCATTGAAAATCCTGATAAAAGTATATCTATAATCACTTATATAGAGAAAAACAAGGAAAAGGAGGAGCAGAAAACATATCAAAATAATTACATAGTTTATTTCTAAGAAGCAGGATTATAAAGATCTTTTCTTTGAAGTTTTCAGAATCCTTTTTTTTTCCAAAGATTTATTTATTTATTTATACAAGCACTGGGTACAGTCAGAAGCACGGGAGGGTGAGAGAATTCACCAGAGCCAGAGCGGGGAGCAGAGCAGGCAAAAGGACCAAAGTACACTGCTGAGGGGAGCAGCGGGCGGCAGGAGAGGTCTGCGCGCCATGTGGGACCCTCCTCCGGTGGCCGGGGAGCAGCCGGGGATCGAACCGGAGCCGCAGAGGCTGTGGGCAGCTTCGCAACCCAGCGCTCAACCACTGCGCCACCGGGGAGGCCCCTCCGAATCCTTTTTAAATTATCTACTATTCATTCATTTATTCAACAATTAACTATGGAGCATTAACTATGTGGCTGGGATATATCACTGATCAAAAATTAAGTGTTACCTATACAATCAGAAAAAGCAATGGGCATTGCAATTAATAGCATCATCTGCTAAGTTCCAAGCAATGTAGAACAAATAGAAGAGAAAAATAGAGCATTTCTTCTGGATAAATTAAATAGCTGTTGGTCCTAGAAAATCCTTTAGATATAATTTTAAAAAGTGCCTTGGATAAATGTTGCCAAACGAAAAGCACTTCTCTCATAAAAGAGAGTGAACAGTATTGGCAAGATTTTGAATGGATTTTCTATTTGGGACAATGATGTGCATTACTGATTGACCCATGAAGCTGGTTTTATAGAATACCTATCATGTGCAGGCACATTTCAGGCACTGGGGAACAAATAGTGAAGAAGACAGAGAACCTGCACTCTTCTAGTCAGGCCCTCAGACAACACAGTCAGATAATGATGTATTTCAGGTAATGGTATGTGCTGTGAAGACAAACAGAAAGGGAATGGTGAGGAAGGAGCCTATTTTAGAGAGGCGGACTACGAATGCACTCTTTGAGGAGATGCTGTTTGAAACAAGTCCTAAATGACATGAGGGAGCTGGTCAGGAAAAGTTTAGAGGAAAAGCATTCCAGGCAGAGAGGAAAAGGCCAAAGCAGAAAGCCTGCACATGAACAAGACAGGGGTGATTGAGAATAAGCAAGTAGGATGCAAGTAGGATGCAAGTAGAACAAGCAAGTAGGATGTGGTAGAAGGTCAGGGTTGTAGGTGAGGTCAGATGGATCGTGTAGGGTCTTGTAGGCCATGTCAGAAAGCCTGAATATTGTTGCTAATGGAACACTGGAATGGAAAAACACTGGAATGTTATGCACAGGAAAAACTGTATTTATGTCCAATATATCTGATATATTAAGAATAGACTGCAGGAGTGAACAGTGGAAACATGGCAACTAGTTAAAGGCAGTTACCTCTAGAGGAGAGGAATGATGCATTGGAAAGGTGGAGGTGGTTGCCCATAAGAGAAGGATGATGTTGTTGGTCAAATGGATCACTTTTTAGATTTAGGTCTCTTTACATGTTGTAATACTTTGCATACAGTAGATGCTCAGTAAGTGCTGATGAATTGTCCATATAAAATTCTGTACCTGTGCTGCTATAGAAAGTGAACCTACTGGATGCACTGAACTCTTCAACAAAGAACTGAGACAGAAAAATATGCTCATCAGTATGGAGGGACTTGTTTCTTGCAAAGTATTAGATCTTCCTCATTGTAGGCACCTTAAACAAGAAAACAACATTCCTGCACCAGAATAAACTGTTACAAACTCCACAAGGTCTTGAATCATGTTGAATACATACATACCAGTGCCTGGTTCAAGGTCATGTATATATTCGGTGCCAAAAAATATGTTTGCTAACAGACTCACTATAATCATGTCTTCAAAAAGAAAAATATCTCCAAAAATTAGACCCTGACAATGGCATAGCATGGAGGTTTTACTTGTGCCCATGTGATGAGTTAGAACACTTTAGACAGCTGCACACATGGAGAGCATCAGCATCGTGTGCATTTGAGATGCCACAGCATCATCTTACACTCACAGGACTGAGCATTGATGTTTAGTCACCTTTAGTTTTCTAGTTGTCTTGCATAAAATTCCAAAGTGAGGTGACTCATGAAAAAATTTTCTTCCAAAATCAAATGGCTGTATAGAAAATTTCTCAGGATTCGGGGAAGAATATCTATGTAGGAGGCATCCATGGAGATTCCCAGCATTTCAGACACATTCCGAAAAATGGCAGCTTTTAAGATGTCATATCAAAAACAGCTGATGTGTCAGCGTGATTGACAGGGAGATGGCTCAGCTTAGTGGCTTTGATGAAGGGGTGTATATCTAGAGTTGAGTTTTTCTGGGGAACTCAAGTACAAAAAATGGAAGGTTGTGATTCATACCAGAACATGAATTCCAGAGCTTTCCAAATTTGACAAGTCTCTGTCAATCTAAGTTAATAACATTGGCAAGAATACACCTTTTTAGGGAGCTGTTCCTTTGTAACCTTTGTGGAGATTGCAGAGTATGTAATTATCAAAACCATTTTTCCCCCTGAATCTTCTCATTTGACAATCTGCCATCAACCTTAGGACAAAACAGAACAAAAGCAAAAACAATGATTTTGGACAAAAATGATTTTGGACAAATATATTTAACTTAAACTTGTTTTTAGTGCTTATTAGGAGAATGCTTATTTACAGCAAATATGTGATGGTATGTTGTAATCACATGTGCTCACTCCATCAGAGAACAAGACTTACAACTCTCCAGTTACAGGGAACAATTTTGAGGGTCTAAAGGAACCCTGCTGAAATCCATAAAGCACATGGCCGAAACAGTGATCCTATAAAGAGACAACAAAACTGCAGATCACTTAACCACGTGGTCAGGCACGCAACCCAGCAACTTTCTGAGTTTTTGCCTGCCTTGTGTGCCTTTCAAGAATCATGCAAAACAGGCATTTGATGGGAATAACATACAAGGAAGCAAACCAGGAAAGCAAGGTAATTTGCTTAAGATTTAGTGTTAATGAGAAATTCCTGTTCGAGTAATTGCTTCTGATCAGCACTTCCTGGTTAGATACCTCTGTGTTTCCTGGCTCTATTATCAGAAAAACACACTTCAAAGTGAGAAGAATTTTAAACAGACTTAAGTATTTTCTGATTTCTGGAAGATGCAAACTTAAATAATTTCTAGTAATAAAAGTGGCAATAAAAACACACGGTTAAGGTTTCCCTCACTAAGCAAGTTTACCTGAGGAAATTCTCTTTCTAAGACTGATGGAAAAGCCCAAAGCATTTTCAGTCACAGATTTATGAGCACAATACATAATTCAGGTGCTATTAAGTCAAAAGACTTTCATGCTGATGAGGATTGATTTTTCAAATTTTATGTCCTCCTAGATTTTCCTGTCTTCAGGCAGAGGCACATTGTACTATGATCCTATCTTAAAGTAAAACTTTTGGTATCTACAATAGCAGATCAGAGTTTCCTAAAAGGGCCTTTAGCAAGTCTGCAAAACACAAAGGCAACAGCTTCTCTTACCCACTGTGCCCCCACTGATCAGAGAAGTTGAATCATTTTTTCTTCCAAGGGTTGAACTCTAGTCCTGCAGCAAAACGCCCCTCAGGGAGCTGTCTGGATGATTCTGTGTCACAAACAGTCATTTGGCATATTGCTAGTACTTTAGAGCTGGAAGGACTTCTGAAGTCTTTGAGTTTACCTCCTTGTTGGTCCACATGAATAAATTAACGACTAAGGAAGTTAGATGGGTAGTGTTAAAGAAAAAGTTATTCATGACACCATTTAAAGGATGGTAAGGAAAAATGTCCTTGGATTTTTAGTAGGGAAGACAATTGGGCTCAACTCCAGATATAACAAGAAGTGAGAATTTATAGCTAAAGAGGAGGAAGTAGGGGATTAGGGTTGGAAAATTACTCAGAAGAAATGTCGGTTTCCAGAGATTCTGGCTGCATGAAGCTAACAGGATTCTTGCTGAGGCAGGCCAGGGCGATCAGGATGAGGAACCTGATCAGGTGTAGAGGGTGATCAGACATTGAGGGGATTGCAGCTAAATGGACTTAGGGGAGACAAATACGAAAGCTCAAAATTGGGACCTAGGTGACAAGTTCAGAGGAGCCTAAACAGAGTTTGCTTAAGTAGAGAATTTTTGTCAGTAGATTATGTCAGAACCAAGTGACCTAGTCTGGGCTTGGACTAGCTCTCTTTTCAGCTTAAAAAACTGTGCAGACAACAATTTTGACTCCTCCTGTGTTCAGGGGTCACCAAGACCGCCCTCAAGTTCAATGATTCCCTTAAGGGACTCACAGAATTCATCAATGCTTTTATATTAATACTTACAGTGTGTTGCAATGAAAAGTATACAGACTAAAGTCAGTAATGGAAAAGGAACCTGGTGAGGGTCCAGGATAGACAAGGAACAAGTTTCTAGTTGTCCTGTTCTGGTAGATTTACATGGAAAGCACTTAATTTTCTAGCAGTGAGGCATGACAACACACATGGAGTATTTCTAGCCACAGAAGCTGCCAGAGCTGTGAGGACTGGTCACATAGGTCTAACTACCCTTAGTCTCCAGGCCTTCCGGAGGTCAAACTGATACCTTTTGACTGCAGTTCCCCACCATCAATCACATTGTTAGAACAAACTCTCTGGCCTGGCCCAGGGTCCTTATCAGGCAGGATATTCCAAAAGTTTAGTGGTTATATCCCAGGAGTCAGGTAAAGGCCAAATTTTTCTTTGGAACATGCATGGTAAGGACAATCCACTGAATTAATCCTTTAATGGACATGCCTTCATTGAAAATAATTTGAAATAGTTCATTCCTTGGCCAGAAGTAGCTGCTCTGTCTCCAATTCCTAGTGAGGCTTGACTCCAGTACTTATTAACATCCCATGTTAGTCCTGATTTAAAAGTCATATTGAAAATAGTACATTCCTTTAATTGCATTTTTAAAAAACAAAGACAGCCTTTATGAAAGTCTGGTAACAGCTCATTACTACTGAGGTGAACAAGGTGTCTTTATTTATTTATTCATTTATTTTAGATTTTTAAGGGTTTTTTTTGCATAGACGAACTGGGGTGTAGGTCAGAGGTGCAGGGAGTGAGAGGATTCACCAGAGACAAAGTGGGGAGCAGAATTACTCACTGCTAAGGGGAGCAGTGGGTGACACGGGAGAGGTCTGATGTGCCATATGTGGGTTAGCTCCCTGGCCTGGATTAAACTCAAGCCATGATTTATTTTCTCATTTCAAATAAATATTCATTTTTACACTTGATTTCATCCATAAATTTATGCATTTGAAATTACATTGTTTTTTGTTAAAGAAGGACCCCCGAATTGAATAAACCATAGCCCCATAAAAACCTGGTCACAGAATTTGTTAAGAGTTTTCAGAGGTCCTGGGAAAGACACAATGATCAGCTTGAGAAACTGAATCATGAAACAGTGGTTCTCAAATTCCAGGTACTAGAGACTTGCCTGCAAATTTGTTAAAATACACATCCCTCAGAAACTGGTTCCTAGAGATTCTGATTCAGTATGGTTCAGGAATTTGAATTGATCACGTGTATCCCAGTTGTAAGCAAGTAGGATGAGGGGCGAAGCTATATGAACATTACATTAGCATAAAAAATGGGTTGTCAATAATTTGAGTTTTGGTTGGCTCTCAGGAGCTACATTTAACATTTTGCTTGTTCGAACAGAAACACTCCTAGCTTAATTGAAGCCATTGTGTGTGGGCCAAGACAATGGGATAAACTTTCACAATTATTTACCTCTTACTATAATTTATTGCCCAACAGTACTCACATTTTTCTTGAGCTAACACATATAGAAGTTTGAAAAATCTCAGTAAACTAAAATTAAGTCGCTAATTAATTATGAACGAGTTTGTTTTCCTTAGGTTCAGAATAGAGGTGTGTAGTATTATTATTATTGCTCTGGGTAAATCTGGGATTATCAGCCTCATAGATAATTTTGGATTAGTTTTGGGGGGGGGGAGTAAATAGAACAATCCGTTCATTACCATAACACTGCTCTACAGAGAATTGTGTGGGATGGGCAGCTTTTTTAAAAAATTAATTTATTTATGCATACACGAACTGGGGTACAGGCCAGAGGTGTGTGTGCCGGAGAGGGGTGAAGGGATTCACCAGAGACAGAGTGGGGAACAGAACAGGCAGATCAACTGAAACACACTGCTGAGGGGAGCAGCAGGCAAGACAGGAGAGGTCTGCTGCACCATGTGGGCAGCTCCCCGGCTGGGAATTGAACTAGTGCTGCAGTGGCTGCGGATAGCTTCATAGGATAGCTTCATAGGTTGTGTCTTAACCCCTTAAGCCACCAGGGAGGCTCCGGACAGCTTTATAAGCATATACTGGATGTTCAGTCTGATCCAAGGGTCACTGGGCAAACACCGAGTGTGTGAAGTCAAATGACACAGTGACTCATGATGAATCTGTCACTACTGCCTGGCACTATTGGGAGAAGACTCAGCAGCAAACTGGGAGGAAAGGGAGCGAAAACCCAGAGGAATTGAAAATGATTCAGGGTGGGATAATGATAAATGTGAATCAAAAGCAGCCAACACAGGTTATTTTTAATTAGAAAGCATTTTCAATGAGGCTTGGAGAATCCAGTCCAGTGTCTGATCTTTAGGGAAAAAGGATGAGTTTCTTTCAAAGGCTTCAGGGTGGAGACAGTGGGAATTCTGGATGCAAACTAGGTCATTCCAGGAGAAATTAAAGATTATGCCAAGAGAGGGGAAATGAGAACTTGCTTCTCTAGCTCTACAAACTCTAAGTAGTGTCGGACCAAAGAGCAGAAACATTTTGAACAAGGCATTTTTGAGTAGTGACTATAACTGAAGCTATTCCCTTTGGGAAGTAGAATGGTTAAAATGAAGGAAGTTTCATTTAAGGTTTGATATTGAACTGAAATAAATATGAGTTAAATAATGACAAGGACTAGAAGGACATTGAAACAAGATGTCACAGGTCATAGAAAATTTTGTTTAGGCCTTTCTGGAATTTTAATGTGTCCTACAGTTTTTTATTCAGTTGGCATTTGGGTGGAAATGAGTATTTGAGGAATTACTGTAAATAAAAACATTAATTTTTTTATCTTATAGAGAAACTTACCATGTTAACTTCTGAAATACTGTCAATACTTTCAAGCTGGAGATCTATACCCACTGGCACTGGAGACCCTTCAGAAAGAAGAATGGGTAATATTTCTTAGTAGAAATAATTAAAATTATTTGGAAAACACTCAAAGAAGAGAGACTGAGATAGAGATCAATTTTGCACATGAATGGCTTTTCAAGATTTTTATTTTTTATTTTATTTTTTTTAAAATATAGACACTTATTTTTTTTTTAAAGAATTATTTATTTATTTATACAAGCACTGGGTACAGTCAGAAGCACCAGGGGGTGAGAGAATTCCCAGAGCCAGAGTGGGGAACAGAACAGGCAGACTGATGAAGAAATACACTGCTGAGGGGAGCAGCGGGCGTGACAGGAGAGGTCTGTCACGCCATGTGGGACCCTCGCCGGTGGCCAGGGATCGAACCAGCGCTGTAGAGGCTGCGGGCAGCTTCGTAGCCCAGCGCTCAACCGCTGCGCCACCAGGGGAGGCCCTTCAAGTTTTTTTCAATAACAATTTTGTCCACAAAATATTGATATATAACTATACATTCAATTACATTTAAAAAAAGGCACATGTATAGATCAATGTTATTCCAATAACAACCCAACATTTTCCTTCTCATAGTTAATTTTATTACAGAAGTGGTGTTTCCAGGTTCTTTCTTTAATTAATAGAGATATGAAAAGAAAGAACATTTTGAAAACAAGTAAAAGCATGTAGGATCAGGTATTCTCTGTCGTGTGGCCATATTTTATAAACAGGGAGTGGTATAGCCATGGAACTCATGAGTCAGGGAAACGTGACTCCCTCCTGCTAAAAATGCAGCCTCCTTTATCTGGACAGCACTTGGCAGGCTATAGGAACACAGATGACAGGACACTGCCACACAGTCAGAAATGCCACTTCCCAGATCCTCAGTAAATCACAGCCTGCATTTGGGATGAAGCAAATCCTTCAAAGCGAGTTTGATTAGTATATCAAACTCCTTAGAAGCGAGTTTGATTAGTATATACTCAAAGTCAGAACTGCAGCAACAGAGAATGGTTGAGAATGTAAACATAGTTGGATCATATAGATCAGGTCCATGGGCTGAGAGAACCTAAATGACACCACCAGAGAATTGAAGCCAGGCTGAGATCGACACATTTCTTTGTTACACCTCACGGAAGATTCCACTAGTTCCTGATTAAAAGGGAAATTGATGTTAACAACTTTGTAGTATTGTGTGAAATTTAATGCATATATGTTAAAAATGTACATATTTATACACAAAGCCTTCATAAGTTTTCTTTCAATAGTGACCAATTCTCATCTAAATTTTTATTGCCTCTGTGTAGTCTTGAGTTAAAGAAAACTCTTAACTTTTGCTGAAAAAAATAGAAATTTTTCCTATAGGAATCCCACATAGCTGTTTTAGTCAAGATTCTAGGATTTAGAAGGGTCAGGTCAGAAAAGTTTCCCTACTTAGGCTAATTAATGTCTGGATATAATACATGTGGCATATATGTAGATATAATTCAATAATGGAATAAGGAGAGTTAAATGAAAGTTATGCATGTTATGTGTATAGTACATTTAAAATAAATCATATTATCATACATTATCTCATGTTATGGTTACAGTTATTTGTTGCCTGAAGAGAACTGATTTTAGCTCCATTTGACATATAAGGAAAATCACCCAGAGAGGTTAGAGAACTTCCCACAAATTTAAAGTTAGTTAATACAGACCTATGGATTAGGATTGAAACCTAAAGCTAGTTAATATAGCATGTCCCTCAGGCTCCCAATATAGTCCTGTTTGACAAGCAGAAACTATATAAGCATTTTTACAACTTTTAAGCTTTTGTCTTGACTCAGTAGCCAGTATCTAGAAATGATTTCATGTTAAGGAAACAAAAGAAGTGATCATCTATAAGACTAAAACCAAAACAAAAATCTCTTAGTTATGGGAGATGTAAAGGGTAAAGAAAACATAAATAAAGAAAATGAGCTGCAATTTATAACCCAAGTTAAACAAAAAGCTCCCCTAAATTTATATCCTCCTGTTTCCACATAATGAGTCAATTAATCTTCTAATGCTTTATAAAAGTAAGAAACACTGCAGTAGCAGCTGGTTTTAATGTTAGAGCTAATTAGAAAAACACATTAAGGCAAGAGAAGTGCTGAAGTTACATTTAGCTCAAGAGGAAAGAAGTGTGTGTGTGTGTTTGTGTTTTGGACAAGTAGAAAGAAAGAGAAGATAAATTAAAAGCTGGTCCTTTATGTGCTGCAGTCTGATTTCCCCCAGGAAGGCAGTCTTGTGAGAACAGACAAATGGGTCATTGTCATAAGAAGCTGTTCTGACCAAAACAAGAGAAGGTTAAGGACTATACTTCAGAGAGCTACCAGATTGACACTTCTGACTCAATGTATAGATTTTTCTGCCTGAACTGACTGAACACACAGCCATTCAGACACCATTTAGCCCCAGTCCATGACTGTCAGAAAAATTTCTTAATCTTGGGATGATTGGTCGTTTGTCACTAAGTAGAACATTTAAATTGCATTTTTAATAATCCCACGGAATAGCCTCAGGGAAAAAACTGCTTTAAAAATAAAAACCATTCTCACTAAAAAAAATTCTTATCATGTATCTCTGCAGATCAAGGGAAGTGGAAAGGTAAAGTCAATTCTGTGTTCTCTTGGGGGTGGGGTGGGGGTGATGTAGGAGAGGGAGAATGAAGGCAGAAATGTTTAAGGTAACAGTCACCGGGTGGCTCAGTAATCTAGAGCAGTGCTTCTCTAAATTCAAATCACCTGAGGATCTTGTCAAAAAGCAGGTTTTGATTCAGAAAGCCTGGGGTGGGACCTGAGCTTCTACACTGATAACTAACTCCTAGCTGATTATGCTGCTGGCCCTTTGACCACTTTGAGTGACAGTCTTTCTAGACTGCTTGTTTCAAGGTCCAAATTCAAGGACAGTCATTTTTTTCTCTTTCTGACTTTCAGCAGTGTAAAATAGGCCCCAGAAAACCCCTTTCCTCTAGGATAGGAATTCATTTAATTGAAGAACCTAACCTGACAGGAATTAGGGCAGACTTTTGAATTGGTGTTGAAAGAGAACATCATTTTGAGCTTATAATGGGGGGCTTCGAGAGGCCAGTTCCAAGCCATTTCTGCGTGACGGGCGCCCCCTTGTGGCTCAAAAGACCAATAGCTCGACAAGTTTAATCTTGCCAAGATCCTCTCCAACGAAATAGAGGGAGGGGAAAGAGTTTTAGAAATTTTATAGAATTATAGAGCTCAAAGTACAGGATAAATATGTTATAAAAAGCCTTGGGTAAATTTGGGAAGAAACAGTCTACTGGGAATGGTAGTTGAGAGCCTTGGAATCTTTAGAAAAATTCTGGCAAGGATGACACATCTAAGAAATTGTGCCTGGCTCGCCAACATGTCAATCAATTTTAATTGATAAAAGTGATAAGAAGAAAAAAAAAACACAGTAGCGTTGGTTCATAAGGAACACAGTTTTTGGCATACTCCTTCCATGAAGGCTGGGCACTTTAGCTTAGCTTATAAGAATAATCCACAAGACTATGTGAATGTTGTGTAACTCAACTCACAGGTTGTAGCAGAAATAAATTGCTGTATAAGCAGGATATGCCCATTTTCTATTTATTGGACATATATTATTTTTAAGAGTGAATATAATAGAAAAATGAGCCTTTGGAATCAATTTAAAAAGTATATATTATCAATTTTTCTCATTCAAGAGAAGATCATTGTAAATTTTTTTTTTTAAATTAATGATGTTATGTTTTGGTTTTATTTGCTTCAAATTTTACTGACTTCAAATTTTCAAAACTAATTTTGACTGTGCAATGAATGGATTGTGATATATGAGTTTTGTAAAGAAAATACTTACCTCCAAATCTAGGTCTCGTCGTAAATTCATGGCCCTCTCTCTGGAGTAGGTGCTCATATTTCAGGGGCTGCCCTTTCATACTATAGTGTTTCCTCTTTCTAGCTTCCTATTTGCTGTCTCTCCAAAGGGGGGGAAATGCTTTCGAGATACATATACATCTGGATATTTTGATTTAGGTTAGCTTTCTATGTTCAACATGGTATCCACTGAAATATGTATATAAAAACTCATCTTATCAGTTTTATGTATATAAAAGCTCATCTTATCAATTCATATAACATATAAGTAAAGATCTGCCTTCATTTAACTTTTATTATATAAGGGTAAGCCAGATAAATTAAATTTTGGAGCACCTTAAATGATTTTGAATTTAGATAAAACACACTGATGTTTTTCAGGATATGGATTTTAGACAAGGAAAACTTGGTTACTACCATCTGGGTGGACACTACCAAAATTTAGATCCTTGGACCCCAACCCATATCAACTAAATCAGAACCCCAGAAAATATGGTCTAGGAATCTGCATTAAACATGCTACCTATGTGATTCTTGGAGTCGCTGAAATAAAACTACTTCTGCACTAAGCCAGTATGAAATCAAAATTTTTGCAAAATTGTAAACCGACGAAAATAGAGTGTTACAAAGACAAAATGCATAGAAAGAATGGGTGCAGACTGAGATGAGAGGTAGAATCCTGACAGTAGTTTCTAGAATTTGAAGGATGGCAATGAAATGAAGAAGAATCCAAAGGAAAAATGGAAGGACTTGACAACTGACTGACCTGACGTGACGTAGGTGAAGCAAATTTTACATAAACTTCCCTGGGATGAAGGCAGAGTGGCAGGTGGCCTCTGCCAGTCCTGATGTGGCAGTGAAGCCTGTTACTCCCTGGGTCTGGGAACTTGGCAAGCTGCTGACTCATCTCCCTAACTCACTTTGGTCCCAGATATATATTTCCTGGAGATAATCCAAGTGTGGAAGCAGAATGTCTATAAAAGCACAGCTCTTCTCTGTGGCCCATGCAGTAGGTGCTGGTTGGAGTTTTTCTCAGCTCTTCCTTTTAGCAAAACATTCCTGTCATCATCTCTGCCAGCAGCAGCAGTGATAACACAGACCGTGGAGGGGGGAGGGCGGGTTTGCCAGGAGAGATCTGGTTACTCTAGTTTCTGATATGCTTTTGCATTAATAAATGTCTTTTCCCCAAAACAGATGTAAATTTTAACATGAGACTTGTGGATGTGATTTCTTACCTCAGAAAAGTGAATTTGAGGGTGTGAACTTCATATACTGAAGCAGCTGGTAGAAGAAATATGTCCAGGATTAGAGGCACCTGACATCACCCAGTATGGTCTTTCAATAGGTCAGTTTCTATTTGAAACATTCAGATTTATGTATTTATTTTTGTCATTGATGGAAATGGGGACGTTGAAGGCAGACATCTGTTTTGGGTAGGAAACAATGAGTTTGATTTTAAATATGTTATGTCCTTATAGCCTGTGAATAATTGAACATATAGAACTCTTTCTTTCAAGGATCTAGAATAAACTAGAAAACCTCTTTCAAGGAGCTACTGAAAAAGTAATAGCAGCTCATTTTTATTATATGCCTACTATGTTCAAGGCCACTTGCCAGATGTTTTGTAAACAGTATTTTCTTTGACAAGCTTCTGAATCACCTAATTATGCCCAGAGTTTCTGATTCAATATGTTTGGGATATGAGAATTTTCATTTATAACAATTTCTCAGGAGAACCATTTGGAAAATAGTAGACATTTAATAAAAGCTAGTTAGTTATTATTTTAAGAAAAATAGGAATGTAACTTTGGGTAAAAACTCAGGAAAATTTGCGAGCTCATTTGGTAAATGTCACATCATGATGTACTTTTTCAGAAGCATACCTCTCCATGAGATTGGAAAGAATAAATCTTAATTAAGAATTTCAAGAACACTGAAAACAGAGCGTCTATGAAATTGCTGTTGGCAGTATTTGAAAGCACCCACACCTGTTCTTACCTGACAGCCCTGCTGATGCATAGTGACATGTCCCATATTTACTTATTTTTGAGTTAATTTATATTTCATTTATTCCGCCCCCCCCAAATTACATGATTTATACACCCTCTCAAAGAATTTTTAAAATCTAAGAACTGCCTCAAACATATTCAAGTAGACATCTATAATTTTTCATCATAAATTTTTAAATTACCTAAATATTGATAATTTAAAATAAAATTTATATTGCTTTTCCAGATGTACCTGATGAATCTAAATAGCCACACGATGTATTTTAAAATATGAGTAAGCGCCCCTTTAAAAATCAGAAAATTGTATCATTCCTTGTTTTCTTTGAACATACATTTTCATTTTATTTCCTTCATAGAATTTTATCACCCCATCACACTTCTTTGCAAGGATATACATATATGTTGAAATTAGCTATTTTAGTTTATATGACTTATAAATGCGGCAAAACATAACACGATTCTTGATAAATGCTTAAAAATTATGAGTAAGTTTGTATTGGAAATGTATTTCTTAATGAAGTGATGGTACATTTCCCCCAATTATTTCATGCATATGCAAATGGATATTACTTATTGCTAGAAATAAACTAGATATGGCCTAAATTATATTCCTTTTTTACTTTCATAAATGAAAATATTGAAAAACTGGTCATACTTATTAAATACACGGAATTTGAAGAAAGGTGTTTCAGCATCATAACTTAATAGTTTAAGTTCCTTTATTTTCCAAAATTCACTTTATTATCTATCATAACCAATACTCCTAACAGTTTGTAACCTTACAATTTAATTGGGTTCTTCAATTTTGTTGAAAGCAAAAAAATAGTAAGTCACCTCATTCAGGAAAGGATGTGCTATTTAAAGTCATCCACTATCTCGACAATGATATTTGTAATAGTCTCTTAGGGAGAGTTATACTGGGCAAAATACGTAATAAGAATGAGGAGATGCAGGCACATTTTCAGGTGGATCAATTTTAGGAAAAAAGTCAAAAGCAGTCAAGACCCAGAAATGGTTTATGGAGAAACATGTTCCTTCCACAGCTTGTGTGGACCTTGAGTGGCACATTATACATTCCTGAAGCATGGGCACCCTAGTGTGAAAACCCCTGCTTTAAAACAGAATAAAAAGACACACACACACACACACACATTAATAAAATGAAGAATGAAATAGAAAACACAAGGTGAGAGATGTAAAGATGCTTACACAAGGAGGTTCATATATAATGAAGCATTATATTTAGCTAAGAACTTTTAAATCACACTGAACTTATACAACTAAAACATGCAGTGTTATAAATCAATATTACCTCACCTTCCCGGATGAAACAAAGGCAATGTATTTTTGTGCTCCCTCTGCTTCTCAATATTAGAAACTTTATTTTGTTACTAGGAAAGTGAGAGTCTGGAGGGAAGGAAAGGCTGGATATTGAGTGGCCCTGAGGGGACAGAGGGGATTTTGGAAGAGGACATATTAGGAAAGGAATTAAAAAGTAATTGAACAGGTTGAGGAAAAGCAAATACATCTACCTCATTCTGATTCATTGGAGTTTAATAAGTAGAATGACAAAAACTCATTTTAGTTGACTCACAAACACTTAGCTGGTTGCTTTATAAACCTGCCTTCCCAGGAGTGTCTATATTTGATTAGTTTACTAGAATAAGAACTTGAAAGCTAAAGCTGATATGAATAGGATATATACCCAAAGGAGGACATCATTAACAAGCAAATTAAAAGAAATTATCTAGAGTTAATAACAAGATATTAATTAAAATGGTAACTACCATTTAATGCTTTTTTTCTATTTTTGTTTTTTCATAACTACCATTTTATACATATTAAACGAGGAAATAAAAACTCTTAGTACCCAATGCTGTTAAGGACATGAAATGGAAACATTTATACTTTGCTATAAATATCTTTAAAACGAATTTGGAAATCAATTTCAAGAGCTTTGAAGACAATTTATATGCTTTGATTCAATAATTCAACTCTAAGAATAGTATAATTTTTATTGTAAAGGAAAAATTAAATGCATAAAAATATTTATTGCTGGTATTTATAATAGTCCAAAGTTTGAAAATAAATGTTCAATAATAAAGTAGGAAATTCTGGTCTTAAATTAATAATATGGAGTGATTAAAAATACCACTGTGATGTCTATGAAACAATGTGCAAGATGCTTAAGAAAAGACAAAATAGGGGGCTCTCTGGTGGTGCAGGGGTAAAGTCTCAGCGCTATCAAACTATCAAGCTATCACCAGCCACTGGAGCATGAGTTTGATCCGGCCAGGGAGCTAACATGGCGCTGTAGACTTCTCCTGTCTTGCCCCGCTGCTCCCCTTTCAGTGTATTTTAGTCAATCCGCCTGTTTTGCTACCCACTCTGTCTCTGGTGAATCCTTTCACTGCCTGTACCTCTGGCCTACACCCCAGTTCTTATATGCATAAATAAAAATAAATCTTAAAAAAAAGAAAAGACAAAATAGTTTCTGTTCTATAATTTTAAGTGCGAAGAAATCAATGTAGGTATATATATATATATAGGATTAGACTACACTTGGAAAAGGGAAAGGATAATTGAGAATCTCTGTATAGTTTTTCCACGTAAATATCCACGACCACACTTGTGTAATGCATGCTTTATAAATGCTCTAAATCAAACTCCTTGCCATTTAGGATATTTTCCAAATAGGGATCCACGCACAGTCTCCAACTTAATTGTTCTATTCTCCTTGTCATTCAGAAGCATGCCCAGCTGCTAATATGGACTATTCCGCACCCACCCCCCAGCAACCTTAAGCTTTATTATGAACCAGCGTACACTGAAGCCCAGCCTACCCTTTCAAAATTTTAGGTAAAATTTTAAAAATTGTGGACTTTTTTTTTCCAGAACAATAAAAAAGAAACCAAAAAATTCTGTTAGGTTGCATAATGAAAATCCAAGGAATGCAGTGAAGTGAAGGAAAGTCAGTCGATCTAATTTTGATCATGAAGACCCAGAGAGTTGGCCCCACATGAGAGGAGACAGCTCCTGCCTTGCCCTGAGCATGAGCTCAGAGATGAGATCTCACTTTCCTCTCTGTGAAATGAGGAAACTGGATCTGATTTGGAACTCATCTTTATAAACATTTATTTTGTTTCGCTATTTTTTCATTTAGTTGATATATATAAATCTTAAAATTTAATTTTAAAAGTATTTATTTATTAGTAATGCTTTAATATGTTCCATTGACTTATAACAATGGATATGATTCAGAAATATAGGAAGCCATCTCTTCAGATATGGTTACCACACCACACACATCACCAAGACACCCATCGTACTCCATGTTATGTACTGAATAGGAATATTTTACACAAAAATCAGAATTTTTCTTCAGAAAAATCAGAAAATCTGGCAACCCTGGGCTCAAGTTTTCTTTACACAGAAAAAATGCTGGAGTTGACCAGCCACTAGTAGAGCAGGTGCCTGGAGTTGGCAGTGTCCACACCCTGTCTCACCTGCAGTAGCAATTGAATTGCAATCCCTAGGGCCCTCTGCACTTTCATATTAGGTTCAGAATGTGCTGGAAAATGTTTAATAAGTGGTTTTCCAGAGCAAAAATAAGCACTATTTTAATGTTTACTGATCTCCATGATGTAAATACGTATCCTCACCGTGACTAATTATAAGCCACGGACATGACAAAGATGTGAGGACCTCAGTTCTGTAATAAGTAAGCAGTGTAATGCAGCATGACATAATACAATATGATACAATAAACAACATACAATACAATATAATATATAACATCACAATGTAATATAACTAATATAATATGGGATAATTTAACATAGTACTGTATACTGTAGTATTTCTATGATATAGATATAAGAAATCAGTAACCTCAGAATTATAGATACTAGTAAAATAATAAAATAATTAGGAAGTTATGAGTTTTAGGTCTTTATTTACTTGTTTTAAGGATGATTAATTTCAGTGTATGTTTGCATAATTAATTTTTTAAAGATTTTTATTTATTTATTCATACAAGAACTGGGGTACAGGTCGGAGATGCGGGGGGGTGAGAGGATTCACCAGAGACAAAGAGTGGGGAGCAGAACAGGTGGATTGACTAAAATACACTCCTGAGGGGAGCTGTGGGCAAGATAGGAGAGGTCTGCTGAGCCATGGGGGTCACCTCCCTGGCTGGGGATCGAACTCGTGCTGCATTGGCTGCAGATTGCATCACAGTGCTGACGCTTAACCCCTTGGGCCACCAGGGAGGCCCCTGCATAACTTATTTTTTAATAAAGTTTATTTTTAACAGCCAGATCATTGGTTTCCTGGAAATTTAACAATTGGTCAACTTGGTTCTTTTTTTAAAGATTTATTTTTATTTATTTATGCATACAAGAACTGGGGTGTAGGCCAGAGGTGCGGGGTGAGAGGTTCATCAGAGACAGAGAGAGGAGCAGAACAGTCAGAATTACTGAAATACACCGCTGAGGGGAGCAGTGGGCAAGACAGGAGAGGTCTGCTGTGCCATGTGGGTTAGCTCCCTAGCACAGCAGTCTGGTAATAGCGCTGAGACTTAACCCCTAGGCCACTGGGGAGGCCCTTTGCTGATTATTCTTAAGGCCAGAGACAGTGTGTTATTTTCCAAACTCCCTTAACCACCAACCCACCACTTGGCATATAAAGCACACCCAATATAATTACTGAAAGAATGAATAAATATTCAGTGAGTCTTTATATCTAATCCTTTTTGCATCCTAAGGAGACAAATTTCTTTTCTAGGCAAAACAGGGACATTTTCTCACTTGCAATAACATTACTCTATTCACCAACTCCATATTCTCCTCATTTTATTAGTAAGAAATAAAGGGATTCTTTAGATGAAAGAATAAGATAATATTCTGATAATAAAGGAACTTTGGGGTAAAAAGTAAGATTGAGTGAAAAGCAGTTAAAAGTAGATCATTTAAAGGCCTGACTGTATGAAAACTGGCTCAAAATAATGCACACAAAGTGAGGTAATGTATATAAATTTACATCATTTTTTTTTAAATCATGCCTTTCTTCCATCTTCTTTCTTTTAGTTCCCTTGCATTATGCAAGAATGAATTACTAATTCATTCATTCATTTTGTATTTAGTTAGTGATAGATTGGGTGGGGTAAAAAACTTCACAGTTAATTATTAACATACCAAGGTCTGAAGAATTCTGTACTCCTGATGCCAGAAACAATTCCACTCAGTAATTTCTGCATTTTTATTAAAATGCCTTATAATCTACATGAGAGTGCCAAGTGACAGCTCAGAAATTGGCAGGCTGGATTTTTCTGTTCACAGGGAAAGTGCTTGGCTTTCATTTTAAGTGGCTACTTCTGAACCAGGGCTGATGGTTCACTCAATCCCTAGTGCCCTAGAGGATTTTTCTTTGAAGAACAAAAGAAGCAGATATAAATTTTAATGAATCATATTCTAGTTTATCCCTGAAAAGCACACCTCATTTAGGATATAGAGAGGTGAAAATAAACAAGCTTCACCCCATGTATCAGAAACCCCAGAGTTCTCTCTTAGTGATAGCTAAAACTGAGACATGTAGCATAAGAAAAAATTTCCCACCCCATCACAAAGAACCCATCTTCTCCTACAATCCCTTTAAAAAAAAATACATACGGTAGATTTTTCTGAAGCAACTCTGCCACTGAGGTGGCCAGTGTGATGGATAGGTACCTGTGACGATTTCCCTTTTCTTATATATATCCACCAAACAGACTGGACAGATACCCTCCTGCCGAGAGGGAGGTGATATTTCAAGCACTCTTTACCTGTTTTAAGTTTTGATAAAGTATACTACATGGATGTTATAGCGACCTGAAAAAATTTTGGTATGTATCTGGTAGTATAACTCCACATTCCCCAAATATTACCTTGAACAAGACTCAGAAAGTACACAAACTGGACTAGACTTCATATTGTCTCAGATCTGGGGGTAGAAGCAGAAGCATGGAAGGAAAATGTGGGAGATAGTCCATTTTTTCTCTCTCTCAGAAATATTTAATTGATGCAAACATTGTTTTAACATTAAATGTTAGGAACAGCAGTTAAGGAGATGGTTTTGATCCCAGGCATGCAATAAATAAATCTTTGGAGAGCACAGATTACCCAGGGTATTTCTATTAAATCCCTCCTATTAGAAGGAAATCACACAAATATGCTAACACACACCCCCACACCCCCCCCCCAAATTCTCCCCAGCCAAGTCTGGGTCTTGAGCAGAGTGGGAATCAGGAATCTAGTAACTTCTTTCTCCCCAATTTTGTTTTTAGTCATTAAACCTGAGGCTTCAGGTTTATTAAATTTTTATGTTTTATTTTTATGTTTTATGAGGATTTATTAAATTTTTATGTTTTATTTACTAATCTTATTGTAAGTGGTTCATAAATATTTAACATGTAAGAGCAGTCTGAATTCAACATCTGTCACCACTTGCTAGCAAAAGTTGACTGGGTGATCTTCGCCTTCACTCTTCACTTTCTCCTGCTTGGACTCTTAGAAAATCTTGTGTCTTGGGAAAAGAAAAGACTATCCCATAGACAGTAGATTATTTCTTTGTTATGACTGAGTAGCAGGGGAAACAACATTCTGATTTACCCTGGACTGAGAGGATTCCTAGAACTTTTAGTGCTAAAACCGTGAAATCCCTGGCAAATTGGGCTAAAATGGTCACTCTAAGTACTAGCTGTGCTCCCTCACCAGCATGTTCAAATATGTTTATTATTGATAATAATGTTAATGTATTGACAATCGAGATGATATTACAAGGTAGGAAACAAATCTTGAAAGACAACACACAGCTTTTATGACTTCATTAATGCATGCACTATCTCATATATTCATATTTCATATGTTCATAATTCAGCCATCTCATCAATATGTGAAAATATAAACTCTGGCATTAGAAGTTGGTACTTAAACTAATTTTTACTCCCCAAAATATGAAGAAACATTAAACAAATGTTATTATTAAGATCAGGAGCAAGATAAGGATGTTTTCTCTCACCACTGCTCTTCAATATAATACTGGAGGTCCTAGCCAGGGCAATAAGACAAGAGAAAGACATATAAGGAATCCAGATAGGGAAAGAAGAAGTAAAACTATCACTATTTGCAGATGATATGATAATATACATAGAGAACCCTAAAACCTCCACAGAAAAACTACTCAAAATAATCAACCTGTTCAGTAAAGTAGCAGGATACAAAATCAACACACAAAAATCAGTAGCCTTTCTATACAAAATTAATCTGAAGAAGAAGAAATCAAGAAAACCATCTCTTTTATAATTGAAACAAAAAAAATCAAATACTTGGAAATAAACCTAACAAAGAGGTGAAAGACCTATACAAAGAAAATTATAAAACACCATTAAAAGAAATTGAAGAAGACACAAAGAAATGGAAAGACATCCCCTACTCATGGATTGGAAGAATTAACAATATTAAAATGGCCATCCTCCCAAAAGCAATATACAGATTCAATGCTATTTCAATAAAAATCTCAATGACATTCTTCAAAGAAATAGAACAAATATTGATGAAATTCATATGGAACTACAAAAAAAAAACAAAAAAAAAAAACAAACCCACAAATAGCCAAAGCCCTACTGATGAAAATGAAGGAGAAAGGAGGTATCACACATCCAAACTTCAAGCTATACTACAACACCATAATAATTAAAACAGTTTGGTATTGGAACAAAAACAGATACACAGACCAATGGAACCAAATAAAGAGTCCAGAAATAAAGCCACACTTATATGGACAACTGATCTTTGACAAAGGAACAAAGAATATGCAATGGAACGTGGACAGTTTGTTCAATAAATGGTGCTGGGAAAACTGGACCTCCACATGCAAAAAAAAAAAAATGAAACTAGACCACTACCTCTCACTGTGCACAAAAATCAACCCAAAATGGATAAAAGAACTGGACATAAGACCTGAAACCATAAAATATATAGAAGAAAATACAGGTAAAACACTACAAGACATACATCTCAGAAACATCTTTAATGACTCATCACCCAAAGCAGGGATACTGAAGGCAAAGATAAACACCTGTGATTACATCAAACTGAAAAGCTGCTGTACAGCCAGAGACATTAACCAAAACAGAGACACATCCCACTGATTGGGAAAAAATCTTTGCACTCCAGTCAACTGATAAGGGACTGATCACATAGATATACAAAGAACTCACATGACTCAACAAAAACAAAATAAACAATCCAGTCAAGAAATGGGCAAAATAACTTAAAAGACATTTCTCCAAAGAGGAAATGCAAATGGCCAACAGGCATATGAAAAAATGTTCAATCCTACCTTATAATCAGGGAAACGCAAATCAAAACCACACTGAGATACCACCTTACACCAGTAAGAATGGCACATATCAAAAAAAAACAAGCAACAACAAATGTTGGTGAGGATGTGGTGAAAAAGGAACTCTCCTGCATTGCTGGTAGGAATGCAAACTGGTCCAACCACTATGGAAAGCTGTTTGGAGGTTCCTCAGTCTACTAAAAATGGAGCTACCTTATGACCCAGCAATTCCACTAGGAGGGATCTACCCGAAAGACACAAAAACATTGATTCAAAAGAACACCTGTACACCTATGCTTATTGCAGCACTATTTACCATAGGTAAAATACGGAAACAACCCAAATGCCCAAAAATTGATGACTGGATCAAGAAGATGTGGCATATATACACAATGGAATATTATTCAGTGATCAAAAATGATAAACTCATGGGCCTCCCTGGTGGCGCAGCGGTTGAGCGCTGGGTTGTGAAGCTGCCCGCAGCCTCCGCGGTGCCGGTTCGATCCCCGGCTGCTCCCCGGCCACCTGAGGAGGGTCCCACATGGGGCGCAGACCTCTCCTGCCGCCCGCTGCTCCCCTCAGCAGTGTACTTCGGTCCTTCTGCCTGCTCTGCTACCCGCTCTGGCTCTGATGAATTCTCCCACCCTCCCGTGCTTCTGACTGTACCCAGTGCTTGCATAAATAAATAAATAAATCTTGGGGAAAAAAAAAGATAAATTCATGCCATTTGCAGCAACGTGGATGGAGCTGGAAGGAATTATGCTCAGTGAAATAAGTCAGAAGGAAAAAGAAAAATATCGGATGGTTTCACTTATAACAGGAATATAGGGGAACCAAATAAGACATCAGTGTAAAAAATAATAACAGTACAAAAAATAATAACAGTACAACAAAGCAAAAACAGACATTTATAAATCAGAGACATACTGCAGGGGAGGAGGAGGGAGAGTCATCAGAGGGAGGGAGGGAGGAGCAAAGGGACTGAGGTGATGGTGCACGATGGTGCCTTGGGGAAGGAAGTTCTATGGACTCAACCTGAGGGGATGGAGGGAAGCAAATATTGTTTAAAAATAAAAATAAATTAAAAAAAATAAACCAAATGTTATTATTAGTAATAATAATAAAGTATTTCATTAAAGAAATACTTCCCCTGAAAGAAAATCCCCATTAAACCTTTCAATTATTTTCTCCGAAAATAAGTATCCAAATGCCAAGATTCTGCTATTTCTGATGCCAACCAAAGGTGATTAAATGAGTGAACATTATCTCTACAATCACAAAGAAAGTAATGTTTTTAGGTTCCCAGTAGGTCGGAGGCAGCTGGTGAAAGAAATGGGCAATTGCATAGACCATACAATGGGCCCCTTACCAGGTTTGTTTCAATGAAGAGGAACACTTCCGGTGGGGCTTCAAGATTTCAGCATCAGCAGAAATATTTGGTGTCAATGCAACCCAGATGCAGGTGGAGAAGACCAACTGGGAAGTCAGGACCATCTCTTCCAAAAGAAAGAAATGCTGATGAGTGCACTCAATATTGCTATCGATATTGTTTCTTCCTGGGTCTTACTGAAAATAGAATGCTAGGTAATATGTGTCAAGGAAAGAAGAGAGAGATTGCTTTCAATGCTGTGTCTTTGTTTGAGCAGAAAAATAGATTCCCATCACTTACAGGCAAACATCTGTCTGGATCATCAGCAAACTAAGGCAAATAAAGAAGCTTTTTCCATTTTCAACCTCTGCATCCTTTAGCCCACATTTCCAGGGAAGGCTCTTAATGTAAAGCTTGATCCCCTACTCAATAAACTCTCAGCTGCAGTCCTGGCAGACAAAGAAATGAGGTTAGGCATTATATCCCCTTAATCCAACACAACATCACTTGAATATATTTAATGATTCAACAAAATAATATGCTTAAAGAAAGCAGAGATGATTAATTTAACTTTAATTACACATTTCAAAACCTTTTCCTTTATCTTGTGGTTTCTTTTTAATCCAGAAAGGAATCTTTCCCTTCCCAAAGGCATTCAGATTGCCTTAGTTCAAACCAAAAATTTAATTATCATTTGTGTCAAATAATATTTTAAAATGATGGTATATTCCACTGAAGTCAAAGTGGTTTAATTTAAGGTATAATGTGTCAGATCATGTAATCTTTCTCTTCAAAATGACAAAATGGCTCGTGTTTCCTTAGCTTGAAAAGTCTGTAGGATGGCTAGGAAAGCTCTAGTCATGTGCAACCCCCTCCTTCTTATGTTTTCAATTTTTACTATTCCCCACCCCTGCCTTCTGCCAGCTATTTCACAAGCTCTGGTTTCTTTTCCGTTCCATTTATACCAAACATGCTCCGACCTCAGGGCCTTTGCATTGGTTGGCACCTTGCCTAACACATTCCTCACTGAGATATCATATGACTAACTTCTTGAACAAATTTAAATCTTTGCTCAAATGTCAATTACTCAATGAAGCATACCCTGGTTACTGATAAAATGCAATATGCTCTCTTTCTTCCAACACCCTGAGTTGCCAATGTACTTTATACCCCACTTAGTAATTTCTCTCTTTTTATGTTTATTATTTATAGTCATATTCATATAATCCTGCTAGAACATTAGCTTTACAAGGCATTAATCTTTCATTCCCTTGGGTATCCACTTGGGGCATATAAGAAGTGTTTAACAAAAAGTTGTTAATAATTATTAATACATTAAAAGCTATAGTAAAAAAGCTGACCTCCAACCTCCTTTAAAAAAAAAATTTACAGGGCCTCCCTGGTGGCGCAGCGGGTTGAGCGCTGCGCTGTGAAGCTGTCCGCAGCCTCTGCCTCAAGGGTTCGATTCCTGGCCAGCAAGGGAGATTCCCACATGGAGCAGCAGCCTTCTCCTGCCTCGCCCGCTGCTCCCCTCTGCAGTGTCTTCGGTACTTCTGCCTGTTCTGCTCCCCGCTCTGTCTCTGGTGAATCCTCTCAACCTCCCGTGCCTCTGGCCTATACCCCAGCTCTTGTACAAAAATAAATAAATCTTTAAAAAAATCAAGATGTTATATAAATAAAAATAAAAAATAAAAAATAAATCTATAATACTTACTAATATTTCTCCAAAAAGGGACTTCTCCAGAGCACCCAATTTGGAAAATTCTGATTTACAGTTAAATTTGTACTTTGCACATGTTCTTCATCAAAATTCTACATCCTATCATTGAGACTACTTTCAGTGATGGCTAAACTTTAATTCACTTGAAACAGTGGTAGCTGATAAATAATCAAGACAGAAAGAGGGAATTTCTTGAAGCAATACTTTGACTTGAAGGAATAAAATACCAAAATGGAAGCTGTCCTCTCTTCAGGCCAATGGTGAAACTATATGTGGCCAAATGCTTTTCACAAATACCTGGCAGGTCAGATGCCTCCTCACCATCACCTCAGATATGGCAGGGTGCCCTGGTTGCCTCCCTCTGCATTATAAAAGTGAATCAATGATGCAAATCCATCTGACCCTTTTATTGAATAATATGTGTTGGACAAACTACCCATATCAATATCAACAATAAGGAAGGAGTTGAAGCAGATTATTTCATCAGTTATGAACTTAAGTAGAAAATGGTCTGCATGAAAACAAAAATCATTGGCTTTTCAGCCATTGGGGTTTCAGTTCAATTAAAATAAGGCTTCTGTCTCTGTTGATGCTTACTTGGCTCCTTAACCTTACCCTTTTAGTGCTTTCTTTACAAAACCAGTAAGCTGCTTAAGAAAAAAAAGCAGAAAACCTCATCTGTCAAAATTAGAAAGTGTAAACTATCAGGAAACAAAATAAATCATGGGGCCTCTGGAGAATTTGTAAGAGTTTCAGTCCCCCTCGCATAAACTGCCTCCTGCTCATGTTTCTTCTGCTCTGATGTTGTCAGCCAATTTCTATTCCTTTGGCAGGAAGCCAAAGAAAAAATTTGAATAGCTTGGTTGTGTACCCGGTATTCAGTTTGGTACATGTAGCTACTATTTTGCCTACAAAGAGAAATCAAAAGGAAAGTGAAGTTCTTAATATAGTGCGGATCAGGACCATTTAACCAAAAAATTCCAAATCTCCAGAAATTTCTCATGTCTGTATGATGGCCAGCAGGTAAAAAATACCTTGAGTGGGTAATTACAGCACATAATATATGAATATGAAAAGACCTTTAGAGATCATTTAGATTGTCCATTTCTTGTTTTTATAGGTGAGTAATTCATTATTCTATAGATGAGTAATTCATTATTTATTTGCATTTATATATGCAATTTTTAAAATTTCCTTGTCTTATTTCTTTTACTTTGGGATTCTGGAAATATAAATACTATTATGACAACCTGGCCATGCCAAGAATAGCCAATATGGGGCATTTGCTATTCCTCAAAAAACCTCGTTCTTGCTCAGAAATGGTGTTTTCTCTCCTGTTTCCCAGAATCTCCACAGCCCCGGTGAAGTATCTTTCCTTTCTACCACTTTCTTTCTACCACTCCCACTTCATTACTGAGATACAGAATCAGCCGCCAGAGGAGCAGGGATTCTGAAGAATGTTGCTCAGCTTTACAGGGATGTGTGTGGTATTCAAGCAGCTCTCTTCACCGTAGTGTAATAGTACAATATTCCACTAGATGACAGCATAGGCTCCGTACTCCCATACAGACCACGCTAAGTATTCGAAAACCACAAACTAAATGATTTATTCTTACCCACACAGGCAGAATTAAATGGAAAGATGAATGATACAATGTCTGATTCAGGCAAAAACAAAATCTCTTTTATTAAGGAAATTAAATTATTCATCTTGAATGAAGATTTACTAATATTTGTTGGTTTCTCTGACTGAACCATCAGCACATTTAAGGTTTCTCCTCTTACTTAGATATAAGAATAATATTTCATTTTATATCTAGAAATGCTAGGAGATAGAACACTGTGGAAAAAAAGAAACTTTTTATCGAGATAAAGTGCCTGTCATGAAAGGACACTAGGTAAGGAACTGGGAGATTTGGCTCTGGGACTGGATGTCACATTTACTATACAATTTTTAGAAAGTGGCTTACCTTCCCCACACTTCCACTTCCTCTTCTGTATTCAAAAGCCAAATCCATCACTATGGCATTATACAGAGTAGTTTCATTAGCCTGAAAATCATTGTGCTCTCCTTCCTTACCCCTTTCTCCTCAGCCCCTGCCAACCACTGATCTTTTTTTTTCTGTTTTCAGAGTTGTGTCTTTTCTAGAAAGTCATACAGTATATAGCTCATACAGTATGTACAGTATATAGAATTATACAGTATGTAGCTTCTTCAAATCATCTTTCACTTAGTAATATACATTACCCACCATAATTTTTTGTGGCTTGATACTTTCTTTTTATTAACTTCCATTATATATTCCATTGTTTGGAGGTGCCACAGTTTACTTATTGGTTCATCTTCTATGAAGGACATCATGGTTGCTTCCAGCTTGGCAATTGTGAATAGCTGCTCTATACACTTGTGCAGATTTTTGCATGTACATAAGTATTCAGCTTTTTTTTTTTTTGGTAAATAAAAGGAGGGCAATTGCTGGATCATATAGGAAAAGTATGCTTAATTTCAAAAGAAACCACCAAACTGTCTTCAAAAGTGGTTGTAGCAATGAATGAAGAGTTTCTGTTGCTCCAAGTCCTTGCCATTTCGTATGGTCAGTGTTCCAGATTTTGGTCATTCTAAAATATGGCAATGGCATCTTATTGTTTGAATATGCATTACCCTGATGACTTAGGATATAGAACATCTTTTATATACTTATTTATCACCTATATAATTTCTTTGGTGAGATATCTGTTAAGGATTTGGCCTATTTTTAAATTTGACCTGTTTGTTTTAGGATTTTAGAGTTTAAAGATTTCCTGTGTATTTTGGAAAACAGTTCTTTTTCAGATGTCTTTTGAAAATACCTGTCTGACTTGTCTTGTTCTTTTGACACTGTGTTTTGTAAAGCAGAAATTTTAAACTTTAATGAAGTCTATTTTATCAATTTTCTTTTCATGGATAATGCTTTTGGTATTGAGTCTAAAAGGGCATCACCATAACTAGGGGCATCTAGGTTTTTTCCTATGTTATCTTCTAGGAGGTCTATAGTATTGCATTTTACATTTAGGTCTGTGATCTCATCAGTTAATTTTTGTGATGGGTGCAAGGTCTGTGTCTAGGTTTATTTTCTTTTTTGCATGTGCATGTCCAGTTGCTCCAGAACAATTTGTTGAAAAGATGATCTGTGTTTCACTGTTTATTATTTCTTAATTAAAAACATTTAAAAATTAGTCTTAGCAGACCTAAAAAAGCACATATCTGTAAAATCCATCTTTGGTAGAAAGACTTCAAAAAACAGCATTACCCTAAATATGTCTTTTCTGGCAAGAAATAATTTGACAGATTTAAAATATCAATTTGCTACAAAGCATGAGAAACGGGACACTTTGGATCAGACAAAATTTGGAGCAATTTGCATCTTAATTCACTTTTTTCATTCAAAGAAAACTCAACTGAGCCTATTAACACAGATAAGCAAAAATATTTGTTGACTGAATGACTGAGTTATTCCAAATAGACCTTTCATGAATCATTAAGTTTGTTTCCCAGAAGAAAGTTGAATTTGAGAGGAAACTTGGAGAAGCAACTGTGACTTGTGCAGTGCCACATAAATCTAAACAATGTTTAGACATTTGCTTAAAATTTCTTTCTTTTTATATGATACATTCAAAAAGTTTTTGTCCTATTTTCCCTTTTTTAAAAATTTGTGTTAAAGTATACCAGCTTAAAAATATAGACAAAAATAGAATTTTTAAAATATCATTTTAAAAGCCATAATATCATTTTTAAAGCCATAATTGGTTCTGGGAAAGATCATCAAAATAGCAAAAAATCTTAATTAAAAAATGGGTAGGGACCTAGATATTTGCAAGGTTTTAAGAATCATTTCATTAATTACTTGCTAGATATAAGGAAAAACAGAGAACTTTATACTGGAGAAATGTGGCTGCTGGCCCTTAACCCCAAGATCACATGGGGCCTCAGAAGCAGTGAGAGAAACAGACTTTCTGTGATTGCTGGTGTGACACAATATGAAGTCCATAGCATCATCTGTGAAGTGTTCTTGCCAAAAATGCTTCATTAAGTTTTCAGATGTAATTTCCATTAAGAATAGAAAAATAGCGGGAACAGAAAAACAAGTCAAGCAAAGCCAATTAGACAAATTCAGAATGAGGAACATTCCACAAGACAATTGAAAAATTGGCCCCATTCATCCAACTAGTTATACCCATTAGAAAAAAGAAAAAAGCAAGAAACTGTTGAGATTAACAAAAGTAAGTGAAGGGGGGAAAAATGAAGCCATTCTGCACTAAAAGAGTCTTGATGAATATAGAAACAAATGCAATACAATGCATTTGGGAATATCTGGAAAATCTGGGAGTAGTTGGAGAAATTTAAATCTGGATTAGTTATTTGATGGCACTGAGAATAAATATTCATTTTATCTGATGTCAAAATGGTATTATGATTGGAATGAAAATGTCCTACTTGTGAAAGATGTAATCTAAAGGGGGTAGCTGTGAAATATGTTGTTTATAATATTCATTAAAATATTTAAAAGTTTCTCTTTAAAACAGGTACACCTAGGCCTCCCCTGGTGGTGCAGGTGGTTGGGAGCAGCGCTGTGAAGCTGTCCGCAGCCTCTGCAGGGCCAGTTCAATGCCGGCCGGCCGGTGAGGGTACCACATGGCGCGGCAAACCTCTCCTGTCTGCCCACTGCTCCCCTCAGCAGTGTACTTCGTCAGTCTGCCTGTTCTGTTCCCCGCTCTGTTTCTGGTGAATCCTCTCACACATCTGGTCTGTACCCCAGTTCTTGTATAAATAAATAAATAAATCTTAAAAAAAAACCAACAGGTACACCTATTTTTTTTTCCTTATAGAAGTTATATCACATTTAGACACATACATCACTATTTTCTCATCTCTGTTCCTACTTGCAAATGGCTTGAGCTAATTGTAAAAGTTGTTTTATCTATAAAGTTAGACTGGCATTGTCACAAACCCAGCAACATGATGATACAGATTTAAATTTTGTGTATACAAACACATTCCCTAACAGAAGAACTTAGTCGATTTAGTTCATCAGAACTAAAAATAACTTACACAAATAGTTAAAATTACTATTTAATGATGCCTCCTATCTAGTACAGTGTCAAGGGCTTGACACTCATCCTCTCATTTGATTTTGTAACAACCTTATAAGTGCAGATTATTAATGTTATTTCAAAAGAAGGGAATCAAGTTTCAGAGAATTTATTGACCAGTATTAGAGGTAAAGTCAGATTTAAACCAAAGTCTGCCTTTCAAAAGTCTATGCTCTTAATCAACTTTGTATTCATTCTCCCCCATGTAGATTTTCAAATTCTAGTGATTTTGTGCCCATAGTGAACCTTGATGACATCAAGCAATCTTTCATTGTTACAGATAACTTTATGACATTGCGAAACTTGATATGGAATATCTCCATTATTTATTTCAAAAAAGTTCTTTTTTTAAAGATTTATTTATTTATGCATACAAGAACTGGAGTACAGGCCAGAGGTGCAGGGGGTGAGAGGATGCACTAGAGATAGAGTGGGGCGCAGAACAGGAGAATTGAATGAAACACACTGCTGAGGGGAGCAGCAGGCGAGGCAGGAGAGGACTACTGCGCCATGTGGGTAGCTCCCTGGCTGGGGATTGAACTTGGGCTTCAGTGACTATGGATAGCTTCATAGGTTGCGTCTTAACCCCTTGCGCCACCAGGGAGGCCCCCCAAAAATTCTTTTGACTTTCAAAGAAAATCTATTTGTTTTTCCAGGTGAACTGGAATTACTAGTGAACTACTATCTACAAATTATTGTTTGAAATTGCATAAAATTTATACATCCATTTGGGAAAATTAACACCTTTCTACAACAAGTCTTCCTACTTTGATAAAATGATGATTTTCATACATGAAACTTTGTAACTCCTAGTTTTATATTTTTGCAAAACACATACAAATCAGGCATGATAGTCATCAAATTACTCACATAAATTAATATGACTGCAAATATATACATATATTTAATTTCTTTTGGGTAGTGTGAAGTTTGGCAAATGAGTTGTGTCAAATTTTGTGGTGTAAACTGGTATATGATTTTCCCAGGGGGCTTATGGCAAATTCATAAAAAAATACTTAAGAGTAGACATACATGGAAAAATTAGCTTCAATTCTAGGACCTTATAATTACAGGAATTTATGAAAAATTACGCAAGCAAGTGAAAAAAAACATGTTTTTCAAACTAGAAAAACACTAGCATTCAATTAAAATTATTTATGAAAAATTGTGAAGTAGTACCATAATTGTATTTTATATGTATATATAAAATATTTATATAAATCATGTATATACAAATACATATAAATTATGTATATAAATACACATACATATATCTGCATACATGGGTAAATATGTGAGAAAACTAAATACAAATGTTAAATTAAGTACTATCAGCAATAAGTAAATTACACAAATTTGGCTTCTTTGTGTTTTTCTACATTTTCATTTTTTTCCCTAATCACCCTGTAATTTTTTTGTTTTGGAAAGAAGACACGATTATAGTAATATTACAAAAAGGCATTTTAGAAATGACTTGTTGATTAGTCTTTAATGCCCAGTAGATTGATACCACTCTACAGGGAACCTTTTGTGGCATTGAGGGAGTTTCAATGTGATCTTCGTGAAAAGATTGGAAGATGGGAAGATATAAATATCTTTTCCTCCAAACCACATTTCTCAAAGAAAATTAATATGAGATGAATAATTGTCTTTGACAATTTTGCTCTTATGACTTAAGAGTTCTTCACGGAAATTTATATTTTAAAGCTTCTCAACATCTTCTTATATGAATTGGGTGAGAATGTAGTGCTTTATTTTGTCATTATTCTATCCAAGAAAAGCTACAGAACATGTCATTTTAGAACCAAGAGTTTCTCATGAGTTGTCAAAATATCTGAAATTTTTTTTCAGGTGCTTTTTCTACCTGAAATGGAACAGAAAGCAATCTGGAACCGAATAATTAAAGATGCATTGTGTTCAACTCCTTAGAACGCTGGATACAAAGCTGTATATTTGTAGAACAAAGATTTGAACTTATACTATTATAGAGTCTGATTGTTTGAACATGATGCTCCTCATACTTACTAAGTTGCAGAATGGAATCATATAGACTATGGGCAGAAATGTACCTACTAAAATTCAGTTCTTTACAGATGAGAGTTCTTTAAAACAAGAGTCATAACATGGATTTGACATATCACTTAGTAATTGAGAGCTGGAATTGAGATTCAAAGCTTCTGAAGTTTTGTTACATTTTTATTAGTGTTATTTTGTATTGCTATGAGTTATAGAAATAATCGATTTAAAATTTTGTATTTTTAAAACTAAACATTCATTCTGGCCTTTATGTTGGAAAATCAACAGAATCAGGGAAAATTTTCTGACATTTAAGAAGCATAAAGTTATTAGGATTTTAAGGGCAGTCTATATTTTTTCCTAATACCTGGTTCTTTTTAAAGATGACACTTCTTCGGAAATATGTAGAAAAATGAAGTATGTCATATCTGCTGACAGCCATACCTCATTGTCCTGTTCTCTGAGGTTGTAAATAAGGACAATCTGATTCTGGTAGTCTTTCAACAGTATTATGTTTACACAATTATCACTGGGAATGTTACCAGTGTGTCTGTTCATGCATTTTTTAAAGTTTAATATGAATGACACATGAAAATTTCTCTTTGCCTATTACAATAAAAATGGAGAACAACTTTTTCCTTACAATAGTCTCTCTTTTTAAGGGTGAAAAAACTGTAGTTACCTTTATATATAAAATAGCCCATTTTTTAAAAAATATATTTTTACTGTTTAGATTATTCTCATTAGAACTGAATATTTCACAAACCCTATCTTTCTTATTTTATCCACAGGCTTCCTTTTTGAATTACCAAGTGGCCACTTTGAGAAAATGTTTCAGATCAGTAGAGACTCAGAAGAAAAGCCTTCAGCTGTGTCTGTACAGAAGTGGTGACTAGGATATAGAGTAAAAACATGTGTTGGTGAGACACACACTTGGGTGGCCTTGTCTTGAAAACTGGGAGCTGTGAATCCAAGTCTGGTAAGTATTTCCTTAAATGGTTATATACTTAGTCATTTCTGAATGGGTAGGATGTGCTTTTGCTCATTAAGGCAAGGATTCAAAAATGCAAAACACATTTTATACTCAGAAGTAGGCATAACTTGCCATTTAAGGCATTGAGATCATGTGGACTTAGGTTTTATCTCCTAGGTTTTCACAGGATCTCACTTTTTCACTTACTTCTCAGTGTTATAAAACTCAAAATGATTCATTTTTAGTCTGGTACTCTGACTTGCCTTATTTAGGTTAATCATTGCCTATTCATGTATTCCCTCTTTTCTCTTTATTTGATTTGCATTTGAAAAAAATTTATTATTTTTACTATTTACATTAAATCTAGATTTTCAACAAACTGGCTATTCATTCTACTGTGGTGTCTATTATAACGTTTCATTCCACCTTAATTTTGGCAGCCCTACTTGCAGTCTCAAAAAGAGCAGAAAAAAATCTTGATTATTTTAAAATTTGTGCCTCTGAAATATGAAAAGATATTCTCAGTTAACTAGAAAATGATTGCTTACTTTGAAATATCTAACATAGCTCTTAGATCTCTCCAAATAGGCAAATAAGCTGACTAGTTTCTTTAATTTCACTCTGTCATCTGAAATCTTAAAAAAAGGGTTATTTTAGCATCACATGTGTAACAATAGAGTTAGGATTCTATGTGTGACTGAGCTAAGATGATAGTGCTCCAACTTATAAGGCACTAAATATGTGTTAACTGAATTATTCTGATGCCATATTAGAATTTATAGAGAAAATTTATGAGTCTCCTGGAAATCTTGAGTGGTTTTAAGGTGGTACAATAAAAAATTCCCAAAAGAATTTTGGGATGATTTTGATGAAAATATAAAAGAGAATGGTAATGTATAAAAAGCAGCAGAAATGGGATTTTCACTTTATGTCTTTTTACTTTACCCATTAATGTCTTAAATGAAGGGAATATAAAAAAATACTTAAAATATACTTAATATTTCTAAGTGTCTTTAAATCAAAAGGGAAAATCTTTTCCCTTATATTTCTTGAGGAAGCATATGATGCTACCATCCACACTAGTTCCACCATCCTTCATTCAGTTTCCTTTACCTCTTCTCTCGTGGCAGCGATCACCCAAAGTGAATACAATGGAAGCAAACAAGACACAGGTGACTCAGTTTGTTCTCACAGGACTCACAGATCGTCCTGGGCTGCAGGTCCCTCTGTTCCTGGTGTTCTTGGCCATCTACCTCATCACCATGGTGGGCAACCTTGGACTGATTCTTCTCATCTGGAAGGACCCCCAACTTCACACCCCCATGTACTTCTTCCTTGGAGGTTTAGCCTTTGCAGATGCTTGGTCTTCATCCTCTGTGACTCCCAAAATGCTTGTGATTCTTTTATCTAAGAATCACATAATATCGTTGGTTGAATGCTTTACCCAATTTTATGTTTTTGCTTCCAGTGCCAGCACAGAATGTTTTCTCTTGGTAGTCATGGCCTATGATCGCTATGTAGCCATATGTAACCCCTTGCTTTATCCAATCGTGATGTCCAACAGAGTCTGCACTCATTTGATAAGTATATCATATGTAATTGGGTTTCTGCATCCCATAATTCACGTCGGATTACTATTTAGATTAACTTTTTGCAGGTCCAACATAATACATCATTTTTACTGTGAAATTTTGCCACTATATACAATTTCTTGTACTGACCCATCTATTAACTCATCAGTGCTTTTCATTTTCTCAGCTTTAATACAAGCTTTCACTTTTATGACCATCATAGTTTCCTATACTCGTGTCCTCTTTGCCATCCTGAAAAAGAAGTCTGAAAAGGGCAGGAGCAAAGCCTTCTCCACATGCAGTGCCCATCTGCTCTCTGTTTCCTTATTCTATGGCACCCTCTTCTTCATGTATGTGCGCCCTGGGTCTGGACCAGACCAATATCAAGATAAAATGTATTCACTGTTCTACACGATAATAATTCCCCTGTTAAACCCCTTCATTTACAGCCTAAGAAACAAGGAAGTTTTAGGGGCACTGAGAAAAGTGATAAAGAAATAAATATTTTTAGGATACCTTTTATAATTCTATTCATCCTACTTCTGTTTAAATAAAACTTAATATCTGACCTGAGTTTTGTACATAGTAGAAACTTAATAAATAGTTGTTACATGAATGAGTAATAAGGCTTAGACTATATAAGTTTATCTCTGTCATATGTGATTGTGATCCTCAATCACTCCACTTACCTTCTTATTTTTTTTTGCTGTAGATGTTTACATGTGTCCTCGAGGATGAAAGTGATCTGAAATCCCCAAATTACTAAATGTCTATAACAAAGAACCTCTTTTGTTTACCAATGAAAATTTTTTAGAAACTCTTTTGAACTGATTTTCTTGTCAAGGAAGACTCAGCTATGTAAAAAAAAAAAGTACTTATGCACTTCTAAACAAATCTAGAGGAAATAATTTTTTTAAACCTTCCCTCAAGTAGATTTTTATAATGACACAATCAACATGTACCCCAAAGTAATATTGTTAGACTAAAAATAGAACATATGTTCCTCTTCAGGCTTAAAAAATGAACATACTCTGAGGATTTAAAATGAATTTTGAAAATTAAACTTGTAATGTAAATCATCATTAAATACCTAAAATAATTTTCTTACAATATAATTATAAAAGTTTGTGTTTTTAGAAACATCCACTTTTTAATTTACTCAGTAATTAAATTGAGTGAACAATTTGTTGTGGACACACATATACCAATTTAATACATTTTTTCTGGAGTTGACAATGTGAAATAGAAGATTAGTTAAGCAACATATTAATAGCTTAAGTTTATTTTTTCCTTAAAAATTTATAGCTGGGCCTTTTGTGTCTTTGGCCTCTTGAGTATTAATTACAGGTTGTGAATATTCTAGTGGAAAGTAAAGGACAGGAATATCTCCATATACAAGTCACATTCCCTTTACCCCTAATTTACTACTATTATTTGAGGATATTAACACTTTTTTGAGCCATACGACCCAAAAAACCCATGGTGGGCAGACGTTCAGCACAATGGATTGGGGCTTAATTTCCTTTTACCTTGGATCCTCTCTTTGCATTTGAGCTCTGCCTTCTGCTTTGTGGGCTCATTTTAAGCAGGTAGATCTCTATGGTACAGAATCTCTGTAAAAGTTCTTGTCTCCATCTTTCTACAGCCATGGTCATTGGCAAAGTTTTCTCATTTTTCTTTTTTTTTTAATTTCTTTTTTATTTTTTTCTCTATTTTTAATTTTTTTTATTTGTTACATCATTGTTCTTTTGTAAACAATATTTGCTTCCCCCACCCCCTCAGGTGTAGTTCCCATAGAGTTTCCTTCACCAATGCACCCGGGCACCATCACCTCAGTCCCCGGTGCTCCTCCCTCCCTTCCTCCCTCTGATCCCTTTCCCTCCTCCTCCCCTGCAGTATGTCTCTGATTTATAATGGTCCGTGTTTGCTTTGTTGTATTTCATACTGTTATTATTTTTTTACACTGATGTCATATTGGGTTCCCCCATATTCCTGCTATAAGTGAAACCATCCGATATTTTTCTTTTTCCTTCTGGCTTATTTCACTGAGCATAATTCCTTCTAGTTCTATCCACATTGCTTCAAATGGTATGAGTTTATCATTTTTGATTGCTGAATAATATTCCATCCTGTATATATGCTACATCTTCTTGATGCAGTCATCTATTTTTGGGTATTTGGGTTGTTTTCAGGTTTTACCTATGGTAAATAGTGCTGCAATAAGCATAGGTGTACAGGTGTTCTTCTGACAATGTTTTTATGTCCTTTGGGTAGATCCCTAGGAGTGGAATTGCTGGGTCGTAAGGTAGCTCCATTTTTAGTAGACTGAGGAACCTCCAAACAGCTTTCCATAGTGGTTGGACCAGTTTGCACTCCCACCAGCAATGCAGGAGAGTTCCTTTTTCACCACATCCTCACCAACATTTGTTGTTGCTTGTTTTTTTGATATGTGCCATTCTTACTGGTGTAAGGTGGTATCTCAATGTGGTTTTAATTTGCATTTCCCTGATGATAAGGGATGTTGAACATTTTTCATATGCCTGTTGGCCATTTGCATTTCCTCTTTGGAGAAATGTCTTTTAAGTTCTTCTGCCCATTTCTTGACTGGATTGTTTATTTTGTTTTTGTTGAGCTGTGTGAGTTCTTTGTATATCTTTGTGATCAGTCCCTTATAAGTTGACTGGAGTGCAAAGATTTTTTCCCAATCAGTGGGGTGTCTCTCTGTTTTGGTTAATGTCTCTTTCGCTGTGCAGAAGCTTTTCAATTTGATGTAATCCCAGCTGTTTATGTTTTCCTTGACTTTCTTTGCTTTGGGTAATGAGTCTTTAAAGATGTTATTGCGATGTATGTCTTGTAGTTTTTTAGTCATTTTTATTTCTTCAGTGACATAAAAAGAAAACATACAAAGAAAAAACCCTAATATTTTGGGGTGTAACCCACAGAGCAAACTATTACATCTCTATGCCTCTCTGCTATAATTCACACAGATTAGGACTGCCATCCTCATTGACACCCCAAGAAAAACAATCACAGAAGGTTCTATAGCCAATGGGGATGAGACTTTTGCAAGAATTAAGATTTTAATTACTTATTTAAAGCTTTTCTAAATTTCCTTGTGACTATCCCTTATAAATTTTGCTCTTTTAATCATTCTCAGTCTATAATAACGTACATCCACATAAACTTTCTTTCCCTCTCCTTTATTCTTCCTTCTCCAACTCTTCCTTTCAATTTAATTTTTTAAATAAAGTATTAACTTTCTGTATTTTAGGATAGTTAGCCATTCACAGAGACATTACTCTATTCTTAGATTAGTCAAGTTGGTTTCCCCCCCCACAATATGGTTAGTGTCCTCAAAGCACAGTGGTATTTGTGGAGGCAGTGACTGTGGATACACCTATGGCCACAGTTGACAATGGGGGATGTGACCTGCTCTGGCATCTGGCTCTGCCTTCCAGAGTCAGCTGAGTCCCAGACCTTGAGCCCTGTGAACAGGCCTAGCCCTCCTTGCCAGGAGATACAAGTTTGGTAGATCAGGACCCATAATCAGCAGGGAAGCAGGGTGGGAAGTGAAGACAACTGAAGCACTTAACATAGCTTGCTGTGGAGAGAGAGGAAAGGAGGCATAGAAGACCAATCTTAACTCTACAACAAAACTGAGATCAAATATTTAACTTCCACATGCCTCAAAACCACCTACCTTAAATCAAAGGTAAAAAAGATGAGAAACAAAACTAAACCTTCAATGCTCCAATCACACACATAGAAAAAAATAAATAAGGCAACACACACACCTAGGAAGCAAGGAACATCTGAACCCAAGATGGATAAGTGAAAATAGAGAAGTTCTGGCACATATATAAAGGATACTGAAAAAACAAACCTATTAGACAAAGATTTTAAAACAATATTGAAAATGCTATATGGTAAAATCTTTCAACCAAAGACAAATAGGCAAGGGCATGACACTAGAAAGCAGATCCACGAACAAAAAGTCTTTGATACTGAAAATATTAAAGGATGATGAAAAACAGACTCTGAATGAAATGAAGCACTTTAAATTAGAATTTATAAAGAATTAAAACTTGCAGAAGAGAGGATTTCAGAAATAGAAGCCTCATGTACAAGTTATGCAATTAGAAAAAGAGAGAGAAACAATACACAAAAATGAGGAAATCTGGGCCTCCCTGGTGGTGCAGTGGTTGAGCGCTGGGTTGCGAAGCTGCCCGCAGCCTCTGCAGCGCCAATTGGATCCCCTGCCACAGGCGAGGGTCCCACATGGCACGCAGACCTCTCCTGGCGCCCGCTGGTTCCCTCAGCAGTGTATTTTGTCAGTCTGCCTGCTCTGCTCTCCCCTCTGGCTCTGGTGAATTCTCTCACCCTCCCGTGCTTCTGACTGTACCCAGTGCTTGTATAAATAAATCTTTAAAAAAAATTTGAGGAAATCTATAAGAAACATCAATTAGAAGAGAGACATAAGGATAATGGGTATTCAGAAGGTGAAGAGAGAAAGTAGGGAGCAGAGACCGTAGCCAAAGAAAGTACAGCAGAAAATTTCCCAAACCTAAGGAATAAAATAAAGACATATCCAGGAAACAGAACATCCAAATTTTTATTTTTTTTATTTTATTTTTTTTGTATGTAAACTTTTTATTTTAACATCCAAATTTTTAAATGCAAAATGACCTAAACCAAGATACACCATTATTAAATGTTCAAAAAGCAAAGATAAAGAAACATTTTTGTAGGAATCCAGGAAAAAGGTAATTTACAATGCCATCCAAATTATCCTTTCTTCAGATTTCATCCCAGCCATCCTCCAGACAAGAAAAGAATAGAGTGAGATATTCACAATCCTAAAAAAACAAGGATTGGCAGCCAAATCCTGTAAAATTATCATTCCAATATGAAGGCAAAATAAAGGCTTTCCCAGACTAACAGGAGCTAATGAATTTTATCACCACGATGAGACCTGCCCTCCAAGAAATACTGAAATTTCTTCAATAAAAAAATGAAACACAAAACCCTGAGCAAAGCAACAACAGGAATACAAAATCAGAAGCATGAACAAGAATATTATGAACAATACACTAAAGAGGAGGAAGAAAAGGTCAGAACCTGTATAAGTGTTGAAGAATTGACACTAGTTCATAAAGGACTTTTTTAAACTTAGAAATTTAGGTATAATTCTATATTTCATAACTTTGTATTCCACATGTATCAATAAGTTACAACATCAGTATTTGTCTTTCTCCTTCTGATTTATTTAGCTTAGTGTAATCTCTTCCAATTCCATCCATGTTGTTGCAAATGACAATAGTTTATCTTTTTTGATAGCTGAGTAATACAGTATTCCATTATGTATACACACCACATCTTCCTGATCCACTCATCCATATTTTGCACATAGTTATTTCCAAAGTTTGGTTAGTGTAAATAGTGCTGCAGTGAACACAGGAGGGCATGTTTCCCTTCAGAATTGTGTTTTTGCATTCTTTGAATAGATATCCAGACACTATTTGTAATATTATTTGTTTTCTTTTTATTGAATTGTATGAGTTCTCTCTAGAACTAGGACTGATCTTGAACATCAGTCTCTTGAAGGTTAATCAAAGACAGTTAGGCAAGTACATATTCGAAAGGAGATCCTGGAACAAAAAGAGTTCTTCACCAAAGAGACTGAAAATATTAAAGAAACATGGAAAAGAAGGTTTATAATTTAAACATATTTTATACCTCTCAGTGGTTTTACATTATTGCCAAATATGAAAGGTCAGCTATATTTCTTGACAAGTTTCATCACACATGTAGATATAGATAAATGATGGCGTGTATGTGTGCATTTATATATATTTAATTTATTTTTGGTAGTTTAAAGTTTGAAAAAAATTGTTTTAAAATTTGTATTGTAAAATATAAATTGAAATAATTTTCCAAGAGGACCATTGAATAGTTGTGGGAAAAAAAAAATCCTTAGCAGTGTATTCCTACTAGGGAATATTAGCTTCAAATTTAGGACTTTGTAACTACAGATATTCATGAAAAGATATGTAACCAAGGGAAAGAAACCCACATGTTCTTCAAACAAATGATACCAAAATGCACAATATTAAATTTAAAAGTTCATGAATAATTCTGTATACCAGTGACATAATTTTATCTTAAAATATATGTGTTAACAACAAGACAATAGATCCTAATGTCTCAGCATAGTCAGTTAAACTATGTGCACATCACCAGAAACATAATTATAGATTTGACTGTCCCAGCACAGGAAAATCTTAAACCAGAGACTCAGGAATTGCCTACTCAGCACCACATGGGCAAAAATAACCCTTACAGAGTAACCTTGAAATAACCAATCAAATTTTTGCTTAGTAGAACTTCCTTATTCCCTTCTTTTCTGTCTATAAAAGTGTTTCATTTGCACAAGTCCTCCAATCTCAATTTCCTTTCTGTCTGCTGTATTGGTTGCTACCTTATTTAAACCTCTTTTTGGTCAAAAAATCTTTTAGAGTATTTAATACTCCTCAGTTTATCTTGTAACAATCTACATTATATATGTATATATAGCTACATGCATGTGTAAAAAGTTAACTATATCAGTGTTTACTAAGATTACAATTCATTTTTCCTTATGCTCTCTACATTTTAATATTTTTCTATAATTAATCCCTTATTCTCAGAAATTAAAAAAAAAAACAAAGCTTTAAGAGTAATAGTTACAATACGTATGTTAGAAAAGATTTGCTGATTAGTCAATAATGCCCAGTAGACATATCACCTACAGGGAATCTTTGGGTGGCATTGAGGGAGTTTCAATATTATCTTCACAAACAGGTTGGAGGATGGGAGGATATAAGTATCTTTCCCTCCAAACTGCTTTTGCAAATAAAAATAGTATGAGACAAATAATTGTCTTTGACATTTTTATCCTTCTATCTTAAGACATCTTCATGAAAATTTATATTTTATGACACCTCTGCATCTTGTATGAATTGGGTGAGAATTTAGTGCTCTATTTTAATTATTCTTTGCATGAAAAGAGACAGAACATATCCTTTGAGTTTCGTATAGGTTGTCAAATACTTAAAAAAAATTTCAGGTTATTTATCTACCAGATGAACAGAAGCAATCTAAAAGTGAATAGCTAAATAAGTTCAATACCTCTGAACCCTTATGGATACAAAGTTAAAATCTGTAGAATGAAATGAACTGATGCTATTATAGAACTCTGTGTTTGAGGACTATGCTATGCTACCTAATGGAAAGCAAAGGGGAGTCACAGTCTATTCATAGCCTGTAGGCTGGAATATTGCTTGTAAAACACAATGTGTTACACTGGAAACCTTAAAATATGAATTCTAAGTGACTTTGGCTGTCACTTAGTAATTTAGAGGTAGACCTACGACTCAAATCTTCTGAAATTTTGTTATATTTTTGTTAGCATTTTCTTTGCCAGAATAAAAGATTACTGATTTAATCTGTTTAATATTTTGTGTCATTAAAACTAAGAATCTTTCTGGCTTTACTTAACTCTGAAAACTCAGAATCAGGAAGATTTTTCAACAGTTAAGAAATCTACAGCTATGTTGATTTTAAGGGCATTGTATGACTTCTGCTTCAACCTAGTTCTTATTTAGATAGTGCTTGAATGAACTTGCAGGAAAAAAAGAGTCAACCCATCTGCAGAGAGCCACACCTCATTATTGAATTTTAGGGAGAGGGTAAAATGTTAGTGATTTGACAGCTGTGTGCTTACTCAGGCATTACTGCCAATGTCACCAGCCTCTTTGCTCATGCTTTTTAATGCCTAATATAAATCTCAAACAAATTTTCTTTTCACATTTCTATGAAAAAAGAGTACTGTTTTCCTCAAACTAGCCTGCATTTAAGGGGAAAAACTCTAGGTGCCTTTCTATATTCAATACTCCAATTCTTCAATCTATTTTTAGAGTTCAAAGATTATTCTCATAAGGACCGGTTTCTCACAAACCCTATTGTCCATGAATTTTCCATCATCTGCCTTTTTTATTACCAAGTGGGTAATTATGAACTTGGAGAGTGTGGTCTTCAGCTAGGTCTGTACAAAATCAGTAGCTAGGTTGTAGGAGTAAAGAAAAATCCTTACAATCATTTTGGAATTTTGCCTCTGAAATATTAAAAGACATTCCCAGTTAACTGTATGATAATTACCTACATTTGGCATGCCTAACATGGCTCTTAGATTTATCCCCAATATGCAGTAAACTGGATAGTTTGTTTCTTCTGTAATTTTTAAAAAAGGGGGTTATTTTAGTATCATGGTGTCATGGCAGAATTTGGATTCTATGTGTGACTGACATAAAAATGACATTGCTTCAATTTAGGAAGTACTAAATAAATATTTGTGATTGAATGAATGTATTTCCATACGAGAGCTTATTGAGAAAATAAAAAAGAAATTATAAGAACTTTGCAGTAGATTGCAGAAAATTTAATGAAGTCACTATTATGAATTTTGGGTGGCTTGGCAACAATGTAGTCAAGTAACAATGGTAATGGAGAGAACTGCAGTAATAGGATCTCACTTAATGTCTTATTACTCAACTGATTAATGTCTAAGAGTAAGGAATATACATATATTTAATACCAACGAGGGAGGTAATTTTTGTTCAATAGAATATTACAGTATTCCTGAGAAAGTGTCTAGCTTTAAGAAGTTTTAAAATAAAATGTATTATGTATTTCTAGTCTTAAATCTGTAACATTTTATATTCATTCATTCAATTTTAATGTATTTATGAAAGACAAGTAATTGGACCAAGTCAACTGATGTCTGCAACCCTCTCATTAATCCTTCAAGTAATTACTTATTTTTAGATTAAATCCTTTTTTTTGAGTTATTTATTTATGCATACAAGAACTGGGGTACAGGCCAGAGTTGTGGGGGGTGAGAGAACTCACCAGAGACAGAGCGGGGAACAGAACAGGCAGATCGACCAAAACACACTGCTGAGGGGAGCAGCAGGCGAGGCAGGAAAGGTCTACTGTGCCATGTGGGTAGCTCCCTGGCTGGGAATCGAACTCGTGCTGCAGTGGCTGCAGACAGCTTCATAGCCTGTGTCTTAACCCTGTGCACCACCAGGGAGGCCCCAGATTAAATCCTTTTAAAAGAAGCTTTAATTTTTAAAATTATTCATAATATACTCATTTTTTGGTGTATTTTTTTTTTTTTTAATTTTCTAGAGGCATGTCTTATTTATTTATTTATTTATTATTTGTTTGTTTGTTTGGTTTATACATGCACTGGGTACAGTCAGAAGCGCGGGAGGGTGAGAGAATTCACCAGAGCCAGAGCAGGGAGCAGAGCAGGCAGAAGGACCGAAGTACACTGCTGAGGGGAGCAGCGGGCGGCAGGAGAGGTCTACACGCCATGTGGGACCCTCCTCCGGTGGCCGGGGAGCAGCCGGGGATCGAACCGGTGCCGTAGAGGCCGTGGGTAGCTTCGCAACCCAGCGCTCAACCGCTGCGCCACCGGGGAGGCCCGGTGTATTTTTTTTAAAGGAACACTGTACTACCATATTTCTTGAGGAAAGGTCTCTGTAATAGAGGAATATTTCATTGCAACCCTATACCAGCTCTATGATCCTTATTTCATTTTTCTTTACCTCTTCTCTCATGGCAGTGATCACCCCAAGTGAATACAATGGAAGCAAACAAGACACAGGTGACTCAGTTTGTTCTCACAGGACTCACAGATCGTCCTGGGCTGCAGGTCCCTCTGTTCCTGGTGTTCTTGGCCATCTACCTCATCACCATGGTGGGCAACCTTGGACTGATTCTTCTCATCTGGAAGGACCCCCAACTTCACACCCCCATGTACTTCTTCCTTGGAGGTTTAGCCTTTGCAGATGCTTGGTCTTCATCCTCTGTGACCCCCAGAATGCTTGTCAACCTCTTAGACAAGAGTCGAATGATATCCCTCTTTGAGTGCATGGCCCAATACTACTTTTTTGGTTCCAGTGCCACCACAGAATGTTTTCTCTTGGTAGTCATGGCCTATGACCGTTATGTAGCCATATGTAACCCCTTGCTTTATCCAGTGGTGATGTCCAACAGACTCTGCATCTGGTTGATAAGTATATCATATGTAATAGGTTTTCTGCATCTCACAATTCACATAGGATTACTATTTAGATTAACCTTCTGCAGGTCTAACATAATACATCATTTCTACTGTGAAATCTTGCCACTATATACAATTTCTTGCACCGATCCATCTATTAATGCATTGGTGGTTTTTATTTTCTCAACATTTATACAAGCTTTTACTTTTATGACCATCATAGTTTCCTATACTCGTGTCCTCTTTGCCATCCTGAAAAAGAAGTCTGAAAAGGGCAGGAGCAAAGCCTTCTCCACATGCAGTGCCCATCTGCTATCTGTTCTCTTATTCTATGGTACTCTTTTCTTCATGTATGTGCTTCCTGGGTCTGGACCAGATCAATATCAAGATAAAATGTATTCACTGTTCTATACAATTATAATTCCCCTGTTAAATCCTTTTATTTACAGTCTGCGAAACAAGGAAGTTTTAGGGGCACTGAGAAAAGTGATAAAGAAATAAATATTTTTTTGGAAAACTCCCATTTTCTTTTCTATTTAAATAAAACACAATATCTGATTTGGGTTTTTTTCACATAGTGGGGTCATAAATTGCTATTTAAATGAATGAATAAAAAAACTCAGACTAGATATTGTCTTAAGTTATTGAAATCATCAAAATAATTAATTAAGAAAAGACTCCACTTAGTATTTTTCTGTTGTGGTTGTTATTTTAAATTCATCCTCAAGGGTGAACGTGAAGTGAAATTCTCAAATTTCTAAATTTTTGAAAAATGAATAAATTGTATTTTTACTTATATACACCTCAAATATTTTTACGGTTAAATTTTAGATCACTTATTAATTTCAAATTTTTATTTCTTGAAATAATATTTCATTATAACTTTACACAAGTTTCAGGTGTGCATCTTTGAGAATCTATGTGTATATCCTACACTAATTTCACCACTAAAAGTCCAATTCTCTTCTTTATCATAGCTTTGTTCCTTCTTCCCAATTTATCCACCCTATCCCGTTCATTCTGGTAATCATGAATAGGTCTTATAATCCAACAGTTTTTGTTTTATTTAGTGCATCTGTTTATTTTCTCTATATAACAGATGAGTGAAGTCATATGGTGTTTGTCTTTCTCTGTGTGGCTTATTTCAATCCTGTCATTTGCAGCAACACAGATGGACCTAGGGAATTATGCTTAATTATACTCTTTTCAAGAGAAGAGAGACTCAAACCAAGCAAATCCTCTGTATAAAGGTTTATATTTGTTTTATTTTAGTTCTTTCATTTTGTTTAGTTTCTTTATATACCACAGATGAGTGAAATCATATGATGTTTGTCTTTTTCCATCAGATTGATTTCATTAAGTGTAATAACCTCTGGGGTTATCCATGTTGTTACAAGTAGTAGGATTTTATTTTATTTACTCTAGAGTTGAGTAGTATTCCATTTCTTTTATTTTATATATTTTTACATCATTTTTCATTTTTGTATAATGTATGCATTTTCATCTTAATTATAGTCCCTGTAAAATTCCCACCACCCTAATTTTGATCCTACTCCCTTCTACCCCTCTGTAGAGTGTCTCTGGTTTATAGTTGCCTGTTGAGTTTAATTTTCACTTTATTATAATTAGTCTTTTTCCTGATCCCTTATTTGGATCTTGTAAATTCCTGCTATGAGTGAGACCATCCGGTATTTTTCTTTTTCTTCTGGCTTATTTTGCTGAGCATGATCCCTTCCAGCTCCATCCATGTTGCTGCAAATGGCATGAGTTTCTCTTTTTTAAGTTCAAGTTTTATTGATTTTTATGATATATTTTCTTTTATTGAGGTAACAAATAACAACTGGTGTCACTTATATAATGGAATGTAGGGAAACAAAACAGTCAGATAAAAATCAAACCAAAAACAAACCCTAGAGATCTGACTATAGATTTGAAGTAACCAGAGTGGGGAGGAGGGAGAGAGAGCAAAGTGGAGAGGGGGTCCAATTGTCTATGGTCAAGGATTTTGGTGTGTTGGTGTTGGATGTGCTGTATTATATACATCACCATATGCAGTGTTGTATTACATTCTTAAGAGTTGACTTTCTAATTTATCTCCTCTCTTTGGTATGTCTTTCACCAAAGATATTCCAGGTTTGGTGAATATAACTCTGCTTGTGTTTTATGCCAATGACTAGAGTGTCTTAAACTTGCTACTCTGTTAGGAGGAGGAGAAAAGATGGCAGATAAAATGGTAGGGAAAAATTATACATATAAGTTTTAGTTTACCCTCATAAAAGAATGGGGTTTATAATTGAGAGGTAGATAAAATAGATATAAGGTGATATATCTTCAATTGCTGTTGTAACAAATTACCACAAATTTAGTGGCTCAAAACATAAATATATCACATTACAGATCTGTAGTTCAGAAATGAGACATAAATTGTACAGAACTAGTGTCAATGTGTCAGCAGGGCTGAATTCCCTAAATTCTTTTCCATCAAATCTGGAAAGAAATTGCTTCCTTTTCTTTTCCATCTTTTATAGGCTACCCACATTCTTTGGTACATGGGCCCCTTCTTCCATCTTCAAAGCCAGCACTGTGGCATCTCTCTGTGCCTATCTTTCATAGTCACCTCTTTCTTTGCCTTTGACTCTTCTTTCTCCCTATTCCATTTTCAGAACCCTCATGGTTACATTGGTATCACCCTGACCTAATTGAGGATAATCTCCTTATTTTAAGATCAGATAAAGACTAGCAACTATAATTCAATCTGCAGTATTAATTCCCCATTTCCATGTAACCTAACATATACACAGGTTCACACTCAGGGGGTGAGGGGGGCATTATGTTGCCTATAACAGGTAGTTTTACAAAATAGGGACTTTTGCCTGGATTTCAATTTAGTGCACTAGAAAGGATTCATTTCTAGCTGTTCCCTTTTTATGGCTACATCAATATACACTTCACCTTGCATAGTGTGTGGACCAGAGTCTTGAAGTTTAGTTTTAGAAGTTACTTCTCTCACTATATTTTCATGGCATGGGTCCAGAAATTCATGGAGTCTGAGCATATCCAGGAGACCTACTCTGCTAAGAATGAGGTAAACGCAGAGGATGGGTAAGAGCATGACGATGGAAAGTATAATAATGATTCAAAAGCAGTACTAGATCATCTCTGCTGAAAGAGGCCGAGAGGACACCCAGACTCTGTTACATTCAAGAAAGACCAGAACATGACTTCCAATAAGAATATACTTTGACCTCAAAATCTGGTAAAACGACCCATTCAAGCATATTAACAGGATATTGGAATAGAATAGTTTTTCAATTAGGAGCATGTGCTTTATATTTGTTGATGAAGGAGAACTACACTTCCATTATATCGATCCACTAAGATATGGAGAATTTATTTGCAAGTTCAGTTAGTGTTACTGTAAACAATATTCATATAAATTGTAAAAAAAAAATACCCCCTCAACTTGCACAGTTAATTAGTGGGTCTATTTCTCAATATAGAGATTTGGACAACTAGGTTTAAGGATTTTTGCAGTTTTTTTTTTTTTTTTTACAAAAAGAAATCATTTATAAATTGTAAGTGCAGAGTGTTTGTGTTTGGGATGGTGGTGAAACGGTATACAATTTATAAAAATCAGTGTAGTGGCAGTGTGGAAAATATATTGGATCACTGCATTAGGTTATTAAATAAACTTAGGCAAAGATGAATATATATTGGACATTAGGGCTAAGTGTAGAACTAGAGATTTGGATTCAAGGTATCTTTAGCAGATAAAAACCATGAAATTAAGGGAGGAGTTTAGAGTCCTTGATGTGTCTCTGGATTATGGTTTGCATAAAAGCTTGTTATTAACTAAGCCAGGGTCCACTAGAAAAATAGCAGATTTATAGGAGCAATGGGTGAAGGTTTTAATTTCCAATTGGACATGTTGGTTCTAAGGTAAATTTTGGTGTTCCCAAATGTGTAAGTTAAGTAGGTAGTTGAGTAGTGCATCATTAAGAGAAATAAGAGGGGCCTACTCTGGTGGCGCAGCGGTTGAGCGCTGGGTTGCGAAGCTGCCCTCAGCCTCTGCAACGCCGTTTAGATCCCTGGCCACAGGTGAGGGTCCCACATGGCACGCAGACCTCTCCTGCTGCTCCCCCCAGCAGTGTACTTCGTCAGTCTGGCTGTTCTGTTCCCCACTGTGGCTCTGGTGAATTCTCTCACCCTCCCCCGCTTCTGACTGTACCCAGTGCTTGTATAAATAAATAAATAAAACTTTAAAAAAAAAAAAAAGAGAAATAAGAGGAAAGAAAATAAGTTTATTCTAAACTCCATCCAGTGATAATTTGTAAACTCACACCTGCAATGAACGCTGAGGACACAATATGTCATTTTAATTATTATAACTAGCTGTGTAGGGATGATTTGATAATTAGCTCACAATGCCCAGTAGAAAAACTGTGACTTTATCCTACTGGGGAACCTTTGAAAGCATTAAGGGAATTTCAAATTTTTTTAAAGAATGGGGCTACAAATAAGAAGGAAAAAAAGCCATCTCCCTCTGTTTGGCATTCCCAAAGAAAACCAATGTACAAGTAATACTACTTCATTTCTGTACTTTTTACCTTATTTCAAGAAAACGAGCACATTTCCAGTTACCCAGAGTATTACAGAAACCGGATGAGAATCCAGAGGTTTTATAATTTTTATTATGGTACTTTGTAATTTATTTGCATGGTAAAATATCTAAGTAAGAAATTGAAATCCTAGATAGGATTTTTTTCTTTCTAAACTCAGCAACCAAAATCTGGACAGACAGAAGGAAATGTCTGTCTTAACATGTATTTTTCAAAGTTTTAAAATAATTAACTGAGTAAGAGAATGAAATCTAGAAAAATTGAATAGTGATAAGAAAAATTAAACATTCATAGTTTATATTATGATGTGAAGTTTTTATAATTAAAACAGAATTTCTGAAGTTCAAATCTAACTATTTCTAATTGTTTAGAATGCGAGATTTTTAATTTAAATTTATGGCCGAGTACATTCTTTAATAGTGGCAAAAACATAAGAGTAATGGCTAAAGTTACTCAAGATAACTTTAAAAGACTCCTAATATTATCTACCATATAACCCTTGAGAAAATTTCAGAAAGCTTACTTATTATTGGCTAAATATATACTATAGGAAATAAAACTATGAAGGGATAGTAATAACTGGTTATTTGAGGTTATAAAGAAAGTTGGAACAGGGCAAAAAATCTCTTAAGATTCTCAGTTTTCAGTTAATGTTTTCACCTGTTTCCATGTACTAGAGCTCCCTATGGGTATAAATTTCAAAATAAAAATTCTAAAACTCTTCTACAATTATTTTTAGTGAAGCTAGAATATTTAGGTCATGGACCTCCTTTAAGTTGAACATTGATTCTTAGAAAACAAGCCTTTATTCATATTTTTAAAGTAGACAAACCCAAATTTTCTAATATGTTCTCATAATACATATTTTTGTTCTATAAGTATGAAGAACTCCTTTTTGGAGCTCATTCAGAGACTATAAATGATGAAAAAAATCAATGTCTTCATGCAAACACTGAATGTTTTATTTACAACAGTGATAAAGCAAAATATGAAGATAAATGTAATAAGGAAATATTGCACTTATATAAAAATTCTAAAAACTTATTACTCTATTTGAATTCACACCTTAAACAATTATAGGTATTTCTGGGCTTTAAGAAAAGATCACATCTACTCTATATAATAAAATGTTTGCTCCCAATGATGACATCCAATATAATACATTAATTTCCCTGAAGGCTATTTCTGCACTGAACTGACAATTATGCACAAAACTTTAGAGATGATTATATCCTAATTTTATGTTGGAATTTACAGTGTCAAAACATCTAAAAAGGGCAATAGGATTTCATTGTTCTCTGTGTTTTCTCATTATTTACATGATGGAATGATTCTTTTATTTCTATCTTTAAATCAACTGCATAATTTTAAGTGAAAGGGACCATAACATATGTGCTGATATTCTTTTCAACTCTGATTTTGACTTATCCCTCTTGCCCGCTCCACTACTTATTTCATTTCTACCATTATTCCCATTCCATAAAATAGTGTTATAAACTTAGTCTCTATCATCCACATTTTTCTGTTAAAGAAAGATTTAAAACTTCATTGCTTGTTTTACAATAATGAGATATTATTTATACTTCTCTATCTTACTCTTCTCTGATAAATATAAGTTGTGAAGATTCCCAATTCAAGTGAAAGAGCTTGTTTTTTGTGACTGAATTATATTTATAATACGAATATACTGTGATTTATTTAACTATCTCAGTGTTTATGCATCTGGTCTTGGTCACCTTGACAATAATGTATTGGACATTCTTGCGATATTTATCTTTTTGTAGCATGCTTTTATTTCTATGGTAGATAGGAAAGAGAATAGCAGATAAAAGGGTATGTGTATATTTATTAATTAAAAGAGATCATACAAATTGCTATTCAAAGGGTTGCTGCAATTCATATTTCCACAAGTGACATGAGAGTGTGTCACACCTCAGTCACAGAGTATTTTTATTCATTTTCATTTCCGCCAGTCTAATATATGAGAAAGGAGCATTCTCCTCTCTCTCTCTCTCTCTCTCTCTCTCTCTCTCTCATTCTCGTATCTGTAACTGAAGTAATTTGGGTATCATTTTTTTTATTGCTCAGTTTTACTTGTTCATCAGTAAACATGCTTGTTTATATTCTTTATTAATTCTTCTTACAGACTGTTTTACTTACTGTTTCTTATTTTTTGTGACATAACAAAATTTATTTTGTCTTACCTATTTTCATTATTTAAAAACTATATAGACATGGTAATCTGTATTTCCGAACTATTATACACTCTTAACTCTGTTACACACTCTTTTGCTATGCATTAAAATTATACAGCTTATACTTTCTTCCCTTGGATAAATATTTCTCTAACCCTAATGTTACATTTTCTCCTAAATTTTTTAGAGGCTGTCCATGGTATGAGGCAGCAGACTAACCTTATTTAATTCCAGATAGCCACATTTCAGCACAATTCATGAAATTAATCAGCCTTTTCCTATTGAATTACCATATTTGTCTTATACCACATTCCCATATATATTGAAATCTATTTCTAAGCTCTCTCATCTTTTGTCCTTTTGTCAATTTTTATGCCACTATCTTTATGTTTGATTTGAGAAAGGAGCATTCTTTACCTTTCAATACCTGCTAAGGTACTCAACTTTTTGTTATTTAGACTTTTATTGGATAAATTAGGAAATTATTTTATATATAAGAAGATGAAGATGAGCATATACAGTTCAAAAAAATCCTATTAGATTGAAAAGGTTTTGCATTAAATTTGTTACTTTAAAACTCCATTTACGAAAAATTTTGAATGTTTATAAGAGTAGACAAAGGCAATGTTAAGAGCCGCTAATTGAAAAGCATCCTTCAGAAATATGCTAGTCATACAAAAAAAAATCCAGTGTTTTGATTTTCTGGTGACTGTTTCCCTTCTTATTCTTTCATTGACCAGGCTGGTATGGCAGAAGAAAATAAGACACAAGTAACTGAATTTGTTCTCACAGGACTTACAGATAGTCCAGAGCTCCATGTGCCCCTGTTCCTGGTGTTCCTGGTCATTTACCTCATCACCATGGTGGGCAACCTTGGACTGATTTATCTCATCTGGAAGGACCCCCATCTTCACACCCCCATGTACTTATTCCTTGGCAGTTTAGCCCTTGCAGATGCTTGTTCGTCCTCCTCTGTGACTCCCAAGATGCTTATGAATTTTCTATCTAAGAATCATATGATATCTCTCTATGACTGTATGGCCCAGTTTTATTTTTTTGGATCCAGTGCAACCACAGAATGTTTCCTCTTGGTGGTGATGGCCTATGATCGCTACGTAGCCATATGTAATCCTTTGCTTTATCCAGTGGTGATGTCCCATAAACTCTGTATTCAGTTTATAGGTGTCTCATATTTCATTGGTTTTTTACATTCAGCGATTCATGTGGGTATGTTATTTAGATTAACTTTCTGCAAGTCCAATGTAATACATTACTTCTATTGTGAAATTTTACAACTGTTCAAAATTTCTTGCACAGATCCTACACTTAATACACTTTTGGTTTTTATCTTTTCGGCTTTTATTCAAGTCTTAACATTTATGACCATCATGATCTCTTACACCTGTGTTCTCTTTGCCATCCTGAAAAAGAAGTCTGAAAAGGGCAGAAGCAAAGCCTTCTCCACTTGCAGTGCCCATCTGCTCTCTGTTTCCTTATTCTACGGCACTCTCTTCTTCATGTATGTGCGTCCTGGTTCAGGTCCTGCTAAAGATCACGACAAAATGTATTCTTTATTTTACACAATAATAATACCTTTGCTAAATCCTTTTATTTACAGCCTGAGGAACAAAGAGGTTATAGGTGCCTTGAGAATAATGAAGAAATAAATAGTTGCCATATAGTTCCCAAACTGTTTCTTCTTTACTTTCTGCTGATAAAGAAAACCCCAAATCCCATGGATTAGTCATAGCTTTGACATTTTTCCCAGAAGGCTCATGGTCAGAGTGGTCTCTGAGATCTTGGCAAAGAATCCAGCTTCCTGTTAGGGTTATCTGGATATGGGTCTGGTGTAAATTTGGTAACATCATCCAAATTTGGTAACATCATCTAAGTCATTTGGAAACACTGTGCAGAGCATTTTGCTTTTGCAAATTCGTTATTTTTCCAGGAACTTCCAAAATTCTAGGTAGTAATTGATAATTTTACTGAGAAATAGCTATAACTGAGGCTAGACATTCATTTAGGACTAGACATTCATTTTATGAATGAGTACAACCTACCACTGTGGAGTTACAAGTCAATAAGGCATTGTAGAGCTCTGTGATACCAGTAACTTTGGCAGATTGATGAAAATAAAATTCTGCTTCTTGTCAGAATATATTCCTGAGAAGAAATGTATTGTTTAATGACAAAAAATAGTCATAGAAAGTGAAATGTCCTAAAAAATGGTCAGTCTTTAGAAAAAAAATGGAAGCTGGCATGAATTAAAGAAGGAACATCAAAATTAGCAGCTCATATTTCTAATTGCGCATACTATTTTTATCAAGGATAGTGCATGTAGATTGAAATTCAGTAATTTATACATTTAGGAATATTTGAGTGTAATAAAAAGCAATTTCAGAGTTCATCCTTTTGCTTGCTTTACTATGCCTATCAATGTTAGTAGGAGCTGTGTGGGCAGAGGCAGAGAGCCTGGATCAGAGACAAAAACCTGTTTTAGTATATAAAGATATGGGTGAAATTTTGTGGCAATGAATTCACTACCACTAATTAATTTCCCATTCATGGATGTGATCATTTAACATATATTCAAATATTTTAGTATTTTATTTTATATAATTCTTACATCATTTTTCATTTTTGCACAATGTATGCATTTTCATTTAGGTTATATTCCTCATACAATTGCACCTCCCTTTATTTTGACCCTAATTCCTCCTCTCCCCACCCCCCATAGTGTGTCTCTGGTTTATAGTTGCTTGTTGATTTTGATTTTTACTTTGTATTAATTAGTCTTTTTCCTGGTCCCTTATTTAGGTTTTCTAAATTCCTGCTATGAGTGAGACCAGGGATGGAGCTAGAAGGGATCATGCTCAGCGAAATAAGTCAGAAAGAAAAAGAAAAATACCAGATGGTCTCACTCTTATTCAAATTTATTTTAGAATTATTGTATATAGATGGATGACTAAATTCCTTTCTTAAGAAAAACAATGTGTAGAGCTCTCTCCTCCCACCCCCAGCATATTCACATACGAAAACTATTATACAGAATGAGAACTAAAGTTAAGTTGTTGAAGAATGAAAACATACCTGTTTTCCAGTATTTTAAAAAATACTTTGGTCAAGTGAATAGGTCCAACAGATATGCTAAAAGTATTATCTGCAAATTTAGGCATATAATAAATCTATTTTATAATAAATTTACTTATCATGTAAAGATATTAGAAAAAGTCAGCGTGTTTGTTTGAAAGATTAATTCCAATTGGCCAACAATAATAAATTCTCTTTAAAAATATCCTACATGACCAAATTTATTTGTATCTTATTTATTTGCTTTTGAAAACTATCCTATACATGTAAGTGATTTTCAATCATTTCAGAGTCTTTGCAAATCATTTTGCAAATACTGTGAACTAAATCTGTTTTGTTAATATTTTAATTTTTTTTTTGAGTTAAACCCTTTATCGATAATTCACAACTGGTCTTTTTAAAGTAATCCCTTAGGTAGTTCTTGTTATTTATGTAAATGCAAATTCATTTTTTTTTTTAATTTTATATATTTTTTACATCATTTTTCATTTTTTGCACAATGTATGCATGTTCATCTTGGTTATAGTCCCCATAAAATTCCCACCCCCCCCTTGTTTTGTTCCTACTCCCTCTCTGCCCCCCATAGTGTGTCTCTGGTTTATAGTTGCTTGTTGATTTTGATTTTTACTTTATTATAATTAGTCTTAATACATGTGGTACAACATAGTTTATTTGGAGTATATTCAAAGATGTGTTATGATTTTTACTAACTTTTATAGTTGCACAGGGATTATAAAATTATATAGGATTATTTTCAGTAAATCCAGGCTATTATCTATCACATTAAAAAAAAAGTCTTAAGAATTGAACTCTAGGGCCTCCCTGGTGGCGCAGGCGGTGGAGTGCAGCGCTGTGAAGCTGTCCACAGCCTCGCAGTGCCAGTTCGCAATCCACATGGCCAGCAGACCTCTCCTGTCTCACCCGCTGCTCCCCTCAGCAGTGTATTACCTCAGTCTGCCTGTGCTGTTACCCACTCTGTCTCTGGTGAATCCTCTCAACCTCCCGCGCAATCTGGCCTGAAACCGGGTTCTTGTATAAATAAAATAAATCTTTTTTTAAAAAAGTAAATTAAAATTAAAAAAAAGAATTGAACTGTAGTCTTTTTCTGAAGTTTGAGGGTGTCTGGAGGAATTAACATTTAGACAATCTTGCGAAGTCAACACAAGATATATAATAACTTAGGATAAATTAGATTCTTGTTGGAATTAGTATAAACTGACTGTCAATCCAAAATGTTATAAAGCATGTTGTATGTCAAGGGTTTTTATTGTATAGACTATATTTTATGGGAAACAGCTGCACTTAAAAAAAGGTCTTGAAGTGAACTTCTGTCTGGGTGCTATGTGATAAGCAAGTTACTTAACCTGTGATATCCTAGACCCTATAACTTCTCTGTGCTCAGTGATCAGTACTTACTTCAGTCTGAATTCAGTAACTGAGACTCTGGAGGCTGCACCTGGGTATCCAAGGCCTCTGTAATGCTGCTGCTATGCCAGCTGCTGCTTTACCTGTTTAGTATTCTTGCTTAAAATTTACCGAACTCAGATAATAAACTTGGGTAAATAGGCACAGGATAAGCCTACTGCACTTTCTGATTGATTGTCTTTATACACTTGAAATCTACTATAATGACCTTAAAAAATAGCCCTCATGCAGAAGGATGGGTAGGGAGGATCTTTTGAGACTTTGGTGGTTTCACAGGTGCATGTTAATCTTTGGTTTCAGATAGTGAATTTTTTAAGGCAAATTATGGCGGGAAAATTTTATCAATGGAATTTAAATTATATAGCTTTAAACATCTGGAATTTAGCAAAATGGGTTAATGAACAAAGGAAGATGGAAAGTGACTAGAAACATCGCTTGTTACTAATAACAGAGAAAACATTAATAAGCAAAAAAAATATGGATATTCTATCAGGGGAACACAAAGAAATAAACTCACTTAGAAGAAATGTGGAAAATTTATAAACTAGAAGATGAGTCAAGATATTTTGTGCAGGGCCTCCCTGGGGGCGCAGCGATTGAGCGCTGGGTTGCGAAGCTGCCTGCGGACTCTGCGGCGCCTGTTCGATCCCCGGCTGCTCCCGGGCCACCAGAGGAGGGTCCCACATGGCGCGCAGACCTCTCCTGCCGCCCGCTGCTGCCCTCAGCAGTGTACTTCGGTCCTTCTGCCTGCTCTGCTCCCCGCTCTGGCTCTGGTGAATTCTCTCACCCTCCCACACTTCTGACTGTACCCAGTGCATGTATAAACAAACAAACAAACAAATAAATAAATAAAACATGCCTCTATTAAAAAAAAAACATATTTTGTGCAGACCTTTCTGATAATACCTAATCAACACCATACTCACTATCTAAGAGGTAGGAAGGCAAGGCCAGGTAACCATATAAATGAGAGGATACTGTTAAATAATAGTGAAAAAATAGACACACTAAAACTATAACACACACTAGGATCTGTAATATCCTTTCCCACATCATTCACAATTACTTGAAACTTTTATAGATGTTGAGAACAAGCATTCAACTGACGTGTAATTTTTCCAAAGATAAATTTACATTTTCCTATGGTCACTCCATTCCCCTCAGTATTACATGAATTAGGGAGTTTAAGAAAATTTTCCCAAAGAATCTTTTTAATTTAGTTCCTTAAGTGAACCAATGAATCCTTTATTTCAGCATCAACATAGAAATCATCATACCAAGCTTCTTTTCTGATCATAGAGGTATAGAACTAGAAATCAGTCAAAAGAGGAAATTGTGGAAACCATAAATAAGTGGTAACTAAACAACAATATAATAACTATTGGGCCAGTGAAGAGATCATATGAGAATTCAAAAAATATCTGAAGTGAAATGAAAATAAATTCATGACTTCTCAGAATTTAAGGGATGCTACAAAAAAGGTTTTAAGAAGTAAGTTTATTAGCAATACTTGCCTACCATAAAAAAAAATCCCAAGTAAAAATGAAATTTACAACTGAAGAAAAATGAAAGCAAAAAATCATTAGAAAGAAACAATAAATATTAGAGGAGAAATAAATAAAACAGGTATCAAAAACTTAATTCCAAAGATCAAGGAAACCAAGAGATAATTCTTTAAAATGATAAGCAAAATAGACAACAAATAAATAAATAAATAAATAAATAGATAGATAGATAAATAAATAAATAAATAAGACCTCCCTGGTGGCACAGGGGTTAAAGTCAGTGCTATCAGGCTATCACCAGCCATTGCAGCATGAGTTCCATCCCTGGCCAGGGAGCTAACCCACATGGTGCCACAGACCTCTCCTGTCTCTCCCACTGCTCCTCTTAGCAGTGTATTTCAGTAAATCCACCTGTTCTGTTACCCACTTTGTCTCTGGTGAATCCTTTCACTTCCCATACCGCTGGCTTACACCCCAGTTCTTGTATGCATACATAAAAATAAATCTTTAAAAAAAAATATTTGCCATACTCACAAAGAAGATAGTGGTGAACTAAATGTACTATAAACAAATAATGACTTGTAATGATGCACATATGAAACATATATAATGCTATAATGCATTGTTACCTTAATAAAAAAAAATTTAAGTAAATGATTCCAGGAATGTTGGAGCAAGTGCTTTTATGAGTTAGTTAATCTCTGAAGAGTCAAAGTTAGTTAAATATGGAAGATGGGTAATTGAATGAGAAGAGGGAAACACCAGGAAAAGATCATTTGTTTCTTGACCTGAGGAGATACTGGCAAAGGGAATCTTTCATTCAACATAAAACTTGTTGGGTACTTTTGGAGACCCAGCATGAAGGTGACTATGTTTGCTAAAACACAGCCTGTGTTCAAGATCACTGCAACACTGGCCTTGAGAGTGATCATCTTTGCTATTATAGAAAAAAAACAAAGACAGAACTTAACAAGGTACCAAGAGAATGGTAATCATGTGAAATAATGAGAAACCACCCAAGGGAAATTTGCAAAAGTTTGGTGACAGGAAATTAGGTAACAGTTCACTAAACAACTTTCCAATTCTCAAGTGAGGAGCAATGAGCATTATTAGTAGACATTTCCATCAGTTTCTAGATCATCTCCTCTAAATGAGTGCTAGGCTGATAATGAGAAACTCTGAGATTCAAATTTCAGGCATTAATTAATTAAACCCTTATTATTTTCAACCCTTATTAATCTTGACTCAAGTCTGGTCTTTCTCAGCTAGCAATTCTGATTTCCTTCTTCCTTCCTGAGTTCCATCAATGCCAGGATCTCTGGCTGTTTACACTCAATTATGGTATGACAGGATGGCCTTATCGACTGGCTCTCAAAATATACTTGGAATGACCAATTTTCAATCTCCAATATGTACATATTGTTGAACCTTTATTGACTTCAGAAACTTTCTCATTCCTTTGACAAACCAGTGGGCTTTAGAAGTTACTTAAGGAAACAAACAAACAAAAAAACAAAACAGTTACTTTTCAGTTCAAACATCTTACTTTATTTTTTTATTAAGGCAACATTGGTTTACAATATGTATATTATTTAGAGGTATAGAGGTGATCCACACCACATCCATCACCAAAACACTCATGGTTCACCACCATAGTCTATTGTGCCCCCATTCCACTCTATTCTCTTCCCCCTCTCTCCTCCTCTCATAGCCTCAATTCTACAGTCATATTTCTAGGGTTTGTTATTGGCTTGATTTTATCTGACCCTATGTTTTGTTTTTCTGTATTCTGCATTAAGTGAAACTATCCAGTATTTATTTCTACTTTGATTTATTTCACTTAGCATAATCTCCTCCAGTTCCATCCATGTCATCATAATGGCAAGAGTTTATATCATGTTTTCTTTTTCTTTATAACTGAGAAGTATTTCTTTGTGTATATATACCACATATTCCTAACCTACTCATCTGTCTTTGGACAATTAGGTTGTTTCCAAAGTTTGGCTAGTGCAAATAGTGTTGAAGTAAACACAGAAGTGCACATACCCTTTGAATTTGTGTTTTTGTATTGTTCAGGTAGATACCTGGGAGTAGAATTGCTGGAAATTTTGGTAGATATTTTTAATATTTTGATAAATCTCCATATTGTTTTCCATAGAGATCAGGCCAATATATAGAATATGAGGATTCCTATCTCTCTACATCTTTGCCAACAGTTGTTCTTTCTGGTTTTTTGATATGAGCCATTGCCACAGGTGTGAGGTGATATCTCATTGTCATTATGATCTGCATTTCCCAGAAGATGATGAGCATGTTTCTGTTGGCCATCATTATGTCTTCTTTGGAGAAGTGCCTTTATAGCTCCTCTATCCATTTTTTGATTGGGTCATTTGTTTATTTTCTGTTGAGTTCTTTGCAGATCTTGGCTATCAGCTCCTTCTTGGATGTATGGTGTGCAAACAAATTCTCCCATTCAGTAGAGCGTCCTTCTGTTTTAGTGATAGTGTTTTAATTTAGTGTTTAAAAAGTTTCTTTCACTCTGCAGAAGATTTTTAGTTGATATAGTCCCAATTGTTTATATTCTCTTTTGTTTTTCTTGCTGTTGGAAATAAATCACAAAGATATCACTGAAGCCTATATCATGGAGTATTTTGCCCATGTTTTCTTCCATGTATTTTATGGCTTCAAGTCTTATATCCAAGTCACTTATCCATTTTGAGTTGATTTTTGTGTGTGGTATGAGACAGTCGTCTAGTTTCATTACTTTGCATTTGGCTTATGCTTTGGGAAGGGAGAAAGTGGACAAGGAAAAAGAAGGACAGTATATATAAAGGTCTCACTGTTGTAGAAGAAAGTAGGATGAAATAATCAAGAAAAAAAGAAGCATATGGATGGAGATAAGGTCAGCCATATTATCCCCTTTCCCCCCTGCTTTTCTTTCCAACAAGGTGTGAGCTAAAGGGGTAAAGGTCTTTTATCTAAAGGAAAGAGAAAGCCTTCAAATGGTTGTTGACAAAGAAAATTTACACAAGGGGCCTCCCTGGTGGCGCAGACAGTTGAGCACCGCACTGTGAAACTGTCCATAGCCTGCAGTCGGATTTGATCCCTGCCAGCCGGTGAGAATCCCACATGGCGCAGCAGACCTCTCCTGTCTGTCCCGCTGCTCCCCTCTGCAGTGTATTTCAGTCCGCCTGCCTGTACTGTTCCCCACTCTGTCTCTGGTGAATCCTCTCACCCTCCCGCACCTCCGGCCTGTACCCCGGTACTTGTATAAATAAATCTTTTTTTTTTTTTAAAAAAAGAAAATTTACACAAAATTTGGGGTTCGGAAAGAACTCCATCCATTAAAAAAGCTGACATTAATTTCTGTTAAACAATCCTAAAATAGTCACTGACTGCTCATACAAAGTAAGATTAGTTTTTTCTGGAATGATTATTTCTTAGACCTTCTCAGATTACATATGTGGTAGGTGTTTCATTTAAGTGAGATAATTTTTCATTTTTTGTTTATATTATAGTGTAGCTTAATTCATTGAGTTTCAGTTGAGTTCTTAAAATGTGCCTAGTAGCTACTCAGTTAATATGTTTCATGCATATATGATACATATTTATCGTTTGTAATTATTTTATGTAACATTAAAAACCATCAATTTAAAGGAGATAATTACAAATGGTAAGAGTACATTCATCTAAGGTGAGTTGTTCTCACATTTTAGTATGCACATACTTAGAATTATTTGATTTGTCAAATTTTTGATAGGGTCAGAAGTTATACATTGTAACAAACATCTAAGTGATTATGATTTTCATGAGGAAATCAAGCTTTGAGAAATACTGTACTGAAAATTATTTAAGTAATGCTGAGGATAGCTTTTTTTTAAAGATTTATTTTTATTTTTATACAAGAGTTGGGGTACAGGCCAGAGGCGTCGGGCAGTGAGAGGATTCACCACAGACAGAGCGGGAAACAGAACAGGCAGACAGACTGAAATACACTGCTGAGGGGAGCAGCGGGCGCGAAAGGAGAGGTCTGCCATGCCATGTGGGATTCTCCCTGGCCAGCCGGGAATCAAACAGGTGCTACAGAGGCTGAGGACAGCTTCACAGCGCTGCGCTCAACCCATAGCACCATCAGGGAGGCCCCAAGGATAACTTTAATAATGAAATTTTCTTCCTTAAATTATATTTAAATAATATTAATGCCATTTAAATTGATCCATTCATCAGTCTTCAGAATATAGGAAAGTAACTTGTGTGTATTCCATTTGTAGATAAGACAGTATGCTGGAGTAGTATGAATAACAGATTTAATTTATAAAATCTCTTATTTTTCTGAGGTTCAGAAGATGGTGGGCATAAAAGTCTAAGATTTTGTAGAACACACTAGTCACAGCTAAGTCTTTATACACATAGATATAAGAAATAAAAGCAGCATTTGATATCAATTCGCTTGGGCAATTGCTTATTTTCTTTATGAGATATTAATTAAATGATAAATGTGAATGATAAAAATCATCTTTCTTAGAGTGAGACTTATAGAATACTGTGAGAAAGGGTCAAATTAGCAGGGCAATCATTCAGAGTCACTGGAGATGACTGAAGGACTTAGAATAAATTAGGAAGCATTTATTTTTTTAAAAAATGTGGGACCTCCCTTGTGGCCTAGGGGTTGTCTCACCATTATCACTGCAACAGCCTGAGTTCAATACCCAGCCAGGGAGCTAACCCACATGATGTAGCAGACCTCTCCTGCCTCGCCCACTGTTTCCCTTAGTGTATTTCAGTACATCTGCCTGTTCTGTTCTCTGCTCTGCCTCTGGTGAATCCTCTCATTCCCCCACCTCTGGCCTACATCCCAGTTCTTGTACACACACTAAAAAGAAGTGTATATGAAATACATAACACTTATTATGCATCACTGTACATTAAAAAAGATCATTGTAGTATTGGGATGTCATATCATTTGAGCTAGGTATTGCATCCTATACTAGTCTCATGTGCAGAAGAACTATATCAGTAGGCTCAACAGCTGAATGGCAACTCCAATTTACCCTAGACCCCTGAAGTGAAAGAGCTTTTCTGAGTGTGTCTGGTAGTCAGGGTGTATTGTACTGAAAGCTTCAACCTCCCCCAGCAACATGCTCTAGAAGATTACATAGGGGCAGTGGTGGCAGCCAAATGGCAGCACCAGCTCTTTACTTCCCCTATTACTCCCTCCAGGGATGATATGAGAGAAAACTGGTGAAGAGTGACTTCTCTATCCTACCCTACTCCAAATTTAGTTCCACAGCGCAGAGATTCTGCAAATAGGAGATGGGCACAATATTTCAAATTTGATGAAAAACATTAGTATTCATAGAGGGATGATCAACAAACTCCAAGTAGGATAAAAACAAGATCTATCCCTAGACACATCATAGCCAAAATATTCAGTCATAAATTAAATAATATTGAAAGTAGTGAGAGAAAAATACTTGATTATGTACAAAAGAATCACAATCAGATTAACAGCTGACTTCTCCTCAGAAGCAGTGGAGGCCAGACTGCAGTAGGATGATATATTCCAAGTGCTGAAAGAAAAAGATACATAATTCTCAACCAAGGATCCTATAAACAACAAAACAATCTTGTAAAAATCCACAGTTATATAGTGCAGTCAACAACAGATCACACATATGGTGATAGTCTCACCAGGCAATACCATATTGCCTAGGTGTGTAAAAGGCTATACCATTTATGATGCTTATATGACAAGATCACTTCATGATTTATTTCTCAGAATGTATATCTTTCGTTAAATGACACATGAATGTAAAGTTAAAAAAAATCCATAATAAAAAAATCTGAGAGAATTCACGGTTAATAGACCTGTCTTAATAAAGGAAATTATTTAAGCTGAAAAGAAATAAACCACACAGTAACTGAAAACCACACAATGTAACAAAGAAACAGTAAACATAATTATTTTTCTAATTATAAAAGAGAGTATAATTACATTTTCCTTTTCCTTTCTTCTGTGAGCTGATTTACAAAGCAATTGTATAAAATGGTATGTATAAAATTGAATTCTTGGGATATAACAGAGAAATGCAATGCATTTGAAATAAGAACACAAATGAAGCCTGTAAAGATAAAGCTGAACAGTTTTATTAAATTTTGCTTACTGTACTTCAGATATTAAGTCCTAGGGCAAGTTAGGGTTAAGCAGGTAACATCAGGGACAGTACAGGCAGGGAACTTCGGGAGAGTTAAAGAGTCTTCTGAGATGAGAACAGTAAATTCTAAGAAGTGCTAATCAAAACATACTCCAGAGATGAGGTCCGGAAGTCCAGGAGGACTAAATAAACAAGGGCAGTAAAACTTGAGAGAATAAGACTTTGGACAGGGGAGGTAAAAGGAGAAACTCTAAGATAAGAACTGGGAAAATGGGCACATCTGCCTGGGGGAGTATAGTCATTGGGTGAGAGAGCCAATCACAAAGTAGGATGATGAGATTTTATTCATAGAATAGAGAAAAAATATTTAAATATCCTGTAGACACAGGTCCATGGCAGCATCTTTTGCTGTTCCTTGGCATCGCTACCTTGGTCTTTATGCGTTTGTTCTTTTTCCTCTAAATAAACTTCTCTATTGTTCTCTAAATAAAGATTTGCTTCTCTCAGGTTATTTATCTGAGAGTCCATCTGCAAATTCCTTTCTACAATTTTGTGGGAGAAGAACCCGTGGTGGTTCATGGGCTAAATTCCTGGCTTTTCACAGTGAGACTAGGGTGAAAAGCAGCATCAGCAGCTGTACTCATGGTAACAGTGCACACTGGCTTCAATATTACATTTTTACAAATTGAATGTTTGTGGCAACTTTGCACTGAGTAAATCTATTGGTGACGTTTTCTAACAGCAATTGCTCTAACAGCTTATGTCTCTATATAATATTTAATTAAGGTACATAAATTCCCCCAGTAAATTTTTTATTGAAGTAATATTTAAAATATTGTAAATTTTTATATAATATACTTTATAGGCTACATTATAGTATACACATAACCTTATGTGCACTGGAAACAAAAAAAATACATGTGACTTGACTTACTGTAATATTTGCTTTATTACAGTGTAGAAACAAATCTGTAGTATCTCTGAGGTATGCCATGTTAGAATAAGGAAATTATAGCATCTGTTACTGAAGATAACCAGAGATGGTAATTAAGGTCAATAAAACAAATTCTATAAATGATCCCCTTTTTATATCTCAATTAATTTAAGCATCTTGCCTCCTCTCTCTGTTTTCATGATAAGAGGCTAGCAGAGAGGAAGCAAGCTACAGAGAGCGAGAGAGAGCGAGAGAGAGCGAGAGAGAGAGAGAGAGGGGGGGGAAGGGTGAGGGAGAGAGGGAAAAAAGAGAGACTGCATTATTGCTAATCAAGGGAAAATAATGGATATTTTCCTCCCCTTCCTTTTCTATTTCCATGGTCTTCTTAAATGCATCTAAATTCCAATAAGCAAAAATTATTTAGAATTCCAGGACCAATGGAGAGTAGACTTATAAGGAGTTGGGATCATCTAGTAAAACATCTTCAGTTACAAGTGAGGAGTATTAATGTTTCACCACACAGAATAAACAGACATTTCCTTATCACTCTAATGTTCATTTCAATAAGACAGGATTCTTCTTTCTTTATTCAACAAGTTGTCACCTGGGAAGAGACACCATCAATTATGATAGACTCTGCTGTAGTCACGAGGTTAAGGATTTGGGTTGTGAAAAATGGTGAGACAAGTCAAGTGCAGCAAAAGACTGACATTGAAACAAAGACTTGAGTACTTGAGAAAAAAAGTATTTTGAAGAGAGAAAGGCTGCTCTGAGGGTGGGGAGAATGAAGCTTCTAGTTGAATTGGATAAAAAGCATCTATGCCTAAGATAAAATATAATGCAATATATAATAGTTACTGCTCTGACAAAGGAAGCACAAAGTCTTTAGTGTTGGACCTTTCTGGTGGTGCAGGGGTTAAAGTCTCAGCACTATCAAGTTATCACCAGCCACTGCAGCATGAGTTTGATCCCCAGCCAGGGAGCTACCCACATGGTGCAGCAGACCTGTGCTGTCTCACCTGCTGCTCCCCTCAGCAGTGCATTTCAGTAGATCTTCTGTTCTGCTCCCCATTCTGTCTCTGGTGAATCCTCTCACCACCTGCACCTCTGACCACCCCAGTTTTTGCATGCATAAATAAATATAAACAAATCTTTAAAAAAAGTCTTTAGTATTAAATTTGCACAAATCACAGAGCTATTGACCAACAGCATAATTTTCCTTTTTACTCAGTGAATCTCACTCACAGTTACTAGCTATCCTCAGGTAAATTCTGAAATATTTATTCCTCACCAACATCATATACAGAAATTACAAATGAAATTCTTAATTTTAACTTCAACTCCTGGTTGGATTTGATTGTCAAAGAAATATCAGGATCAACTGCCTGAAAAATGAACTAAGTCCACTGGACAAGAATTTTGTATAGAGGATTACTGAATATGTTTCAGGATGAGGGAAGGTTTAAGGATTTCAGTATCTCTTCTAAGAGCCATTGTAGATTACTTAAGGGTTTTAAGCAAAGATGCATCTATGGGTGTGAAAAGGAGGTGACCTCAAAGTATGACATTTTAAAAAGATGACATTGACTAAAATGTAGAGAATGTTAAGAGAAAATGTTAGAAAATATACATAAATTAATAATATATAGTTATGTCAGTAGAAGAACTGTTAAGAACTATTAATGGGTAGAACAACTATTAAGACACTTCTCCAAAGAAGATATATAGATGGCCAACAGACACATTTAAAAAATCAGAAAATGATTTTGCGTCAGGAAAATGCAAATCAAAACTAAAAGATATCATCTCTCTCCTGTGAGAATGGTTTATATCAAAAAGACCAGAAAAAAAAAAACAAGTGTTGGCAAAGGGGTTAGAAAAGACCCTAAATTTGGATTTGAGCATGTTGAATTTGATGATTCTTAAAACTTTTGAAGACTCAAAAAAGTGGTTGGAATATGAAAATATCAAGAGAAATAAAAGTATATAAAACTGCTCAGGGGCAGGCTGTCAAGTTGCCTTACAGTGAATGCTAACAACACAAAGTGTGGTTCTAATTATTACACCAGGGTATGTCTGGGGAAGGACTCACTGATTAGTTCACAATGCCCAGTAGAACAACGTTGCCTTCATCCTATAGGGAATCCACTGGTAACTTTCACTGAGGGAATTCCAAGGTTCTTTTTTGTAGCATTTTCAGGAATGCATACAATTAAAAAAATCACAAATATGTAGATATAGATATATGTATATATATACACACACACTTGAAGTTCCCAATGAAAACCTTTGCACAAGTGATCACTGCTTTATTCTACAGCTTCCACTGTTTTTGTTTTAGGTTTTAAATGGAAATGCAGACATAGACATGGAGACAGACCTAGCCTTATTAGTTTGGCAATTTATGATGATGACTCTGGCCCTAATGCAGAATATGGTACAGGGAAAAATAAGTCTGTTATATTTTTTGGGGGGGGAAACAACCGATCTTTCTTTAAGAAAACACCACTTTTTCTATCTCCTCAGGACTTGCTGGTGAGGACACTGACCTAATTTAATTATTTATAATTTTTTGATTTGCCTATCTGATGATGAAATATACAGCTAAGATATGAAAGTTCTGGTAATCTTAAAATATTTTCTCTTTCTTTTCAGGATTGAAAATTCTAAATCACTATCATAGGTAGTAATTGTTTTACTGTTTAGAAGACAAGTATATTAAGATTTCTTAGTAAACTTAGAATAATAGAAAAATAAGACAAGAAGGAAAAATCAGAGGCTATCTCATGCTATAAAATTTTTAGTATGGACAACTAAACTCTTTGCTCAAACATCCTTAATACAGTCATGGAATCATGAGAAGATGGGTGAAGATCATCAAGGATAACTTTCTTAGTCTCCTTAATTCCAAATAGATAGGGATATATGTGTTTTATCCATATCTATTATCCGTATGGATACAGACATCTGTGTGTTTAAATCTTATGAAAAAAGATTTCAAATATCTAATAGCTCTTTGCTTAATTATAAATGTCATAATATCAATTATGAGTTCATGGTGCAAGAAATTGGGCAGGCTCATTCAGAGCAAAACCTCCACTTTGGGCACTAAATGATTGCTCTGGGTGTTCAATTTTCAGCAGAGACATATGTCAGTGTTCTTGCTGGTTGTGTTAATGAATAAGAGAAATAATGCTTTTGGACCTATTGTAAAGTTAAGTAAACCCAATATGGATAAATAGGGAAATTTTTAATGTATTTTAATCAACAACAATTTATGTGTTAAAATTGTGTTACTAATTTTAGTTTGAGAAACAATTGAATGTACATCCCAAATCACAAGTGAGTTTTCTCCTCAAGGTATTCTAAGTGTGTCTGCATGCCACTCTAAATAGCTTGGAATCATTTATGGGTAGAACAACTATGTTACTTAAATTGATATGTCTTAGAACAAAACCAAAGTATTTGAAGATCATATCAAATATTCCATCTGTAATAGTTATGAAAATTATAAGATATTTAGCATATAACAAAAAAGGAAAGTAGTCAGATGTAAAGAAAACTAGAGAGATAATTTACTGTACTTGTTTTTTATACTTTGTGTAAAAAATATTTTTCAACTATTCAAAAAATAGAAATAAAAAAGGAGAAAGTGAGAACAAAGATGACTCTCAGTAGCTGAAATCATGTATCACTGAAAATATTCAAAAATATGTTATATAATCTAAAATAATCTGATTTTAAGATACATTGTTATAAAAACACTTACATGGCTAATTCCTATTTTTTTTTCATTAAAATGCAATACTACTAAATGCAATACTAGAACATTGTTCCTGTTTCTTTTTGTTCTCTTCCCCTCTTATTAACAAGTTATGACTATCATTCAATATGTCATTGTACACATATAAATATGTGCAGTTGTATAAACAGAGTAATAATGTATCATTTTTATCACAAAAACTTTCGGGGGGAGTGGTTTTTCCCTCTTCCCTCTCCTTTATTCTTTCCTTGCACCTACACCAAGACAATAAACATCAACAACCTGATGTCATTTCATACAATCTTTGTTCATATTGTTACAAGCTAATATGTGTTCATAGATGTATATGTAGCAAGAATCATAAGACCTTATAGTCTGTTTAATGTGATTGTATTACGTATGTTCCCATTTCTCTATCAGTGTGGTGTTGCCAATGCAACATCTTTTCATCTTATTTTACTTAGTTTCCTAACACATGTGGAAATTTCCTTGAGTTAATGAGTAGAACAATAGCTTATTTTTAAACAACTGCCATAATACTGACTAGTAAGAATAAACCGGGATTTGTAAAACCACTGCTTCATCTGATTGGTTTTCATAATATTTCCAGTCTTCTGCCACCATGAACAATGCTGCAGTGAACTTCCCTCCATATGAACTGATACATTATTACTATGGATTGAATTGTAGGTCTGGATCACTTGGTTGAAGAGTAAGTATATTTTTATTTTTAAAAGATGTTGTCAAATTGCACTTAAAGACTTAATAATTTCATTGTGATTAGAAAGTGAGAGTGACCCTTTCCAAATTTCCAGAAGCAATAATTTTGCTAGTCTCAGTAGTCTTATTTTTATATTTGCACATCCTGAATACTGAGGAAGATAAGCATCTTTTCCTAAATTAAATATGATGATACAATTTTCAGTAACTTGCTTATTCAGTTGCATTTTCATTGTTCTATTTTTGTAAAATTTCTTTGTATGTGATTGGTACTCATTTTACTTTCAGTATTAGTTATACATATTTCTTCTAAAATTCAAATCATCCTTCACTTTATTGTAGGTTTGACACATACACCATTTTCACGCAACTAAAAATTATATCTTTATAATTTGGGGGTTTTTAAATCTTAGTCAAAGATTTTTTATAACATTTAAATTGTATTTATTTCATGATTATTTTTAAGTCCATAGAACAGACTTACTTTCTGTTCACACTTTTTGCTTTATTTGAATTTAAAGTTTATGCTGTTACATCAAAAAGTGATTAGCAAAAGTTTTTTCCAAATCAGCGGGGTGTCTGTTTTGGTTAATGTCTCTTTTGCTGTACAGAAGCTTTTCAGTTTGATGTAATCCCAGGTGTTTATCTTTTCCTTGACTTTCTTTGCTTTGGGTGACAAGTCTTTAAAGAGGTTACAGAAATGTATGTCTTCTAGTATATTTTATGGTTTCAGGTCTTATGTCCAGTTATTTTATCCATTTTGAATTGATTTTTGTGCATGGTGAGAGATAGTGGTCTAGTTTCATTTTTTTGCATGTGGTGATGCACGGTTGTTGCTGATAGAAGGAATTATGCTCAGAGAAATAAGCCAGAAGGAAAAAGAAAAATATCGGATGGTTTCACTTATAGCAGGAATATAGGGGAACCCAATAAGACATCAGTGTAAAAAAATAATAACAGTACAAAACACAACAAAGCAAAACCAGACAATTATAAATCAGAGACATCCTGCAGGGGAGGAGGAGGGAGAGGGATCAGAGGGAGAGAGGGAGGAGCACAGGAGACTGAGGTGATGGTGCCCGGGTGCATTGGTGAAGGAAACTCTATGGGGGACTACACCTGAGGGGGAGGGGGGAAGCAAATATTGTTTAAAAATGAACGGTGATGTAAAAAAAAGTTAAAAAACTTTTCAAATGATGAGCATTCTAATCTTAATTAAGATTCTAAATGAATTTAATTTCAATTCTAATGACATATTTATAATATTAATTCACCTTACTAAGAACAATTTTAACTGTCTGTTTCTCCAGAAAATATATAATACCATTTGGTAATTTTCTTTACATAGGTCATATATTTGGCTGCTAGAGGGGGAAGAAGAGTAGAAGGGAATAAAGGGCCCAGAGGCATAAAGGACTGTGAGTGCTTTGATAGTGGTGGTGGTGTTGTAACAGATATCTGACGGAGTGTGAACTTACTCCCCTAAATCAAGGACAGTGGTATAAACCAATGTTACCACAATAAAGAAAAAAAAAGGAAAAAAATATTATTTCAATGTACTTTAAGGTTTTATCGCATTATAACTGAAATATTTCTCTTACTTCCTTCTGGTAATTATTGTTCAGAAAAAAACCTAGTCGTTATTTATGTATTCATTCAGCATGCAGTGCTTATTGAAACCATGATATTTAATTATAATAATATAACATCAGCATAAGATATTAATTGATCTATATTTTTGTATTTTATTATTCCTTTATTATTTATTTTTGTATTTTAAATACATTAGAATTTTCAAGAAAATACTGCATAATAATGGTAAGTGAACATTTCAATCTTTTAATTTGGAGATGCTGTATTATATAAAATGCACATTGTTAGTTTTGATCACTAATATTTAGCATATTAAATAGCTGAATTATGTTATTTTAAAATATTCTTAAGTTAGAAAGTAATTATTAAACTGCAGCCAATTTTTCCAAGTGAAATATATACCCACATCTCTTGTTCATGGAATGAAATCTTTACATATTCTCTTTATATATTTTTCTAATTTTTAGGAACTGTTTCCCAAGTTCTTATTGTTTATAAAGAACACTTGCTCAAGGATCAAAATGCATATCTTCTGAACAAAAGAGATACATAAGCAGGGAAGATGGATTTTTTAAAAATAAAATGTGATTATTTTCATGGTCTTTTGTGAGAGTATTATTTACTTTTTCATTGCAGTGATCACCGCAAGTGAATATGATGGACATAAACAAGACACAGGTGACTCAGTTTGTTCTCACAGGACTCACAGATAGTCCTGGACTGCAGGTTCCTCTGTTCCTGGTGTTCTTGGGCATCTACCTCATCACCATGGTGGGCAACCTTGGACTGATTTTTCTCATCTGGAAGGACCCCCAACTTCACACCCCCATGTACTTCTTCCTTGGAAGTTTAGCTTTTGCAGATGCTTGTTCTTCATCATCTGTGACTCCAAAAATGCTAGTTAATTTTTTATCAAAGAATCACATAATATCACTTGCAGAGTGCATCACCCAATTTTATTTTTTTGCCTCCAGTGCAAACACAGAATGCTTCCTTTTGGTAGTGATGGCCTATGACCGCTATGTGGCCATATGTAACCCCCTGCTTTATCCAGCAGTAATGTCTAATATTGTCAGTATTCAATTATTAGGTGTTTCATATATCATTGGGTTTCTTCATCCCATGATGCATGTGGGTTTGTTATTTAGATTAACTTTCTGCAAGTCCAATGTAATACATTATTTCTATTGTGAAGTTTTACAACTGTTTAAGATTTCCTGTACTGACCCTACAATTAACATGCTCCTGATTTTTATATTTTCAGTCTTTATCCAGTCTTTCACCTTTGTGACTATCATCATTTCTTATTCTTATGTCCTCTATGCCATCTTGAAAAAGAAGTCTGAAAAGGGCAGAAGCAAAGCTTTCTCCACTTGCAGTGCCCATCTGCTGTCTGTCTCTTTGTTCTATGGTACTCTCTTCATCATGTATGTGCGTCCTGGGTCTGGACCAGCTGAAAATCAGGATAAAATGTATTCTCTATTTTACACAATCATAATCCCCCTACTAAATCCTTTTATTTATAGTCTGAGGAACAAAGAAGTTATAGGTGCCTTGAGAAGAATAATAAGTAAGTAAAGATTTCTTAAGGCAAATTTTAAACTTGTTCTTTTCAAACACTGCAAAACACAAGGGGCCTGGAGTTAAGCAAGTAGCTTAATTTTAAGGGTGCTAGCATCTAGGGCAGTTTCTGAGTGCTGTGTAATAAACTCAGTGAAATCGTTATTTTGTTTCAGTGGAAGGAAATTCTTCATATGACATAAAATTTTATTCTCTATGAAAAACAGAACATTCTTTTAAAAATTGAACATTTTGATTTGCAATTTTTGACTCTGTAATCTCCTCTAAAATAAATACAGTAGTTTGTAACTTTACTGTGACAGACATTTGCATGTTAATTTGAGGTTGCTGTGACTGAGCCAAGCATATGAGAGACTTGCTGCTTCACACTAGTTCATAGATGCAGATGAAGTCATTTCTTGAAGGAAACTATGCCTGAAGAAAAATCTTTCTTTGTAGTGAAGAAAAATCTTTCTTTGTAGTGAAGAAAATGTTTTAAAAGCATAGGCTATAAGTGATTAGTGGATTTTAATGAGAACAATAAAAATACACTATAGAAATATGATTAAAATATATCAAAATACATAGTATATTCTATCAGGGAAATTATAGGCAATATTGATATTCAAGAATTTGTGGATTTTGCAAGATTCCAGATATATTTCCTCAGATATTAGGAGTCTACTGCATTTATCTTCATGTGTTTAACAAAGCAGAAACTCATAAAATTGCATAGCTACCATTCTTCTTAAATTGATAATAGCAATAATAATGTTTATTGTTATTATTTAGTAAAAGTAAAAGTAATTTACTTCTGCAATTGCATGCTGCAACATTTCTTAATTTGGGAAGTGCCACTGGAATGTTTCTCAATTCTTAAATGTTGCAAAAATCTTAAATATGATTATTTTCCTTCATTGACTGCTTTGTAAAGAATGTGTTATGAATGTTATCCCTAAATTTAAAGGAATGCTAAAGTGGTAAATGTATAATTTGTTTTAATCTGCAATATCTTTGGATATTCATTGCTGCAAAATCTCCAGGTGATGGCCTCATACTGCTGAGCAATAAGTAAGAATTAAGAAGAAGAATCATGTATACAGAAGACTATCTATGGACCTAATGGATATGCAAAATGGACAGTAAGAGGGGGAGGACATGAAGGAGGGAATGGTATATGGTAGAGGGATATGGGTGCACTGGTGTTGGGAATGAGGGTGATGATATGCATCTGAAGAGGTGTGAATCTATTATTCTGAATCATATACAGCTATAAATCATGTACCTCAAAAAAAGGAAACACAATAAACAAATGGTGGTGGAACAACTGGATATCTGAGTGTAAAACAGAAAGTGAACTTGATCCAGATAATATAAAATTATTCAAAATTGGTCACAGATCTACATATTCAGCCAAGTAACATAATACCAAAGGTACAACACATAAAAGAAAAAAAAAAGATAAATTAACATCGCCAAAATAAAAGAATTGCTATTCACAAAACATGGCTAAAACGAAAAGACAAACCATGGAATTTCATAAAACATGTATAAATCATATATTTAATGAAGGATCAAAACCAGGATATAAGAACTATCAGCTCATCAATTCAGGTCATGAAAGTGCAAATCAAAACCACAATAGAAACCATCTCAAACTTATGACAATGGCCCATATCAAAAAGACCAGAAACAAGTGCTGGCAAGGATATGGAGAAAAAAGAACCCTGTACACTTTTGGTGGGAATGTAGACTGCTCCAGCCCCTTGGAAAACAGTATGGAGTGTTTTCAAATAATTAAAAATAGATCTACCATAGGATCCACCAATTCCACTCCTAGGATCAAACTAAAGAATGCAATAGTGTTAATTTGAAGAGATAGATTCTCTCATATGTTCACTGCAGCACTATCTATAATAACCAAACTATGGAAACAACCTAAGTGGCCAAAGGCTGAAGAGTGAATTAAGAAGAAGTGGTATATATACACAATAGAATACTACTCAGTTATAAAAAAATGATAAATTCTTGCCATTTGCAACAACATGTATAGAACTGGGGAACATAATACTAAGTGAAATAAGTAAGAAGGAGAAAGATAGATACTGAATGATGTCAATTATATGTGGAATATAGAGAAACAACACAAACAGAACCAAACCAGTAATAAACCCTGAAGTCTGACTACAGAATTGAGGCTAACAGAGAGGGAGATTGGGGAGCAGGTTGTGGAAGGGGCCCACTGGACTATGGTGGAGAACTATGGTTGCCTTGGTGGGGGTTGTGTTGTGCTAACATACATACATCTGAAGAGGTGTGATCTTAAATCATATATAGTGTTGTAAATCAAAGTTACCTCAATTTAAAAAAATCAAAATTTAGCAAACAAATAATCCTATTTAAAAAATGTGCAAAATATTTGAACAAGTGTTTCACTGTAAATCATCAGGGAAATGCAAATTAAAATCACAATGAGATACCAGAACCCACCTAATAACTGAACTTGAAAAGACAATCCATACTTGAAGCAGTAATATAGGCCTATTATACTTACTGAAAGGCAACAAAATGAATTGAAAGATAATTACACAAAATCTAAGGGAGCAGTAAATTTAAGTAAAATTTTGGTTATACTAAAAGCTACCTCTGCACATCATATTGCCTACTCAATCTTTTAGCAAATCATCTTTTATTTATTTTTTTCCCTCTATTTAAAAATCTTTCAAAACAAACTTCAAGGGAGGAAGTAAAATTGAATAATGAGTCTATGAAAAATATGTGCTCTGTTTCTTCCTACATAGCCATGATTCAAGTGGGGTTAAGCTTTTTTTGTCTTTATATATCAGATCAAAATGATACAATAAGTAATTTTTATTTTTTTAATGTAACCTTTTTTTATTTTATAAATTTTATTTTTATATTCCCCATAAATTGCAACCCCCTTATTTTGATCCCAATCCCTTCCCTCCCAGCCCTCCACCCCCCATAGAGTGTCTGTGGTTCATAGTTGTTTGTTGATTTTGATTTTTACTTTCTTATAGTTATTCATTTTCCTGGTCCCTTATTTAAGTGTTCCAGATTCCTGCTATGAGTGAGACCATCTGGTATTTTTCTTTTCCTTTCTGGCTTATTTTGCTGAGCATGATCCCTTCTAGCATCATCCATGTTGCTGCAAATTGCATGTGTTTATCTTTTTTGAATGCTGAGTAATATTCCATGGTGTATATGTACCACATCTTCTTGATCCAGTCATCTATTTTTGGGCATTTGGGTTGTTTCCAAAGCTTAGCTATTGTAAACACTGCTGCTATAAACATAGGGATGCAGGTGCTCTTTGAAATTGATGTTTCTGTGTCCTTTGGGTAAATACCTAGGAGTGGAATTGCTGGATCATATGGAAGCTCTATGTTTGGTAGGTCCAGAAATCTCCACACAGCTCTCCATAGTGTTGGACCAGTTTGCACTCCCACAAAAGTGCAGAGAGTTCCTTTTTCTCCACAACCTCGCCAACATTTGTTGTTGCTAGTTTTTTTAATATGTGCCATTCTCACTGGTGTAAGATGGTATCTCATAGTAGTTTTGATTTGCATTTCCCTGATTACTAGTGATGTTGAACATTTTTTCATATGTCTGTTGGCCATTTTCATTTCTTCTTCAGAGAAGTTTCTTTTTAGCTCTTCTGCCCATTTTTTGACTGGATTATTTTCTTTGTTGTTGTTGAGTCTCATCAGCTCTTTGCAGATTTTTGTGATCAGTCCTTTATCATTAGTGTTGTGTGCAAAAATGTTCTCCCAGTCGGTGGGGTTTCTCTTTGTTTTGGTTATTGTCTCTTTTGCTATGCAGAAGCTCTTTAATTTGATGTATTCCCAGCTGTTGATCTTTGCCTTCACTATCACTGCTTTGGGTGATGTGTCTGTAAAGATGTCTTTGATGTGCATATCACGTCGTGTTTTGCCTATATTTCCTTCTATGTGTTTTATGGTTTCAGGTCTTATGTCTAGCTCTTCAATCCATTTTGAGTTGGTTTTTGTGTATGGTGTGAGGTAGTAGTCAAGCTTCATTCTTTTGCATGTAGCAACCCAGTTTTCCCAGCACCATTAATTGAACCAAATTTCTTTGCTCCAATGCATATTCTTTGCTCCTTTGTCAAAGATTAGTTGACCATAAATCTGTGGGTTTATTTCTGGATTTTCTATTCAATTCCATTGGTCTGTGTGTCTGTTCTTGTTCCAATACCATGCAGTTTTGATGATTATGGCTTTGTAGTATAGTTTGAAGTCTGGGACTGTGATGCCTCCATTTCCTTCTTTTTTTTTCAGGAGAGCTTTGGCTATTCGGGGTTTTTGGTCATTCCATAGGAATTTCATCAGCAATTGTTCTATTTCTTTGAAGAATGACATTGAAATTTTTATTGGAATAGTATTGAATCTGTATATTGCTTTTGGCAGGATGGACATTTTAATAATGTTTATTCTTCCAGTCCATGAGCAGGGGATGACTTTCCATTTCTTTGTGTCTTCTTCTATTTCTTTAAACAGTGTGTTATAGTTTTCTTTGTATAGGTCCTTTACCTCTTTTGTTGGATTTATTCCCAAGTATTTGATTTTTTTTTGTTTTGATAATAAAAGGGATTTTTCTTTATTTCTTCTTCTTCAGATTTATTGTTTGTGTATAGGAAGGCTACTGATTTTTGCATGTTGATTTTGTATCCTGCCACTTTACTGAACTGATTGATGAGTTTTATTAGTTTTTCTGTGGAGTTTGTGGGGTTCTCTGTGTATATTATCATATCATCTGCAAATAGTGATAGTTTGACTTCTTCTTTTCCTTTTTGGATTCCTTGTATGTCTTTCTCTTGTCTTATTGCTCTGGTTAGGACTTCCAGTATTATATTGAAAAGCAGTGGTGAGAGTGGACATCCTTGTCTTGTTCCAGATCTTAATGGGAATGCTTTCAGCTTTTCGCCATTGAGAATGATACTGGCTGTTGGCTTGTTATATATTGCCTTTATGATGTTGAGGTATGTTCCTTGTATCCCAAGAATTTCAAGGGCTTTTATCAAGAATGGGTGTTGCACTTTGTCGAAAGCTTTCTCAGATCTATTGATATTATCATATGGTTTTTATATTTCTTTTTGTTGATGTGTTGGATAACGTTGATTGATTTTCGGATGTTGAACCATGCTTGTGTCTCTGGAATGAATCCTACTTGGTCGTGGTGAATTATCTTATGGATACACTGTTGGATTCTGATAGCTAAAATTTTATTGAGGATTTTTGCATCAGTGTTCATTAGGGAGATTGGCCTGTAGTTTTCTTTTTTTTTGTGTTGTCCTTGTTTGGTTTTGGTATTAGTGTAATGTTGGCTTCATAGAATGTGTTTGGTATTATCCCTTCCTTCTCAATTTTTTGGAAGAGTTTGTGAAGGATAGGCACTACTTCATCTCTGAATATTTGGTAGAATTCATTTGTAAATCCATCAGGTCCTGGGCTTTTGTTTTTGGGGAGGTTTTTGATTACCATTTCAATTTCGCTGCTTGTAATTGGTCTGTTTAGATGTTCTATTTCTTCTTTATCTAGCTTTGGGTGATTGTAGAGTTGTAGGAATTTGTCCATCTCTCTAGATTGTTGAACTTGTTTCCATATAACGGTTCATAGTAGTTACTGATTATTCTTTTGATTTCTGCTGTGTCCGTTGTGATTTCTCCTCTTTCATTAATGATCCTGTTTATATGTGCTTTCTCCCTTTTTTCCTTTGTGAGCCTGGCTAGGGGTTTGTCTATTTTATTTATTTTTTCGAAGAACCAGCTCTTGGTTTCATTGATCTTTTGGATTGTTTTTTCTGTTTCGATTTCATTTATTTCTGCTTCGGTTTTTATTATTTCTTTTCTTCTACTGGCTTTGGGATTTTTTTGTTGTTCTTTTGCTACATCTTTGAGCTTCGAGATTAGGTTGGTTCTTTGAGTTCTTTCTTGTTTCTTGATGTGAGCCTCTATTGCCCTATATTTTCCTCTTATTACTGCTTTTGCTGTATCCCATACATTTAGGAAATTGGTGTCCTCCTTGTCATTAAATTCAAAGAATTTTTCAATTTCTTCTTTGATCTCCTTGTTAGTCCATTGGTCTTCCAGAAGTGTGGTTTTCAATCTCCATGAGGTAGGAGAGTTCCTTGCCTTCTTTTTATGGTTTATTTCTAGTTTGATGCCTTCATGGTCAGAAAAGATGGTTGGTATGATTTCAATCTTGGTGTATCTGTTGATGTTTGTCTTGGGTCCCAGTATGTGATCGATCCTGGAGAATGATCCGTGTGCGCTTGAGAAAAATGTGTACTCAGATTTTTTTTTGGGTTTAGTGTTCTATAGATGTCTGTTAAGCCCAAGCTCTCTAGATCCTTATTTAGAGCTTTAGTGTCTTTACTTATTTTTTGTCTCATTGATCTATCCATTGTTGATAGTGGTGTGTTGAAGTCTCCCACTACGTATGTGTTTTCTCTGATGTCTGTTTTCAAAGATGACAGTAGTTGTCTGATATACTTTGGTGCTCCTTCATTGGTGAGTATATGTTAATAAGTCTTATTTCTTCTTGAAGTACTGTCCCCTTGATCATAATGTAGTAACCATTGGGGTCTCTTTTTATCTTTTTGAGTTTGAAATCTGTTTTTTCTGATATAAGTATAGCTGTTCCTGCTTTCATTTTTAGTCCATTTGCTTTTAGGATTGTTTTCCATCCTTTAACTTTGAGTCTATTTTTATCTTTTGTAGCTAAATGTGTTTCCTGGAGACAGCAAAAGATTGTGTTTTGTTTCTTAATCCAGCCTGCGACTCTGTGTCTTTTTATTGAAGAGGTTAGTCCATTTACATTTAGAGTTAATATTGATTTGTTAGCATCTGTATTTGACATTGTGTTTGTCTTTCCTTTGATTTTATTTATTTATTCTTTTAATAACTTTTTTTTTTTGGCCTTCTTTCATTGTTATTCGTCCCTCTGAGGTTCTGGCTTTAGGATTCCTTATAGTATTTTTTGGAGTGGGGGTTTAGTCGTAATGAAATTCCAGAGTTTTTGTTTTGTCTGGGAAGTTCCTTATTCTTTCTTCATAGATGAAGGAGTTTTGCGGGATAGAGTATTCTTGGTTGGCATCTGTTTTCTTGGAGTCTGTTGACTATGTCCCTCCACTCTCTCCTTGCCCGTAGTGTTTCTTCGGAGAAGTCTGATGTCAGTCTGATTGGTTTTCCTTTGAATGTTATCTGTTTCTTCCCTCTTGTCAGCTTCATTATTTTTTCCTTGTCTTGGATTCTTGGGAACTTTACTATTATGTGTCTTGCTATATTTTTCCTTTCGTCATGAAAGTTTGGTGTTCTTCTTGCTTCTTGTATATCAATTTTCAGCTCCTTCTTCATGTTTGGGAAGTTCTCTTCAATTATTTCCTAGAATATTTTTTCTGTTCCTACATCTCTCTACTCTTCTTCTGGGATTCCTATAACTCTTATATTTCCTTTCCTCATGGAGTCAGATAGATCCCGAAGTCTTTCTTTGTTTGGTCTATTTCCTTCGTACTTCTCTTTCCTTTTCTGTTTTAGCTCTTTTTATTTCTGTGTCTTCAAGAGTACTTATTCGTTCTTCCATTTCATCTATTCTGCTTTCATTGCTTTTCCCAGAGTTCTTTAGCACCTCCATTAATTCTTTGATCTCCTGCATTTCTTTTACTTCCCTCTTTAGGGACTCAATTTCATTCTTCTGATCTTTAATTATTTTTCCCTTATCATTTTTTTCCTTTATTACTTCTGTCAGTTTTTTAATCACGGCAATTTTAAATTCTCTTTCTGGACGGCTCAGAAGTTCTTCCAAGTTACTGTCGTTGCAATCTGGTAGGTGGTTTTCTTCTTGTGGTGTGCTTTTTTCCTGAGGAGTTGCTGGGTTGCATGTGGTTTTAATACTCCCTACTGCCTGTTTTCTAATTTTCTGTATTCCTTGGGACACTGTGTTGCTGGTACTGGCCGGCATCTTGGGCAAACTTCCCAGCTCACCTCTGGCTCCTCTGGGAGCTTTCTGCCGGTTTCAAGCAGTCTTTATTGAGAAAGGTCCCTCTTCTAAAATGCCAATGTGGGGATACGCTCCCTTACGCACCCGGTCTGCCCTGGGTGTGGGTGCCACTCCCCTGTGGGCTTGGACTGCAGGCCAGAAGGGGCCTGGTGTGGGTGAACTTCCCAGCTCACCTCTGGCTCCTCCGGGAGCCTTCTGCCCATTTCAAGCAGTCTTTACTGAAGAAAGTTCCCTGTTCTAATATGCTGATGCAGGGACGCGCTCCCCTGCATGCCCGGTCTGCCCCAGCAGTGGGTGCTGCTACCCTCTGGGCTCAGACTGCAGGCCAGAAGGGGCCTGGTGTGGGCTAGCCTCCCAGCTCACCTCTGGCTCCTCCAGGAGCCTTCTTCTGGTTTCAAGCAGTCTCTACTAAAGAAAGGTCTCTGTTCAAAAATGGCGATGTGGGGGACATGCTCCCCTGCGCACCTGGTCTGCCCCCGCGGTGCTTGCCACTCTCTAAAATTTATTTTTTTGAATGAATGTTCATTGTGATGTTAATGCATTACAGGCAAATCTAAACCACTACTACCTTTTTCAAAATTGCTCAGTAGTTTTCTTTCAAGTGGAGGCAAAGAACAAATTCCTTGATCTAGCTTCCAGTGCCCCGTGTAATCCCACCCATGCTGGCCTCCCCGACTTCATCCATATCCTCCCTACTCTAAGTATCAGCTACATTTACTATACTGGATTTCTCCAATGATCTAGGCTCTCTGATAACCTACAGCATCCAAAGATAGAAGGCTGTGAAGATGGTTAAGGGTCCACAGGGCATCACATGCCTAGATATGAAGATGCTGGTCCTAACCTAGACCTACAGAAACAAAATCTGCAAGAGATTCATAGGCAAAAAGTTTGGAAAGTACTGATCTAGGCCACCACCCACTGTAGTGCTTTGTTTTGTTTTCCCTTTGTTTCTGTCCATGACATTTGTCTAGCAAGATTTCTCAACATATTTCAGTTTAAAGGGGCAAGTTAGTATAGGTCTTCAGCTTGCATGAGGAGGATAACTTTATCAGGCTTGGCTCTAAGGAAGTCTAGAACTTGGATGTCATTAAAATAATGTATGGTCAGCTCAGACAAGACCATGCTAATTTCGCTACTCAAAATAATATACATAACTGAAGTTGTCTGTAAATATGTCAGAAGTGTCATCTCTACTAGTAAAAAGTAACTTCAAGTGCAGTTTCAATTGTTAAAACTAGAACTGTATATAATGACTTGATGTATATGATTTCATTTACTATATTGCCCTAGGGGACAACCTGAATTTCTCATACAATGACCAGTAGAAAAGTTTAGCTTTATCCTAAAGGGAGTACTTGGGTGCTATCAGGGGAATGTTAGTTTTTCACTCCTTCCTGTTTTGGCAAAAGCACACATTTCTGCAATTGGTTAATGCTTTACTCAAATATAAGCATTTACTCATATAAGCAACATTTTCCTGATCTTGGGAAATGAAGCCTCCGTGAATCAGTACTCAAAGAATTACCTATGCTCTTGTCATTCCAGTGCGACTGCATTTTTACCACTTAAGACTAAAATATTGAAAGAATAGCTACCATTTCTCTTAAGATATGGGTAAGAGAGCAATGATTTATACAGTATTCATTATTCTTTACATAGAAAAATTTGAATACTTTAAAATTATAAGCATTTTAGATTAGGTTTATAATTTGTCTAATTTTTCATGTGGAAACAGAAAAAATAGTGAATTAATTGTATATTTTATTTTCATGAGTAGACTCTAGATATGCAAAATACCTGTAAGGCTGAATTGTTCCTTCCCTTAAAATGATATTTGATTATTCTATTAATCTAACTATAATGATTTTATAAGATAAATTTTGATGAAGTAGAAAGTTAATTAATCTAAAAGGGTGCTGAAAGTTTCAGGTAACAGTATTGTTATGTAAGAATCATTCTGATGATTCTGATTAAAAAAAACATTTTTTTAATTAGCCTTTGATTCAGACTTTTAAAGTAAATCAATGAAATATTAATTCTCCTATTTCTTCACAGACTTATGATAATTATTTTATCAAGCATTTTATAAAAAGTACTTGCATTACCTAGATGGAGATATATATTACTAAGTATTTTATCTATAGTTGTGTATATGTTTTATTAATATATATACCTAGCTTATATGTATAACTATATATAAACATATTTAAAGGAATATATAGAAAATGTGCCTTCATTACGATTTCCAGCTTTTATGAATTAAAAGAACAAACACACATGCTGAATTAAGTATTTTCAATTATGTAGTGATTGGGATTGCAGAGAGAGAAGGTCATTCCATATAAAAATAGTTAACTGTTATTACTGACTTTCATTATTTATATTGCCTGTATTCAGGGTTAAGTCACTGGCTCAATTTCATTTTGCTAAAAAATCAAACAAAAACCCTATCAACAGTATAAAGGTGCAGAAAGTCCTCTCAAGTAAAACCAGCAGGATTTCTAGAGAAAGTCAATTCTTTAGTAACATAGAGAAAGTGACTTTTAAAAATGAAAAGAACTTTAGGCAGTACCAATATATTTATGATGAAGACATAATTTGTAAAATAAAAATTAAAATTGAAGACTCACTTTCAGAGAAAAATTTCATAGGAAAATAAACTGAATTTTAAAATAAACAAACAAAGTCTCGGGACCGTCAGCTTTTAACAAACACCAGACTTAAAACATATCTGTACTGCCAAGGCTGTGAGCTGTTCCTTGATTTCCTCTTCAGCCTTTGTTGAATGCTTGCTGTCTTTGTCTCCTGCAGCTTGTCTTTCCTACACTTACCAGTCTATGTATCTGTTATATGCCTTCTGTTACCCACACTCCAGCTGTTTTCCTTTCAACAACACACATTTCCTTCCCATTTCTGTAAACTCTCACCTCTCAAATCCTTCTTATATTCTCCTCTGTCTTGGAAACTTTTAGTAAACTGTTCTAAAGGGGAGAAAAACCTACACATGTCTAAGAATTTTTTTTAAAGGCTAAATGATCTCCACATTTCTGGAAATACCCTCTGCTCTCTACTTATTTGTTTCCTGTGTACTGCTCATTATTTGGGGGCCTCATTTTCAGCTTCTATTACATAATGGAAACTGCCCTCACTACAGTCACTAAAAATCTCCACACAAATGAAAAATTATCACTGTTTGTCCTACAATAGCATTTATTTTGGCATCTGACATATATTTTGAATATCAGCCTGTGTGCTTTCCCTGACTTTCAATTCATGCTACACAGTTCTCCAGGTTCACACCTACTTCTTTTTTCTTTTCTTTCTTTTCTTTTTTTAAAGATTTATTTATTTATGCAAGAATTGGGGTACAGTCAGAGGTGTGGGAGGGTGAGAGAATTCACCAGACACAGAGTAGGGAGCAGAACAGGCAGATGGACCGAAGACACTGCTGAGGGGAGCAGCAGGTGAGACAGGAGAGATCTGCCACACCAATTGGGTTTCTCCCTGGCCAGCTGGGAATCTCACCCGTACTGTAGAGGCTGTGGACAGCCTCACAGTGAGGCACTCAACCCGCTGCGTGACCAGGGAGGCCCACACACCTACTTCTTGATCACTGTTGAGTCCTTTCTCGTTTACTCCCTAGTTTTTCTTTGGTGTAATCTGGACTTCTTGTTTGAGAAAAGATACGGATTAATTGAAATGAAACTGTTTTGAACATAAAATAAAAATAGTGCAGGAATCAGCTCAAGAAAAATAATGAACAGTAACAGAAGAAAATAGAGCATCCAATCAACAGCCAACATCAAGTCTCCACACCAGCTCCATGAAAGCTGGTGAATTTGGACTCCATCTGGCTCACACTGACAATAACACTGTTGTCAGGACACATTGCTGGATACATGCACACAAATGCAAGACACGTTTGCTGTCCTTAATATCGCTGCCTTTGAAACTAATATTCTCTTTTGTCCCTGTACCTTTTCTTCCTCTTCTCATACTCCAGATGTAGGTAAGGTGCATTTTATTTGCCAAATCCAGGCAAGCCCTCTCACTCTAGGATCACAGGAGGATAAGAAAGTGATTTTCTAGCTCTTTGAGCTTCTTGACTGGGTGGTTACATCTACAGGCCATAAAGACTATGGTGGTAGAAAAGATATCCTCAGATGTTGGCCATCTAATACAGGCTGTGCATCCACTTTGTAATCTCTTTAATATAACTTTCACAAGTATATCTTCATGCCCTCCCTCTCTTTACTTTCCACACAATTTCCAGTGGGTAGTTTGCCTTCAATTTCCCACAACTGGGCCTCCCTGGTGGCACATGGGTTAAAGACAGCACTGTCAAGTTATTGCCAGCCACTGTAGCACAAGTTTGATCCCTGGCCAGCAAGGGAGCAACACACATGGCGCAGCAGACCTCTCCTGCTTTGCCTGCTGCTCCCCTCAGCAGTGTATCTCAGTATATCTGCCTGTTCTGCTCCCCACTCTCTCTGGTAAATCCTCTCACACACCCACACCTCTGGCCTACACCCTAGTTCTTGTATGCAAAAATAAATAAATCTTTTAAAAAAGAATTTCCCCCAACTATTTAGATGTTATTTCTATTAGATCTAGTAGATTCATACTTATAATCTCATCTTGCATAGTACAAAGGACATTCTCTCCACAAATTGACTTCACTAAGAGTCAATTTGTTGGATAAGCATTTATCTAGTCATGAAGTGACACCTCTCTCCTTCACAAATATGCCCTCCACAAAATATGTCACGAGACAGAATTATTCTACAAGTTAAAATTCTTCTACATCTATCTGTTTATCCTTATTACTACCATGTCATAGCCCAATAGACTAGGCAATTCACATGCATTTGAGAAACATGGGAAGCATTTTGTTAAAACTTAGATTCCTAGAACCCATTCTGATGCAAAAATTAATTTCTACAGTAATACTGCACAGTCTATATTTTGAAAAAGTATATTTAAAAGAAAAAAAGCTCCAGAGACAATTTGATATATATTATGGGTTGGCAACATTGGACAATAATTACACTTCCTAAATAATACTCCTTTCTGCAGTCTCCTCTCCATTTACCTAGTTTCTGCACTACCAAAATATAATTTCAGTAAACTTCCAAAAATTTATATACCTATTACCTGAGGAAAAACTTCCAGATGCTTCAGATCCATTCATATATTTTATTATCCAGATCATTTAATATCCATTCTTGTGACTCAGAATCAATATATCCAGATCCTTTAATATCCATTCTTGTGACTCAGAATCAATGTCCTACACAGAATTTCTCTACACAAATTTTAACTCATTTAGAATTTTCCCCCTTTAAGAAAATTGATTATACCGTAAATTGTTGATTTCAAATTATCACAACAATTTCACTCTATTCAACCCTTCCGCAATTAGTCAACCCATTATTATAATATTCCACAAAATTCAAATGGCATTATGATAGCAGTAGGATTAGATTCAAATCCACTATTCCAGTTTGAATGTATAAACCAACTGTGAATGATCTTTTTATATTTATTGCATTTAATTACAGGGAACATCCAGTGAGACATGGAAAAGGAAAATGCATCCTTGCTGACAGAGTTTGTTCTCACAGGACTTACATATCAACAGGAATGGGAAATCCCCCTGTTCCTGACGTTCTTGGTGATATACCTCATCACCATCGTGGGGAACCTTGGTCTTATTGCTCTCATCTGGAATGACTCTCAACTTCACATCCCCATGTACTTTTTCCTTGGGAGTTTAGCTTTTGTGGATGCTTCAATATCATCCACAGTGACACCCAAGATGCTGCTACAGTTTTTCACCAAAAGTAAGAACATATCTTTTTCTGAATGCATGATACAATTTTTTTCCTTTGCTATTGGAGTTACCACAGAATGTTTTCTCTTGGCGGCTATGGCATATGATCGCTATGTAGCCATATGCAACCCTTTACGTTATCCAGTGATTATGACCAACAGACTATACACCCAGCTACTAATCTCCTCATTTGTAGGTGGCATCATTCATGCTTTTATACATACAGGTTTTTTACTTAGATTAACCTTTTGCAATTACAACATAATACATCACTTTTACTGTGATATTGAACCTCTGTTTAAGATTTCCTGTACTGACCCTTCTCTTAACATCCTAATAGTTTATATTTTCTCTGGATCAATTCAGGTATTCACCATTACAATTGTTCTTGTCTCTTATACACTGGTTCTCTTCACAATCTTAAAAAAGAAGTCTCTAGAAGGCATAAAGAAGGCCTTCTCCACCTGTGGAGCCCACCTTTTATCTGTGTCTTTATACTATGGCCCTCTTCTCTTCATGTATGTGCGCCCTGGATCTGTACAGTCAGATGATCAAGATATGATGGACTCACTATTTTACACTATCATAATTCCTTTCTTAAATCCAATTATCTATAGCCTGAGAAATAAGAAAGTCATAGATTCACTGACAAAATTGATAAAGAGAAATGTTTAGACCTCATACTAATAGCTGTTCTCCAGTAAAGCAGTCACAAAATTGTGCATATTAGGTATTGCTTGTTATTTGCTGATTACAGTTCAAAGCTTATTGCAATAATAATTTTAATATTACCTTAATGACTTAATGTGTGAATATCTAATAAACTCCTTAAAGCTTTGTGTAGGTTATTCAAAAACAAACAAGGAATTTTAATCAAGTGCTCATAATATACTAAAATAACTAAAGAAAGAAAAATGGAAGATGTTATATGCTTGTGTGTTTTAACATTATAAATACACTAATTAAGTGATAAAATAGCCTATGCCTCTGAAGCACTTGATTATGATGTCATTGGTAATATAAGTGAGCAGCTTGGAGACTCGTATCATATTGAAATGCAGTGTTGGCAGGTTTGTGCTTGAGTAACTTGGGCCAAATCGCAGGAAAACTGTTAGCTTCAAAATGTCTTTTATTCCATTTTATGGAGACCTGGTGAATTTTACCTCTGTGTTGAAATCAAAACTTGTGTTACAAAACAGGGACATAATGCAGAAAACATGCAGAGAGTGAAGGCAGGGCAGACTCAACAGGGTGCCCCTCCTCAGACTACATCCATAAATAGCAGGATATAGGGAGGGGGGCCTGACTGTCTTTGTTACCTTCTCAGGAACTTTCTGGCTCTGTGTATTCTGTTATTGGGTCATCTGAGGAGATTTATTAAGTCAGAAACCTAAGTGATTACATTGAAGGATTAACTGAGGATGGCTTAGAGGAGAAGTGAGATGAGTAGACTAGGAAGGAAATGGTCTCAATCTTCAGAATGAAAACAAAGATGCAGTAGATATAAATCTTTGGTATGTAAAGGTTACTGGAAGCCCCTTGAGGGGCTTTAGATGCCTCTTAACAAACTTCAAATAATATTAAGATGGTATGCAGGCATGCTGTTCAGGTGCTGTCTGGAAAGGCATTAAAATGAGCAAGAATCTAATTGTTTTGTGCTTAAAAGTCATTGGTGGGTAGTTTTCCTCACATTCCATACTATTAAAATATAATAAGGGTCCTATTTTTAGGCCCATCTCTATCATTTGTCTCTCAACATTCAAATTGCACACACATTCTTACTAAAACCATTGATACCCTTATCCTCAAATACTTGCCTCTGTGTTCTGAGAAGTTTTACTTACTCATCCCTTTGAGCTCACTGATGTTCACTTTCTTTCTGAACATAGCTGCCTGATTATTCTTTGCAAATATAACTCTGATGAAATCATATTGCTCTCAATTATTTTGAATGGTCACTGCTCCAGGTTATACATGAATAAAGTAAATATCTTGAATAGTATATCCACATTGGCTTGGTATTATTTCTTTATTTGCATGTCAAAATCCATATACCTATGCATGTATGTATATACCCATGCATATATACAGGTATGTATACTTCACCCTGCATTTGTCACTCCACTAGCTGAGGTGCCTTCAAATAAAATATGGCTTTATCTAAAAAGTTTCATTCTTCACAAAATTCTATTGGACTCTGGGTTAAACCACAAAAGAGTTATTGAACACTTTGTAGACAAACCTCGTTCTTTCCAAGTTCATCCTGGAGTTCAAGTAGGTCTCCCTACAGAGACTCATCCCTACTCTACTGCCCCACTATCATTTAAAATTAAAATGGTTTATTTCCTCCAGGTCTGTTCCAAGTGTTACTACTTCCATGATGCCTTTATAGATCTTTTAAAGAGATATGAAATCCATTTCAGCTTGGAAGAGGTTATTTACTCTTCTTATTTTTGGCCTACAAACCCTTTTAATTATAATTTAGAAATCTTTATACATTTTGTAACAGGTAGTAGAATGGTTACACTCCTGTTATTAATAAATACTCATGAAATTAAAATAATCTGATACACCAATAGATAAAATTCAGTAAGAGGGCATGACTCTTTCATATTTGTAGTAACCCAGTTGTTTACTGGGTCTGGGATGGCTGCTCATGCCACCTTATCTTTCAAGTTTCTCTCATGACAATCTCTCCTGACACAAAAGTGATTATTCTTGTTTTTATTACTAGGATAGCTCCTGAAATAGAGTATGAAATAATATCTGAGGGAAGTCTCATAATAAGAAATTTGGTGAAAGATACAAAATATAGATGAATTTAAAACAAATACCATTGGCTTTACTTATTCTACCAAATCAATACCAACAACCTCTGAAAACATCCTCAAAGACATCCAGACATAATGTTAAACTAGTATCTGGACATTCTGTGGGCCAGGGAAGATGATATATAAAATTAACCATCACATGGTACATGGTGCATAGGTGAAGGAAACTCTATGGGGATTACAATTGAAAGGGTGGGGGAAAGCAATATTGTTTAAAAATGAACAATGATGTAAAAAATTAATATTAAAAAAATTTTCAGACAACTATAAAACAGAAACATTCTGCAAGAGAGGGGAAAGTAGAGGAATCAAAACAGGGTACAGAAGAGCACAAGGAACTAAGATGGTGGTGCATGGGTGAACTGGTGGTGGGAATTTTATGGAGACTACACTTAGGAGGAAAAAGCAAACACTGTACAAAAATGAACAATGATGTAAAATATATATAAATTAGAAAAAAAATCAAATGCCAAAAAAAAAAAAAACCATCACAGAGAATCTACAGCAGAGAAGAAAAGCTACACATACAAAGAAACTAGACAAGGATGCAGTGCTCATTGGGGCTATAATCCCTCCACTTTGGCATCCCCCCATAAGGATGTTAGGCTTTGAAGGAAATTGGAAGCCCAACCATAGACCTGAAGCCCTTAAGAAGGGAGCAATGATGAAGACAATGCATTCTAAAAGATGCAGTCTGATCACAGGGAAAGGGACACATTGGTGATGTCTGCCCAGTTCCCCCACTATAAAAGGACAGCAAGAGCCAGAACAGGTCTACTTTGCACTTCCAACCTTCCATACTTGGCCCTGATCTAGAAAGAGAAACCTAAAACTAAAACCACAGCTCCACCTACCAGGCAAAAAGAAAAGCACCCATGAAATAACCAAATGTACAAGGAGAGCACATTTCTAACCAGATCAAATATCCTAGCAGTACGGAATCTCATAAAAGAATAATAAACTACCTAAAATCAAACTTCAACACAGATGTAATAATAAAAACTGGTGCCCAGAGAACTGGACAACCACATGGAAAAGAATGAAACAGACCACCCCTGACAGTGTCTAACAGTATACACAAAAATTAGCTCAATATGAACTAAAGGACTGAAATGCAAGACTTGAAATAATAAAATATATAGAAGAAAACATGTGTAACAACTCCTCAACTAATAGCCTTAGTAATATTTTTGTGGATGTCTCCAGAAGCAAGACTAGCAAGCAAAAACTAACAAGTGAGACTACATCAAACTTAAATTAACTATGCAAGAGAAAGAACCATTGTTAAAAGGAAAAGGCGACCCATAAAATGAAAACATATTTCTCTATATCAGAGTTGATATTTAATATATATGTATAAAGAACTCATGAACTCCAACAACAAAAAGATAAGCAGCCTGATTAAAAGTGAGTAGAGGATCTGAATAGACACTTTTCCAAAGAAGTCATAGAAATGGTAGCCTAACGCACAGAACAATTTTCAACATGTCTTATCAGGAAAATGCAAATCAAGGTAAAAATAAGGTATCATATCACACCATAAGAATGGCTATTATCATAAAGACAAGAAACAACTAACTATGTGAGGGAGGATGTGGAGAGAAGGGAACTCTCATTACCACTGGTGGTAACGTAAGCTGGTGCAGCCATTATGAGAATCAATATGGACACTCTTCAAAAGATAAGAATACAAATGCCCTTTCCTAACTCTGGGAATTTACCTAAGAATATGAAAACTACAAATGGAGAGATACATGCACACTCAAGCCATTACATCATTACTTGCTATAGCCTAGCACTGGAAACCTAATTCCCGTGGACATGTGATGGGGTAATGAAGTGGTGTTTATACACAATGGGGTGCTACTCAGCTACAATAATCCATGAAGTTTCCACTTGCAACTATATGGGTGGACCTAGAAGGTATTATGCTCAGTGATAAAAGTCAGATGGAAGAAAAGCAAAGAATGTATGCCTTCTCTCATATATGATACACATATAGAGAAACAAAATGAATGATGTAAATAAAGGGAAGGAACTTGTAGACTCTAAGAACACAATAGTCATGGCAGAAGGGAAGGGGGAAGAAGGATGGGGAAATGGAAACAAATGGTTTACTGTATTTTGATGAATGGAAAATGAATTCTGGTGGTAAACATAAGGCAGCAGATGCAGAATTTTATTTTATTTTATTAGATTTTTTTAAAAGATTTATTTATTGGGTCTCCCCGGTGGCGCAGCGGTTGAGCGCTGGGTTGCAAAGCTGCCCGCAGCCTCTTCAGCGCTGGTTTGATCCCCGGCTGCTCCCTGGCCACTGGAGGAGGGTCCTGCATGGCGCGCAGACCTCTCCTGCCACCCGCTGCTCCCCTCAGCAGTGTGCTTCATTCCTTCCACCAGTTCTGCTCCCTGCTCTGGCTCTGGTGAATTCTCTCACCCTCCCATGCTTCTGACTGTACCCAGTGTTTGTATAAGGGTGAGAGAATTCACCAGAGTCAGAGCGGAGAGCAGAGCAGGCAGACTGACGAAGTACACTGCTGAGGGGAGCAACGGGCACAGCAGGAGAGGTCTGCCCGCCATGTGGGACACTCACCCAGTGGCCAGGGATCAAACCAGCACTGCAAAGGCTGTAGGCAGCTTCGCAGCCCAGTGATCAACTGCTGTGCCACCAGGGAGACCCCAGAATTTGATTTTAAAGGCTGTACTACAATATATGATCGCATTAACCAAATTTCAGTAAAAGAAAGAACTCTCTGGTTTGGTATTCTGAAATAGTCCACAGATTTTTCCACAGGACAGGAATACAGAGAGATTTTGTAAGGTATCGTCCTCAACTCCATTGAGGACTTCAAGTCCAGTGTTCCATTGTCAGTCAGGATCAGTCACAATTTCAGCATAATAATCCCCTTACTTGTCAGGAAAATCAAAGAAATATGGAACCCAAAGAGACCTAGTAGTGGTCTTAACTTCCCACTACCACAGTCCAGCAGAATGATCCCTCCCTCTGAAACAGAAAGAAAAGTATCGGATGGTTTCATTTACAGGAGGAATGTAGAGGAACCAAACAAGGGATCAGGAAAAAAATAACTATAATAAAGCAAAAATCAAAATCAACAGGCAACCAGGGACCAGAGACATTCTGTAATGGAGGAGGAAGGCGAGGGCTCAGGACAGAGGTGGGACGAGAACAAGGGACTATAATGATGATGCACAGGTGAATTGGTGGTGGAAATTTCATGGGAAATGATACATTGTACAAAAATGAAGGATGGTGTAATAAAAATATTATATGAAGGAATGTCATAATATGAAGGAAGCACAGGAACACAGACAGAAACTCCTCCACAGCCTCTTCTGAGAATAAACTAATCAACAAAGAAAAAATATTTGTATTCAAAGATATGGAGTAAAATTAGGAGATAATTTCACCTGATACACCTTGCTTCTACCTTTGCATAACAGCCATATATATCTTTTCTGTTGCTTCTAAATCAATCTAAACTACCCAGTGATAATCCAGGGTGGCCAACACTGAGGGCCCTGTGCATGACAAGAGTCCAGAGGCAGACATTGTCAGAAATGAAGATTCTAAGGTGACTCTCAGATCTCCTGAAATAGAATCTATATTTTAACAGGCTCCGCAGGAGATAGATAAGTACTAAAGTTTGGGAAGCACTGGTCTAGGACACCTCTCACTGTGCACATTTGGTTTTTTGTTTGCTTCCCCAAACTACTTTACTGCCCATCCAATCCTTTGAAATCTATTCGTATTTATCATTGGATTTCAGCTTCAAGGGGTATGGGGGTGTTAGCACATGTGTGGAATGTAATAACCTTCTCTGATACAACTAAGTGACTAAGGTAAGTCACTTTAATATTAACTCCTCCCTCCTTTCATGCATTTGACATTAAATTCATTGAGTGTTGCCCCGCTGCTCTATCCCTATTTAGTAAGTATCCACAATCCAGTTTGTATCTTGATAACTTTTTGTGGGGTAGGTCCCTATGAGAATATAGAACTCTGTCCTCTTTAAAATAATGTATGGTTAGCTCAGAAAAGACCACACTGATCAGCGCACTCAGAGTAATATACACAACTCAAGTTTTCTAAAAACATGTCAGAAATATCATCTGTATTGGAAAATACTGTATAAAATGCAGTTTCACTGAGATAACGAAAACAGTCTGGACTGACCTGATATTTATGGACTGTAATACCCTGTGGGGCAACTTGGACTTCTTACACATGTTCAAATCCACAATGCCCAGAACAACTTAGCTTTGTCCTTAAGGGAATTCTTGGACACTAATGTGGAAATTTTACGTCTTTACCCCATCTTCTGGCAAAGGCATACATTTATACAATTGGTTGACTCTGGTGTTCAAAACAAACATATATGTGACATTTTTCTGAGCTTGACAAAAAGAAGTCTCCATAATGAAGCAGCAAGCAAGGAATTGTGATGTATATTTTCGTTCCAGTGCTACTGTATTTTTATTCACTCTAGAAAACTAACACTTTGAAAGGATCTTCTCAATTTTGCACAAGCATGGGTAAGTTAGAAATAATTTTTCTAATATTCATCATCCATTACAGAAAAAGTTAAACTACTACATTAATTCAAAATAATTTAGGTTGGATTCAAGATGCAAAAGTAGCCAGAGGAAAAAAATTACTTAGATTAATTAGATTACTTAGATTATTTATTTAATCAATGTATTTTATTTTTGTGTTGTCAGGATTAGCAAAACACCTGAAAGACTAAACCATTCCCCTTCAAACATTTATTCACCTGTTATCATAATGATAATGACTTAATAAGGCAGTTATTGGTAAATGGTAACTTTAAACAAGTTTCATTTGAACTGGTTTAAAGATTCAAGTGATAATGTTTCCTATGTAAGAAATCTTCATAGTTATTCTCATAAAGAGTTACATTCTCTTTAACAATCACCTTCTCTGAATAAAACTAGTGACTAAGGTAAGTAACTTTAAGATTAACTCCTTTCTCCCTTCATCCATTCTCACATTTAATTCATTTCTCATTGCTCTATCTCTTACATAGAGAGTACCCACACTCTATGTGACTTAGGTAATTTTTAATTATTTTGTTACCTGGAAGGCAAAGAAGAAACCCGATGCAAAATAAACATATTTAACAGCAGTAATTACAGATCCTGCTATTTATATCACTAGTTTAGGTTCCAGTCTTTGGCATAATGTATTCTGCTAATAAAACAGGTGATCTTAAGTAAAACCAAGGAATATGTAGAAAAAATTCTAATAACTGTTAACAACAAAAAGTTAAGTAATTTAAATATGGCAAAAAATTTCAAGCAGTGAACACTTAAGTATACATGAATATACAATGTAAAATTAAAATGAAAGTCTCCGTTTACACAAACACCACAGGAAAATAAAGTTGGGATTACAGATAACAGAAATAAAGGATTCCCTGAGCTTACAACTTTTAATGAGAACCAGTTAAGACAAATATTTACTGCTTCATCTGAACCATTCTCCTATTTCATCTGCAGTCTTTCTCTTACATATCACACTACTTCATTGCCTTCTCTTTCCACATTGCCTTGTCTCCATTATTTTCTGCTTCCTGTGTTAGCTTCCTCTGGTTTTTATTTCACCTACGTAATTACTTATTCAAGTCCCTCCGCCCTTCTTCTCTCAATGTCCTCCTCTGGCTTTTGAAAACTTTCATGACAGTATTCTGCAGGACAAAAATTCACATCTGTCTATGGGCATAGATAAAAGCCAAATGAAATAAATGTCCTCCACAGTTGTCAGAGCAGTTTCATTTTCCTCACTTGTACAACTTAATTCCCATTCACTATTATCCTCTGACCTCAACTCCACAACAAACCCCAAAGTGCTCTTTAAAAAGCCACTCTATAAACAAGGCTGTTTAAAAACAAAAATGAAAAACATAAAAAGCCACAATGAATCTCTCAGTTTCCATACTAATTGATCTGCTTTGTTTGTTCGTTTTCTATCCAAGCAGAGCATTCATTTTGGATTTTTGCACTGTATTTCAATTTGTCCTTCTCTAGTGTTTTAGTGTTCTCAGCATTAATTATATAATTCACCCTTCTCTCAGTTCATGCTGCTTAATATCCTTTTCTGGTCTCTCACTCAGCCCTTTTGGGTGAACCAAGTCTCCTGGATGCAAGAGGAAGTGAGAAAACTGAGTTGAAACTGGCTCTAAAAGAGAAATGAAAGGGAGGTTGGAGAATCCATTGAAAAGTGTGCAGGGACATAGGAAACAAAGGAGCCCATCAATAGCGAATGTCATGTCCCAACACTAGCTCAATGAGAGTTGTCACTCTCCCTGAATTTGGACCACCATAAACTCACACCGACAATGCCACTGTTGTGGATACGGGACACAACTGCTGGCCTTCATAGAATTGCCTTTGAATCTAATATTCTCTTTTGTACCTGCACCTTTTTCTTCCTCTCCCATATTCCAGATACAGGTTCGGTGATTCGATTTGTCAAATCCAGGCATCCCTCTCACTCTAGGACAAAGGGGAATGGGAAAGTGAGTTTCTAGCTCTTTGGGCTTCTTCACTGGGTGGTTACCTCTGCAAGCCACAAAGATTAGGTGGTAGAAAAGGGGATCAGAGTTGGCCATCTAATACATGCTGCACATTCTCTTTCTAATCTCTTTTCGATACCTTCAAGTTTTTTTCTCTACCCTCCCTCTTGTTCTGAACACAAGCCAATGGACAGTCCTTTTTCAGTCTCCTCCATGAGTCCAGATATTATTTCTATTAAGATCTAGTAGACTCATGCTACTAATCTCATCTTGCCTGGATGTTCAGAGCCACTCTCCACAATAGCACTGCCGCTGAATTCTTGATTCAACTTTGATGACCATCAGCTCAATCACCAGGTGAGTTCTCTCTGCTTCACTGACATGCCCTGCAGCTAATGTCACCAAGTCTTCATGCCTGTAGTGACTAAAATCCTTTGCTTCTATTTGTCTTCCTTGTCACTCCCAAGGTCCTATCACCCTAGGGCTAGGAATGTTATCTCAACTTGAGCACTTCACATTTTATTCATGTGGAGAGGATTGGTTTTTAAATGTTGATTCTTATATCCTTCTGACAAACTGAACTAATTTCTACATTAAAACTTCACAATGGTACTGCACAATACAAGACACTGTAACACAATTCTGATATGTAGGCTGCTCTGAAAACCACTAGACACCAATTACATTGTCCTGAACAGTGCTATGACGACTGTAGTTTTCTATCCATGATGCCTATGTTTACTAACATTAACCTCAAAAATTAACTATTAACCTCCAACATTAACCTGAAAAATACATTATATTGGGCCTCCCGGCTTTAGCAGGTTGAGCAATGTGCTCGGTTCCCAGCTGGCCAGGGAGACACCCTCTCCTGTTTCCCCTGCTGCAACCTTCAGCAGTGTTTTCAGTCTGCCTGTTCCGCTCCCCGCTCTGTCTCTGCTGAATTCTCTCACCCTCCTGCACCTCTGGCCTGTACCATAGTTCTTGCATAAATAAATTAATATTAAAAAAATAAAAATAAAAATAAAAAATGGCTCTGAATTATTTCAGTGTATGTTCTTACCTGACAAAAGAAGCTCAAAATCCTTCACATGACATTCAATTTTATTATCATTCAGATTTTGAAAGTTTATTTAACAGCCTCAGATTCCATGTTTTGGACTCAAAATTTCCCTAAAATTCTCACATCCCTCACTATTTTTGAGCATGGTCCAATAGTTCCTTTTAATAACGTATTAGTTCCTGTATATTTTTGAGCTGAACATATTGTACTTATACTGATTGCTTGAAATCCCCAAAGTAGCTACCTCCTATATAGTAATATTATTTCAAACTGAAAGGGCATTCTGATAGGAATATCATTTATTTTAAAGTAATTGCCTCTGCCAATTTATAATTTACAAATTCACTATGAATGCCTTTTGATATTTATTGCATTTCATTTCAGGGAACATCCAATGAGACATGGAAAAGGAAAATGCATCCTTGCTGACAGAGTTTGTTCTCACAGGACTTACATATCAACAGGAGTGGGGAATCCCCTTGTTCCTGGTGTTCTTGGTGATATACCTTTTCACTATCGTGGGGAACCTTGGTCTTATTGCTCTCATCTGGAATGACTCTCAACTTCACATCCCCATGTACTTGTTCCTTGGAAGCTTAGCCTTTGTGGATGCTTTAATATCCTCCACAGTGACACCCAACATGTTGGTCAAATTCTTTGCCAGGAGTTATGTAATGAATCTTTCGGAATGCGTAATGCAATTTTTTCCTTTTGCTATTGGGGTTACCGCAGAATGTTTTCTCTTGGCTGCTATGGCATATGATCGCTATGTAGCCATATGCAACCCTTTACTTTACCCAGTGATGATGACCAACAGATTATGCACCCAGCTAATAGTCTCCTCATTTGTTTGTGGCATCATTCATTCCACGATTCATACAGGTTTAGTATTCAGATTAACCTTCTGCAATGACAACATATTACATAACTTTTTCTGTGATATTGAACCTTTGTTTAAGATTTCCTGTACTGATCCTTTCATTAACATTCTAATGGTTTATATTTTCGCTGCATCAATTCAGATATTCACTATCACAACTGTTCTTGTCTCTTATACAATGGTTCTCTTTACAATCTTAAAAAAGAAGTCTCTAGAGGGCATAAAGAAGGCCTTCTCAACCTGCGGAGCCCACCTTTTATCCGTGTCTTTATACTATGGCCCGCTTATCTTCATATACGTGCGCCCTTCTTCTGTACAGTCAGAAGATCAAGATATGACGGACTCGCTATTTTACACTGTCATAATTCCTTTCTTAAATCCAATTATCTACAGCCTGAGAAATAAGAAAGTCATAGATTCACTAACAAAATTGATAAAGAGAAATGTTTAGACCTCATACTAATAGCTGTTCTCCAGTAAAGCAGTTACAAAATTGTGAATATTAGGTGATGTTTCTTATGTGCTGATTAGAGTTCAAAGCTTATTGCAATGATAATTTTCCTATTACTTTAATGACCTAAAGTTGAATATGTAATGAATTCCTTAAAGTTTGTTAGGTTATTCAAAAGCATACAGTAATTTTAACCAAGTGCTCATAACATGCTAAAATAACTAAAGGAAGAAACAAATGGAACATTTGACATGCTTGTGGTGTTCTTCAAAGTGACTTTATAAATACATTAATTAAGTGCTAAAATAGGCTGTGTCTCTGTGATGCACCTGAATATGAACATTGTGATATATGAGCAGCCTGGAGACTGGTATCATATTGAAATGCAGTGTTGGCAGGTTTGTGCTTGAGTAATTCAGGCCAAATTGCAGAAATACTGCTAGCATCAAAATGTCTTTAATTCCATTTTATGGAGACTTGGTGAATTTACCTCTGTGGTGAAATCAAAACTTGTGTCTCTGAGAAATGAAACAAAACAGGGGCATAGTGCAGAAAACATGCAGAGAGTGAAGGCAGGGCCAAACTCAAGAGGAGCCCCTCCTCAGATTACATCCATGAATAGCAGGATATAGGGAGGGGCCTCACTTTCTTTGTTATCTTCTCAGGAAATTTCTATCTCTGTGTATTATGTTCTGGGGTCATCTTACTAAGTCAGAAACCTAAGTGATTGCATTGAAGGATTAAATGAGGATGGCTAGATGAGAGGAGAGATGAGGCAGATTAGGAAGGAAATGGTCTCAATCTTCAGAATGAAAACAAAGATCTAGTAGATATAAATCTTTGGTATGTAAAGGTTACTGGAATGTGTATTGACCTTGAGGGGCTTTAGATGCCTCTTACCAAACTTCAAATAATATTAAGAGGGTATGCATGCATGCTGGTCAGGTGCTTTCTGGAAAGGCATTAAAATGAGCAAGAATTTGATTGCTTTGTGCTTAACTCATTGCTGGGTATTTTCCTCACATTCCATATTATTAAAATATAATAAGTGTTCATTTTTTAAAGATTTATTTATTTATAC